>NC_134361.1:38580433-39181058 GCF_048569485.1 Anomaloglossus baeobatrachus
GGAAGCTGCCGTAGCGATAATGTTCGCTACGGCAGCTATCACCAGATATCACATGTGCGATGGGGGCGGGTACTATCGCGTTCGGCATCGCTAGCATCGGCTAGTGATGTCGCAGCGTGCAAAGTACCCCTATGTCCCGAAAAGTAGACAACCACCCAACGAGAAGGGTAGGGCAACCGCCAGGGCCCGTAGATCCCAAGGGTCAGCGTCAGATGGGCACGGCTCCCAACCAAAGGACCGGGAGCGGACTCCTGCGTTTTCCAGTGTAAAGTCCTATTTACAAAACAGTGCAGAGGAGAGAGACTTTGACTACCAAACCCAGGTGTGGGATCAGATACACCCGTCTGCGGCAGCCGGCCACCATCACCTTGGTTTACCACAGGACTCGTGTGCTTTATTCCACTGTGAGTAACATTCCTGGACTGACCGGGCACGCCGGCCCCTGCAATCACAATCCTCAGCATAGAGATATTGGGTCCCGGGGCATCCATTTCTATCCATGGAGGGGTTAACATCCAGCTGCCATTACATCTCCCTTGGTCTCCCATCACCGCAGCGGTGGTGCCATACCTCACCACACATCGTGGGTGGCATCACAGACAAACCTACCACCAACCCCGTACAAAAACGTCCCCATTTTATTCGGAGTGTCCGCACGACCACCGGGTCCGGAGAACCCCTCGAGCCGTACCGTGGATCCGGATCCAAGCAGCGATGGCTGTGTGTCGCCCTGGGCAAGCCAGGGGACACAGATAACAACACCACTACACCCCACACTCCAGGTAGGCACACCTGCTAACCAGAAATCCTTGTTGCCTTCCTCCAAGAGTCTGTTGATGCACACCAGGGGGTGGGCCAGGTGGTTGGCTCCGCCCACCAAGGAGCTCACAACTCTGGAGGCAGGAAGCTATCAGGCAGAAAGCTCAGGAGGAGCTGGAGTAAAGGAGTCCAGTCAGGGACATGAACGAGTGAACAGCAGAGTAGCCCAGGCAGGGGCTAGAGGAAACAACCAGAAGTGAAAGTGAAGGAAAGGAAAGTGGAAAAGGAGGAAAGCAAGAAGTGGAGAGAGCGCAGAGAGTGCACAGAGCCTGAGAGCCCAGCTGTGTGTAGGGCTAGAACAGCAAGGTCAGCGACGGCGGTGACTGTCCGGAGGGGGACCGTTTGGAAGTTCTGGAAGGACCCCGTTGGCTGCGTGCCCGGTGGTCTGGAGCGGAGGAGCTGGAGTAAAGGAGTCCAGTCAGGGACATGAACGAGTGAACAGCAGAGTAGCCCAGGCAGGGGCTAGAGGAAACAACCAGAAGTGAAAGTGAAGGAAAGGAAAGTGGAAAAGGAGGAAAGCAAGAAGTGGAGAGAGCGCAGAGAGTGCACAGAGCCTGAGAGCCCAGCTGTGTGTAGGGCTAGAACAGCAAGGTCAGCGACGGCGGTGACTGTCCGGAGGGGGACCGTTTGGAAGTTCTGGAAGGACCCCGTTGGCTGCGTGCCCGGTGGTCTGGAGCAGTGTTCCGAAGGACAGTCAGCACCAGGGCAGGGGCCTCTCGGACCCCGGCAAGGCTAGGAGTCGCCCAATTTGCCGAATCCGTCAGTGAAGGGGACGCAGATCCCCCAGCAACAAAGTACCGATTGACGGCAACAGCCCGACCATTACCGGGGAGACACCGCCACCGCCAAGGCACCAGTTTCCCCAGGGCCAGCGCCTGCGGGCAAAGGGTAGAGCTCCTCCGGCCCAGATTGCAGTCGGGGAGCGGGTAACCGGAGGGAATCCACCGCTACCATCAGTCAAACAGGTGCAAGGAAGAGAGACGTCACCGTCACCTACCGGGAGTGCAGGTGCAACCGTCTGTGGGACCGTCCTACCAGCCGTTGGTTTACCGTACAAACTGTGTCCGTGCCTCAGGCTGAGTGAGTACCACAGTGCCGCAAGGCATAGCGCTGCCCCCGCGTCCCTGCGCCCTCCAGGCCCTACACTTCACATCTCTTCACCGGGCCCCGGGATCACCAACCCCTACCCACGGAGGGGCAACACAACACCTGGCTGCTCCCATCACCATCCCCGGGACCCCCACACTGAGCAGCGGTGGTGCCATCACCACAACCGTGGGTGGCGTCACGAACTATAATCCCAACAAACACCCCCCCTTTCACTCACGGGCGAGGAGTGTCGCTCGAGACACCCCGGGATCCGGCCCGCAGCTCGAGCCACCAGGAGCAACTGCCGGACCCGAGCAGAAGGGGTGAGCGCGGTGTGCTGACACCCTCCTCCCCGCCCGCGACAGCTGCTGCCGTGGGGGCGGCACACTTGGACACGGCTGGTTCAGGCCCCTGTAGTTCCAGTGCCAGTTGATGACTCAGTTGCTCTGTCGTTGGCACCCTCAGTGTGGTTGGGTCCCCGTAGCTTGGAGCTGGTTTGAGGCCCGACTGTACTTAGGCAGTCTCCTTGTCTGTACGGCGGGCAGTGTGGATCCTGTAGGGTTGGTTCGTGGTCCCGAACCCTGATCCTCTCGTTACTGCTGATGCCCCCGGTTCTGTGGGTCAGTGAGGCCCGTGAAAGTCCCCTCCCTACACAGGTATTTGCCAGGCCACGTGAAGCTGTCACCTGACCTATGGCCCTGTGCCCCGTCAGTGCTCTGGTCCCAGCGGTACTCAGGTGTACCTGCCCTGGCAACCACTCTCCTGTGCCCCCGAGTCACCGTTACACGACCCAGCTCTAGGCACATTTGTTCACTCTCACTCTCCTGACTTAACTGCTGCTGTCCCCTCCCACCAGGCTGTCTAGTCCCTTGAACTGGCTCCGCCCTCTAGGTGGCAATCCCTTTGGTGTCTGACTAGCCAATTACCCCTGGTGTGGAGTGGAAACTGGGACTGTGGTGTGTGCAGATGTCACTGGCACTGGTGGTCCAGGTCCCTGGGGTTAGGCCCTGCATCCTGGTGAGGATGCAGCACCTAGAAGTGCCCTGAGTGGCTCAGGGGCGCTACACATGCGCGGGCAGTCTTTAACCTTTCCTCGCGCCTTCACATTACAGTACTTTGATCTGCCCTCAGCAGGGGCGCAATGGAGGCCTGTGCTGGATAGAAGGAGGATGGAGATTGCAGCAGAGAGGAGGCGCCGGACAGGAGAGTAGCAACACCCACCTGACCGGACCGCCCCCAGGGGAGTATTATAGAAGTGTATTTTACCTTCTACACAGCGGCCTGGACTCTTATATACTGTATTTTAGAATGTTGTATATAAGAGCTTACTGGTGGTGGCCGCAGCTAGGGAACAGATCTGGTGACAGGTTCCCTTTAAATTACAGTAATTAATTGAATGTTATGGATGGTCAAGCAGAGATCTCCACAGAGAGGATATTTGTGTTTTCCTTTGGAACCAATAAAATGGAAATTCTTGGATAAATTTAAAAAATAATAACAATATACAGTACAGACCAAACGTTTGGACACACCTTCTCCTCTCTAGAACAACTGTTAAGAGGAGACTTTGTGCAGCAGGCCTTCATGGTAAAATAGCTGCTAGGAAACCACTGCTAAGGACAGGCAACAAGCAGAAGAGACTTGTTTGGGCTAAAGAACACAAGGAATGGACATTAGACCAGTGGAAATCTGTGCTTTGGTCTGATGAGTCCAAATTTGAGATCTTTGGATCCAACCACCGTGTCTTTGTAGAAAAGGTGAACGGATGGACTCTACATGGCTGGTTCCCACCGTGAAGCATGGAGGAGGAGGTGTGATGGTGTGGGGGGGCTTTGCTGGTGACACTGTTGGGGATTTATTAAAAATTGAAGGCATACAGAACCAGCATGGCTACCACAGCATCTTGCAGCAGCGTGCTACTCCATCCGGTTTGCGTTTAGTTGGACCATCATTTATTTTTCATCAGGACAATGACCCCAAACACACCTCCAGGCTGTGTTAGGGCTATTTGACTAAGAAGGAGAGTGATGGGGTGCTACGCCAGATGACCTGGTCTCCACAGTCACCAGACCTGAACCCAATCGAGATGGTTTGGGGTGAGCTGGACCGCAGAGTGAAGGCAAAAGGGCCAACAAGTGCTAAGCATCTCTGGGAACTCCTTCAAGACTGTTGGAAAACAATTTCCGGTGACTACCTCTTGAAGCTCATCAAGAGAATGCCAAGAGTGTGCAAAGCAGTAATCAAAGCAAAAGGTGGCTACTTTGAAGAACCTAGAATATAGGACATATTTTCAGTTGTTTCACACTTTTTTAAGTATTTCATTCCACATGTGTTAATTCATAGTTTTGATGCCTTCAATGTGAATCTACAATTTTTAGAGTCATGAAAATAAAGAAAACTCTTTGAATGAGGTGTGTCCAAACTTTTGCTCTGTACTGTAGGTCTGTACATTTATCACATCCCATCTTGCAAGATCCAGAAAACATTCCCCCTAGGACTCTTTTTTGCACTATACATAATTCCCATGTAAACTGTTGCACAGACTTTTGATACTGTCATGTGAAAATGGCCAAAAGGTTACATTTGTCACTTTTTTTTTTAAATTTATTTCTTTAGCTAAGTGAGACATATGGACCCATTTACACCATCTACTTAGGAAACCTCCGGACCATAGTACTGGTTGGGTACGATGCCGTGAAGGAAGCATTGGTGGATCACAGTGACGCGTTTAGTGATAGAGGAGACACAGGAGCAGGAGATTTTTTTTCTAAGGATTTTGGTAAGATTATTTCATCAGAAAATCACCTACTGTCTAATTCAGGTTTTGTTACATATTTTTTTTTCCTACTATCACATTATTAATAACGAAAAAAACAAAAAATCTTGTTTGTTTTATTTTTCACACTGGCCATTGGGACTAGACTTGTCCTCTCTGTTCTTTCAGGAAAATCACATGTACATTAGCAGCATTAAACTACATTAGACCCTATTGTGTTGTACTGAAGCATCTAATGAGCGTGTGCAAAAATGATTGTGAAGGGAGAGGAGGAGGAGAGCTTTGACATCCTTTATTATTCGCTGTGTATAAAGGTGTTACCTTTCATTATAACCCAGTCTATGATGATGATGAGTCTCTGGACAAGTTTTCTGTAAAGAACTGGAAGTATGAGTCTAAATTATCCCTTAACCACTGGGCGATTTTCCGTTTTTCATTTTTGTTTTTTGCTCACTTTCTTCCGAGAGCCGTAACTTTTTTATTTTTCCATCAATATTGCCATATAAGATCTTGTTTTTTGCGGGACGAGTTGTACTTTTAAATAAAACCATAAGTTTTACCATATAGTGTACTGGAAAATGGCAAAACAATTCCAAGTGCGGAAAAATTACAAAAAAAGGGCGATTGCATGATAGTTTTGGGGATATTATTTTCATCGTGTTTACTATATGGTAAAACTAATGAGTTGCCGTGATGCCTCTGGTCAGTATGAGTTCGTAGACACCAAACATGTATAGGTTTACTTTTATCTAAGGGGTTATAAAAATTCAGAGGTTTGTCCAAAAAAAGTGGCGCACTTTTTGTGCCATTTTCCGCAAGCTGTAGCATTCTCATTTTTTGTGATTTGGGGGTCACTGACAACTTATTTTTTGCGTCTCAAGCTGCCATTTTTAATTGTACTATGTTTGCGCAGATGCTATGTTTTGATCGCCTGTTATTGCATTTTGCGCAAAATTTGCGACAGCCAAAAAACATAATTTTTGGTTTGGAATTTTTTTGCCGCTACGCCATTTACTGATTAGATTAATTGATGTTATATTTTGATAAATTGGGCATTTTTGAACACAGTGATACCAAATGTGTGCATATTTTTTGTTTTTTTAACCCTTTAATTTTCAATGGGGCAAATGGGGGGTGATTTGAACTTTAGGTTTCTTTTTATTTCTTTAATTTTTTGAAACTATTAACTTTATTTTTTATTTTTCTCATACCCTTAGGGGACTATAAGGATCAGCAGTTTGATCGCTCATTAATTTCTTCTAATCAGAGCTGCACAGCTCACATCAGCAGAAATGCTCGTCTTCTGTTACTGGTCTGCCGGCTGTAACAGGAAGTGAGTCATGATAGCGACAGGAGTCATCACATGATCCTGTGCTACCATGGCAACAATTGGCTCCCCCTGATCATGTCACGGGCCTCCGATGGTGGCAGAGAAGTGCGCGTTACTCACTGTGGGCATTTAAATCGCACTGTCCCATTTTGATAGCACAATTTAAGGGGTTAACAGGAGCAGGTGGATCACGGATCCACCTGCGCCTGCAAGGCACACATGTCTGTTGTACGAATCAGCAGACATGTGTGGGGATCGCCACTGGCTCACTGCATAATTTAGGACATACCGGTACATCCTTGGTCATGAAAGGGTGTTAACTATATCCATACCATACAATTCTGGTGCAATATATACAATATCTTGTTGGTAAGGGACCAATATTTAACTTTTTCCTAGGCAGAGGTGAAGGGAGGACCTGCAAAGTGTATCAGGGGGTTAAGGTACAAAGTGCAATGCCAGCTAAATAAACAATTAATCTATTAGCTCTTGCCAGTATATTGGTGCTCACTATAAGAAAATAAAGCTAATAAAACTTGGGTTTGAAGCTTTTTATGAGGTTCGTAATTATCAAAATATATATAGCCACTTTATTCGAGGCTGAGTGCTATATCTAGAAGTGCCATGGTTTTGTTTTCAAATCTTACAAAAATCCTTTAACTATTTGCTTCAACTTACAGGGATCTTTGCAAGTAATGGAGAAAGATGGAAAATCCTTCGCAGATTTTCCCTGATGACTTTGAGAAATTTTGGCATGGGAAAGAGAAGCATCGAAGAAAGAATCCAAGAAGAAGCCCGATGTCTCAATGACAGATTCATGAAGGATAAAGGTGGGTGCAATGTCAACATTGTGCCCCGTTCTGAAGGCAGCCGAAGGCTGTTGTTCAACAATCAACAGTCGAGAATCCACCATGAAAATTCACATAAAGGATTTCCGACCGCAGAACTTCTCATCTGAACAAAATCAGGTAGTGTGATCTGATTATCTCACATAAGGAGATGGAGAAAAACATTTCTCCATCTTCTCCATTGTGTCAGTGCGTGGAAATTGGACTGCACTCAGATGTCATCCTGTCATTAGCGTGCCCCGCTCTTTTGTGGCCTCTGGCGAGTCTGGGACCAGAAGGTAACAACGCCTTATTGTTTGAACCACTGTAACGGGGGCAGGGGGCGCCTCAGGGGTTGTAGTCGCGGTCTCTCGCGCAGGGGGCGGCAGGCTGACCCCCGGCCTGGCCGTCACTTGTAAGACAGGGGTGTTGTTTGTGGGGCAGAGTGTAGGTGGCAGGGACACTTCCATGTGAGCCATTTGCTTCTTGGTAACACCTTTTTCTCTCGGCTCACAGGCCTCTTCACCACTCCCAGTAAAGAGCCACACACAGGCAGTTGATGAACCAAGAAACATTTAATTGAACACAGCTTCCACTCTTCTTTACACCATTCAGCATCAAGTCACTACGGTTTACAGGTTAAACTTCTTGCTGATGGTTTCCTCTTTCCCCGGTAACTTTCCCTCGCCTGCAGGGGACATGCGTTAACCCCCTAGTAGCTGCACACTGAACCCTGTTTCACTGTAGGGCAGATCTAGCACAGACTACTGGCTCCGGATAAGTTCTCACCTCTCACTTCTTTGCCGGGGAACTACTTCTCTTCCTTTCTACGGGCGTTCCCATTTACCTTCACTTCTTTGTCAGGGCACTACCCTTCGCCTGCAGGGGCCACTTATTATCCCCCTGATAGCTGCACTGCACTGTAGTACACACTACCGGCTTTGGGACTAGTCTTGACTCTTCCACTTCTTCTGCCACTGCACCACTTCCACACTCTGCCCCGTCACCTCAGACTTTTTTCTCCAGTCATGACCAGCTGAGGGAGGATTCTCCGGTTGTGATGTCTGTGTAACCAAACCCCTTATACTCTAAGAATAAACACACGGACTGCATGCGACTTGGTTCAAAATGGCCACAGCAGCCTTTTATTGCCTATTGTTTACAAACTAACCCTTAGGGATGCCGTCCAACGGGCGACCCCCAAACAACAACATAAAGGTAACAATAGACAATAACATTTACAAGACCCCCCGGGGCAGGCCCAGTCCATAACTACTACTCCCCCTGTCCCCGGCCGCAACACACCGACCCAGAGACGAGGTGCCAATCACCCACGGATTGACACCCCACACCTTGGCAGAACACCGTGCCTGCCACATCCCGGAACCGAGAGCCACCATACCGAGACATTGACTCCCGGTCCAGCCACCACTCACTTCCAAACCTCTGGACCAGACCTACCCCCCCGCTGCTGTGACAAATATCATCCCAACTACCCAAAACACGTCCCCCAAAGAACAACATAAAGGGAGGGTGGGCTGGGATCGATCGGCGTCCGGAAGCAGGAAAGGAGGGAACCTTTCCTCTTCCCAAACTAACCCTTTCCCTACTCCTCCTCTTCCTCCCAGGCTACGACCAGCCCCTCTAAAGCCATATTAGGCATACCTACACTGTCCCTATTAACCCCATCACTCCCTACCTCCCCCTTGGTCATGTCGCCCCTCCACCCAGGGGGATCCGTGGCTTTCTTGACCAGCTGCGGGAGGATTCTCCGGTCGTGATGTCTGTGTTACCAAACCCCTTATACTCTAAGAATAAACACACGGACTGCATGCGACTTGGTTCAAAATGGCCACAGCAGCCTTTTATTGCCTATTGTTTACAAACTAACCCTTAGGGACGCCGTCCAACGGGCGACCCCCAAACAACAACATAAAGGTAACAATAGACAATAACATTTACAAGACCCCCCGGGGCAGGCCCAGTCCATAACTACTACTCCCCCTTTCCCCGGCCGCAACACACCGACCCAGAGACGAGGTGCCAATCACCCACGGATTGACACCCCACACCTTGGCAGAACCCCGTGCCTGCCACATCCCGGAACCGAGAGCCACCATACCGAGACAATGACTCCCGGTCCAGCCACCACTCACTTCCAAACCTCTGGACCAGACCTACCCCCCGCCACAGGACAGGCCACGTGACACCTTACGTGGCCTGGATCCGCCACACACCAAAAGCACGCTCCACGCCATCCTGCAGACTGAACGCCCATAAATCTGCACCAATATCATTGAGGTGGACACCATCACCCCTCCGAAACTGCCAAGTAGCTGGCTCCAACTCCCTGTGCCTCACCACCAGCCCACCGTTCCTGGTCATGAACCGAGCAACCACCCGATTCACCTGGGCCCTGGCCTTATTGACCTTGTCTACCGACCAGGCCCCCCTCCACGCCAACCTGGTCACTATGTCGAACCACACGACAATCAAACCAGGGTACTCCTTCCATAACCGCAATAAATCAAGCTTTATATCGCGGATAAGATCTCGCGATGCCCGGGCACCCAGATCATTACCCCCCACATGTAACACCAGCACATCCGGAGGCCGCTCGACTTTACAATGGAAACGGAATTCCGGAACCACCCTGGACCATTCCATACCCCGAACACCAATCCACCGGACAGTCGCTTGAGCGCGATCCAAACCCAGCTGCCGACCATTCTGGCTAACCTCAGCCCGACGGGCCCCCCAAAACACGAATGAATGTCCCAAGATCCAGATCAGGCACTTCCCTACAACAAAGTAAAACAAACAGAAAAATCAAAACCAATAACATCACAGCCACCAAAGCAGCCAGAAACAGCCTCTTCACAAACCACCCGCACGTGAACGAAATTACCATGCTGCTACAACAACTGCGGTCTCACATACCGCCGAAAACAGGAAGATTCCCATCTACCAATACGCTTCACCACCTTGTCGCCAAGCCCCCAACGAGCGGCCTCCGTAGCCGCCCCAATCCGAAAGGAATGCGACCTGAACTCCTCCGGGCGCTCCCCTGCGTTCCGTAAACTTCGCCGCAGAACCGCCAAAAACTGAAACCTTGATAAAAAACACCCATTCATGTGCCGCAAAAACGGGCCCGGCAAGCCCCCCCTCATGGCCACAAACCTCTCAACTAAACGCACTGGGCACAATTCTTCCCCTAGAACCGCATATATCACCACCTACCTACCACGGCCCAACTGGTCCGTCTTTGAGCGACGAATCCGGCACTCCACCTGACCACCGCCCACTCGCACATCCTCGAGCATCAAACCGCCACCTGTCACCTTGGACGGGCTCACCAACTCCCCAATCCGGAACGCCCCATAAAAAGCAAGACCGAAAGCCGTTGTAAACAAAACCGTCTCGTATGCCAACTCACAAATACCACACAGGCCACCCACCATCCGTCGCAACAAACCAAACGAAATAGGACGCCTCCTGTTCCTCACCCGTACACCGCGGCGAAAAAACCGTAAAGCCTGTCGAACCCGAAAATCCTGTGAAACATCGCGCTCCCCTCTCATTTTTAACCAAAACGCCACCGCCGCCACCCGATGTGCCACTGTCGACGCCGATCGTCCGGCCGCAAAATCCGTGCACACCAATGACAATATAGCCACCAAGTAATCTACGCTCACCCCGTCAAACAACCGACCAACCAACTCCTCCCATTCAGCCCACACTTTTTCGTAGCGGCACCAAGTCACCTCGGTCACCGACCACCGAATCAACTCTGAGATCCCCGCCTCACCAGATTCCACAGGTCCTCCGGACACTCCACTCCGACCTCGTCCGCCCAAGGCAGTAGCGCCCGAAACCTGCCGAACTGAAAACGAGACAAAGCATCAGCCACCTCATTGTCAACTCCTGGAACGTGCTTTGCCACCACCTGCACATTCAGCTGCAAACATCTCAACACCAAATGCCGCAAATACACCACTACCGGCTCCGACTTAGCAGACAAGTTGTTGATAGCGTACACCACCGCCTGGTTATCGCAATGAAAGCACACCTTCCTCCCCGCGAAATGCGACCCCCATAGATCCACTGCCACTACAATGGGGAATAGCTCCAGCAGCGCCAGATTCCTGACCAAACCACTCTCCTGCCACGCCTGCGGCCACTGCCCCATACACCAGTGACCCCGAAACACGGCCCCAAAACCGGCCGACCCGGCCGCATCCGTGAACAGCTCTAGTGCCCCGTTAGATGCCACCTTCTCCAGCACCAGCGCCCTGCCATAAAAATGCTGCAAAAATTGGTCCCACACCGACAAATCGTCCCTGATCACCCTCGTGATCCGCACAAAATGCGCCGGCGACCGCACACCTGCCGTCGCCGTTGCCAAGCGCCTCGCAAATACTCTCCCCATCGGCGCGATCCTGCAAGCGAAATTCAATTTCTCAAGCAAGGACTGCACCGCCTTAAGCCGCACCTTCTTTGCCGCTTTCACCTCCACCACCGCGGCCCTCAAATCACGAACCTTCCCTTCCAGCAACCTGCATTCCATAGCAATGGAATCAATCTAAATACCCAGAAAACGCATCACCGGCGCTGGGCCTTCCGTCTTTTCAGGCGCCAAAGGAATACCAAAACTGCTCGCGACTTTCTGCAACGCGAATAGCAGCCCCGCACAAACCATGGAGCCCGCCGGCCCAACACAAAAGAAATCGTCCAAATAATGAATAATGGACGTAAGCCCGGACACATCCCGGACCACCCACTCTACAAACGAACTAAACGCCTCAAAATACGAACACGAAATTGAACAGCCCATTGGCAAACAACGATCAACATAATAACTGCCATCCCACCAGCAACCTAACAAATGCTGGCTGTCCGGATGAACCGGTAACAACCGAAACACCGCCTCCACATCCGCCTTCGCCATCAATGCACCCGGACCCGCCACCCTGACCAGATCCAATGCCTTATCGAACGACACATAATATACCGCCGACAGCTCCGCCGCAATGCCATCATTCACCGATAGCCCCTCCGGGTAAGACAAATGATGGATGAGCCGAAATTTATTCTGTTCTTTCTTCGGTACCAGCCCCAGCGGCGAAACCACCAAATTTAAACACGGTGGGGCGTCATAAGGACCTCCCATCCTGCCCAAAGCCACCTCCTTTTCCAGCTTCTCATCCACCACTTCCAGATGCTCCCTAGCAGAACGCAAATTACGGTATGGCGGGACCGATGCATTAACAACCAACGGGATACGAAAGCCGTCAGAAAAGCCAAAACATAACAACGCCGCCGACTCACTATCCGGATATCTATTTAAAAAGGGGGCCATCGCTTCTACCTTCACCGGCGTCGTCCCTCTTACCAGCACCGTCACCAGCCTTTCCTTTCCCCTTTTTAAAACACTTGGACAGGCTATGTCCTCCCCCACATCCCGAGCATTCATGCTTAAAGCGACATGCCGCTCCAAACCTGCACTGCCCTTCATTATACTGCCAGCAGACACCTTTCTTCTGACTCGCCGCGGACCCTGCCCCCAGACCCCCGGCACCCCCCCGAAAGGGCTGAGTCAGCGCCGACATCAGCCGCATCCATAAGGAAATATCCTTATGGTCCCATCGCATACTTGGCCGCAGCGCCTTCCGCTGCCTGAATTGCTCATCGTAACGCAGCCACGCCAACCCGCCGTAAACCCGATAAGCCTCCCCTATCGCATCCATGTACCCGAACAAGGCCGAACAATGCTCCGGCTCCTTCTCCCCCACCACGCTGGCCAAAATCGCAAACGCCTGTAACCAGTTTGTAAAAGTCCGAGGAATAAGCCTATAACGGCGTTTTTCATACTCGTTCTTCTCCTTTTTGGAGTCGCTCGGCTTCACCCTATCCAGATTAAATTTCTCCAGAGGGAGCAGAGAAAATATCTCCACGTATTCCCCTTTCCAAATTTTTTCCCTCACCTCCTTCTTTAAATGGGCCCCCAGCGGGCCCTCAAAACAAACGTAAACCTCACTTCTGGCCCTATCATCCAAGCGCACCACCTCGTCCTCTTTCTCCTTTTCTTTCTCTTTTGCCCCCCCCCGACCCCACACCCCCCTTTGCCCCCCCCCTCCCCCCTTTTCCGCCCCCGCTCCATCTCCCTCCTCCACCGACGCGGCCCCACGAACTGCCGGTCCCACCCACGCCGCCGCCGGTGCCTGCGCCCCCTTCCCCGCTGCCCCTTAAGCCGCCACCAGCCCCTGCAACAGCCCCAACAATTGGCTCCATACTGCAGATCCGCCGGGCGCTGCCGTAGCCGCAGCCGCCCCCCCTCCCCCGAAACACCCCGCCAGCGCAGCCCCTGCCGACTCCACGGCCGTCTCACCCGACCACAGCTCGGCGTCCCCCGAGACCGCCGCCTCGCCGTCCTCCGTCTGTCGTCCATCTGACTCCTCTGAAGCGAAGTCCTCTTCCTCCTCCTCGCCGCCGACCTCATCTTCCACCCGACATCCGGGGGGCCCCGCCGCAGCACCCCCCACCACGGCCGCCAGATCGGGCCGCCGCGTGGGCAGAGTCCTCCCCGCTCCGTCTCTTGCCCAGGGGTGACAACCCAGGAGACCGTCCTGTCCCCCGCACCGGCACCCCGGGTCTCGACCTCTTGCGCCCGCGCCCACCCCCCTGCCGACTGCCAGGGGACTCTGGACGCGGACGGACAGACGCCCGGCCCTGGATCCCGGCCGTCGCCGCCTCTAGCCCTCCTGGGCCACCGCAGGCCTCCATCCGTCGAGTCCTCCCGCTCCCACGGGAGACTGCCACGTCCGGGGGCTGCACAGCGGACCTGAGTGACCTGGCGGTCGCCACAGGGCTCACGCCATCACTCCTTCCCTCAGCCGCACCAGGGGCAGGCACCGCAGACCCCCCCCCTGGTGCAGGACCTATCGCCACCTGCAGCCCCACGGTCCCCCCCCGCCGACTGCAGGGGGATCTGCTGGCCTCTCTCCCGCGCCGAGCGCGCTCCCGACCTGGAGCCACTGCAGTCTCAGCAACTCCAGCCCGGAGGCCGGGACCGGAAGTAGGCCCCGTGTTGGCCACTCCCACATCCCGACCGCCGCGGCTGGAACGAAGATTCCTCCCGCCGGCTTCTGTAGCAGCCAGATGCCGCTGCTGCTCTGCACTCTGCGGAGGGTCCCTGGAGGGGCTCTTGCATCTCCTCCTCGCCCCCCCCCCCGCGCCCGGGGAATACCTGCGGGGGGGGGCCGCGACTGGCGCCCGCCGTTGCTGGGGGGACGAGGGGCAAGCGCCGACGGGTTAACCCCAGCAGCCCTGATGTGGGTCTGCACTGCCAGGGGCCCGTGCGCTGCTACGGCTGCCTCTATCATCCGCTGCAGTTCCTGGAGGTCCGCCATGGGGAGTCCACGTGTGGATCGATCGGCGTCCGGAAGCAGGAAAGGAGGTAACCTTTCCTCTTCCCAAACTAACCCTTTCCCTACTCCTCCTCTTCCTCCCAGGCTAAGACCAGCCCCTCTAAAGCCATATTAGGCATACCTACACTGTCCCTATTAACCCCATCACTCCCTACCTCCCCCTTGGTCATGTCGCCCCTCCCCCCAGGGGGATCCGTGGCTTTCTCATCTCACTGCACACTGCATTCAGAACCCTTCCTTCTCCACCTAGGCTGCCCTGCCCCTCCTTCCCTGCCACTGTTACCAGGGGAACCACTGCTCTACACTGGCACCTAGTGGGGAAACAGTTTATGACAGGTAACATTTTACCATTAACATTTACAATTTGCCACCATACTACTGTGGCGTCTTCAGGGGGGGAAAAACCGCTCCTTCACTACCAGGGGTCCGACTACCCCTTACACCACTACCCCTTAGGAAGGAGGCGGGTCGCCGGCCAGAGCGACATCGCAGGGCAGGTAAGTGCGTGTGAAGCTGCCGTAGCGATAATGTTCGCTACGGCAGCTATCACAAGATATCGCATGTACGACGGGGGCGGGTACTATCACGCTCGGCATCGCACGCATCGGCTAGCGATGTCGCAGCGTGCAAAGTACCCCTTAAACCATTAATAACCTCATTGATAGCAGCCAACATACTTAGTTGCTGGGATTTCTGGAGTTCATACTCATGGAGCTCATACATTGAAATGTTTTGAAAATGTTGTTTCTATTTTTCCATCATTTGTAGATTATTCATCATCATTACCATATCTATCATTCCTGTGATTTTCAACATAGGTTGAAAAAAAAGACATAGGTCCATCAAGTTCATCCTTCCTGGACCACTGATAAATCATCTAGTGATGGATAATGTATCAGCCACAATGCCGTATGTTGTAAGAAAAGCTCACTTTAAATGCTCATGTAGTATTGGCCATAACTAGCTCTTGCGCTTGGGCATTCCACAGCCAGACTACTCTAACTGTAAAGAACCCTTTCCTATTTATTTTTGGGGACCACCTTTCCTACTCAATGAATGAATGTCCTCTGGTCTTTTGTACTGGTCACACATATTTTGCAAATTTCTTAAAGGGGGCTTTACACGCTACGATATCGTTAATGTTTGGTCGCCGGGGTCAAGTTGTTAGTGACGCACATCCGGCGTCATTAACGATATCGCAGCGTGTGACACTGACCAGCAACCTTAAGCGACCTCAAAAATGGTGAAAATCGTTCACTATGGAGAGGTCGTCCCAAACTCAAAAATCGGTAAGGGTTGTTTATCCAGGTGGTTCATCGCTCATGTGGCAGCACACATCGCTATGTGTGACACCGCAGGAGCGAGGAACGTCTCCTTACCTGCCGCCGGCCCCAATGAGGAAGGAAAGAGGTGGGCGGGATGTTACATCTTGCTCATCTCCGCCCCTCCGCTTTGATTGGCCGGCTGCTTAGTGACGTTGCGGTGACGTCGCTGTGATGCCGAACGTCCCTCTCCCTTGAAGGAGGGATTGTTCGGCAGTCACAGCGACGCCGCCGACCAGGTAGGTATGTGTAACGCTGCCGTAGCGATAATGTTCGCTACGGCAGCGATCACAAACAATCGCATGCACGACGGGGGCGGGTACTTACACGCTCGCTATCGCTACAAATTGCTAGCGATATCGCTACCGTGTAAAGCCCACTTTAGTGTATTGTACAGTTAAAGATATGACTGACGGCTTCCTTATATTTATATTTACAGACGCTCCAATTGACCCATTATATATAATGGGACTCGCTGTTTCCAATGTCATTTGTTCCGTCGTATTTGGTGAAAGATACAACTACGAAGACCAAAAATTCTTGACCCTCTTGTCTTATATTAATGCTATTTTCCGGCTGTTTAACACCCGGTCGGGGCAGGTAAATATTACAAAATGTCTATTCTAAAATGTATAAGAGTTTAATAACATTAACATTAATTTACCAAAATTAAAGGGTTTTCACTCCCTATTTCTACTTCTGCCAACATGTCTGACGGATGGCTCCCATCAAAAATGTCTGCAGCTATGGCATAAAAATTAGACAAAAGATCCACTGAGCCATCTGTTAAAATAAGGCAGCAATACAAACAGCGTTAATGTCATTATATCCTACCGTTTAGTGTCTACAGCCCCTGCACTCACAGGGGTAAACTGTAGGGAGTGCAGTGGTAGCTGACCAAAAATTTTTGCTAAAGAAGTAGGGAAAGATGGCAAAAAGTATGATGGAAAGTAAGATATGACAACACAGGGTTTGTTTGTGGTCTGTGACCTTGGAGAGAAAAAAAGAACTGCACATAGAGCTAAAGCAACTAAAAATAAAACGGTGCCTTTTTAAAGTTGTGTTATAATGGTCTCAGAAGCACCAGAGAGACCATAGTGTGGAGTGTCAAAATCTGTAGTGTGAACAGCGTCTGATGCCGCCATGACATTCGGCAAGTTTTGAGCAAAACTTTGTGTGACAGGTTGCCAGGCTGAAAAAAAACCAACAAATCAAAATGAGGTGAAAAATCTGGCATGCTGCCCTTTTGGCCCAAATCACTAAGGCTAAGTTCACACTTCCGTTGTTTTGCATCAGTCACATGCGTCGCTTGACGCATGTGACTGATGCGCTGTACAACGGATGACAACGGATGGCAAAGAACAGAATTCTTTGTCGGATTCCGTTGTGTGCGGGGGGCGGAGTTCGGGGTGGGTTGAGCCGAGCGGGGCCATGGCATTGAGTACGTCAGTGCCGCGGGGACTGCAGGACAGGTGAGTGTGAGTGTAAGTGTGTGTGTGTGTGTGTGTATACATGCTGAGAGCGGGAGAAGGCGGAGCTGGGAGGGGGCAGAGCCGGAAGGGGGCGGAGCTGAGCGGTGAAGTGTCTGGCTCCGTGCACAGCCAGGGTAAATATCGGGTAAACGCAAAGTACTTTTTGCTTGGTTACCCGATATTTATCTTGGTTACCAGCATACACCGCTCAGCGCTGGCTCTCTGCACCTGTAACCAGTGTAAATACCAGGTAACTAACCAAAGCGCATTGCTTAGTAACCCGATGTTTATCCTGGTTACCTGTGCGAGGAGCCAGAGAGCGTATGTGCAGCCAAATCCAACGGATTCCACTGCACAAAAAAACATTACATGCTGCGTTGCTCCCGCACGGCGGTCAGTCAAAAAACGACTGACCGCGATGCAGCGGATGCAACGCAGCATCATCAGTCACAATCCGTCGCCAATAGAAGTCTATGGGGAAAAACTGGAATCCTGCAAAATATTTTGTGGGATACCGTAATTCCTCAAGGCGACGGATTGTGACTGATACAAAACAATGGAAGTGTGAACTTAGCCTAAGAAAAAGAAAATATCCAGACTTCAGCTTACCATAGTTGACTGCGCTCCAGGATTTGCGGGTGCTCGTAGTCCTCCAGGCTGCCCAGGCTGGTATATAACAATGAAAGAGTAAGGAGTGGTCCTATGACTAAGGACTTGTTTTTATTTTCTGTCCGAAACACGTAAGGTGCCCTTATGCGTGTTCTCTCACGTTTTGGATCCGTTGGATTTTAATATTGGATACATTTTTGATATTTTAATATAATGGATTGTGGTGCCGGGTCCACTCCTTACGCTTTCATTGCCCTTTTGGCACTCCTGTTAATCCAGCACAAGCCACTCTGCATAAAGGAGCTGAAGACACAAAACAAAGGTCTGTTTTTAATGCCATATTGTTGTCTCATTTTTAAGTTTAGATGCACTTGAAGCCATGAAAAGAAAATAAATAAAGTTTTCTAAAGGTGAATAATAAATATGAAACAACCAGCAGCAAAGTGATGGTAATGTTGTTTTTCAATGACTTCTTTCCTTAGCTCTTTAACATGTTCCCAAACATAATGTCTTACATTCCTGGTCCTCACCAGAAGATTTTAAGAATTTTAAACAGCCTGAAACAATTTATCAATGAGATGATCGAAACCCATCGAGACACCCTGGATGAGAACTGCCCTCGTGACTTCATAGATTGCTTCCTGATGAAGATGAAGGAGGTGAGAGCGTAGATAATATAATCAGCCCATCCAGGGTCACATATTGTATCTAGAGAGCGGCCGTAATAACCAAAATAAGTGCATTAAAATCATCATTATAGTTTGTTGCTGTGATGCTAGACACTAAGAGCAGAATGAATAGAAGGGTAGTCAGACAAGCCGGGATCATAAGCCAGGAGGTAACATATAAAGATTCAAGAAGCAGACAGAGATGTGGTCAGGAAGAGATTTGAAATCAAAAGGCAAGAGGTAACTTATAAGGTTCAGGGAGAAGACAGAGATGTGGTCAGGAAGAGCTCCAAGGTCAGAAGCCAAGATCAAAACACTTACACCAAACAGGAGCCAAGAACACACTGAGCAAAGTTCAGGGAGCAGACAGAGACGTGGTCAGGAAGAGGTCTGACGTCAGAAGCTGGGAGATAACATATAAACTTCAGGAAGCAGATAGAGACGTGGTCAGGAAGAGGTCCGAGGTCAAAAGCTGGAGGTAATGTATAAAGTTCAGGGAGCAGACAGAGATGTGGTCAGGAAGAGCTCCAAGGTCAGAAGCCAAGATCAGAACACTTACACAAAACAGGAGCTAAGAACACACTGAGCAAACAGGAAGTACGACTGGCAAAGTTCAGACAGCGCAAGCCCAGTTAAGAAACAGAGCAATCATTAGGAACGAGGTGCATCTGGGAAGGCACCTCCCAAAACCAGCGTTAATCCTAGAGCTGAAAGACAACCTGTAAGCAAGTGCACAAGACACATAGCAGAGAATTTTTAAATGCAAAATGCTCTGCACATCGGAGCCGTGACAAAAGCATTCTAAATGCAAAATGCTCTGCACATGACAGTTGCTCTTGTTTGACTCCTAATTGCTCCACTAAGAGCTTGTGGGTTTTTGATCATTTTTAATAATTTTTAAAAAAAATCTTTTTTTTTTCTTTTAGGAAAAAAAGAATAAAGATACAGAATTTCATGAAAATAATCTACAGGCGACTATCTTTGACTTATTCTTTGCTGGAACAGAAACGACAAGTATTACGTTGAGATACAGTTTTCTTATACTCTTGAAATATCCAGATATACAAGGTGATTATTTTAATGCATTTTTATCATGCACATTTCTGTAATCGCAGCTTTAGAGGACGCACGAGGATTATTCTGACTCTGCCTAAAGTCTTGCCATACAGAAAGACACTAGTATTGAAAAGATTACATGATAGATTAGGGGTCTTGTAACTTTTCCCCTTAGAACCAACCAAGTTCACTCTCGTCATTAGTTCCTTTTTTAATGAAAAAATTAAATATAGTTATTTACCTTCAAAGCTAAACTCCCTATACACATGAAATGCAAAATACACTCCACAAACATAGATGTGAATCAGATACTATGAGATCAACTTCAAAAGGGTCATACTAGAAAGTTCGAACCTTGTTATCAACCTATAGAACCTTTTAATAGTTTTGGAAAAAGGTAGAACGTTGCTGCAGGTTTGACTCAGAGTTATTGTCATGCCTCAGATTTGTTCTGACGGCCTCCTGTGCTTTGGTCCATTTCCATCTACACTGAGCCACAGTCAGGTTCGGTTGCTGTCCTGGTTCTGAACACTTTGTTTGTGTGCTCATTGCCTTTTTTTCCATCAGGTGTTTACAATGCTGTTAGTTAGTCTGCACTATCACCAGGTGGATGTTACCATTTAAAGCTTCTCTGAATTTCCATTTCCCGCTAGTGATATTGCTGAAGTGAGCGGTGCTTGGAACTGCAGTCTGTCTGCCTAGTGTTCCTCCTGGCAGATTATTACTTTTAGTTTATCTTATTTTCACTCTGCACCTTCCCCCGGATTCTTAACGAGATGCATGAAACCCTCGATGGCCACTTAGGAAGCAAAGGTCAGTGGTCATCAGAGTCATCTAGTTAGGGTTGCTTCAGTCTGAGTAGGGGCCTGCTGGGACCTCTAGTCTGTACAAGAACCAGGAGGGTCAGGTATACTGTTGTAGTTTTAAGTTAGATCTTATTTTACATTATTTTCCACTTGTGCAACATCAATGAACATAACAATTGGAGTGGTCGGAGCTGTGTGTGCTGACTACTGGTGGCTACAGACAGAAATGGGTCCCCGTGCAAAAATAGTGTAAGATCCCTTCTCAGTCCAACAACTCATCAAAATGCTTAATTCCACCTGCTTTGGAGGTAGAATTGGGCCCCCTTATCTTTTGTGCCCCTGTGCGGCTCAATAGGTTGCACCAATGATATGACAGCCCATGTCTGCAATGATTCAAGTCTAGCATATCCCAAAATATAGAGTGGAATGGAAAAATGTTGAAATCTCTTTTCTAATTAATTCCAAATGCCAATAAAACGTCAGCAAAAAGATCTGAAGGACCCCAATCTAGTGGTCAAGTCAGAATTGAATGGCCTCTGGACTAGAACCCTGTGAACCTCCTCCAACCTTTGAGGATCCCCGATGCCTCTACTGATTCAAAGGCCCGATGAAATGTCATGCGTGGACGTTGTGTATATGGATCTATGCTTTATGGGTGTTTTTCATACCCAAAAGGGCTTGATATATCACTGTGGATGACATGATAAAAAAAAAATTATTCAACCTATAAAAAGTGCTTTACACGCTGCGACATCGCTAACGATATATCGTCGGGGTCACGGTGTTCGTGACGCATATCCGGCGTCGTTAGCGACATCGCAGCGTGTGACAGCTAAGAGCGACGATCAACGATCGCAAAAATCGTTGATCGTTGACACGTCGCTCCTAATCATAATGTCGTTGGTGTTTCATTCCGCAGGTTGTTCGTCGTTCCTGCGGCACCACACATCGCTGTGTGTGACACCGCAGGAACGACGAACATCATCCTAACTGTGTCCAACGGAAAGGAGGAAGGAAGGAGGTGGGCGGCATGTTCCGGCCGCTCATCTCCGCCCCTCCTCTTCTATTGGGCGGCCGTTTACTGACGCCACTGTGACGCCGAACGCACCTCCCCCTTGAAGGAGGGATTGTTCGGCGGCCACAACGATGTCGCTGAACAGGTATGTGCGTGTGACACTGCCGTAGCGATAATGTTCGCTACGGCTGTGATCACCATATATCGGCCGTACGACGGGGGCGGGTGCTATCGCTCACAATCGCTAGCGATATCGCAGCGTGTAAAGCGCCCTTCTGCCTGCTCTTTTATAAAAAACTAGAAGGTGGCCCGATTCTACGCATCGGGTATTCTAGAATTTACGTATTGTGTAGTTCATGTATGATTTTTGTTATATATATAAATATATATATATATATATATAGATGTTGTTGTGTGTAGTTACCAAGTGTTTGTGTAGGGCGCTGTACATGTTCTGAGTGTCGCGGGGGGTGAGAGCGGTGTTGTATGTGTGTTGCGTGTGTTGCGTTGTTTGTGGAGCGCTGTGTGTCTGTAGCGTTGTGTGTGTGTGTGTGTGTTGTGCGGTTTGTGTGTGTGTGGTGTGTTTTGGGGGGAGGTATGTTTTGAGCAATGTGTGTGTTGTGCAGCATGTGCGTATATTTGTGTGTGCAGCGTTGTCTGTGTGTGTGGGTGTCTGTGTAGGGCGTTGTTTGTGATTCCTAGTGTGTGTGTGTTGTGCAGTGCGCGTGTGTGTGTGTGTTGGGGGGAGGTGTGCACCTCCCATCGTGCTCCATCCCCCATGCTGCGCACCCCCCATCGTGCTGCATCCCCCATGCTGCGCACTCCCAAACGTGCTCCATCCGCCATGCTGCGCACTCCCAAACATGGTCCATCCGCCATGCTGCGCACTCCCAAACGTGCTCCATCCGGCATGCTGCGCACTCCCAAACGTGCTCCATCCGCCATGCTGCGCACTCCCAAACGTGCTCCATCCGCCATGCTGCGCACTCCCAAACGTGCTCCATCCGCCATGCTGCGCACTCCCAAACGTGCTCCATCCGCCATGCTGCGCACTCCCAAACGTGGTCCATCCGCCATGCTGCGCACTCCCAAACGTGCTCCATCCGCCATGCTGCGCACTCCCAAACGTGCTCCATCCGCCATACTGCGCACTCCCAAACGTGCTCCATCCGCCATACTGCGCACTCCCCATCGTGCACCATCCGGCATGCTGCGCACTCCCAAACGTGCTCCATCCGTCATGCTGCGCACTCCCAAACGTGCTCCATCCGTCATGCTGCGCACTCCCAAACGTGCTCCATCCGCCATGCTGCGCACTCCCAAACGTGCTCCATCCGCCATGCTGCGCACCCCCCATCATGCTCCATCCGCTTGGGAGTGCGCAGCATGCCGGATGGTGCACGATGGGGAGTGCGCAGTATGGCGGATGGAGCACGTTTGGGAGTGCGCAGTATGGCGGATGGAGCACGTTTGGGAGTGCGCAGCATGGCGGATGGACCACGTTTGGTAGTGCGCAGCATGGCGGATGGACCACGTTTGGGAGTGCGCAGCATGGCGGATGGACCACGTTTGGGAGTGCGCAGCATGGCGGATGGAGCACGTTTGGGAGTGCGCAGCATGGCGGATGGAGCACGTTTGGGAGTGCGCAGCATGGCGGATGGAGCATGATGGGGGGTGCGCAGCATGGCGGATGGAGCACGTTTGGGAGTGCGCAGCATGGCGGATGGAGCACTTTTGGGAGTGTGCAGCATGGCGGATAGAGCACGATGGGGAGTGCGCAGCATGGCGGATGGAGCACGTTTGGGAGTGCGCAGCATGGCGGATGGACCACGTTTGGGAGTGCGCAGCATGGCGGATGGAGCACGTTTGGGAGTGCGCAGCATGGCGGATGGAGCACGTTTGGGAGTGCGCAGCATGGCGGATGGAGCATGATGGGGGGTGCGCAGCATGGCGGATGGAGCACGTTTGGGAGTGCGCAGCATGGCGGATGGAGCACTTTTGGGAGTGTGCAGCATGGCGGATAGAGCACGATGGGGAGTGCGCAGCATGGCGGATGGAGCACGTTTGGGAGTGCGCAGCATGGGGGATGGAGCATGTTTGGGAGTGTGCAGCATGGCGGATAGAGCACGATGGGGAGTGCGCAGTATGGCGGATGGAGCACGTTTGGGAGTGCGCAGCATGGCGGATGGAGCACGTTTGGGAGTGTGCAGCATGGCGGATAGAGCACGATGGGGAGTGCGCAGCATGGCGGATGGAGCACGTTTGGGAGTGCGCAGCATGGGGGATGCAGCACGATGGGGAGTGCGCAGTATGGCGGATGGAGCACGTTTGCTCAGCCTCTCTCCTTCCAGCCTCCCTCAGCATCAGCCTCCCCCTCCCAGCCTTCCCCAAGATCAGCCTCTCTGCTCCCAGCCTCCTCCAGCACGCCGTGCTCCTCTGCCGACACTCACCCACACCCGATCGCATCCACTCACCCACACAACCGATCGCATCCACTCACCCACACAACCGATCGCATCCACTCACACACACAACCGATCGCATCCACTCACACACACAACCGATCGCATCCACTCACACACACCCGATCGCATACACTCACACACACCCGATCGCATACACTCACACACACCCGATCGCATACACTCACACACACAGACACTGACGATATTGCACATACGCGCTGATACTCACAACATCCGGGGATATCACATGCTTCTGGCCATGTGATCCTCCGTCAGGTCCTGGAAGCTCACAGCACAATATCGCCGCCGAGAAGCAAGCGATATCCCAGGATGTTGTGAGTATTTGGATGCGATGTGATGTGTGAGGTATGTGTGAGTGTGATCTGATTTGTGTGTGTGTGCTGTTATGTTATGTATGTTCCGCAGCTGCAGGACCTTGATGTGTGGATGCGATGTGATGTGTGTGTGAGGTGTGTGTGAGAGTGAGTGTGAGCCGGTGTACACTGGTAACTATGATACACATCGGGTAACTAAGGGACCTTAGTTACCCGATGTGTATAATGGTTACCAGCTTTCACGGCCTCCGTTAAGATCCCAGCATCGCAAGGTTATGTGTGGAGCTGCCGGGATCCTGACAGAGCCGGTGTAGAAGCAAGCGATATCCCAGCATGTTGTGATGTGTGAGGTGTGTGTGGATGTGATGTGTGGATGTGATGTGTGAGGTGTGTGTGGATGTGATGTGTGGATGTGATGTGTGAGGTGTGTGTGAGAGTGAGTGTGATGTGTGTGTGTACTCACCTGGGAATCGGAGCCCCGTGTCAGTTAGGCCAGAGCGAGCGTGCATTGCGTGAGGGGGGCGGGGCCTGCAGAGAGCCGGGGCGAGAGGCCAATCCGTGTGGGGGGGCGGGGCCATGGCGAGCCCAGCGGCCAATCAGCTTTGTGTCACCGTAAGGACACAATTTCGGAGCATGACAGACAGACAGACAGACAGACAGACAGACAGACAGACAGAATAAGGCAATTATATATATAGATAACACTCTATCCAGAATATAACACTAAAAACTAAACCTTGTGAAAATATCATCACCATGAGACCAAGAAATGGAATACTGTTCATCTTCATCATCAAATATTATTTTTATTTATTGTATTATTTGTGTTATCTGACACTACTCTATTCTGGTTACCTGTTATACCCATAGTATTTTTTTTAACTTCGGTAAACATAAAGTGGTCCATGAGAATAGAGCGTGAACTTTTATCATTTCTACATATAATATTATTTTGTGAGCTATGGATTTTTTCCCGTTGTGGTTACAACTCTTTTTTATGTGATGCTTGGTGGAATTTGGTTTGATATCTCCATTTATGATTGTTATACTTTAGCACTAATTGTATGAATATTTGCCATCTGGTGGTAGGACTCACACAAAGGGGAGAGGGGTATTGTCTTTTTTCAGTAAGGTCGTGTGCATGTAAGGAGGGGGACTGGGTACTTTCGCATTTTTTCATTTGAAGACTTCAGTCATGCTTTTGTATTGTCGTGTGGTGTAATGTGAATTGTGACCTGCGTCTTTAGTAAATATTTTATTATATGAACTGTGTTGATAATGTGGATTGTATTGTCTGATTGTAATGTGATGTACTGTAATGTGTTCATGTATAATTTATTCAAATTGTCTCTTCAGGAAGGAAAAAGACGAACTCTAGCGCCACCTATTGGAAGTGGCAATAATAAAAATCAAAAGTGGCCCTTTAACGAGCCTTTTCATATGACTTAGGATTTAAGCCAGATCAGAACCTCAACCTTCCTCTCCGAAGAGACAACTTAAATATTTCCCAGAGGAGCATTGCTGCTATAAGACCCCTCACTGGTAGCCAGACTTGTTTGTCAGGTCTCCGCAAGGAGAAAAGTTTTCCCCTTAGACCTCACAATAGCTTCTCATACATCCAAAAATCAGATCTCATACTTTGCACTGACGAGGGGCAATCACCCTGAAACACCATGTCTGCAAATTGAGGTTCTGATCTGGCATAAATCCTAAGGCCTTTTTCACACATCAGTTTTTTGCCATCAGTCACAATCCGTTTTCTCGACGGATCGAAAGATCCGTCGCAGATTGTGGCTACACTAATGCGACGGATCCGTCTACAAAAAAGATCCGTCGTACCAGTTTTTTCAGGATGACAATGGATCCTTCGCCCATAGGCTTCCATTCTACAAAACGATGGACGGCGACGGATCCGTCACCGTCTGTGTTTTCGACGTATACGAAAAACATTACTGTGTACGTCATCTCCTTCCAACGGACAAACATTTTTCAACAGATCTGTCGAACGACGGATGAAACATGAGGACATCCATCACAAGTCGATGAGAAAAAAAATGAATCCAGTGGCATCAGTCGCCATATCCGTTTTTTTCAAAATTCGACGGATTGTGAATAATGGCAAAAAACTGTGTGAAAGGGGCCTTAGTCACACGAAAAAGCTCATTAAATGACCACTTTTTACTTTTAGGATTGCTAATTCCAATAGGTGGCACTAGAGTTCTTCTCCTTCCTCCCTGACGGGACAATTTGAATATTTCCCAGAGAAGCATTGCAGCTATAAGACGCCTCACTGGCAGACAGATTGTTTTGTCAGCTCTCCGCAAGGAAAAGAGTTTTCCCCTTAGACCTCTGTATAATGTATAGCACTTTGACATGTAGTTGCCAGACTTTAGGGTAAGAAACAGTTATGTGTTGGGATTAACCTACAATGGGAGGGGTTAACTGATAGGGTAAAAGATGGTTCATTCTAGAAGACATAGTGAAGATCTAGCATGTGATAGATATGGACGGATAGTCTGTAGGTTGTGAAAGTTGCATACAGTGGGGACTTGTGGCAGTAAAAGAAGAAAGAAGACTTTAGTCTAGATATCATGATCCTTGAGTACTTAACGAGACACCGAATGCTAAAGAACTCTGAGGATAGAGTCCAGCTTCTATTCGGACTGGCATCAGATAGAAGGGTGCGGAGAACGGGACTTTAGCGACTAGGCTTTAAGCCTGAAAGGAAATGGGTCTGAACGGACTGAGATGTGAGCAGAGATGACTTTCCAGGATGGAGTCTCCCAAAATGTCTGAAAGTGCAAGGCTCTACTCCGGCACTATTGGCTATCCCCTACCCCCCTCATCAACTAGGAGAAGAGATGTAGATATGGAAGTGTCTAGCAGAACAAGGCTTTACTCTGGCCATAGTGACAGAATCCCCGATCTCCTCCTCTACGAGAAGACTGGATGTGGAGCCATTAGAAGGGAAGGTGACCGACATGAATTGGACTGTAACGTTGGGCTGGGTTGTACTGGGACTCACACGACTACTAAGATCAGAACCAATCCAATGTGAATGGAGACTGGGTCTGAATATGTCATGAACAATTGAAACATGCTGGAAGATACTGTGCCTGCTATCTGGTGTGTAAAGTTGTTGCTGAAGATGAACCATTGAGTAAAGTGTTGTTTAAAAGGAAGTAGTAGCCTCCTTGTGGAATTGAGTCATCATCCAGTCCTGGCCAGGTGACATCAGCAGCAATATGTGGCCTGCACGCATGTACAGCCCACACGAGACAAGTCCACACACCCAGCCAGGACCAACTTTTTCATGTAGCGAGCCGAAGTCAATCCCTCGCCCACTAATACCGCCCCGCGACAGTCTACATGCCACCTATGTACCGTCTTCTCTAGCGATGGCCGGTTTGGGGTCCATGTTTACTATCCTTTTTATGTGTTTTTTTTATTGTGATTACACAAAAAAATAATATCTTATCGGTAAGGAACGTTACGCGAATGTTACGCCAATATTTTCCCCAGAACTAGTTTTTAGTTATATAAAGATGTTAGACTAAAAAATATTATTTCCATTTTGTATATTTCAGAGAAGATGCACAAAGAAATTGATACTATAATAGGCAAAGAACGTTGTCCATCAATAGAAGACAGGAGTAACATGCCGTATACAGAAGCCGTAATCCACGAGATCCAGAGATTTGCTGATATCGCCCCGACAGGATTACCACACTCAACCAGCAAGGACACAACTTTCAGAGGATATCACATTCCTAAGGTGCAGTATGCTTGTCTTATTGACCAGACCTGACAATGTTTTGCTATTCTGATTTCAGGAAGATGTTTAGTTTAGCGGCACATGCGCCAATGCAAATGTTCGGTTGTTATCGTATCCATTTGAAGAGCCATTTTCTTTCCTGTTCATTCTCCTATATTCCAGGCCTTGGTCCTCACCTTCCTGAGACACTGGAGCAGGAGGAACATTATGCTACCTGGAAATGTGCATATTTTTCTAGTAGTCCGGAATGTTTTCTCTTTTCCCAGAAGCCTCCTGACTAGGGATGAGCAGACCCATGGAAGTTCGGGTTCACTGGGTTCCATCAGACTTTAGTTAAAAGTTGAGTTCGGGGACCTAGACTTGACCCAAACTTGACCCTGGACCTCAAACCTCATATAAGACAATGGAGACCTGAACTTCTGTCCTGTAAAGTGGTCATAGTAAGTGCTAGGGGGCGGCAAGATGGGGGCAATTGCCTTGCAAACAAATATGGATAGGGATTAAATAATCAAAAAGAAGGTATGTAGGGTCACACCTATTTTTGATATCCAGTGCAAGTAAAGCAAACAACTGTGGGCTGCAATTCTTAGCTGTTAGATTTACCTTGGCTGGTTATCAAAAATAACGGGTATCCCACTCCATTTTTAAATTATTTATATAAATAATTAAAAAAACGGCATGAGGTCCCCCCTATTCTTGGTATCCAGCCAAGGTAAAGCAGATAGCTGGGGGCTGGTATTATGAGGGTATGAGGGCCCATGGTTATTTGGGCTTTCCCAGCCTGAAAATAGCAGTCAGCAGCCACTCAAGAAGTGGCGCATCCATTAGATGCGCCAATTCTGGTGCTTCGCCCAACTCTTTCTGATTGCCCTGGTGCAGTGGCAATCAGGGTAAAACGTTTGGGACTGATGTCAGCTGTGAATCAACAGCTGGCATCAAGCCCAGGAGTTAGTAATGGAGAGGTGTCTATCAGAAACCCAGTAAGTATAGAGTTAAAAAACATTCACAGAAAAAAAAGTTTATTTTAATAAACACTCCCCAACACCCCCTTATTCATCAATGTATTGAATAAAAAAAATCTTGATGTTCCGACGTTATCCAATTTGTGAACAAACTCACCCTCACACTACCTCGTTCACCAAATGATTACTTCAAAATAAAGCCTGGAAGTTCCGATGTAATCCAAAGAGTAATGTCCCACAACTTCCATAGATTCCAATGGTGCCTCGTTCTTATAACATTCTCGTAACAAAACTCCATAGAAATCGATGGACATAGTTAAACATCATTCTTTGGATTTTGTCAGAACTTCCAGGATTTCTTTTTAATTATTAAACTGGTGTATGATGTAGTGTGGGGAAGAGTTTATTCACTGTGTGGATTATGTGGGAACGTCAAGAACGTCAAGAATTTTTTTAATTAAATAAATTGGTGAATGAGAGCTTTTTTCCTTGTGTATGTGTTTTGTTTTTTAACTCTACACTCGGAAGAGCCGGGCAAAGCACCAGAATTGGTGCATCTAGTGCATGTGCCACTTCTGGGGCAGCTGCAGGCTGCTGTTTATAGTTTGGGAAGGGCCAAATAACCATGGACCTTCCCAGCCTGCTGATAACAGCCCCCAGCTGTCTGCTTTACCTTTGCTGGTTATCAAAAATAGCTGTAAGCCCGCTTAATTTTTTTTTCTTTATTGTTCACAGGCAACTTCCGCGTGCAATAAAGCTTGTTGATTGGCTGTGCTGCAGTCTTTTAACAAACTTTATTAACATATGAACAGCACCCGAACTTGGACACATACTTTTTTAAAAAGTCCGTGTTCGAGACCGAGACCCAGACACCCGATGTACGGTATGCTTCCGAACATTACTGTTTGGGTTTGCTCATCTCCAACACCTGATCAATCCAGGAGACTTGGCGAGTATGACCAGTTGCTCTCTTTTAAGTTGATGAATCAATTCCAACATTTAATTATTTTTCCTTTAACTCTTAAGGCCACTTTACACGCAGCGACATCGCTAACGGTATATCGCTGGGGTCACGGAATTCGTAACGCCTTGTTAGCAACCTCGTTGCGTGTGACACTTACCAGCGACCGCTAACGATCCGAAAAGTGCTCAAAATCGTTCGTTGTTGACACGTCGTTCGTTTCCCAAAAATCGTTGCTCGTTTGGTACGCAGGTTGTTCGTCATTCCTGAGGCAGCACACATTGCTACATGTGACATCCCGGGAACGACGAACAACAGCGTACCTGCGTCCTCCGGCAACGAGGTCGGAGTGACGTTCATGCGGCTGCTCTCTGCCCCTCCACTTCTATTGGTGGCCCGCTGTGTGATGTTGCTGTGATGCTGAACAAACCACCCCCTTAAAAAAGAGTTTGTTCGGCGGCCACAGTGACGTCGCTAGGAAGGTATGTGGGTGTGACGCGTACCGGCGATATAGTTCGTCACGGGCAGCGATTTGCCCGTGACGCATGAACGACGGGGGTGGGTGCGATCGCTAGTGACATTGCTAGCAATTACGCTGAATGTAAAGCAGCCTTTGCACTCCTCTTTTTTTATACAGTAGTTAGTCATTTTACCTCAGAGTTACCGGTCTATCTGAAAACGTTGTGCTGATCTTAATGGTTTTCTTCTACTCTTCAGCTTCCTATCTTTCTACAGCTGCATATACATTATTTTTCAGGGAAGCTTTGTGTTCCCAGTCCTGACCTCTGTCTTAAAAGATTCTAAGTATTTCAAAACCCCAGAGAAGTTTGATCCCGGACACTTCCTTAATGAGAAAGGCGGCTTTAAAAAAAGTGATGGATTTATACCCTTCTCTATAGGTAAGAGATTATTACATGATTATGGCAAAAAAAAATCTCCAAACTATGACTGAATTTAAAGACTACCTTTGTTTATTCTTGGTTTTCTTTCTCAGAAATCAATAGTACAAGTGAAAATTAGAAACTTTGCATTATATCTTATGAGAGAAAATCATCTTCTCTATCCTCCAGGACTGATCATTAATTCACAAAATTAAGCATCAAGCCCAGGGTTTAGCAATGAGAGGCATCTATCAGACACCCCATTACTAACCCCAGTAATCCAAATAAACCCTACACACAGTAAAAAAATAGTTTATTCAGATAAAGACTCCACCATACTATCCCTCATATCAAAAATGTTCCCTCGAAATTCCATAGTACTCCATGTTCCTCAAATGCAGCTCTGGCATCTGTGAATAGCAGTAAAATACAGCTATTCACAGGTGCCGGGTAGTGAAAAAGGTCTCATCAGAGCCGTCGGCTCAATGCTGCGCTCAGCGAGACCTAGTGATGCTGATGAGAGTTGTCGTCACTACCTGGTAGCCATGAATAGCTTTACTTTACTGCTATTCACAGTCACCAGAGCTGCATTAAGGGAAAGTGGACTACAACAGAATTTCATGGGAACATTTTTATAATAAATTGCATGAGGGATAGTGTGGGGGAGTCTTTATTCAGATAGCTATTTTTTCCTTTGTTTGTATTTTTTTTTATTACTGGGTTAGTAATGGGAGTGTCTAATAGACTCCTCTCAATTATTAACCCCTGGGCTAGATGCCAGCTGACATTACACAGCTGACAACAACCCCCAAGAATATTACCCCAATTGCCACCACACTAGGGCAAAGCGCCAGAATTGGCATATCTAATGTGTTGCTTCTATTACAGGGCAGCTGCAAGCTGATATTTTTAGGCTGGGAAGGACCCAATAACCATATAAGACATGTCTCATGTAACACATGTAATATATGACACAATGTGGCCAGCCAATCATAAGAATGCCAGTAACCAACATGGCTTTGGCTTTACTGTGTATGGCAGGCAATTCCCGCATGGTGTTTGGCTGTCTAACATGCAGGGTGGGGACTTGATCATGGCGCTCGAACACCCGCAATACTCGATCGAGTATGAATGTACCCGAGCACCCCAATGCTTGATCAAGTATTCCCCAGTGGTGAGCACACTCACTCATCACTACCTATTGCATGAAATCCCACCAACCATCTAATACGTATGGGTGCATCTGACTCTCTACCAAGAGATGATATCATATGATATAAAGATTAGGTAGTTTCATTTTATTTGCTCAACAAATAAGCCACTGATTTCTGATACTCTGTCCATTATGAAAAAAAGATCATGAACACATTTACCACAAAGGCGGAATGTCACGTAATGAATTTTTTCACCTGGATACTGGTTCCACCTAAATTGCAATATAAAATATTTATCCAAGTGGGTGAAAAAAGAACAATTACCACAATTTTAATTACCTATTAATAGCTAGTTGCTACTCAATTTTCTTTCTTCCTCACCAAAACCCTCTTCTCTAATAACATATTACAAAGTTTCACAGTCTGTTTTTGTTTACTTGCAATGTTAGCTTAAGCCTCTTATCTTTATCATTAGTGGGTCTCAGCAGCTCATGAGTTATAGTCTGACTCCGCCCCTTTTTGTGTTAGCAGCTTCTGCCTATGGAAATGTACATTGAAATCCTGGTGTGGGTGAGGATAGCTGTCCCAGCAGTGCTACATGCAAAATCTAAAATCTGTCACTGTGTCAGAATGGCTGCAGACACTAATCTAAGTGATAGATCATTAAACTCAGGGCCTCTTTACCTACAGTACATCATGCTGCTCTGAGATGAGGTAGCAAATACCTACTGACAGATTGCCTTTAAGGGGGTATTCTAAAGTTTGAAGGCTATCCCTTGTCTGTGTGATAGTCCACTTTGAAAGAGACAGGCAGGCAGTCCCAATACTGCGGTGCACGTATCGCTGGATGGCCTCCACAATTCAAATAAATCACAAGGATCGGCACTCGTAGATTTCTCTTTTCATCCTCCTCTTCCTTATTTGAAATCATAGTGCAAATACACCATAAATGTGACGCGTTTCGGTCAAAAGGATAACATGACCTTTCTCTGAGGCTGAGTTTGAGAAAGATCATGTTATCCTTTTGACCGAAACGCGTCCCTTTTATGGTGTATTTGCACTATGATTTAAAATAAAGAAGAGGAGGATGAAAAGAGAAATCTATGAGTGCCAATACTTGTTATTTGTCTGTGTAATGGGAATAACATTCCAACTGGTGGTCTTTGGTCATCCCAAGAACTGGAGCTCTTCAGAATGAAGTTCTGGTGGATGTTGTCCACTACTGTTCCATTTATTCTAATGGGAGTACCTAAGCTTGACTTCTTGTGCCCTCTTGTGATTTCTCAGGCAAACGCATGTGTATGGGAGAAGGCCTGGCTCGCATGGAGCTCTTCCTCTTTCTGACCTCCATACTGCAGAAATTCACCTTGGAACCCACCGTAGACAGAAAGACCCTGAGTATAAGACCCGAGCCCAACACCAATGCTTCAAGACCCCATTCATACCAGATGAAGGTCGTCCCTCGTTTCTGAGCTGAAGATGAACTTCTTGCACAAAGGAAAGTCAGAACTTAAAAAATAATAAAGCTGCATTAATGTTGGAATGAAATCAACTGATAAAGCAATACAGAGACTTATTTGTACAAAAAAAAATCATTTTTTTATTGTATTTTTAGTACTGTCTTACCACAATGGTAGTGAACACAATAGAAAATCCATTACCACATTTGTTATCATTTTAGGTTATTGACAATATTGGACTCTGACACGTTCCAATATTTTACGGTATGCGGTACACCATTTGTAAAAAAAAAAAAAAAAAGAGGATCACATAACCCTTTTAACAAATTATCTTATCGTAAAACCCTTTGCAAAGCTACAATTTGTTTAAAAACAAACAAACAAAAAAAGTACTTTACTCCCCCTTCCCCGGTCCAGCGCTGAGTCTCAGTACCTCTGGCACTGTCCCCAGTGCTTGTTATTGTCTGCATTGCTGACATCATGTTGACCACACTGCAGCCAATCAGTGAACAGCCACTTGGGCAGAGTCACTGAGCTCACTGATTGGCTGCAACATGGTCAACATGATGTCAGCAATGTAAACAATAACAGACTTTAAGAATGGTAGCGAAAATGCAACGCTGGACCTGGGGAGGGTGAGTAAAACCCAGCTAATTTATGCAAAAGAAACTGCAGCTTTGTAATGAGGTTTCCAGAGAGCAGGGAACCCCTGTAATGTAATCAGTATAGTCCATTTCACAGGGCTAGAACAAAGAGTTGGTACTGGTAGAACTAAATGTATAGAAGGAAAGGGGTAAATCATGATGAGCTTTCACCTGAATATTTAGGCAGATGAAAATGTTCTTATCTTGTCAACAAAATAGGCAGGTGTCCCTTTCGGACCATAATAATTATTCAGAAACATGAATTTAGAAAAATGCCTACTTCCTACAGTGAGACATGATGGTGGCAGTGTCATTTTCTAGGGCTGTATGAGCTGCAGGTGTCAGGGAGCTACATTTCATTGATGTTATCATGAATTCAAAGATGTACTGCTCTTGCTCGATAATGAAGGAGAAGATCTTCCCATCACTCTGGGCTCTTGGTAGACGTGCACTTTTCCAACATGATGATAATTGGAATGTAGTTCTATCAGTGGTTGCTCTAAAATGGCTACCACGGACAAGCTTATTAGCACAAGCCACTCTGCTTACCAGATCCCAGGGAGTGCCCAAGCCTTCGAACTTTAACCCTTGTACAGGGTTCAAGAGCTGGGGCCACTGAATAAGCTGCTGTACGCTGGTGCTGGATGGCACGAGTCAGGTAGCCGAGTCAAAGCCAAGAAGGCAGAAAAGGTGCAAAATAACAGGCAGAATGTGCATCAGAATACAAGCCGGGGTCAAACAGGAATACACTAATACTAAGCAGGGGCAGAAACTAGAGACCTCAACCAGGGAAGCACAAGCTATATCTATCAGCTTCCAGCAGTAACGCTGGAGTCACAGTTGCATGTAACTTGCACATGCATCGGATCACATCACCCAGACCGGCCACCCCCACCACTGACAGGAGTGGCTCAGCAGCTGACCTGCTCCTGTCCAGAGAGTAGCTGGCCGTGCCGGGCAATGCGATCCATTCCACATGTGAGTTGCACACATTTGTGACTCCAGCCTTACTGCTGTGAGCTTTAGTATGGTGTGGTGCTTTCTAGTTGACTAAAGCAAGAAGCTGATACCTCCAGATGATCAGCACACACACCCGTACGGTCAGACTGCACAGCTTTGCAGATCCCAGCCACCCTATGCTTAGTGCATGAACAGAGCCTGTGCCATCCAGAGCTTCTGGTTTCCCACATCTCTTCTATCATCAGCACCACACGCAGAGTGAATACCGCGAAGCGGCGCCTGGCGAAAAAAGAGATATCACAGTATAAGGCTCTGATGGAGATATGACAAAAATGATCCAAAGGACACATCTGTTGCCTCCTGAAGAAGAACAGGGTGAAAGTGATTCAGTGACCAAGTGTCTCCTGATCTGAGCCCAACAAAACACCTATGGGGAGTTCTGAAGAGACAAGTTGTCATCACTTTTCATCCACCACCCAAGCTCTAAAAGAGGTCGCTCTTGAAAAATGAAAAAAAGACAGAGGCTGCAATATGTCGCCAACTTGTTCATTCCAGGCCTAGGCTTGGTGCGCTCCTTAATAATCATGGTCAAACAAAAGTCTAGATGTAGTAGTTTTCAATGTGAGTTGTGTTAATTTTTCCATCGGCTAATTTGAGTAATGAAAGTTAAATTATTGCCCTTACTTTCATGTTATGGTTTAATAGATGTTCTCTGAAACCCAGTCTTGTCAAAATATTGGAAATTGTTCTTGTCTTCAGTGAGATATTGATTAAAATCTTACTTTTCAAAGAGGATCCTTCTCCCATTTCACACAATCAACAGAGCGAGAGATGGATGAACAATCCAAAGATCCTTCATTCCAAGCAAAATGACATGGTCCATAAAATAATCCACTATACAGAGGGTAAGATAGTTCAGGAACACGGATACAGTCCAGTAAGTGATAAATGTCCAAGTCTCTCTGGGGAGCCTCAGCTTCTCCCACAGAGGATGAATCTTCCTGCTTCTCTCTTGAAGTTCTCAGACTGACTGAATAATTTCCCAGGTAAGCAGAGAGTTTGGTGGATCCCAGAAGCCCCTCCCCCAGACTTAGGGACAAAAGCCCGGCAGGGGGTGATTAACCTAACTTAACAGGACAATGTACACAGAATGGACAGAGCACCACGTCTAAAATACGAATCTACACAAAATTATACACAACCTACCATATTCCACCATCACAAGGGTGTACTAATTTATACTGAACCTGTATATACCACTCAACATTGAAATTGTAGAAAAAAGAAGGAAAAGTTTTTTAATTATGTAAATCACAGACTGGATAGACATGTTAATAATATGCAAATGAAGAAAAAAAGGAAGCAACATTTCCAAAGCGTTTCTATTTATTCAGTATGAGTATGAGCGCCGCGTGCAGAGATGTTGTTTCCTCTTTTTCATCATTTGCAGAAACATGAATTTAGAAAAATGCCTACTTCCTACGGTGAGACATGATGGTGGCAGTGTTATTTTCAGAATTCCTCAGGAAAGCAGATGTTTTCCTTGATCTTCGGATCATCAGCGGAATGCTGCGGAATGTTTACATAATAAAGGCTCTTCACTCTCTTTCGCCTCTTCTGCTGATTACCATTAATGTGCTGTTTTCTGTTCCACACTGTAAATCCAGGCTACCATAGTACTCATGTTTTGTTTGCGAAAAATGTCTATATTTTGGAAGGATTCTAAGAATTCAGCAAATCTGTACAGTAGCCACAAAGCAGAGAAGGAGGGGGATAGAGCTGCAGCTTCCACCATGGGAGAGTCTGCTATGAGAGGGGTGGGAGTAGTGTCTGATCTCCACAGCACTGCCATACAGAGAGCGGAAGTGTAGAACAATACAGCTGGAACTCTGCAATTCACGCTCGCCCAAGCTGTTCTCACTGATCACATGTAGGAACATCGCCCCATACATGACCGAATATAAATACACAGGACACAGTACAGACTGAGCTGTAGTCACCGGGGCTCGGGATGGCTCTCAATATCGGAGCTACACTTCTCCTGGCTACTGGGGTCACTCTCCTCATTTATCTCATTCAATGGTGGGGTAGGGTCAAAAAGAAGAACCTGCCCCCGGGACCTACACCTCTGCCCTTCTTAGGGAATCTCTTTCAAATCAGCAACACGGAACTACCAAAGACATTAGTTAAGGTAAGATTACATAATTATTTATTATTATTATTTATTATTATAGCGCCATTTATTCCATGGCGCTTTACATTTGAAAAAGGGGTATACATAATAAAAACAAGAACATTAATCATGAACAATGCAGGGTACAGACTGGTACAGGAGGAGAGAGAACCCTGCCCACGAGGGCTCACAGTCTACCGGGTATGGATGAAGGTACTATAGATGGGGTTGAACTGGTTATACAAGGGTATAGTGGACTGAGGGAGGTGGGTGAGAATACAGTAGATGGGGGTAGACCTGGTCGTGCAGCAGTATAGTGGACTGAGGGGGGTGAGTGAGAATACAATAGATGGGGTAGAGCTGGTCGTGCAGTGGTATAGTGGACTGAGGGGGGTGGGTGAGAATACAGAAGATGGGGGTAGACCTCGTCGTGCAGCAATATAGTGGACTGAGGGGGGTGGGTGAGAATACAGAAGATGGGGAAGAGCTCGTCGTGCAGTGGTATAGGGGACTGAGGGGGGTGGGTGAGAATACAGTAGATGGGGTAGAGCTGGTCGTGCAGTAGTATAGTGGACTGAGGGGGTGGGTGAGAATACAGTAGATGGGGTAGACCTGGTCGTGCAGCAGTATAGTGGACTGAGGGGGGGTGGGTGAGAATACAGAAGATGGGGTAGAGCTGGTCGTGCAGTGGTATAGGGGACTGAGGGGGGTGGGTGAGAATACAGTAGATGGGGTAGAGCTGGTCGTGCAGTAGTATAGTGGACTGAGGGGGGTGGGTGAGAATACAGAAGATGGGGTAGAGCTGGTCGTGCAGTGGTATAGTGGACTGAGGGGGGTGGGTGAGAATACAGTAGATGGGGTAGAGCTGGTCGTGCAGTAGTATAGTGGACTGAGGGGGGTGGGTGAGAATACAGAAGATGGGGTAGAGCTGGTCGTGCAGTGGTATAGGTGACTGAGGGAGGTGGGTGAGAATACAGTAGAAGGGGTAGACCTGGTCGTGCAGCGGTATAGTGGACTGAGGGAGGTGGGTGAGAATACAGAAGATGGGGTAGACCTGGTCGTGCAGCAGTATAGTGGACTGAGGGAGGTGGGTGAGAATACAGAAGATGGGGTAGACCTGGTCGTGCAGTGGTATAGTGGACTGAGGGGGGTGGGTGAGAATACAGTAGATGGGGTAGACCTGGTCGTGCAGCAGTATAGTGGACTGAGGGGGGTGAGTGAGAATACAATAGATGGGGTAGAGCTGGTCGTGCAGTGGTATAGGGGACTGAGGGGGGTGGGTGAGAATACAGAAGATGGGGGTAGACCTGGTCGTGCAGCAATATAGTGGACTGAGGGGGGTGGGTGAGAATACAGAAGATGGGGTAGAGCTGGTCGTGCAGTGGTATAGGGGACTGAGGGGGGTGGGTGAGAATACAGTAGATGGGGTAGAGCTGGTCGTGCAGTAGTATAGGGGACTGAGGGGGGTGGGTGAGAATACAGTAGATGGGGGTAGACCTGGTCGTGCAGCAGTATAGTAGACTGAGGGGGGGTGGGTGAGAATACAGAAGATGGGGTAGAGCTGGTCGTGCAGTGGTATAGGGGACTGAGGGGGGTGGGTGAGAATACAGTAGATGGGGTAGAGCTGGTCGTGCAGTAGTATAGTGGACTGAGGGGGGTGGGTGAGAATACAGAAGATGGGGTAGAGCTGGTCGTGCAGTGGTATAGGGGACTGAGGGGGGTGGGTGAGAATACAGAAGATGGGGTAGAGCTGGTCGTGCAGTAGTATAGTGGACTGAGGGGGGTGGGTGAGAATACAGAAGATGGGGTAGAGCTGGTCGTGCAGTGGTATAGTGGACTGAGGGAGGTGGGTGAGAATACAGAAGATGGGGTAGACCTGGTCGTGCAGCAGTATAGTGGACTGAGGGAGGTGGGTGAGAATACAGAAGATGGGGTAGACCTGGTCGTGCAGTGGTATAGTGGACTGACGGGGGTGGGTGAGAATACAGTAGATGGGGTAGAGCTGGTCGTGCAGTAGTATAGTGGACTGAGGGGGGTGGGTGAGAATACAGAAGATGGGGTAGAGCTGGTCGTGCAGTGGTATAGGGGACTGAGGGGGGTGGGTGAGAATACAGTAGAAGGGGTAGACCTGGTCCTGCAGCGGTATAGTGGACTGAGAGGGATGGAAGAGGATACAGTAGATGGGGATAGAGCTGGTCATGCACCAGTATAGTGGACTGAGGGTGGAGATTGAAGATACAGTAGATGGGGCTAGAGCTGGTCGTGCAGCGGTATAGTGGACTTGAGGGTGGTGGGTGAAGATAAGTAGATGTGGATAGAGCTGGTCATGCAGCGATATAATGGACTGAGGTGGGTGGGTGAGCACAGAGTAGATGGGGTATACCTGGTCATGCAGCGGTATAGTGGACTGAGGTGGGTGGGTGAGGATACAGTAGATGGGGGTAGAGCTGGTCATGCAGCGATATAATAGACTGAGGTGGGTGGGTGAGCACAGAGTAGATGGGGTATACCTGTTCATGCAGAGGTATAGTGGACTGAGGTTGGTGGGTGAGGATACAGTAGATGAGGGTAGAGCTGGTCGTGTAGCAGTATAGTGGACTGAGGGGGGAGGGTGATAATACACTAGATGAGGTAGAGCTGATCGTGCAGCGATATAGTGGACTGAAGGGGATGGGTGAAGATACAGTAAATTGGGGTAGAGCTGGTTGTGCAGCGCTATAGTGGACTGAGGGGGGGGTTGAGGATACAGTAGATGGGGTAGAGCTGGTAATACAGCGGTATGGTGGACTGAGGTGGGTGGGTGAGTACACTAGATGGGTAGAGATGATCGTGTAGCGATATATTGGACTGAGGGAGATGGTGAGGATACAGTAGATAGGGTAGAACTGGTTGTGCAGCAGAATAGTGGACTTAGGGGGATGTGAGGATACAGTAGATGCGATTGGAGCTGGTGGTGCAGCGGTATAGTGGACTGAGGGTTGTGGCAGGTTGTAGACTTGCTAGAAGAGGTCGGTTTTCAGATTCCTTTTGAAGGTTTCCATGGTAGGTGAGAGTTTGATATGTTGGGGTAGAGCCTCCCAGAGTATTGGTGGAGGCACGGGAGAAATCTTGGATGCAATTGTTTGAAGAGGAGATAAGAGCGGAGTAGAGCAGGAGATCTTGTGAGGATCTGAGGTTGCGTTCAGGTAGGTACCGGGAGACTAGGTCACACATGTATGAAGGAGACAGGTTGTGGATGGCTTTGTAGGTCATGGTTAGTGTTTTGAGCTGGAGTTTTTGGCCATTGGGAAGCCAGTGAAGACATTGGCAGGGTCGAGAAGCTGGTGAATAGTGAGGGGACAGGTGGATAAGTCAGGTGGCAGAGTTTAGGATAGATTGGAGGGGTGTAGGAGTGTTAGAAGGAAGGCCACAAAGTAGGAGGTTACAGTAGTATAGATGGGAGATAATGAGGGCATACACTAGTGTTTTTGCAGATCCATGGTCAAGAAATGTACGGATCTGGGAAAAATTTTAGACAGTTTGTAGCAAGATCTGAAGGAAAAAATGTTGTATTATTGAACTCACATGAGCAATAGGGCAGGGTTAGGCGCGCCTGCACAGGTCTCTTATTCCACTGTGTAAGTGTATCACTCAGGGAATGGGGTACTCGGTCCTGGGTAGTTTACTACTGGGGAATGTCACTTTGGTGGCCGTTGCCCAGTCCCGTGCCCTGGGGCCTTTTTGAAAAGGGGTTATTTACATGGGAGATGAAAGTCATTTATGTGACGCCACCTGCGGGTTGCGGTTAATAGGATGGAACCGCTGCTGCTTAGTGGAATTACCCCTGGGCTGATGGTGATGGGAGCTATGGTGATAGGCCCTTCGCAGGCAGGGCTGAGCCAGGGGATTTGTAAGATGGGAGCTTTGCACTTCATAATGAAGTAGACCACACCAGGGTTGTAATGAACAGTCTCTACTCACTTTAACCTGTGGACGGCTGGTTCAGGTCCCTGTATTTCCAGTGCCAGTTTGATGACTCGGTTACTCTGTCCCCGGCACTCTCAGTGTAGTTTGGGTCACCGAAGCTTGAAGCGGTTTGGGGGCCCCGACTGTCCCTTTAGGTGGCAGTCTCTTCGTCCGTATGGTGGGCAGTGCGGACCCTGTGGGGAGGTATGTGTCCGAACCCCGATCCTTGCTTTACTGCTGATGCCACCGGATCTGTGGGTCAGTAAAGTCCATGCAGGTCCCTCCACTGTGCAGGTATTTGACAGGCCGTATGAAACTGTCGCCTGACCTAGGGCCCTGTGCCCTATGTGTGCTCTGGTCCCAGCGGTACTTGGATGTACGTGCCCTGGCAACCACTCTCCTGTGCCCCCGGGTCACCGTTACACGACCCAGCTCTAGGCACATACGTGCACTTCACTGTTCACCACTGTTCTCTTCTTGTCCACTCCCACAAGGCTGTCTAGTTCCTTGTCTGGCTCCGCTCTCTAGGTGGCCATCCCCTAGTGTCTGACTAGTGACTGCCCCTGGTGTGGAGTGGTAACTAGGATTTTGGTGTGTGCAGGTGTTACTGGCCCTGGTGTCCTAGGTCCCAGAGGGTAGGCCCTGCATCCTGGTGAGGATGCAGTACCTAGTAGTGGAAGGAGTAAGACGGGAGTCAGCACCAGTTCTAGGGTAGAAAAATATATCCAACGAAAAATATATAAAATGTAGAAACTTTATTCAAAAAGTTAAAAATCCAAGGAAAACATCATCGATTCCATGAAAGTATCATGGCTTGACGCGTTACGGACAGTTGGAATGCAAGAAAAGTCCTTAATTATAAGGCTTATGATTAAGGACTTTTCTTGCATTCCAAATGTCCGAAACGAGTCAAGCCATGATACTTTCATGGAATCGATGATGTTTTCCTTGGATTTTTAACTTTTTGAATAAAGTTTCTACATTTTATATATTTTTCGTTGGATATATTTTTCTACCCTAGAACTGGTGCTGAGTCCTGTCTTACTCCTTCCATTTGCCTTACAGACCTGCCTGTCTGGTGGACTGCTTGCATCCCATCTGAACTGAGCGAATACATACACGGGTGAGCTGAATTTTTTTCTTTTTTAGTACCTAGTAGTGCCCTGAGTGGTTCAGGGACGATACAGTAGCACGAGACTGAGCTCTGTGTGAATTACATAAAAGACGCCATCCAGTGCCATAAACATAGAGGAGTCGGTGTTTGAAGGGACTGGAGCAGCAGTGAGCACGACCGAGCTGAGCAGTGTGCATGCAACGCGGGACGTGAAGGAAACACTTTTTTGTAGTTATGCTGGTTCCTTTGGAGCACCGCCCTGGAACCTTTCATGCATCCTCCACAATGTGGTAGTGCGGTAAGCTGAAAATCTGTTTTCTTCATTACTTGTTTTTTTTTCACATTTCTAATACCCTCATGTGAAAATAGTCAAAGTTTTATGTACATCTTTTTTTATATCTCTCTAGCTGAGCCAGACTTATGGACCCATCTACACCATCTACTTCGCAAACGCTCCGATAATAATGCTGATTGGCTGCGATGTCGTGAAGGAAGCCTTGGTGGACTGCAGCGACGCCTTCAGTGATAGGGGAGACACCGGATTTGCAGAATTTTATTTAAAGGATTTTGGTAAGTGGCAAAGGGAATATTTAATCAGAAAATACCCAACTGTCTAATTCAGGTGTTTATGTTATATAGATTGTTTAAAATAATGTTGCCAACTTTTTTTTTAACAAAAAAAAATCTTAATCTTTATAAAAATAAATAAATGAATAAATAAATAAATGGAAATCTTGAAATTTTACCTTGACAACTGGGGATTTTCTACACTCATGCTTTCTGCTCTGTCAGGAAATGCACATTAGTAGCAATAAACTGACTCAGACACTATCTTTCATATTAAAGCATCTAATGAGCGTGTGCAAAGGGAGAGAAAGAGGTGGACTGCTACATCACCTGCTGTGTATGGTGGATATGTTTGCAAAGCTGTATATAAAGGTGAAATCTGTGACGATTATGAGACTGCTGTAAAGTCTTCTGTAAAGGACGGGAAGTAAAACATTAAAATAGGCCCAGTAGACAGTATAAAAATTGCCTAGTTGCAAGATTTTCTATTTTTATATAGACTATAGTAAGTTCATTTCAGGACTTTTTACACCTTTAATGTTGCCCATAATCTGTACAAATGTTTTGTGAGACAAACTGAAAACATTTTTAAAAGGAAAATAAAAATTAATACTTAAATAATGTGGTTGCATAAGTGTGAACACCCTCTTATAATTTGGGATGTGGTTGTGTACTCAGTGTGTGACGCCCTGGCCAGGCCAGGTAGTCACAGAAAGAGTTAATCCTCCTTGGCAGCTACACAATCCCCACCCAGATGTACACCAGCCAATCAGGCCCTACTCACCCCCTCCCCAGGAAAAGGAAGGGGGCGAGAGGAGCTAAGGAGTGACAGAGCAGAATTCAGTCAGTTGTGCTGTATTCAGTGGAAAGCTGACAGGGGAAGCTTGCAGCTCCCCGGAGAAAGTGGTAGCCGGGGTTGGAGCCCTGGACTACCGGACTAGGTGGCTGTGAGGGCCACAGGCGATGGAGATCCGGCAGCGGGGAAACCTGAGGCGACCGGGACAGGGTTGTAGCCCGTCGGTGCCGGGAGAGGGACCCAATCCGGAGGCCATTCAAACGGACTAGTCCAGACAAGAGAGAGACAGACAGAGAGTGTGGAAGGAAGGGCCCCTGGCTGTACATCTGGGTGTGGGACCCGAAGACACCCGCCAACGGTGACCGGCCATTTGGCAAGTTTGTTTACAAAGGACTCTGTGTTTTCTGACCACACACATCAGCCTAACCTCATCCAACACCACGACTACCAACTGTAAGTGCTTTACTTCCTGCTTAATAAAGACTGCTCCCTGCAACCTCTCACAATACCCTGGGCCCCGGGACTACACCTCCCCTACCCGTGGAGGGGATTCCATCTTGCTGCCCTGCTCCATCAGTCCCGGGCACGGTCCCCAGAGGCAGCGGCGGTGCCACCATCTCATCACCGCAACCCACGGGTGGCGTCACAGACAATCTTCCTAACCTAATCCCCTTTTTGTTGTGGAGCCTGGGATCACAGACCGGGTCACGCCACCGTGATACCTACAGAAGTGACCCCTTGGCCCGGATCTGAGGACCCCTTATCCCTGGGCGATACAAGTGCACAACTGTTATCATTTACCGTGATTTTCATCAAATCTCATAGTTGTATTTTAGAACAATAGACATGGTCCATAAACAGCTTACAACACAGCAAAGGGAACTTGTTGTTGAAAGTTTTCAGTCAGGGGTACAACATTTTTCCAAGGCGTTGATTATACTATGGATAAAGACATTCATTAAGAAGTGGCATTACCTAGAACTGGACGTCCCTCAAAACCTGTTGAAAAGACAAGAACATTTTCCTGGGAGGCTGCCAAGATGCAAACAGCAACATTAAAGAAGCTGTAGGAGTTTCCGGCAAGGACTGGTGCCTACTGCATGTGACAAAAATATCTCATATTCTTCATGTCTGGCCTATGGGGTAGAGTGGCAAGACGGCACCCTTTTCTTCCAACCAAAAAAAAAAACCTCAAAGCCCAGCTGTTTTGCCAAAACCTACATCAAGTCTGACAAAATCAGGTGAAAAAACTTGTTATAGTCTAAAGAGACCAAAGGGGGAACATTTTGACAATAATTCCAAAATATATCTTTGACACGAAGCCAACACTGCACATCACCAAAAGAACCAAGTACCCACAGTGAAGCATGGTGGAGGCAGCCTTGTGCTTTGGGGCTGTTTTTTGACAGCTGGAACTGGACTTTTAGTGAAGGCGGAGGGACTTATGAACAGTTCAAAAGTATGATTCATTTTATTTTTAACTATTTCTTTAACTATTTGCTTGAGCTTACAGGGATCTTTGCAAGCAGTGGTGAGAGATGGAAAATCCTTCGCAGATTTTCTCTGACAACTCTGAGAAATTTTGGATTGGGAAAGAGAAGCATCGAAGAAAGAATTCAAGAAGAAGCCCGATGTCTCACTGAGAAATTTATGAAGGATAAAGGTGAGTGCAGTGTTCAAAACTTTCCTCATGTTCCCAGGCCGGCCGTACATATCAAATGGATTTTGGCCAACAATCCCTCATGTAAGTACTGTACATTCTTGGAATGGGCAAATAAAGGATTGGTCATGTTGAAATTAAACATTCTCGATCTTTTTTGACAATATTTACAATGGAATAACTGTTAGGCTACCTCTATATACATTAGATCATTACATTAGATGGGCGAAGTGCGACCATTGGGCCACATGCGAAAAAAAATTTGGGAGGAAAATGAGGGGTGTATCTTAAAATCCGAATGTAGCTTACCGGGAGGTGGAGAGCGCTGTGCTGGCTGCGGTGGGTGCTGTATGGAGCAGGGCGATGCAGGGCTGTGCTGGCTGCAGCTGGTGAGATGCTCTGTTGGTGGTGCAGGGCTGTGCTGGCTATGGCGGGTGAGATGCTCTGTCGGTGGTGCGGGGCTGCGCTGGTGCAGGTGAGATGCTCTGTCGGCAGTGCAGAGCTGTTCTGGCTGCGGCGAGTGAGATACTCTATTGGCGGTGCAGGGTTGTGCTCGCTGTGACAGGTGAGATACTCTGTCGGTGGTGCGGGGTTGTACTGGCACAGGTGAGATGCTCTGTCAGCAGGAGGGGGCTGTGCTGGCTGCGGTGGGTGAGATGTTCTGTTGGCGGTGCGGGGCTGTGCTGGTGTGGGTGAGATGCTCTGTCGGCGGTGAGAGGCTGTGCTGGCACGGGTAAGATGCTCTGTTGGTGGTGTAGAGCTGTTCTGGCTGCGGCGGGTGAGATACTCTATTGGCGGTGCAGGGCTGTGCTGGCTGTGGCAGGTGAGATGCTCTGTCGGTGGTGCAGGGTTGTACTGGCACAGGTGAGATGTTCTGTCGGTGGGAGGTGGCTGTGCTGGCTGCGGTGGGTGAGATGCTCTGTCGGCGGTGAGAGGCTGGGTTGGCACGGGTAAGATGCTCTGTCGGCGGTACAGGACTGTGCTGGCGTGGGTGAAATGCTCTGTCGATGGTATGTAGATGTGCTGGCTGTGGCGGGTGAGATGCTCTGTCGGCAGTGCGAGGCTGCGCTGGCTGCGGGGGGTTGATGTGTGGAGCAGGGCGGTGCGACAGATGAAATGCTCTGATGGCGATGCAATCTTCAAATAATGCTGCCAGGAGTCAGCGCCTTTGCAGATGGGGTGCTCAAAATTGTCATTGAGCCGATATTGGGGGTGCGTCTTATAATCCAGTGCGTCTTATAAAATGAAAAATACGGTAATTTCAACCTGTTGGTTCGGCTCTCCACACCAGTCATGGTCTTTCATGTGGCCCTTCGGGAAAATTAATTGCCCATCCCTGCATTAGATCAATGGCTGATACACTGAAATTGATGGATACAGTCAAAATTAACATGAGCTCACCATACACAGTGGACTATTTTCCATGGTCTATATTTTCTTATTGTTTTCAGTGTATTGTATAGTTAAACCAATGACTGACGGCCTCTTTATATTTACTTACAGATGCTCCAATTGACCCTCCATATATATTGCGAAACGCCGTTTCCAATGTCATTTGCTCCGTTGTGTTTGGTGAGAGATTCGACTACGAAGATCAAAAGTTCTTGAGCCTCTTGTCATATGTTGATGATATTATCCGATTGTCAAGCTCCGGTTCAGGGATGGTAAATATTACAAAATGTGTATTCTAAAATATTTTAGGGTGTAATTTAATTAATGTAAAATTTGAACAATAAATGGATTTCACTCCCTATGCCAACTTCTGCCCACATTACTGGTGGATGGCAGGAGTCCTGGGCTCCCATCAGAATTACGAAGTCTTGGCACAAAATTGGAACAGAAGTTCCACTGAGTCATCTGTTAAAATAAGGCAAATTTGTAGACAGTTTTGCTGTGAACCTATCCTACCGTTTAGTGTCTACAGCTCCTGCACACACAGGGGTATATCTATAAGGTATTGTCACGGTCATTTCCCTGTTGTTTTGAGACTAGTGACAGCCTTAGGACTGGAGCCTCCCATCTCCATCTTGACTCCTCAGTTAAACGAGGTTTCCTTTCCTTTGGTACTTTGGTGTCTTATGAATTAATTTCAGGTTTTGTTACCAGCAGCTCTGAGCAGGGCAGGTCAGCTGTTTTTGCTTTGGGCCCACGCCCATTTAGGTTAAATACTGGAGATTTCCATTTCCCAGCAGACCCTGCTGCTGTTAGAATCATTTCTACTTTGGCCATCCTGGTGGAAGGAACTGCTGAGGACTTGTCCTGTGCCCATCCACCTGCTACTTTTGAGTCTGTCTTCTACAGTGAAGTTTGGTGCTTTGTATCCTTCTGCTTATTCTCCCTGTCTTTCTTTTCCCTCCATGTTTATTAGTTTAGGTGGCGAGTCTAGTGTACTCTTCGGCCTACTCACTAGACGGGGAGTTTAGGGCCGGCTGAGGGACCCAAGTATCCTGCTTGCAGACAGGTTGAAAAAACCTGTATAGGGATGCTAGGGAGTTCAGGAGTCAGCTTGAACTGAGTGCAGGAGGTGCCCCCTCACCACTCTCCCTAGTGGCAGGGACCTCTGTTATATCATAACCCCGGTGTTTCCTCCTTTTGTGTGGTGTTTTTTTGTAGTACATCAGACGCCCGTTAGTCTGATCGCATGTGTCGCGCATTATATATGGACATATTCTACTCCGTGCTTGACAGTTATGCATTAATAGCCACAATTTCCCTCAATTCTCGCTAAGCTACTTACTAAATGCACATTAGGGTACTTTCACACTTGCGTTGTTTTCCTTCAGTTGCAATCTGCCATTTTGGAAAACAGCAGAATCCGTTAACGGATTCCGCTGCTTCCCATAGACTTGTATAGACGACGGATTGCGAGTAATGGACCTGCGTTGCTCCGCTGGCCGACGCTGTGTTGCATCTGCCGGGCGCAAGGAATGCAGCATGTAACGTTAATAGCTTGCGTTAAAATGACGCTGAGCGACGGATTCCGTTACATCCGTCAATAGTTATAATGGATCCCTATGGTGGCGGATTCCGTTGAAAAGTGCTTTACAACGGAATCCGCCGCTGGATTCCGCTAATGTCTACTGAGCATGCCCAGAATGAAAAAAATGAAAAAAAACCCCAAAAAACGGAGCCGACGCATTCCGTTAGACGGACGCCTAACGGACGCCAAATGGATGCAATGGATGCAACGGGTCCGTTATTTCACAGGAATCAGCTAACGGATTCCTGTGAAATAACGGACCTGTTGCGTCCGTTGACAACACAAAAATAACGGATGCGTCAAAATGACGCAGCAACAGATCCAGCGGATTCAACCCAATGCAAGTGTGAAACTAGCCTTAAGACTGACAGACTGCAGGATATATCAAGACAGGATTAATATGTTCTTTAAGATCATATACGAAAAAGTATAACTTGAAAGTACTGGAACCCAAAGCAACTTACAATACTACAGTATTGTGCCATTTTAAAGATTATTTGTTTTAAATAAAATATGAATGGGATAAAAAAGTAAAATTTGGCATAGTCACCCCCTGTCCCCCCCCGTGTATTTGACAAAGGCCTCTCCGATGTCGCACTCTGCATTGGAAGTGATGACTAGAGATGAATGGATCGATCTACAGAGGATCGAGTTTGAGTAGAAGTTTCTGAAATTCACGGTTCCACGCAAATTCGAACACTTTGAGAAAAAAGGTTCTCCGGCACCATTTCCAAGAAGAGTCAACTTGGGTTGCAGTTGGGCTATAGGAAATTTTGTTGTTTTCTGCAAATAGGAGAGCAGACACCGCAAAACCATTTCACAAAAAAACAGTGACGGTCAAGAAACAGATTGTTTCTTCCAGGAGTCAATGTCCTACATTGACCTCTGGTAGCTCCAGAAAAAGTTTTTCTTCCGCCAAGCCACATAAAACTTGCGCTGATGAAGAACTTTGTCAAGTTAATGGATGTTGATGTTGAGGGTTTAGCATACCTCAGTTTCCACAAATCAGCAGGCCAAAATCGGGGAAGGAATTTTTGTGGGGCCACAAATAAGGGAAATTATGAAAGACATTGATTTTGACACACAACTAAGCAAGACTGAGGCACCGGCGTGGAAGTCTTTAAAAAATGTAGGGTTGAACTTCCTTGGCCACCATAAACACCAAACGATAGAGATCTTGTGACTGACTTACCACAACTCTACAAAGAATTGGGATGCAATATGTCTCCCAAGATACATTTCCTGGACTCCCGTTTAGATTTTGTTTGGAGATGTCACTGATGAGCACAGGGAGAAGTATCACCAGGACATCGTACTAATTGAAGGACGTTATATGTGGAAATGGAGCCAGAAAATGCTCACAGACAACTGTTGGGGACTAAACATGACCAGCTAAATATTCAAGATAAACAAATACATTTTATTCAGATACCGTATTTTCCGTTTTTAAGACGCACTTTTTTCCCCCCAAAATGGGGTGGAAAATGGGGGTGAGTCTTACAAACTGCATATGGCTTATTGGAGCGGCAGTGGTGGTGCAGGGTTGGCGATACTGCGAGCTTGTGGGGTGTCACGGTGGCAGGCGCAGTTGATCTGCCATTGGTTTCAGAGGAGGGGCGGTCCGGCACAAGAGAGTCAGTGTGCGGCAGCAAAGGGACAACAATACTGCGGGCTCGTGGGGTGTCACGGAGGTGAGCGCCATTGATCTTCCGGCTGCTTTGAATTGCCTGCAGTTGAATAGATAGACTTCAATAAAATGGCCTCAGAGGTGACATGTGTGCAGATAGAACTCCGCGGCCATTTTCTTAAAGTGAATCTGTGCACGCGCCGCCTCCACGGCCATCTTCTTGAAGTCTGCTGGTGATTCAATGGAGCCTGCAGTCCACCGGCAGATCAGTAGTGCTCACCGCCGAGACACCCCATGAGCCCACAGTATCGCCGACCCTCCGCTGCCACACACTGACCCTTTTGAGCTGTGACACCCTTTCCTCTGAACCCACCAGCAAATTAATGGCGCCCGCTGCCATGACACCCAACAAGCCCACAGTATCGCCGACACTCCACACACTGACCCTCTTGAGCCGCGACACCCCCTCCTCCGAGCTTGCAGCATCACCTACCCTGCCTCCTGTGACCTTCTTGAGCCGCTACACCATTGCCGCTCCCCGTGGTGAGCTAATATAAGAGGCGGTAGGATTATAAGATGGACCCTCATTTTAACATAAAAAAAAAAATTTTCCTATTTTCCTCCTTCAAATTTGGGGTGCATCTTATAATCCAGTGCGTCTTATGAAACAAAAAATACGGCGATTACAAAAAAATAAAATTTGTATTAAGTAATTTCTGTTAAAAATAAAAATAATTCAAAAATTTAAAAGTGTGTTACTCAAAATCCCTGTCCATTTGAAAATTTTTGAAAGAAAATATGGACTCAGGGGACAAATTAGCATAAAAAACAGCCTATGTCATGCATTTAATACAAAAAAGTAACATTTGGTAGGCCAGTGTAAAATCGGTGGGATGGGAGCAAGATCAGATACTACAGAGTCTTTTGTAGGGTCTAATCGTGGAGACACATACTGTGCCTCTGTAATGGAACTGTAGGCACAAAGCAGAAGTCCGTTACTCAATCCCACATTGTTGTTTGATTTGATTTTTAAGTTCAGATGCACTAAAGAAAAGCAAAAAATAGTTTGCGAAGGTGAATATTGCAGATGACACCGAAACAACAGAGTAAAATTGTTTCTTTTCTATGACTTTTCCTTTATTAGCTCGTTGCCATGTTCCCCACCGTAATGCCCTACATTCCTGGTCCTCATCAGAGGTTCTTCACAACTGTTATCAGCTTGAAACAATTTATTAAGGAGACGATACAAACTCATCAAGAGACTCTGGATGAGAACTGCCCTCGTGACTTCATAGATTGCTTTCTCAAAAAGATGGAAGAGGTAAGTGTGACAATACGCCACTAGATGTCACTAGAAGCTACTAGAGACAGGGAAGTCAAACACGCCAGTGGTCAGAAACCAGGAAGTCAGATAAGGTACACAGGGAGCGAACTGACCCGGGGTCAGGATACAAGCCGGAGGTCAGAAACCAGGAAGTCAGATAAGGAAAACAGGGAGCGAGCAAAGCCAAGGTCAGGGTACAAGCCAGAGGTCAGAAGCCAGGGGGATAATGTCAGAGTCAGGGGCACAGGCAAAGAAGGATAACAAAGGTCCAGGGTAGGGAGGCAAGTTCAGAACAATAAAACTCACAGGAGCCAGAGAACTCCCTGCAGAGCAAGAACTACGACTAGCAGCATTTTGGGTGAAGTTGCTCTCTAATGAAGCCGAGCACTCACCCAGAATGATGTGCCTGAACAAAGACCCCTCCCCGCACCAGCGTAGGACCTAAAGGCTGAGAAGCAACACATCACCTGGAGCATAATACAGAACATTGGCTCTGCTGGACAGCAGAGCACCGCTGATCATGACAGTAAAATAGTAGATATGTTAAGTTATTAGAACGTCCATAATAACTAAAATTAAGTTTTGAAATCAATTATCATAAAATCAACCATGATATTTGGTCTTCAGAAGATTTGTTCACACTGAGGTTTTTTTTAAGTATTTGAGAAGAAACTGTACAAAAACCAGAACTTTTGATTGGAGAGTTCCTGCTCCAAAAACTCACAAAAATAATAAATCAGTGTTAACAAACACCCAAAGTATAAATTTACTGTAGGTTTTTTTTACTTTTCTGGTTAACTAAAAAAAAAATGTTACATTTTAATTTTAGGAAAAAGATAATCCAAACACAGAATTTCATCAGGAAAACCTTCAGGCCACGATTATAGATTTATTTGTGGCTGGAACAGAGACGACAAGTTTGACACTAAGATACGGTTTTCTCATTTTCTTGAAACATCCAGAAATACAAGGTGATTATTTTAATTCATTTGCTAAAGCATTTTTTGATTACCATATTTTTTAGTTTATAAGATGCATCGAATTCTAAGACGCACCCCAAATTTAGAGAAAATAGGGCGAAAAAAATGGGGTCCGTATTATAATCCTGTGGTGTCTTATTGGTGGGGGCTGGCAGTGGTGGTGGAGCGGGGTCACCAGGAGGCAGAAACTATCGGCGGTGGCAGCTGTGCTGTGGCGGTGACTGGGCTGGGGCTGTGGCTGTGAGTGGTGAGAGCTTCAAAGAAATGGCGCCCCAAGTTGGTGCGTGTGCAGATTGAGCGCTCGGCTCAATGACAAGCCGAGCTTTCATCTGCGCATGCGCCACCTCCAGGCGTCATTTTCCTTAAGTCCGCTGCTGGGAGATCAGTGGACCTGCGCACATACCGAATCCGGGCACCATTATTTCAAGTCCTCAGCGCCCGCAGTCTCAATTCAGCCGCCGTAGCACGAGCCCAGCCGCCGCAGCACGAGCCCAGCCACCGCAGCACGAGCCCAGCCGCCGCAGCACGAGCCCAGCCGCCATAGCACAGGAGCTGCAGGATGAGCATAGCTGCCACAGCTCTTGCACAGTGACCGCAGCATTGCCCCTGCCTCCTCCTACCCCTCTCCACCATCCTCTGTTAAGCTACATTCGGATTCTAAGACACATCCATCACTTTCCTCAAACGTTTTTGTGAGATAAAGTGCGTCTAATCCGAAATATATGGTATATAATGCTCTCCCCATGTAAATTGTGCAGGTGCAATGGTCAGAGTGAGCCCAAAATCCTGCCTCATAGACAGATAAGTTTTTTTTCTCGTTGCTACCTATTTCCCTAGTATTGGCCTAGTCAACTAATTTTACTGTAATGTTACTCCAGCCAAAGTCTGGCATATGTTTCTCTTCTTATTTACTCCACTCTTGTGACATAAACTATGATGAAATTGTTGGTTAGGCTTCGCCTCCTATTGCGGCTTAGACTGGGGTAAAACTGTGAGTTGTCACATTTCAATTTGTTTTATGCTAAAATTTTTGTAAAATCTCCTTGATAAATCAAACCTTTAGGGGTACTTTGCACACTAAGATATCGCAGGTGCGATGTCGGTGGGGTCAAATCGAAAGTGACGCACTTCCGGTGTCGCTGTCGATATCGTAGTGTTCAAATCCTTTTACATACGATTAACGAGCGCAAAAGCGTCGTTATCGTATGATCGGTGTAGGGTCCGACATTTCCATAATTTCGCAGCAGCAACGGTACGATGGTGTTCCTCGTTCCTGCGGCAGCACACATCGCTGTGTGTGAAGCCGCAGGAGCGAGGAACATCTCCTTACCTGCGTCCTGGCTGCAATGCGGATGGAAGGAGGTGGGCGGGATGTTTACGTCCCGCTCGTCTCCGCCCCTCCACTTCTATTGAACGCCTGCCGGGTGACATCGCTGTGACGCCGCACGACCCGCCCCCTTAGTAAGGAGGCGGGTCGCCAGCCAGAACGACGTCGCAGGGCAGGTGAGTGCATGTGAAGCTGCCGTAGCGATAATATTTGCTATGCCAGCAATCACACGATATCGCTGCTGCGACGGGGGCGGGGACTATCGCGCCCGGCATCGAAAGCTTCGGCTTGCGATGTCGTAGTGTGCAAAGTACCCCTTAGTCTGGGAAAATGTCACCAACCCAAGACCAAGTATAGAATATCTTTAAGATCAAATATAATAATTTATTGAATAATCACTATAAAAAAGTGATAGCCAGTACATTAGAAATAAGTAACACTTCTGAAATTCGAATTATCCAGCTTCAGTGAATGTTCCCCATAATTTGACTTGCAGGTTGACTACTTGGGCTGTAAGATATGTATAAGACCCTGAAATCTCCTAGGACTCTATTCAACTATTTTTAAGATCTTAAACAAATACAGCTTTAGTAATTTCAAAGTCAACTTTACATATAGAGATATGGGTATTGTCACACTTGCCGGTTAAGACAAGAGTGGCGGGGGGCATTCAGACCTACGTGTGTCTGACGCAAAAAAATACAACTAAAAGAGGGGACACCAGGGGACACAAAAACAGCGGAGGCCCTGGAACTAGTGGAAGGGAACGATGGGATACGTCCTATCCTCACCTGCAGCTGCCCCTACTCTCCTATCCAGTCCCTATACAGTCTCCGCAACTGTTGCCAAACAGGAACCTGAGACCCTGAGAAGACTCTATAGGTACCCTGAGAGTGGAGGGCAGGTTAGGTATACGAGACCTCACTGCTGCACAAACCAGACACAAGGTAGGGTAAGATAAACAGGGGGGAAAAAGTAAGAAAATGTTAATGCCTGAGAGCAGGAATGTTCCTCAGCAGAACCTTCCTCCAAGGCGGCCAGAGACCAAATAACTTTGTATCTTCAATAGGGATTGCTGGGAAACCCCACTATTTAAACCTGAAGGTCATGACTACTTAGTAAGTGTAGCTGATCCCTCAGCTAGGAAAGCTGCAAGACAAAAACTGACATTTAAGTATTAAAATATACAAAACCCTTTTAAATCTAGAGAGCCAGATGAGAGGCTCCTATCCAAAGCCTGTCACTGGTTTCTAAAAACAGGGAGATGAACGTGACAAGTAAATGGATGATAACCCCTCTTTACTACTGTTTTGTCATGCACATTTCCTGTACTGACTATTCATAATTTTTGAGCTTTATTTCCACATGCCACAGACAATAGTTCAGCAGGTAGGTGAGACATGATAGAGATAAGTAGCAGGGGTACTGGAGAGTGCAGGTGAATAGGAGACTGTCATCAGGTAACTGAAGTACTGGAGTACGCAGGTTGACAGGAGACCGGGATCAGATAACTGAGGTGCTGGAAGCTGCAGGCAGATAGAAGACATCCTGAATACAGGTAGCAGAGGTCCTGTAGATGCAGACTTGTAGCTGGGGTACTAGAAGCCGCAGACAGATAGGATACATTCTGATGAGCACAGAGAGCATAGGTACTGGAAGTGCAGGTTAACCTACTCGTTGCCGGGCCGTTTCGAGTCGGGTCAGGTGATGTCATGGGTGGCCTTGCCTGGTTCCGTTGCCCCGAGGCGGTCAGTAAAAATAAGGGAAAGCGGGGTGATTGGAGAAAGTTTGTCGGGATGCCACCTGTGGTATGCAGCCAGGGAGTAGCCACTGCTGCAGAATTCCTCGCCAGGGCAGGTGTTATGGTAGCTGGGATGGTGTCGCTCCCCATAGGCGGAGCGGGCCCTGGGTGATTGAAGAGGGTGATAATGGCGGTCGGCACCTAAGCGCAGGGTGGCAACGCCAGTAAGGACAATCCGACACAGTCTCTGCGGGTTCAAGGTGTCTTTACTCACAACTTCAGTTGCCAGCCCCGTAGCACCAGTCACCGCCGTGATAGGCTCCAACCGATCCCATATTCCTGGGAGGTCAGAACCGGTACAGTAGTCTGTGGGCCCTTCCTTGCTGTGCGTGCAGTGCGGTAGCGTGGATCCCCTTGAGTCTGACTGTGATCAAGGACCCGGAATCCTAGGTGCCACTTGGCTCTGGAAACTTGTGTGGTCAAAGAGGCATAAAACCTCTCCGGCAGAATCTGATGGTGCAACTTGGAATTACACCACCCTAGGGTACTGCACCCTGTACTGCACTGGTCCGGGGGAACTGACACACTATCTTCAACAGCGACTGTTAAACTCCTATGTCCCACACGAGCTACCGGAAAACCCGTCTGCTCACTATTTCTCCTGCTGGAGAAGCCTCTATATTGCTGTGTGTGACTCCTAACTCCCCCTGGTGGCCACTCCTCCCCACACACAGGTCCTAAGCTAGTGGATTGGGGCTCCAGTTCTGATAGAATCCTGTAAATGCCACACTGTAGGCGACCCCTTTGGTACCAAAACCAAGCCCAGTGCCCAGTGGGGAAAGGGCAACCCATGTGTGTATGTGGTTGTGTATGGTGAAACCGGCAATGACTTCCCCTGGATCCATGATCAGTACTACACCCTAAGTGGAGTGCAGTACACTGTGGTGGCCAGAGCCTCAGGGGCGCCACAGAATCTTCAGGTAGACAGGAACACTAAAGTCTTAATACCAGAACACAGGTGTGTATCTTGGTGAGCCATTTATACGCCCAGGCAAATGATCACACTGGATCATGCCAGGCCATCTGCAAAGCCCAACATGGAGCACAATAGAGTTTAGCAAACCATGGTGAGAGAAGCAAATCCTGTATCCAGATAGATGAGTAACAGATATGTTGTGTTATACTATGTGATATGATAGCTGTAAAGATTATTGGGAAATGTGTCTGGTCACTCCAGAAGTCAATTCTCTGACTGAAAGAATCTTCTGCCTTCTGTAATATAGCTATAAACATTTTTGGCAATTCACTTGCACCAAATCGTAATTGTTGGAATTTACCGGGATCTGCAAAATTCAATTCAAAGTCAATTCACAATGAATAAATTATTACTACATTACATGTTATCTTAACTAGAAGACATGTTACCTCGTATTTCTTGGTCTTGGCATGGTGATATTTTCAACAGAGCTATGTTTTCGGTTGTAAAATAGGACTAGCACACTGAAACATGAAAATATGTTCTTTGTTCCATTTTGGAACTTTTAGAGAAGATCCAGAAAGAGATCGATACCGTAATAGGAAAAGATCGCTGTCCATCAATAGAAGACAGGAGTAAAATGCCGTATACAGAAGCCACAATCCATGAGATCCAGAGATTTGCTGATATCGTCCCTTTCGGAGTTCTCCATGCTACCAGCAAGGACACAACCTTCAGAGGATATCACATTCCTAAGGTACAATGTACTGACATTTTGTTCTGTTTGGCATCAGTTTAGCAGTGTGTGCGCCACTGCAAATTCTTGGTTGGAGTCACACATTATTTTAAGGACCATGCACTTCCCTATCCATTCTCCACCTCACAAAACCTTGGTCCTCACCTTTCTGATACAATGAGGGACATTCTGAGTTCCTTGACATTTGCCTACTTTTCCAAAAGTCTGGAATATTTATTTTTGGTTCTCGAGCCTCCTCCTGACCAATCCAAGAAAGAAGAATGCCGGTGACTGTCTTAGATCATCACATGTTCCTTTTTTTAAGAAGTTTTCTATTAAACTCAACATTTAAGACATTGTGTTGTAACTAGTACTCTACTGTTTATACAGTAACTTGTCAGGACTAGTGATGGGCGGACCTGGACTGTAAAAGTCTGTGCGGTTTCAAAGGTTTCTGAGTGCCAGAATTCAGGGTGTTAATCTGGATCCGGCACTCAGATAAGTGTCTGGATCCGGCACTCAGGAAATTAAAAAAAAATAAAGGAAAAATAAAGAAAATAAGAATGAAGCAAGCGTTTCATACTTACTAAGGCTCCGTCGCGGCTGTAGCTGCTCCTGCAGCCTCTCCTTCACTCCTGGGGCCGCTCATTATTGCTCATCAATATGCACTGCATTCCCCACCCACTGGCCGTCCTGGCATCTGTGATTGGTTGCTGTCAGACGCGCCCCCAGGCTTTGAGACAGCGTCTGACTGCAACTAATCATAGGTGCTGTCTGCAGGTCAGTATCGGGGTATAAAAATAAAAACATAAATAAAACAATTGGCGTGGAGTTCCCCATATTATGATATCCTGCACAGATAAAGCCTATGGCTACAGGCTGCAGACCCCAGCTATGCACTTATCTTGGTTGTGTATCAAAACAAGAGAAATCAGCTGTCGGCTTTATCTTGGCTGGGTATCAAAATTGGGGGACCACATGCAGTTTTTTTTACAAATTATTTCTTTAAATAATTTTTTTTTAAAAAGTCGCATGCGGTTCCTCTTAGTTTGATACACAGACAAGATAAGCGCACGGCTGGGGGCTGCAGCCTGTAGCCATATGCTTTGTCTGTGCTGGGTATCATAATATGGAGGGACCCTAAACCAAATGTTTTATGTATTATTACACCATGATAGCCGCAAATAGTACTTGTGATTGGAAGCGTCAGACACGCTGTCACTCAGGCTGGGGGCGCGTCTTACTGCAACCAATCACAGATGCCGGTGGGCGGGTAGAGCAGTACCTATGCAATGAAGGCTAATGTGCAACACCTGGGGGGAATAAGCGGCCAGGAAGCAGTGTACAACTTTGCCGGAACCTCGGTAAGTACAGCTCACTTGCTTCTATCCCTTCTACCAATATATTTAATCACCAGATTCTGGTCCCCATAGACTCATGTAGAGACCAGAATCCAGCTCGGAACGAGATTTTAAAAACCGGATCACTGGAACCCGCCAGTCCTGGTTATCAGCGAGTCCGCTCATCACTAGTCAGGACCTCAGAGACACTAAGGATGTCCCATGTAAAAAAAAAGTTGTGTTGATCGAATTAATGTCTTGGTTCTCCCATTCAGCTACTACCTAGATCTCACATTTTAAACTTAAGTTTTCTAAATCTATATATTTTATACATTTTCTTTCAGAGATGCTTAGTGGTTCCAGTCCTGACCTCTGTCCTAAAAGACCCCAAATATTTCAAAAACCCAGGAGAGTTTGATCCTGGACACTTCCTTAATGAGAAAGGCGACTTTCAGAAAAATGAGGCATTTATGCCATTTGCTGCAGGTAAGAAATGATTATTTGATTATGAGGAAAAAAAAAAATATCTGTAAACTATGACTGAATTTAAGCTTCAAACTATCCAGAGTTTAGAATGTGAAGCTATCCTACTTTGAGATGATTTGTAGATATAGGCCGGGTTTAAAGAAGACCAAAAACATGACTTGGTAGGCCTTTGTCTTTACGAACCCATCATATTTCTAATACTGCAACCATAATACTCTGAAAGACATGGAATACTGTTTTCTTAAAATACCACTCCAGCGTTTTGTTTGTTTTTTTATTCCACCACTGGAGTGATGCTTTAAATCTAAGTCCCCTGATCCCTTTCTTATACTCATCTTCTGATGTCTTCATCTTATATCACCACCAGACCGTCGATTTGTGACCTGCTGGCAGCTCCAGTGTTTCATGGAGCATGCTGGAGGTCAGAACTCAATACAAGTCTATGACAGCCTTGTTCTGGCTCTCATAGACTTGTATTGAGAGCTTGTGATGTGGCCCATGACTTTCAGACAATCAGAAGTTATTGGCATAATATTTCAATGCTTAACTGGAGCGGTGTCTGAAAAAGGTGGAGGCACTGGAGGGTGAGTATATGTTAGGGACAGGGAGCTTAGATTTAAAGCACCACTCCAGCAGAGAAAAAAAATAAACACTGGATTGGTTGTTTAGTTAGTCATGGCTGTAGACAGAGCATATGCAATGTTTGAGCAACATTTTTCAAGTCTGAGATTTTGGTTCTTATTTGACATCATGATTGATATGACAAAAAAAAACTAAAGGTCCCCATATACATTAGATGAAAGTTGACCAAACTCACTGATTTTGGGGACCCCAGATGACCATCTGTTGTATATAAAGGCTTCTTGCTTCTTCACTAACAGATTATATCAAGGCACGTAGGATCAGACAGTTGTCATTACAATAGTCTTTTTTTTCTAGAAAACATAAGCCTACTCCAGGGATGTCCTCCTCCATTGAGGGATTAGCCTCCTCCAGGGATGTCCTCCTCAGGGAGGGATTAGCCTCCTCAAGGGATGTCCTCCTCCAGGGAGGGATTAGCCTCCTCCAGGGATGTCCTCATCCAGAGAGGGATTAGCCTCCTCCAGGGATGTCCTCCACCAGGGAGGGATTAGCCTCCTGCAGGGATGTCCTCCTCCAGGGAGGGATTAGCCTCCTCTAGGGATGTCCTCCTCCAGGGAGGGATTAGCCTCCTACAGGGATGTCCTCCTCCAGGGAGGGATTAGCCTCCTCCAGTGATGTCCTCCTCCAGGGAGGGATTAGCCTTCTCCAGGGATGTCTTCTTCCAGAGAAGGAATAGCCTCCTCAAGGGATGTCCTCCTCCAGGGAGGGATTATCCTCCTCAAGGGATGTCTGGCTGTGCTTTTCTCCTTTTCCGTTGAAAACATAAATGCTAAGCCAAAGTGCTTGTGTACATGGGAGATTTGGTAGGGTCCTGAGTAGCATAATACAGATGTCTCACATATTCTTTGATTGTAGGCCTTATAATTGTAATGGTTGGCATTGGAGCTGCCTTAGGGGAAATCAATCATTATATTCTGGTTGAAATCACTGATCATTCAGGAGTTTTAAAAAATCGAAAATATTTTTTACACCATACAAACCTTTTATGCTTAGCTTGACGTCTTATCATGTACACTTATTCTGTCTTCACAGGCAAACGCACGTGTATGGGAGAAGGCCTGGCTCGCATGGAGCTCTTCCTCTTTCTTACCACTATCCTTCAGAAATTCACCTTGGAGCCCACCGTAGACAGAAAAGATCTGAGTATTAGACCCGAACCCAATACTAATGCTTCCCGACCCCAGTCATACCAGATGAAGGTCGTTCCTCGTTTCTGAGCTGAAGATGAGCTTTGTCACGATTCCTCTGTGCAGAGCATCTTGCACACTAGGAGATGCTTTGCTGTGCTTTCCTGGACTACTGAGCTGGCAGTGACACGATTGCTTAGTGCAGAGCATCTTGCACATTAGGATGACAGCTGACATCTCTGCTGTGTTTTCCTGAGCTATTCAGCTGGCAGGTTAATTGACAGTGCAGGATTCCATGCTGGTTCTGGGAGGTGCTGATTACTCAGATGTTTCATCTTCCTGGTAATTGCTCTGCTTCTTTACTGAGCATGCTCCTCTAGAACCTTGCCAGTCGTACATTCTGATTCTGTAGTTGTGCTGTTGGCCTGTGTTTCTGCATATGTTGTGTTCTTTGTTTCTTGACCCTGGACCGTTGTTTGACTCTGTCTCTGCCCGCTCCCTGTTCCTGTCGTGACCTCCTGGCTTTCAACCTCGGACCGTTACCTGACCTCGTCTCAGTTTTCTCCCTGAATCTATTACTTGCCCTCCTAGAATTCTGACCCTCCGATTGTGACCTGACTACGCTTCTGTGTACTTTCTGTATCCATACATTTCCTCCTGTTACCAGACCCCGGCTTGCCTGACTACTCTTCCGTCTGTACTATCAATAAGTAGTGACTTGCATTACAAACGTCCTTTACAATGGAAACCTAGAAGCTCCAGAACTTAGAAATAAGAAATCTGCTCTAATATTGGAAGGGTACTAACTAACAAAACACTACAAACACTTGTTTTTCACAAAAAAACATATTTTTTTATGGTATTTTTAGTTTTTTTTATGCCACAATAGTATTCCACACAACATAATATAATTTTCAACATCTGTAATCATTTTATGTTAATAAAAATATTGGACTGTAACGTTATTATTGTCCTGTGTGCTGTATATCACCTGTTTGCTTTTTATATTTTTTTTCTTTTATTCATCTCTGTCTGATATTTGCTTTTTTTGTAGCAGTGTTGCCTAACAACTTATAATCACATCTGCATTAAGTCTGGAATTACGGTAGACATTACGACAAAGGACTAAAGCCCGCTTTACATGCTGCAATATATCTTACAATGTGTCGGCGGGGTCACGTCGTAAGTGACGCACATCCGGCATCGTAAGGTACATTGCAGTGTGTGACAGGTACGTGCGATTGCGATTGAACGAAAATCCGTTCATCGCATACACATCGTACCTTTCTCTAAAATTGAATGTTAGGTTGTTCAATGTTCCCGAGGTACCACAGATCGCAGTGTGTGACACCCTGGGAACGATGAACTGCAGCTTACCAGCGTCCTGCAGCTCCCAGCTGACAATGCGGAAGGAAGGAGGTGGGCGGGATGTTTACGTCCCGCTCAGTTCCTCCCCGCCGCTTCTATTGGCCGGCTGCCGCGTGACGTCGATATGATGCCGAACGTCCCTCCCACTCCAGGAAGTGGACGTTCGCTGCCCACAGCGAGGTCGTATGGATGGGTAAGTACATGTGACGGAGGTTAATCGTTTGTGCGGCACATTCAACAAATTGAACGTGCCGCACATACGATGGGGCGTTGCAAATCGCATACGATATCGTATGCGAAATTGCAACGTGTAAAGCAGGCTTTACAGATGCAAATTTAGTCAATCGTGTCCATCCAATAGATGCTGCAGGTACATGGACGTGATGGATACAACACTTTCACAAAATTTGAAGTTCTATTCCTTCTGGAACTCACTGCCTCAACACGTCAGATTATCTACTACACTTGCAAACTTCAAACGGAACCTAAAGACTCATCTGTTCAGAAATGCCTATAACCTTGAATGACCTCACTGCCCCACCACCGTGCGGAGCTGCCGCCCCACCACCGTGCGGAGCTGCCGCCCCACCACCGTGCGGAGCTGCCGCCCCACCACCGTGCGGAGCTGCCGCCCCACCACCGTGCGGAGCTGCCGCCCCACCACCGTGCGGAGCTGCCGCCCCACCTACACCCCACCTACTGTCTCCTCCCCATAATCCTATAGAATGTAAGCCCGCAAGGGCAGGGCCCTCTTCCCTCTGTACTAGTCTGTCTACTGTAACTTGTACATGTATTTTGTATGTAACCCCCTTCTCATGTACAGCACCATGGAATCAATGGTGCTCTATAAATAAATAATAATAATAATAATAATAATGATACAGTGGAATAATATATTTTCAGTTGTGAACAGTGTTGGTGTATTGAAATCGGATCATACACCTGATTAATTATTGGATTGTTGAATGTTTAACATATTATCAGATGCTAATGGGGTTTTCCACTTTCAGAAAACCCCTTTCCAAATCCACAGACAGTTTATAAAAAAACAAACTTTTTTTTCTCACCCTCCCTGGTCCCAGTGCTGAGTGTCACAGGCTATATAAAAACAGGACAGGGGCCCCTATGCTGGCCCTCAGACTTGCAACCCTGTGCTGTCCCTTATCTCGGAGGTACGTTTGATGGAACCAGGTCCGAGCCACCAGCGTGATCCTAACTCCTATCTGGGCCCTGAACTTAGTCCTTCTCTCCCACACCCTCAGAGTGGGCCAGAAAACACAAACACAAAACTTCACAAAACAATACTGACAAGGGAGAACGGAAACTCGAACACACAGCACTCAAAACACACAGGAGAGACAATAAAAATAGAACACACAACAGGGAAACTCTCACACCACGCACGGATCACCATGAACAGGATTATCACCAATACCGAGATCACTGGAGAAAAAGCTGAAGCTATGATCGGCACATACAGGAAGGAAGCCGTGCTTTAATTATGGAGGAGACTGCTGCACTTGGCAAACAGCAACCTGAACATTTAGGTCCTGCTCACCAGTCTGCAGGAATTAACTCCTGCAGAGCTGAAGACCAGTAAACCTGAACCAGCCGATGCCCTGCTCTGGCTGAACAATCCAAAAGCCTCAGGTTCAGGTTGCTTGTCTGACTCAGTAGTGTGAACAGAATCTGACGCCACCAACCTTAGGCCAGTGTTGTCACAGGGTATGTAATGACAGAACAGGGACTCCAAGGACTCGAGACCCTTTGCTGTCCCTTATCTCCTCTGCATTACCCTGTAATACCCGCCTGCAGTGCGTGATCTAATATCTCTGGCTGTTCAGCTTCAGGAGATGTCACAAGAAAAGGAGCTCAGTGCAATAATGTATATGTCAAGTAATTGTCAGCAGTGGATTTTGATGATTTGCATAATGAAGTGTAGCGCCAGCGTCCTTGCAGGGATGCCAACTTACCACCCCGGCCGGGTCCCGTTGTCCCCTGATGCTGCGCAACTTCCCACATGTTCTCCTGCCTTCCTCTCCTCCTGGGCTCTGTACATGCTGAACAGGGTTCCTGGGAGGGCACCTAAGATATGTGCGCGCACACCAACCCTCCTCTTAAAGGGCTGACTCATCATTTCCTGGAAACGCCTCTCAGCAAATGTGTCGCCCTGGACAAGCCAGGGGACACAGGTCACAACACCACATACACCCCCAGCCCCAGCAGTTTCACAGCAGACATCCCCAGTGAAACTTGATTCCTTTCCTCGGGCTCAGACTGACACACCAGGTGGGTGGAGTCAGGAGATGGAGACGCCCACCCTGGAGTGAGCTGGCCTGAGGCAGGAAACAAGGGAGAGAGAAGTTCAGGAGTGAAGGAGAGAGGAAGTCTGCAGAGAGGCAGACGCAGACTGGGGCCTAGGTTGGAGCCTAGGGCCCCTGTGCAGAAAGTCAGGCAGACGGTAGTGGCCGTCTGCAGGGAGCCGGGGAGCCAGTTGGTGGAACCGCAGGTAGCCGGGGCTGGGCGGTGGCCCCCCGGTACTGAATCGGGGAGCCAGCTGGAAACCGGAGAGCAGGAAGAGTGTGCACGGAGGCGAAGGAAAGGACTTACACTAACAACCTGGGGTCAGGGGAAAAACACCGCAGCCGCCTGTGGGACCCGTCCATCCAGCCGTTTGTTTCAGCAAAGACTCTGTGTGCTTCATTGGGCTGAGTGAGTACCACCGTGCCGTGCGGCACAGCGCTGCCCCTGCGCCCCTGCACCTCCACAGGCCCCATACCCGCCTGTCCACCATCCCAACCCCATCACTGGGCCCCGAGATCACCAACCCCTACCCACGGAGGGGCAACACAACAACTGGCTGCTCCACACCATCACTCCCGGGATCCCCAGCCAGAGCAGCGGTGGTGTACATTCAATCACCACAACCGTGGGTGGCGTCACGGACAATAAACTATCCCCAAATCCCAATCCCTTTTCACTCACGGGCGAGGAGCGCCGCTCGAGTCCCTGGGATCCGGCCCATCGCTCGAGCCACCGAGCAGCGGCAGGCCGCAGCAGCCGCTGCAGCCGGACCCGAGCAGTGGGAGAGCGCGGCGTCCCCTCCTCCGCCCGCGACAACTTGGCGTCACGAACAGGAGCTTACCGCTCTGCCGTTGGGTAGAGGTGCGCCTTGTGACCGCCGGAGGTGTCCGGCCGAAAATTTTGTAAAACCGCCATCTTGGGCGCGAAAATTTCCTGCTCGAGCGTCTTCCTCGAGCAGGCAAGGCGCGAAAGTGGAGCCCCTCCCTCTGAAGAAGGAAGTGCTAAAAAGAGACTAAGGGGGACGGGATGGCGTCACGCCGCATGTGAACCGCGGCTGTGGAAGCAGGGACGCCAGGACTCTGCCAGCATTTGGTTCCTGGAAGAGGCCGCCGCAGTGATGCACCGACCCGTTACCCCTGTTACCGGTAGCGGAGCCTGCAGCGTCTGTGGGGGAGGACCCAGACCTGGGGTCCCCAGGCCTCACCTTTGTCACCGCCCTGCCACCGGCCCCGGCAGTCCGCCCGGCCGCGACGGAGATGACGATGGCTCCGGCAGTCCGCCCGGCCGCAACGGCAGCGAAGTAGCGGTCCCGTTGACCAATCTGGAGCCGTTCCTGGACTGGGGTCAAGGGGTGCTGCCCACTTTCTAGGGGCAGCACCAAGGCTAGGTTATTTGGGTGGGTGACTGAAGGACCCGTTGCCGTTATTAAAAGTGTTTAATGTTTTATATGCCTCCCGTTGTGGGATGATGTTAGTATCCTTGTATTGTTTTTTTTTTCCTTATCTTCTGCAGTTTAAAATAAAAATAAAACCGGTGATGGACGGGCAGCCCGAGGACGGTCTGCATTTTGCTAAGGGGGAATGTGTCGCCCTGGACAAGCCAGGGGACACAGGTCACAACACCACATACACCCCCACCCCCAGCAGTTCACAGCAGACATCCCCAAAGTGACCTGCTTTCTGCCTCGGGCTCAGACTGACACACCAGGTGGGCGGAGTCAGGAGATGGAGACGCCCACCCTGGAGTGAGCTGGCCTGAGGCAGGAAACAAGGGAGAGAGAAGTTCAGGAGTGAAGGAGAGAGGAAGTCTGCAGAGAGGCAGACGCAGACTGGGGCCTAGGTTGGAGTCTAGGGCCCCTGTGCAGAAAGTCAGGCAGACGGTAGCGGCCGTCTGCAGGGAGCCGGGGAACCAGTTGGTAGAACCGCAGGTAGCCGGGGCTGGGCAGTGGCCCCCCGGTACTGAATCGGGGAGCCAGCTGGAAACCGGAGAGCAGGAAGAGTGTGCACGGAGGCGAAGGAAAGGACTTACACTAACAACCTGGGGTCAGGGGAAAAACACCGCAGCCACCTGTGGGACCCGTCCATCCAGCCGTTTGTTTCAGCAAAGACTCTGTGTGCTTCATTGGGCTGAGTGAGTACCACCGTGCCGTGCGGCACAGCGCTGCCCCTGCGCCCCTGCACCTCCACAGGCCCCATACCCGCCTGTCCACCATCCCAACCCCATCACTGGGCCCCGAGATCACCAACCCCTACCCACGGAGGGGCAACACAACTGGCTGCTCCACACCATCACTCCCGGGATCCCCAGCCAGAGCAGCGGTGGTGTACATTCAATCACCACAACCGTGGGTGGCGTCACGGACAATAAACTATCCCCAAATCCCAATCCCCTTTCACTCACGGGCGAGGAGCGCCGCTCGAGTCCCCGGGATCCGGCCCATCGCTCGAGCCACCGAGCAGCAGCAGGACGCAGCAGCCGCGGCAGCCGGACCCGAGCAGTGGGAGAACGCGGCGTCCCCTCCTCCGCCCGCGACACATATGGCTGAGAAGCACTATGTATTTAAGGCACCCTCCCATTGGGGGAGGTGCCTGCACAACACCTTGATTTAGTCAGTGTCCTGTCTGTCTAGCTAGTTGTCAGGTCCTGTTATCCCTGTGTCCGTTACCCTGTACCTGCCTTCCCATACCTGGCTGTCCCTGCCATGCCCACCAGTCCTGTGTGTACTTGCCTGTTCCCGCCTGTCCAGCCTGACTTAGTGACCCCACCTGTACCCGTCTATTCCTGATTCTGTCACCTGCCCTGAGGGTCAGCTGCCACAGTCCCGGTCTCTGCCCTGGCAGTGGTACCTGGCGTCCACCCCATGGTGGGTGCTTAGTTAAGCTCATACCACTAAAGTGTAATCCCCTGTGGTGTAGTGGGTCCACTAATCCTGCTTGCTGCCTCTACACCGGTCGTGAGCGTTACACCAAGTGCATTCAGGGTGCCATAAAATTGCTCAGACAAGCATGAATAACCTCACGACGGGTAAGTGTGATGATTTCTTGGTGCATATACTCGATACTGAATAAATCAAGATGTTATGAAAATTCCGATTCTATTTTTTCGGCATTTTCCTGTCACTAACATGTCTATCCTTCCTATAGTTTTCATAACCATTTCCATAGGTACACCGCCTCCAGGAAAGCAGGGGTTTTGCTCATTCTTTAGATAATCAGTTGAAAGTAGTCGAATATCATCCCGTATGAATTTACCTTCACTCTCTTTCCACCTCTTCTGATGTTTACGATAGATAGCACTCATATTTTGGCTGGGATTTAGGAAATTTCAAGGCTATATTTGATTTTTGTAAATGTCCTCAGTAATAAGCAAATCTGTGAAGTGCAGGAGGATCCAACTGCATCTTCCCCCCATCGGAGAGTCTGCTGAGAGAGGGGTGGGTGTCATGTCTGATCTCCAGAGTTCTGCCCATACAGTGAGCACCGAGTGCGTAAATGTAGAACAATACAGCTCGAACTCTGCAATTTACACTCGCCCAACCTGTTCTCACTGATTACATGTAGGAACATCGCCCCGTACCTGACCCAATATAAACACACAGATCAAAAAAGGTCTGTGGAGCCTCTGTTAGGAGTCTCGACATGGAAAAATAGCCAGATATCCCTCCGAGAAGGACCTAGCCAAGGAGTAAACACACAGGACACAGTTCAGAACAAACTGTAGACCCCGGGGCTCAGGATGGCTCTGAACATCGCAGCTACGCTTCTCCTGGCTACTGGGGTCACTCTTCTCATCTATCTCATTAAATGGTGGGGTCGGGTCAAACAGAAGAACCTGCCCCCAGGACCTACACCTCTGCCCTTCTTGGGGAATATCTTTCAAATCAGCAACACGGAGCTACCACAGTCATTAGTTAAGGTAAGATTACATAATATACGACAAACTCTACCTGCTGTTAAATTGTCTGAAAACACACGCACACGGTGATATAAACTATGTACATTTTTATTTCTTCGTTTCTATTTATGTTCACGAAAAAGAAAAGTGGGGGCAGGTGATTTTAACTTTTGTGTATGTGCCGTGTACATGTCACAAGGAGATTTTTGGTGGCGCCATGATCTGTGGAAGCTACAGATTCTGGCACTCTGCCCGCTAACTTCTCTGGGGACTGTGATCAGCATAGGGAGATACATGCGTGGACACACAGGCAAGAGTCAATTTCTGCTGGGCTGCCTGTTAGTCTGTTTGATCACATGCTGTGGGGGAGCCAATCATGTTCATTCCTGTCTTATATATGCTAGCTGGGCTATTTCATTAATGCCAGCTATAGTTTACCTATTTTGGTCTGGTGAGGTGTTGTGATCCAGACTTAGTGGTGGTTGTTGTGTATTATTACTGTGAGCAGTTGTGGTGTATTTTTGTTGCTGCCTTTCTGCTCTTGCTTTTCTCCCTAGTCTCTTACTGTTTGTTCCTGTAGGTTTGCAGTGTAAATGAGTTTTGGTTTAACCCTGTCTATCTTAATCTGAGCTACAATCACACTCCTGCCCCTTCCTTCCCTGAGATTAGATCTAGTTAGGAGACTAGCCAGGCATGGGACTCGGACATCACCACCATTAGGGGTAACCCTGAGGTTAGGGATAGCCTATGGACCCTAGCATAAGGGACAACATAGGTGCCCTCTGCTTATTGCTATCCTGTAGTCACATCGTGACAGTACATGCGCGTGGTGCTCTATCTCAATGCTGAAAAAATTGATTTGTTTAGAAAAATGTTTTCTTTTTTTATCATTTGCATATCATTAAAATGTGTAGCAATTCAGTGTTGTTTATGACGCGCCGACAGGGTCTGGGGTTACTTGTTACCAGGCCGCGGTTCTGCTTCTGGGATGCCATAGTGGCCAGGCCCGGTTCAGTGACCCCGGCAGTGTCAATAAATGGGGGAAATGATTGTGGAAGGTATAGTTCTTCGTGACGCCACCTGTGGTGTGCGGCTATTATTGGAGCCGCCGCTGCGGCAAGTCTTCTCTGGGGCATATGATAATGCAGCTCAGATGGTACAGCTCTCCTCAGGCAGAGCTCAGGCCCCAGGGAGGATGTTGGGAGTAGTAGTCGCCTATGGCGCAGAGACGCGATGATGGGATGGCCGGCAGTGATGGGACGACACAGAGGGTGCAGTGAAAGTTCTTTACTCACTGAGGTTACACCGCCTCAATGTTACGGGCTCCAGCTGATCCCAGATAGTTCGGTCAAGGCCGGTGTTTCCTTCTGTGTGTCCTTTCTAGTGGTTCTCTCTCCACCTCAGCTTCTGGGCCGTGGAACAGGTCACGGGTGCCTGCTGCACTCCCTGTGAACCCTGGGATCCCCCTTCTTCCTAAGAACCTGGGTCGAGCCTCCAGCTCCGGACCACGGGCTACTTTCTATTTTGTGTTCTTTTCCTGACGTCTCTTCCTGGTGCCTTCTCGACCCCCTTCCTGGATGCCGACGTGGCGCAAACTAAACTTCTGAGTGAGATGGCTCCTAACTTCCCCCTGAAGATGTCCTGCCTCCCGAGTTGCTGGACTAGTGGGCAGGAGGTCCTATACCTTGTGATGGCCACCTCCAGCACCTACCCTGGCCCAGTCCCAGTGAAAAAGCTCTCGTGCTATGTGTTGGATGAGTTATGGTGGCTTACCGGTGATGACCTCCTCCGTATCTGAGATAAATACTGCTCCCCGAATGAGGTGCAGTACCCTGTGGTGCCTGAAGCCGCAGGAGCGCCACATTCATACTTCTACAACTTTTTTTCTTGGTGTTACAATTTCAATATTGAGCAGTAAATAAACACTTCTTTTGGAGTTTTCATCCTCAGCAGGAGAGAAAGGAAAAGTCAAGGAATTGTGGATAACACAGGATGAGTAGACATGTAAATGATGGAAAAATGGAAACAACATTTTCAATACATCTCCATTTATTCAATACGCAGTATCATCTCCATGCAGAGAAATATTCGTACTTACAGCCTTGGTTGTCCTCAATGAGGTTGTTAATGGTCATCTGAGGAATGTTCTGCTGAACTGAATGCACTTGGGTAAATCATCAAGAGCCACTGCTGACAGCTCCTTTTGTAATTGCCAATTAATGACATCCCAGATGGGCTCGATGGAATATAAATCTGTAGATTCTACAGGCCTCGAAAGCACATTTAGTCCAGACTAGCTGCAAAAGAAATTTGAGCTGAGTTGGACCCATGGCATTAACAAAGTGTCCAGCCGCTTGTCACAGGTGTGTCACGTGTGACAGGCAGCTATGTGGTTTCTGGCCATCCAAAGTCACAACGTTTGGCTGCGCAAAATGGTCCCTAACTTTCCATTGTTCCTTCATCTCTCTCCCTTTTGGACTTAGCAGGAGCTCGATTTCCACCCAGCTGTTGATTCAGTATTCCTTTGCTTTTTAAATACACCTTCCTTCCTTTGGACTGGTGCTGGTGATATTTTCAGTTCCTTCTAGCCATGGTTGCAAGCAGGTGGCTTCTAATCCTCTGTGATATTGTTGCTGAACTTCTACCTGATTCATCTAATGATAAATAGTTCATGCATTTTCCCCCCGTATGTCCTCCTTGTATCGTCTATAGTGGTTAGTGGGGTTGACAAAAAGCTCATCCCATTCGTTCCCTATTTAGGATCCAGCACTAGAGATACCTAGGGTTAGATATCAAGCTCAGCGCATAGGTGCAGAACCTATCTAGATTGGTGAGTGACCCCTGGAACCAGCACTAGGGATACCTAGGGTCAGGTATCCGGCTTGGTGCATAGGTGCAGAACCTATCTAGGGTGGTGAGGGACCTCAGAGACCAGCAGTAGGTTCAGTCAGGGGTCACCATCTTCCCTTTTAAACACAGAATTTCCCTTTCCTTCCTTTTCGCCATGCGCTTGGTACTTCCCCTTACCTAGCGTGACACCGCTGGAACCTTCACCAATAAGCTGTTATCTGTTGCAGTGGGTGTTCAATGTGGCTACAGCACCTCCGCAGGGGCAGTGAAGCATTACATGGTAGCATGTTAAATATATAGACTAATTGTAATACATGGACATATTGGGTCCTCCCAAGAGATGATATTTGTAGCTGCTCTCTCTTTAAAAAGAGTATTTTTTCATATCCCAACTTCTATGATCCAGAATACATTTTCCTAAGACTTGTGGGTAAAACGTTTTTGCACTATATACAGTCATATGAAAAAGTTTGGGCACCCCTATTAATGTTAACCTTTTTTCTTTATAACAATTTGGGTTTTTGCAGCAGCTATTTCAGTTTCATATATCTAATAACTGATGGACTGAGTAACATTTCTGGATTGAAATGAGGTTTATTGTACTAACAGAAAATGTGCAATCCGCATTTAAACAAAATTTGACCGGTGCAAAAGTATGGGCACCTCAACATAAAAGTGACATTAATATTTTGTAGATCCCCCTTTTGCAAAAATAACAGCCTCTAGTCACTTCCTGTAGCTTTTAATGAGTTCCTGGATCCTGGATGAAGGTATTTTTGACCATTCCTGTTTACAAAACAATTCCAGTTCAGTTAAGTTTGATGGTCGCCGAGCATGGACAGCCCGCTTCAAATCATCCCACAGATGTTCAATGATATTCAGGTCTGGGGACTGGGATGGCCATTCCAGAACATTGTAATTGTTCCTCTGCATGAATGCCTGAGTAGATTTGGAGCGGTGTTTTGGATCATTGTTTTGCTGAAATATCCATCCCCTGCGTAACTTCAACTTCGTCACTGATTCTTGCACATTATTGTCAAGAATATGGTGATACTGAGTTGAATCCATGCGACCCTCAACTTTAACAAGATTCCCGGTGCCGGCATTGGCCGCACAGCCCCAAAGCATGATGGAACCTCCACCAAATTTTACTGTGGGTAGCAAGTGCTTTTCTTGGAATGCCGTGTTTTTTTGCCTCCATGCATAATGCCTTTTTGTATGACCAAACAACTCAATCTTTGTTTCATCAACCTTTGTCCAAAATGTAACTGGCTTGTCCAAATGTGCTTTTGCATACATCAGGCGACTCTGTTTGTGGCGTGCTTGCAGAAACGGCTTCTTTCGCATCACTCTCCCATACAGCTTCTCCTTGTGCAACGTGCGCTGTATTGTTGACGGATGCACATTGACACCATCTGCAGCAAGATGATGCTGCAGGTCTTTGGAGGTGGTCTGTGGATTGTCCTTGACTGTTCTCACCATTCTTGTTCTCTGCCTTTCTGATATTTTTCTTGGCCTGCCTCTTCTGGGCTTAACAAGACCTGTACCTGTGTTCTTCCATTTCCTTACTATGTTCCTCACAGTGGAAACTGACAGTTTAAATCTTTGAGACAACTTTTTGTATCCTTCCACCTTGTTGAATAATCTTTGTTTTCAGATTATTTGAGAGTTGTTTTGAGGAGCCCATGATGCCATTCTTCATAGGAGATTCAAATAGGAGAACAACTTGCAAGTGGCCACCTTAAATACCTTTTCTCATGATTGGATACACCTGCCTATGAAGTTCAAAGCTCAATGAGGTTACAAAACCAATTTAGTGCTTTAGTAAGTCAGTAAAAATTAGTTAGGAGTGTTCAAATCAAGAAATTGATAAGGGTGCTCATACTTTTGCACCGCTCAAATTTTGTTTAAATGCGGATTGCACATTTTCTGTTACTGCTATTACTCAGTCAATCAGTTATTAGATATATGAAACTGAAATAGCTGTTGCAAAAACCCAAATAGTTATAAAGAAAAAAGGTTAACATTAATAGGGGTGCCCAAACTTTTTCATATGACTGTAGGAAGCCCAAGGAAACTGTTGCACACATTTCTAATACCCTCATGTGAAAATAGCCAAAGTGTTACATACATAATTATTTTTTAATCTCTCTCTAGCTGAGCCGGACATATGGACCCGTCTACACCATCTACTTAGCAAACTATCGGATGGTGGTACTGATTGGCTACGATGCCGTGAAGGAAGCCTTGGTAGATCACAGCGACGCATTCAGTGATAGAGGAGACACCGGATTTGGAGAGATTTTTTTAAAGGATTTTGGTAAGTCACTAAAGGAATATTTAATCAGAAAATGCCCAACTGTCTAATTTAGGTGTTCCTGTTACATGGATTGTTTAAAAAAAATTGTAGCCAATTTATTTTTTTCAATTCAATTGTAGAAACTATATGTGACATTAAAGTTAGAAAATGTTCTTAAATGATTCTTATATGAGGAATAAGAATCGTTTTAGAACGTTTTCGATTTTTATTTTTTTTACATGACTATACATTTTAACAGAGTTGTGTAGACTTTTCATAATCATGGTGGCTCGGTGGTCAGCACTGTATGGTGGCTCAGTGGTTAGCACTTCAGTCTTGCAGCGCTGGGCCCCAGGGTTCAAATCCCACCAAGGTCAACATCTGCAAGGAGTTTGTATGTCTCCCCGTGTATGTGTGGATTTCCTCCGGGTTCTCTGGTTTCCTCCCACACTCCAAAGACATACAGACAGGGAATTTAGATTGTGAGCCCCAATGAGGACAGTGTTGCTGATAGAAATGATGGTTCTATATAAATGACTACATACTATTGTAGCGCCAAACGGGGCAGGCGGTTAACCTACTCGTCGCCGGGCCGTTGACTGTCGTTGTCACAGATGGCTTAGCCCGGCTCCGTTGCCCTGAGGCGTACAGAAGATGGCTGGGGGAGAGATGATGATGTGGGTAGTAATGGGGATGAATGTTGTGACACCACCTGTGGTATGCAGCCAGGGAATTAGCCGCAGCTGCTGTCACTGTCCTCCGGGGCAGATGGTAATAGCAGCCTGGGGTGGTATCGCTCCCCACAGGTGGAGCAGGCCCCAGGGATGATGATGAGGGGAGTAGTAATGGTGGGCACCGAGAGGCGGTGGTGGGAATCAAGAGACAGAGTCTATGACTGCGGTTCCAAGTTGTTTACTAATTGTTTTTGCTGTGCCGCTTGCCCGGGTAATACTGGTCTCTTGCTGTGATGGGCTCCGCCGAACCCGAATCTTTTCAGAGGTCAGCCCGGTGTGGTGTTCAGTGGGTTTCCTCCCTTTTACACCTGTGGCGTTTGGATCCCCTTGGCATAGAGCTACTTGGGGACCCCAATTCGTCACGAGTTGTATTCTTGTCCCTTATCTGCAGGTGCCGCGGTTCTGCTGCGGGGTATGGTGTTTCCTAAGGCCCCGGATCCTATATGGCACTGTGCTTTAGGGCGCTGAGCGGAAAGAGAATCTTGAAACTTTCTCCCTCCAGGCAGATTCTGGAAAACCAACGTGGAGTATGATCTTCCCTAGGGTCCTGCCGCCCTGCGTAGCACCGACTCCGAGGGAGCAGATGCACTCTCCCTGCAGCAGCCATGTGAACTCTCCTCCTTCCCACCGGAGCACCCATGACACATGTCTGCTCCCTTCCTCTCCTGCTGGAGAACTCCCTAACTGTTGTGGTGGCCCTTGACTCCCCCTGCTGGCTATACCTCCCCTCATCCAGGTTCTTAGCTAGTGGGACTGGGGCTCCTGTTGGAGGGCATCCTGTAAATGAAACTCTGTATGCAACCCATTGATCACCCGACCCTAGCCCAGTTCCCAGTGGGAAACAGGGCAACCTATGGTGTATTTGAGGCCTCTGTCACACGTTCGTGCCTCCGGTACGTGTTTGGCAGTTTTTTCATGTACCTGAGGCACGTACACACATGGACATATGATTTCATAATGGTTTGGACACACATAAGTGTGACGCCCTGGCCGGGCCAGGTAGTCACAAATAGGGCCCCGCATTACACCTTTCCCTCACAGGTAACACACAGCCGACCATTAAACCCTAGTCACCCCCCCCAGAGCTAGACAGACACACCAGGGGGCGGAACCAGGCGGTTGGAAGACGCCCACTGAGGAGTTTAGACAGCCCAGGGGAGGGAATGCCAAGTACACAGTCAAGTTCAGAGCGTTCCGTTTTAGCGTTCAGCTGGAGTGGAGGTCAGGCCTGTGTGTCAGGCCTGAAGCTAACTGACCGGTACCAGGGTAGGAGCCCTGGTACCACTGGCTAGGAGGCAGACGGTGGTCTCCGTCTGCAGGAGATGGGAAGACGATTCGTCAGAACCGGGTGGTACCGGGACAGGGTCGTAGCCCGCCGGTATCTACACCGGGGACCCGACCGGAAACCGTGCACAAAGGGGGGTACTCGGACCCTGAAGCCAGGAACCAGAACCTACTGGAACTAGTTAATTAACTAATTGAGGCCAGGATTATAGTTCCTGTCCCACCCAAAGTCCTGAAAGAAGGCAACAGCCCAACGAGGGGGATAAAAGGCCACCACCACGGCTCAGAGATCCCACAGGCCAGCGTCTGCGGGCAAGGGCTCCTTAGGCCACAACCAGCCGGGGGCAGGCTCCTGAAGTTTCATGCGCAGGCAGTCCACAGTCTACACAGGTGCGGGAGAAAGACAGAGACCACCAGCCAGGTGGGGGAACCAGAACGCAGTCGGATGCGGGCACCGACCACCATCACCTTGGTTTACCAGAGACTCGTGTGTTTTCTAATAGTGAGTACACCAGCACCCAGCAGCCGCCCATCTGCCTGCACCAAACCTCCCCTACGGGTCCCGGGGCCACCATCCCTGCCCACGGAGGTGTTAACAACTTGCTGCACAACATCTCTCCCGGGTGCCCCGTAACTGCAGTGGTGGTGTCCAACCTCACCACATCCCGTTGGGTGGCGTCACGAACTCCGTACAGCCCACCCCGTACATATACGTCCTACATCCACCATCCCAATCCCCTTTTCATTTGAAGTGACCGCGAGACCCCCGGGTCCGGAGACCCTCGAGCCACCCACAGAAGGACCGGATCCGAGCAGCTCGGCTGCTGAGAGCGGGGTGGTACATAAGTATTTTGGAACGGAACGTGTGTCCGTTCCGTACTTACGTGTGTACGTGAACTCAACACGCCAACATGTCCATGTATTCTCCAGCAGCACGGGTGTCACAAGGCCCGCACCCATACCACACGGATGTAGTGTGGATGCGATCCCGTGTGACACGCGCCGGAGAACACGTGTCATTAATTTAAAATTAAAGAAAACACATACTCACCTCCACCAGCCCTGCAGAATCTTCTGCTGCAAACTGTTCCTGCTGGCCGCCACTCATTATGAGCGTGTTATGGAGGTGGGCATGCTGTCACGGGCGCTAATCCCCCCCGCCCCTCTGCTCGGCCGGAAGCAGCAACAGCGGGGAGTGGGCGGGGCTGGAGCCGAAGATCAGAACCCTGGACAGCAGCATCTACCACGTGAGTATGAAAATTACCGGTTCTCCGTGTGTTATCGCGGGTAGTACACGGAGAACACACGGAGAACACACGTGGACCGCACGTACCGGAGATACGTACTTACCACACGCAACACGCAGGGAAAATACGTGTCTCGCGGCATGTGCGTGATTTCCACGTGAGTGTGGCAGAGGCCTGAGTGTGTATGTGGTGACACCGGTACTGACCTCCTCCAGAACAAGGTTTAGCATTACACCTAAAATCAGGTGCAATACTCTGTGGCGACTGAAGCCTCAGGGGTGCAACACTATTATATATAATGTTTTTCTGTGCATAGCCACCCCCGTTAACTATTTGCTTGAACTTATAGGGATCTTTGCAAGCAGTGGTGACAGATGGAAAATCCTTCGCCGATTTTCTCTGACAACTCTCAGAAATTTTGGATTGGGAAAGAGAAGCATCGAAGAAAGAATCCAAGAAGAAGCCCGATGTCTCACTCAGAAATTCATGAAGGATAAAGGTACATGTAAATACAATGTCAAAAATATTCCTCACAATCCCAGGCCGGCCGTACATATCAAATGGATTTTGGCCAACAACCGTCAGTTGGCATTCCCTCATGAACATGCACAATCGGACTGGGCAAATAAAGGATTGTTCACATTGCCCGATCCTTTTTTCCCCAACATTTACGAAGGAATATCTGTCAGGCTGCCTCTATTCACAATGGCTGATCCACTAAAATTGATTTGTGCAGTCTTCATTAACATGAGATCACCATACATAGTGGACTACTTTCCATAGTCTATATATTTTTTTATTTTCTTCCGTATATGGTAGCGTTAAACCAATGACTGACGGCCTCTTTATATATACTTACAGACTCTCCAATTGACCCTCTATATATATTGAGATCCGCTGTTTCTAATGTCATTTGCTCCGTTGTGTTTGGTGAAAGATTCGACTACGAAGATCAAAAGTTCTTGACCCTCTTGTCTTATATTAATGATATTTTCGTATTGACAAACTCCCGTTCGGGGCAGGTAAATATTACAAAATGTCTATTCTAAAATATTTTACGGTGTAATTTAATTATCATGAAATTATAACAATTATAAGATTGAAATTCCCTATGCCAACTTCTACCCGCATGACTGGTGGATGTCAGAACTATCGGGCTCCCGTCAGAAGTGTCTGCATCCTTGGGACAAAAAATGGATCAGAAGATCCTCTCAATAATCTGTTAAAATATGGCAATTTTGTAGACAGTCTTGCTTTAAAGTGATCCTACTGTTTAGTGTCTACAGCTCCTGCACACACAGAGGGGTATAGCTTTATGAAGTGTAGAGGTAGCATCCCCCAATTCTTCAAAGTCTACTTACTAAATACATGTTAGTAAGAAGTAAGGGACAGATGGCCAAAAGAATGACTGACGGATACCACAGCATGTGGTTTATTTGTAGGCTCTAACCATGCAGTGTAACTTGAAAGAATTGGAATCAAAAGCAAATTAAAGAACCATTTTAAAGATTACTCAGCTTAATGAGGTTGTCCACTACATTAAGATTGATGGCCTATCCATAGGATAAGTCATTAATGTCTGATCGGCCAGGGTCCAACAACCCGGCGATCAACAGGAAGCCGGAAATGCTTAGTTCCAGAGCTGCTCCTGTCCTGCCTCCGGTAGGCCTCTGATGTCATGGTGGTGGGTCACGCCATCCGAGTGGTGAAGGATAGAAAATTTAAAACACCACGCTTTATTGAAAATCTTTAAAATATGCAAATAAAAAACAAATGTAGAGCTGGTATACACGTTTCAAGCTTTTGTAATCTCTTAATCATGACCAAATCATGATTAAGAGCTTACAAAAGCTCAACATGTGTAGACCGGCTCTACATTTGGTTTTTTATCTCCTCATTTTAAAGATTTTCAATAAAACATGATGAATTGAATTTTCGATCATGTCCCTTTCCAATTGCTGAATAACTTATTTTTTTAATTTGGCTACGTCCATCCAGGAAGTCGGACTAGGACTCATGCATTTCTGAAGTCGGTGAGCTGATGTATTTTTCCTTAAAACAAGACTTTTCTCCATCCATTATCATCTCATTTTTAACTTCAGATGAACTGAAACAATGAAAAAAAAAGTTTTGCAAAGAATAACCTTTGTTTTTATAATTTCTTTCCTTATCTAGCTCCTTACCATGTTCCCCACCATAATGTCCTACATTCCTGGTCCTCACCAGAGATTCTTCACAATATTTGCCAGCCTGAAACAACTGATTAATGAAATGGTAAAAACCCATCAAGACACCTTAGACGAGAACTGCCCTCGTGATTTCATAGATTGCTTCCTCAAAAAGATGGAAGAGGTGAGTGTGGATAATACTAAATTATCAGACTTTTGAGGGTCACATATTGGATGTATAGAACGTCCATAATAACCCATATGCAACCAGCTTTGAAAAAGTAGATTTGAAATTGATTATCAAATTAATTGCCTTTGTTTTGACTTCTATTTGGATTTCCAAGGGTGTGTTCACGGTGACTTTCTTATCTTGCTAAGTTTTTGGATTGGAAACTCTATAAACACCACAACGCTTGGTTGGAGAGCTTTTTCTTCAAAAATTTAGCAAAAAAAAAAAGTCAGCGTGAACATACCCAAAGTATAGACAGTATTTTTTTTTTAGGAAAAAAATAATCCAGACACGGAATTTCATCAGGAAAATCTCCAGGCCACGATCATAGATTTGTTCATTGCTGGAACAGAGACGACAAGTATGACGCTGAGATATGGTTTTCTCATATTCTTGAAATATCCAGAAATACAAGGTGATTATGTTACTTAATTTTGCTAATATGTTTTTACATTATATAAGACGCTCCCCGGGTCCAAAATTTTGTCTCATCGAAAGATACATGGATTAAAAATAGTGGTGTAATGTCCATCTCACAGAGGAGTGCGGAACTATTCATTGAGGGATGCAGTAACAGGTAGTAAGCTAGGTGGCACTAGGGATAATAGAAACTGAGTGAAGTCAGGCAGGCCGGGTCAGAAGCGAGAGGACGTGGAGAAACTCAGGGAGTAGACAGCAGTGAGGTAGTGAAACAAGCCAAGTTTCAGGTAACCAGGAGAGTACGTACAAACACAAGGGACAGGTAAAGAGTAGTCAGAAGGGAAACCAAAGTCAGGAGGCAGAATGAAACGGAAAAGTCAGGGGGAGCAGGCAGAGACAAGTCAGAGTTCAGTCTGGGCTCGATTACCAAGATCAATCGCTGTAACCAGGAGCCGGGTGCTTACCTCAACTTAACCAGAGAATACGACTGGCGCCGCTCCGGGCATGAACACTCCCAGATAAAGCACAGCAATTGCCCAGAAGTGGCACGTGTGAGGAAGCCCCACTCACCGCCCGCGAATGACCAAATGCAGGGAACAGCTTGTCACAGGGCAAAGAATAACATGATTGTCGCACACAGGAGGATACAACAGAAGGTCCCAGCATAGGAGCTGACCTGCAAGTCAGGGTCATGACAAGTGGTTGAGTTCTTGTAACTTTTTCCCTTAGTATTCACCAAGTCAATTAATGTGACATGAAACAGATTCATACCAAAATGGTTGCTGCATTCCCTGCCTCAGGTTTTATAGAGACTATGATAGAGTGTGTTATACTATGTGATGGCTGAAAAGCAGTATTGGAAACTCCAAGGTCATCTGACCCCTCTGTGCCTGCTATATTCTGTAAAACGGCCATGAACATTTTTGGCACTTCTCCTGAAACAAATCGTAGATTGTTCGAATTTTCCAGGACTTGCAAATTGCATGAAAGCCAACTCAAATTTACTATCTTTACTTCACATGCCCGTACTAATATAAGTTTTTATGAATATTATTTATGTATTATCTGTGCTTTTTATGTGATTATATGACAAAATATGAATATCTTATCTAGAATATCTGATGTCTTGGTCTTGTGTTGATGGCATTTTCCCACTACTAGTTTTTGGTTGTAAAATAGCATAATACCAAAAATATGTTCTTTGTTCCATTTTGGAAATATCAGAGAAGATCCAGAAAGAGATTGATAATGTAATAGGCAAAGATCGCTGCCCATCAATAGAAGACAGGAGTAACATGCCATATACAGACGCCACAATCCATGAGATCCAGAGATTTGGTGATATCATCCCTATAGGAGTGCTCCATGCAGCCAGCAAGGACACAATCTTCAGAGGATATCACATCCCTAAGGTACTATATGTTCGTCTTATTCACCACACCATTTTTTTCTGTTTGACATCAGTTTAACAATGTGTGTGACACTGAAAATTTTCGGCTGTATTCACCCTCTATTTTAAGGACCTTGCTCTTCCCTTCCTATTCTGCAACTGTCCAAATCTTGGTCTTCATTTTTTGAGACATTGGGTTATAAAGAGTTGATACACATGGCACTTCTGGGGTGGTGCACAAGTAGGGCCCAAAACCGTCTCAAGTAGATGAAGAAACTTGGCACTCAAGATCAATGTGGATAGTGTTTTTTATTCTGAAGAACTTGTAGGACCAGCACAAGCACAGACGTTTCGGTCAAAAGACCTTCATCAGTGTGCGTGCAGTGGGTCCTCAGAATGTATAGTAACAAGCCAAGTGGCATAGCTGGGTATGACGTGGTGTCCACCACTTACTATGTGGGTTAAAAGGAGGCTTGGCGAGTATGACCTTGACTTCCTTAGCTTTCTATTTGTTCCTTTCTTCTAAGATTATAAACCAAGCTGAACATTCTGTAATTATTTCCCTTTTAACTATTACTCTAGTCTAAAGGGGGCTTTACACGGTAGCGATATCGCTAGCAATTTGTAGCGATAGCGAGCGTGTAAGTACCCGCCCCTGTCGTGCATGCGATTGTTTGTGATCGCTGCCGTAGCGAACATTATCGCTACGCAGCGTCACACATACTTACCTGGTCGGCGGACCAGGTAGGGACGTTCGGCATCACAGCGACGTCACCGCAACGTCACACAGCGGCCGGCCAATCAAAGCGGAGTGGCGGAGCTGAGCGTGATGTAAACATCCCGCCCACCTCTTCCTTCCGCATTGGGGCCGGCGGCAGGTAAGGAGACGTTCCTCGCTCCTGCGGTGTCACACATAGCGATGTGTGCTGCCGCATGAGCGATGAATCACAACGCTAAACAACCCTTACCGATTTTTGAGTTTGGGACGACCTCTCCATGGTGAACGATTTTCACCATTTTTGAGGTCGCCTAAGGTCGCTGGTAAGTATCACACACTGCGATATCGTTAATGACGCCGGATGTGCGTCACTAACAACTTGACCCCGACGATCAAACATTAACGATATCGTAGCGTGTAAAGCCCCCTTTACGTTATTTTCTTGAGAATCTTAACCAATCCAGTAGACAAGTATGACTTTGACTGTCTTAGCTCATCAGCTTCCCTATGAACCATATCTGTTATAACTATTACTCAACTATTTATACAGTAACTAATCATTGTACCTCAAAAACACCAAAGATGTCCTATGTGGAAAATGTTGTGTTGATCGTCTTAATGTCATGGTTCTTCCATTCAGCTAATATCTAGTTCTCATTTTTCACACTTAAGTTTTCTAAATCTATATATTTTATACATTTTCTTCCAGAGAAGCTTAGTGCTTCCAGTTCTGACCTCTGTCCTAAAAGACCCCAAATATTTCAAAACCCCAGAGGAGTTTGATCCTGGACACTTCCTTAACGAGAAAGGCAACTTTCAGAAAAGTGATGCATTTATGCCCTTCTCTACAGGTAAGAAATAATTTTTCATTTTGGAGACAAAAAAGATTTATAAATCATGACCGAATTTAAGCTTAAAATTATCTGGAGTTTAGAATATGAAATTATCCTACTTTGAGATGCTTGGTAGATATAGGCGGGAAGGAAGACCAAAAACATGGCTTCACATGCCTTTGTCATTACAAACACACAATATTTGTAATACTGCAACCATAAAACTCTGAAAGACATGGTAAAGAACCACGCCAGTGTTTTTTTTTTATTCCACCTCTGGAGTGGTACTTTAAATCTAAGGGGTACTTTGCATGTTGTGACATCGCTACTGCGATATCGTCGGGATCAAATCGAAAGTGACACACATCCGGTGCCAGTAACAATGTCACAACGTGTAAAGCCTAGATGCGCCGATAAACGATCGCAAAAGCGTCGTAAATCGGCGATCAGTGTAGCGTCGGTCTTTCCATAATGTCGGTACAATGTTGTTCCTCGTTTCTGCGGCAGCACACATCGCTGTGTGTGAAGCCGCAGGAGCGAGGAACATCTCCTTACCTGCCTCCACCGCCAATGCGGAAGGAAGGAGGTGGGCGGGATGTTTACATCCCGCTCATCTCCGCCCCTCCACTTCTATTGGCCGCCTGCCGTGTGACGTCGCTGTGACGCCGCACGACCCGCCCCCTTAGGAAGGAGGCGGATCGCCGGCCAGAGTGACGTCGCAGGGCGGGTAAGTGCGTGTGAAGCTGCCGTAGCGATAATGTTCGCTACAGCAGCTATCACACAATATCGCAGCTGCGACGGGGCGGGGACTATCGTGCTCGGCATTGCTAGCATCGGCTAGCAATGTCGCAGCGTGCAAAGTACCCCTAAGTCCCCTGATCCCTGTTTTATACTTATACACCTTCTGGTGTCTTTATCTTCTTACGTTGCCGAAAGGTCAGTTTCAGAACATGTTTGACTTACCGGCAGCTCCAGTGTTTCATGGAGGGCACTGGAGGTCAGAAATCAATTCAAGTCTAGGAGAGCCTTGTTCTGGCCTTGTCCTGGCTCTCATAGACTTGGATTGAAACCTTGTGATGTAACATCTGACTTGCGGCCAGTCAGAAGTTACAGGCTCAAGATAGCGCCTTGGACTTTGAGCGGCACTTTTAATAGGTGAAGACGCCGGAAGGCGAGTATAAGATCGGGGGCAGAGGCCTTAGATTTAAAGCACCACTCCAGCGGTGAAAGAAAAATAAATGCTAGAGTGGTGTTTTAATTAGTTATGGCTGGAGACTGAGCATATCCAATATTTGTGCAAATTTTACAAGTCTCAACTTTTGTTCTTTAATGAGAGGTTCTTAATTGACATCATGATTGATAGGACAAAAAAGTGAAAGGTCCCTATACACAATAGATGAAAGTCAACCAAACTCACTGATTTCGGGGACACCAGATGACCATCTGTTGTATATAAAGGCTTCTTGCTTCTTCACCAATAGATGATATTAAAGGCATGTAGGATCAGAGAGTTGGGATTTGAATGTGCAATCCTTTTTTTTGTCTAGAAGACATAAGCCTCCTCCAGGGATGTCCTCCTCCAGGGAGGGATAAGCCTCCTCCAGGGATGTCTGGCCGTGCTTCTCACCTTTCTCTCCACTGAAAACATGTGAATGCTAAACCAAACAAAGTGGTCGTGTACATGGGGAAATCGGGAGAGTATGGACTATCCTCTGGTAGCATAATACAGATGTTTCATATATTCTTTGATTGTAGGCCTTATAATTGTAACGGTTGGCATAGGGGCTGCCATAGGACATGGAGAGGAGACACAGGGAGCCGACAGGAGAAAGGTCGTAAGACAAGCCGGAGGTCGGGTAACCAGGAGAGAAAGTAGGAACACAAGGGGCAGACAATAGAGTAGTCAGGAGAGAAAGTCAGGGACAGGAGATAGACAGGAACAGAGGGGAGCAGACAGAGGCAAGTCAGGAGCTCAGTCTAGGGTCGAGTACTAAGATCAGTCACTATACCAGTGTTACGGGCGGAGGAGGGGACACTGCGCTCTCCCACTGCTCGGGTCCGGCCACTGCTGCTGCAGCTGCTGCTGCTCGGTGGTGGCTCGAGCGGTGGGCCGGATCCCGGGGACTCGAGCGGCGCTCCTCGCCCGTGAGTGAAAAGGGGATTTGATTGGATGGTGGGGATTTGGTTATTATCCGTGACGCCACCCACGGTTGTGGTGAAGTTGTTGACACCACCGCTGCTCTGGACGGGGATCCCGGTAGCGGTGACAGGGAGCAGCTTTGATGTTAGTTCTCCTCTCCATGGGTAGGGGGTTGGTTGTCCCAGGGCCCGGTGATGGGGTAGGGATGGATGGCAGGCGGGTTACGGGGCCTGGTGAGGTGCAGGGTCGCGGGGGCAGCGCTGTGCCGCACGGCACGGTGGTACTCACTCAGCCAATGATGAGGACACAGTTCTCGGTAAAACACACGGCTGGATGGACGGGTCCCACAGATGGCTGCAGTGTTGTTTCTCCCGGCAGGTTGATGGTGACTGCCTTTCCCTGCGCCTGTGTACTGTAAACGGTTCCAATGGGTTCCCACCGGTAACCCGCTCCCCAGCTTGGATGGTTGCCGAAGGAGCCCCTTTTGCCCGCAGGCTCTGGCCCTGGGAACTTTAGCCTTGGCGGTGACTGTGTTTCCCTCTCTCAGTTGGACTGTTGCCTTCTGACGGGACTTGGCTGCTGGGAAACACAGGAGGTTCCCTTCGCTAACGGATTTGGCAAATTCACGGTGACTCCTAGCCTTGCTGGGGTCCGTAAGCCCCTGCCGGATGGTGCTGACTTCTCTTTGCGTACCGGTCCGGTACCGCCGGGCCACCGCCCATCCACGGTCCTTACGGTAGACTCCGATAGGCCACTCCTGCAGACGGTCACCACCGTCTGCCAACCTTGCTGATCCGTCCGGGCCACACACCCGGACCAACTTCAGTCTGCTCTACTACCACTTTTTCTTCCTTCCACTTTCACTTCCAAACTCTGTCTGCTTTTCCCGCCTCCAGGACTGTGAACTCCTCGGTGGGTGGGGCCAACCGCCTGGCCCACCCCCTTGGTGTGAACCTCAGCCCCTGGAGGAAGGCAACAAGGGTTTTTGTCTGACTTCGGTGTGCCTGACCGGGAGTGGGGGGTGTGTAAGTGTTGTTCTCTGTGGCCCCTGGCTTGTCCAGGGCGCCACACCAGGAGACAGACGCTTGCAGAAACAGAGCCAGAAAATAATACAACTGGCAGAGTTCTGGAGGAGCATGCTCAGTAAAGAAGCCTGAGCAATTATCCAGAAGGTGGAACAGTTGAGTAACCAGCACCTCCCAGAACCAACCTGGACTCCAGTATAGTGACCAAGCTGCTAGATCTGCAAGTGCCGCGGAGCATCTCAGAGAACCGTGACACTGCTCTTATGTAAACTTACATGTTTTTTTTTTTTATTGAAAATATTTTTTTCGACACCATACTACCTCTTATTGTACACTTATTCTGTTTTTACAGGCAAACGCATGTGTATGGGAGAAGGTCTGGCTCGCATGGAGCTCTTCCTCTTTCTGACCTCTATACTTCAGAAATTCACCTTGGAGCCCACCGTAGACAGAAAAACCCTGAGTATAAGACCCGAACCCAACACCAATGCTTCCCGACCCCAGTCATACCAGATGAAGGTCATCCCTCGTTTCTGAGCCGAAGTTGAGATTCTTTTACAATGGAAACCTAGAAGCTCCAGAACTTAGAAATAAGAAATATCTAATATTGGAAAGATACCAACTAATAAAATACTACAAACACCTATTTGTACAAAAAAACATATAAAACATTTTTTTATTGTATTTTTAGTGTTTTTATGCCACTACAGTATTCTATACAACATAATATAATTTTCAACATCTGTTGTAGTCTTATGTTAATAAAAACATTGTAATATCATCTTTTTGAGTTTTACTACTATTTATTTTATTGAGGCTAGTGGGATATTTGCTTTTTTTTTATAATACAGTTGCTTAACTTATCTTATGATCATATCTGTATTTAGTCTGGAATTATGGTAAACAACATGAGAAAGGTAAAAACTGTAGAGACAAGGAGCGCAAAGAGGGTCTTATCCGACATACAGTGACACCATAAGCAAAATATGCTCTCCTACAGCTGTGTAAGACGCAACCCCTGAAAAGCTTAGAATCGGCTTCAGCAGCCCCTCATGTAATCAGCATCTCAGATTGGAAAGGAAGGGGTTAATCCTGTGCCGCCAATGGGAGGAAGACAGAAGAGATCTATCCTGGATTGTGGTTTATTAGTCAACGTGTTTGGGAGTGCTCAGACACCTTCATCAGGACAGTCACATTCAATGAGACAGCAGACAGCACCGTTTCACCCTACAGTAGGGCTTTATTAAGCTTGATAAAGCCCTACTGTAGGGTGAAACATTGCTGTCTGCTGTCTGGATGAAATAAATATCCTTTTGAAGATCACCCCTGAGATGCTGTCTTTCAATATATTATATGCTGATTGTGTCGCGGGCGGAGGAGGGGACGCTGCGCTCACCCACTGCTCGGGTCCGGCTACTGCTGCTGCTCGGTGGTGGCTCGAGCGGTGGGCCGGATCCCGGGGACTCGAGCGGTGTTCCTCGCCCGTGAGTGAAAGGGGGCGGTTTGGTTTAGGGATATTGTCCGTGACGCCACCCACGGTTGTGGTGAGATTGGTGACACCACCGCTGCTCTGGACGGGGATCCCGGGAGCGATGACAGGGAGCAGCTTGGATGTTTGTTCTCCCCTCCGTGGGTAGGGGGTTGGTTGTCCCGGGGCCCGGTGAGGGGTAGGGATGGATGGCAGGTGGGTTATGGGGCCTGGTGAGGGGCAGGGTCGCGGGGGCATCGCTGTGCCGCACAGCACGGTGGTACTCACTCAGCCAATGACGAATGCAAAGTCTCCGGTAAAACAAACGGCTGGATGGACGGGTCCCACAGACGGCTGCGGTGTTTCTCCTCCCGGCAGGTTGATGGTGACTGCCTTAACCTGCACCTCTGTAGTGTGTACGATTCCAATGGGTTCCCACCGGTAACCCGCTCCCCAGCTTGGATGGAGGCTGAAGGAGCCCCTTTTGCCCGCAGGCTCTGGCCCTGGGAACTTTAGCCTTGGTGGTGACTGTGTTTCCCTCTACGGTTTGAGCTGTCGCCTTCAATCGAGTCTTGACTGCTGGGAAACCCCGGAGGTTCCCTTCGCTAACGGATTTGACAAATTCAACGGCGACTCCTAGCCTTGTCGGGGTCCGTAAGCCCTGCCGGATGGTGCTGGCTTCTCTTTGTTCACCGGTCCGATACCGCCGGGCCACCGCCCGTCCACGGTCCTTACGGCTCACTCTAATCGTCCTCTCCTGCAGACGGTCACCACCGTCTGCCAACCTTGCTGTACTGTCCGGGTCACACACCCGAACCGCCTTCAGTCTGCTCCTCTACCACTTTACTTCCTCTCACTTCAAACTCTAAACTCTATCTGCTTCCTTTTCCCGCCTCCAGGACTGTGAACTTCTCGGTGGGCGGGACCAACCGACTGGCCCACCCCCTGGTGTGGACATCAGCCCCTGGAGGAAGGCAACAAGGCTTTTGTGTTTGGCTTCGGTGTGCCTAACCGGGGTGTGGGGTGTGTTGGTGTTGTTCTGTGACGACCTGGCTTGTCCAGGGCGCCACAATTGCCAAGAGGATCCCTTGGTTCATAGACCTGTGTCCATTTTTCCTTTTGAAGGATCTCAACTGAGGTGCTGCAAATGTCTTGTTTTCTGCTCGTTCAGTCACATTCAATGAGACTGAGCAGTCCGAAATGCATTGACTAATAAATCACCATCCAGGATGTATCTCTTCCTTCTTCACTCAATCGGCAGAACAGGATTAACCCCTTCCTTTCCAACCTCAGAACATGACAAAGGACTAACAGATCCAAAATTAGTCAATTGTGTTCATCCATTGGACGCTTCAAGTGTCCATGTGATGAATCCGATACTTTTATACAATTTGTAGTTCTGTTCCTACGATAGACCGGAATAATGGAATTATGAACAGTCTTGGTGTATTGAAATCGGATCATGCAGCTGATTTGTGACTGGATCACTGAATGTTTAACAAATTACGCTATGTAACGCAATTTTTGTCTCCAGCTTTTAAGTGCTATATTCCAGTTACTCATGCCTAAATAGTCAAGAAAAACTATTTAATTAATTATAGAATTGCTTTTGTGACCAGGACAATGAAATATTCAGTTTTACGTATTTGCATAGGGAAATCTAAAATGGTCACCATTTTTTTTTGATGATGCAGTTACAAAAACATTGTACAGTGGAACTTTGGTTTACGAGAACAATCCGTTCTGGGACTGTGCTTGTAAACCAAGTTACTCGTCTAACAAAGCAAGATTTCCCATAGGAAATAATGCAAGCTCAGACAATTCGTTGCACAACTTGTTCAATGTCCCATCCTGGTCCCCTATTCTGTCATTCCACACATGCACAAACACACCCGCACACACATATTATGCTCACCTTACCTTCCGTTCCATCGCCGGCCTCCTGGTTCTTATAGTTGGCCGGTACAGGATGTGTATCGGGTAACCATCGCAACCGATGCCGGAACTTCCGCTGCCAGCGCCCTGACGTCAAAGGCAGGAGCCGCTTGCCTCTGATTGGTCAGCGCGCTGCCTTTGAGAAGCGGAGGTGTATCGGTTAACCATCGCGACGATGGAGGAACATCCACTGTTAGCTGCTTCTCAAAGGCAGCACGCTGACCAATCAGAGGCAAGCGGCTGATGCTTTTTACATCAGAGCTCTGGCAGCAGAAGCTCCGGCATTGTTCACGATGGTTACCCAATACACATCCTGTACCAACGCACTACAAGAACCTGGAGACCGGTGATGGAACGGAAGGTAAGGTGAGCATAATATGTGTGTGTGTGTGTGTGTGTGTGCGTGTTTTTGTGTGTTTTTGTGTGTTTATGTGTGTTTGTGCGGACTGCAGGAGCGGGTCATAGAGCGGTGAAAGTACAGAACCGGAAGTGTGTGCGGTGAGTATTTGCTAGTACAGCAAAGCTGAGTTACAAATTTACAGCAAGCTTTGCTCGTATAGCGAAATACTCGCACACCAAGTTACTCGTAAACTGAGGTTCCACTGTGTATGCGTTTAATATTGGTCAAGATGAACAAGAGTGGTTTAGAAGTGAGTAGCCTTTGTCGATTTATGATTATACTGCAAATCACTTTCACGAATCAACCCCCAAATCTAGTCTCCCATCATGTTCTCGTTATGCTGTCCTTGGTAGCGTCGTTCAAAGTCCTTTATATCCTGATGGAAGCGTTCGCCTTGCTCTTCTAAGTAAGCCACAATGTTTTCCTTCAATTCGTCAAGATGAGCATCCAAGATCTGTACTTTGAGAGACACCCTAAAACCCATTTTTCCCAAAGTTCTTTATCAGAGTCTGAACCAGTTGCACAGGACACCATGCACCTCTGCAGCAAAGCTGCTTCAAGCTGCGTTCTCTTTTCTCATCAGCTTCTTTACGAATTCTTCGTTCTCTAGAATCTGCTTGATTTGTGGTCCGACGAAGCTAGCAGCTTTTACTTTTGCCTCAGACAGCTTAGGAAAGAGATCTTGTAGGTACTTGAAGGCTGCCGATACTTTGTCGAGAGTTGCGACAAACTGTTTCATCAGGCCTAACTTGATGTGCAGGGGTGGCATCAGCACATAGAAAATATAGATTTCAAATTATCAATGTCCTGACCACAAAAGGAAACTTTTTTGGGAACTTTTGCCATTTTCTTTTCACTTTAGTCATAAGTGATTGGGAAAACACCTTTAGTACCCAAGGACAAACAAAAATTTCAAATTTGTTACATAGTGTTATCAGATCCCCAATGGATTTTCTGTTTTCAGAAAACCCCTTTCCAAAGCCACAGATTGTTTACAAAAGCAAATAAACTGTTCTTTTCTCACCTTCCATGGTCCGAGTGTTGAGCCTCTGCCATTGTTCCCAGTATCTGTTATTGTCTGCAGCACTGACATCATGTCAATAGCGCTGCAGTCAATCATTGAGCTCAGCAGCTCTGTTCGGCTACTTGGGCAGAGCTGCTGAGCTCAATCGTTGGCTGCAGTACTATCATCAGCACTGCAAACAATAGGAGACCCCGGGAGCAGCAGCAGATACTAAGGGTAAGGATGAGTATTAGGGATGATAGAATACCTCAAATATTCGGCTTTGCAAATATTTTCCGAATTGGGTGCCACTATTCGAATATTCGATGCGCAATGTAAGTCTATGGGAAGCCCGAATAGTTCCGAATAGTTGTTATTCGGGTTTCTCATAGACTTACATTGCGCATCGAATATTCGCGAATAGCGGCGACCTATTCAGAAAATATTCGTGAAGCCGAATATTTGAGGTATTCAATCATCCCTAATGAGTATAGTAAAATGTATTTCTTTAAATTAAATCGTGACTTTGGAAAGTTCTTTTTTGAGAATGGAAAGCCCCTTATGAGTATATCAGCTGTTGGCAGAGCTTGAGTAGGGAGTTTTTGGTGGTAGAAATTAATGTATCTCTACATTGTGCTGGGGAAAAGGATAATCATGAAGTCACTGTTCTCTAATAATTTGATGTTAGTTGTTGGACAACAAAAAAAAGGCAAATAGACCAGATGTCCAGCATATTGGAATATGTTTAGTGCAACAATTCCATTCCTGTCTATGAGTGTTTAGTTGCTAGTTTTGTATGCTGTTAATAAAGTTATTGTCAAAAAAAACCTACAGAAGGTCTCATAGGAAGAGCATGTGACTGAACTCTGTTCCATGCGTCCATGAGAAAGGAAGCTGCCTGCAGACGCTGCAGATAGAGACACACAGAAATGATTTCCTGCAATCTATTAAGCTTACTATGTTTGTTCCTGATTGTTCCTCAATAACCAACCGATATTGTAGCTTGTTTGAAGAGTATCATCAATAAACCGCTGCCAACACAGCAACTACGCAAGGTATCTTGGTGTGGGTCTATTGGAGCACACAGAAAAATAGCCTATTTCTCCATGATTACCATCATTTTCATAGATGATGACACTTGGAAGCGTTAGAATATTTTCTTTAAAAGGTCTTCACTGGCGCGAGCGAGGGCAGCTGTTTTCTGCTCTGCCCGCGATATGGCAGAGCGAACTGCACCTGCGTGATCCGACCTAACTGCACAGGCACGAGATTTGAAAATGTGACAAGGAGGATGACGGAAGGTGTCATCCCGTCAATCAAGGAAGGAGGACGGCGATCAGCGGCAGGAGGGGGATAAAGGAACAGAAAATGACCCTGCCCATCTGGCCAACACAGGTAATTAGCATACCTTAGGGCCAACTTTTATAAAGTTATTTTTGGGGTCTGGAAGGGGAGTCAGGGCCAAGGTGCACGTTCATAGAATGCAGCCCAGGAGAAGCAGGAGGGGATTCTTTTAGTTTAATAGGTAGAAATCTGGTGATAGGTTCCCTTTAAGCATCATGGGAAACATCTTAAAAGATTAATTTTGTCCAATAAAGAACGTTTTTATCTGTTTTGGACCCAAAGATTATCTTGGGTAAAGATTGTAGTGAGCTAGACTTTTCTTACTATCAACAAACCATAAATCTGTAGTACTCATATTTTGGTTGGGATTTTGGAAAGTTCAAGGATATACAGGTGCATCTCAATAAATTAGAATATCATCAAAAAGTTAATTTATTTCAGTAATTCAATACAAAAACGGAAACACACTGACTCCAGCAGCGTCCACTCCTTGTAAAATGCCCCCAAATGTTTGAATGGCCTTTTCTTAACAATCCTCTCAAGGCTGCGCTTCTCCCGGTTGCTTGTGCACCTTTTTCTACCACACTTTTTCCTTCCACTCAACTTTCCATTAATATGCTTGGAGACAGCACTCTGTGAACAGCCAGCTTCTTTAGCAATGACTTTTTGTGGCTTACCCTCCTTGTGAAGTGTGTCAATGACTGCCTTCTGGATATCTGTCAAGTCAGCAGTCTTCCCCATGATTGTGTAGTCTACTGAACCAGACTAAAGGACCATTTTAAATGCCTTGGAAGCCTTTGCAGGTGATTATTCTAACTTTTTTAGATAATGACTTTTGGGTTTTCATTGGTTATAAGCCATAATTATCAACAGTAAAGGCCCCGTTACATTCAGCGACGTATCTAACGATATATCGCCGGGGTCACGGATTCTGTGATGCACATCTGGCATCGATAGCAACGTCATTGCGTGTGATAGCTAGGAACGGTCGTTAACGATGGAAAATACTCACCATATCGTCCATCATTGTCATGTCGTTCATTTTCAAAAAATCGTTGATTGTTGAGGATGCAGGTTGTTCGTCGTTCCCGAGGCAGCACACATCGTTGTGTGACACCTCGGGAGTGCCGAACTACAGCTTACCTGCGGCCGCCGGCAATGCAGAAGGAAGGAGGTGGGTGAAATGTTACGGCCGCTCATCTCCGCCCCTCTGCTTGTATTGGGCCGCCACTTAGTGACGCCGCTGTGACGCAGCACAAACCGCCCCCTTAGAAAGGAGGCGGTTCGCCGGCCACAGCGACATCGCTAGACAGGTAAGTCCGTGTGATGGCTCCTAACGATATTGTGCGCCATGGGCAGCGATTTGCCCGTGGCGCACAAACGACGGGGGCGGGTACGCTCGCTAGCGATATCGCTGCATGTAAATTCCCCTTAACAGAAATAAACACTTGAACTAGATCACTCTGTGTGTAATGACTCTATATAAATATATGCGCCTCCTTTTTGTATTGAATTTTTGAAATAAATTAACTTTTTGATGATATTATAATTTATTGAGATGCATCTCTATTTGATACTTGGATGTCCTCAGTAATCAGCAAATCTGTACCGTAGCCAAATTGCGAGAGGATCAAGCTGCAATTTCCCCCAATCGGAGGGTCTGCTGTGAGAGGGGTGGGGGTCATGTCTAATCTCCAAAACACTGCCCATTCAGTGAGCTCTGAGAACGAAAGTATAGAATAATACCTAATCAAAACCGAAAATAAATACGCAGGAAAAATAACAAGCTGTGGTCTCAGGATGGCTCTGAATATCGCAGCTACGCTTCTCCTGGCCACTGGGGTCACTCTCCTCATCTATCTCATTAAATGGTGGGGTCGGGTCAAACAGAAGAACCTGCCCCCAGGACCTACACCTCTGCCTTTCTTAGGAAATATCTTTCAAATCAGCAACACGGAGCTACCACAGTCATTAATTAAGGTAAGATTACACAATATATGACAGTCTTAAGCCTGCTTTACACGTTGCAACACTCCCATCGTATGTGCGGCACGTTCAATTTGTTGAACATGCCGCACAAACGATTAAATCCCGTCACACGTACTTACCCGTCCATATGACCTCGATGTGGGCGGCGAACGTCCACTTCCTGGAGTGGGAGGGACGTTCGGCGTCACATCGACGTTACGCGACAGCCGGCCAATCGAAGCGGAGGGGCGGAGATGAGCGGGATGTAAACATCCCGCCCACCTCCTTCCTTCTGCATAGCCAGCCAGGAGCTGCAGGACGCAGGTAAGATCTGTTCATCGTTCCCGCAGTGTCACACGCTGCGATGTGCGCTACCCCGGGTACGATGAACAATCTGACGTTTAATTCATGAGAAATGAACGACGTGTATGCGATGAACGGTTTTACGTTCAATCGCAATTGCACGTCGCTGTCACACGCTACAACATACCTTACGATGCCGGATGTGCGTCACGTATGACGTGACCCCGCCGACACATCGTAAGATATCTTGTAGCGTGTAAAGCGGGCTTTAGAAACAATGAGAGTTTTTGATGAAAAAATGCAAAATCTTTATTTAAATATGACTAATTAAAAAATGAGGTATAGCAAACCAAACCCACTGGTATACAGACTTTAGCATATATGGATATACCGCATATATTTGCTTACAACATGAGCACTGCCAGTGGGCACAAAGGGTTGTTGTCAATAGAGATGGGTGGGCTAGGACTGTAAAAGTCCGGATTTGCACGGTTTCAAAGTTTCCCGGGTGCCGGGCCCGGGATTCTGGCTTTTTGATACCGATCTGGCACTCGAGAAATTAAAAAAAAGAAAATAAAGGAAAAATAAAGAAAATAAGAATGAAATGAGCGCTTCATACTTCCGGAGGCTCCGCCGCAGCTGTATACTGCTCCTGCGCGGCTATACGCTGCTCCTGCGACATCCATGTGTCGCACATCATTGCTCGTCCATATACACTCATCACTGCTTTCCCCACCCACCGGTCGGCCCGGCCTCTGTGATTGGTTGCAGTCAGTGTGGCACCCCTGCGGCTTCAGGCGCCACAGGGTACTGCCCCTCACTCAAGGTGCAGTATTCATCTTGGATACAGAGGAGGTCGTCGCTGATAACAACCACAACCCCAACCAACACATAACACGGTGAGTTCTGTCACTGGGACTGGGCTAGGGTAGGTTCTGGGGTAGCCATCATAAGGTATGGGACCTCATGCCCACTAGTCAGGGACTCGGGAGGTGAGGCACCCACAGGGGGAAGTGAGGAGCCATCCCACACACAACAGGCAGTCTGCACTGGATCGTCAGATAGTGTCCGCGTGATGTCGCACTTTGGAAGAGCAGCTGGTAACGAATAGTTCCGGGCCCATGGTCTGGAGCAGGAGGCTCGACCTGGGTTTTTAAGGAAAGAAGGGGAATCCCAGGGTTCACGAGGAGTGCAGCAGCCATCTGTGCGTGACCCGTTCCACAACCCAGGACCTGGGGTGGAGGGAGACCATTGAAAGGAAAATGACAGAAGAGACCGCCAGTCTCGACCTCCAAAGTATCCGGGATCGGCTGAAGCACATCACAATGGGGATCGGCACTTTCCAACGGCTGTATATTCTGGGGGAAACATGGCTACCACAGTATTCGGGGGAATCTTACACCTTGACTGATTTTAAGGAAAGACTGTATGGAATGTTTCAAGTATACCCCCTGATGGAACATCAAAAGGCCAGTATCTGGATCAGCCAGCTGACCGGAGCAGCTCAACGGGAGGTGAGGTCTTGGCCGGACACTGACAAAAGAAACGTGAAGCAGATTTTGACTAAGCTGAAGAGCGTCTTTGATACTCATACAGAGGCTGAAGTCAAAATGAGATATTATGGTTGTAAGGAAAGAGCACAGGATAGTGTGCGGGACTATGCTTTAAATCTTCAGGAGCCAATGAGTGCAGTCCAACAGTTGGATCCAAATGGTATACAAGATGAGGATCTCCTGTTGACTGACCAATTCATTGAGGGGCTCCTGTCTGATGCGCACCGGACCCAGCTGCGTATCCTGACCCTGCAAAGTCCTGACCTCAGCTTCGCGGAGTTTAAGGACCGGGCCATTCAGGTGGTGCGAGAACCCACCCCCAGCATTGCTGTGCCTCGTCGGACCATGGGTCCGGAGGTGCTACCGGTGGCACGGGCAGTGGTGAGAGCTAGTGAGCAAACCCGGGCGGGAGACTCAACTTCGGTTCCAGGTGCTGGAACTGACAAAGAGTATGGCTGTGCTAACCAAGGTCATAAAGTCCCAGCTGGGGCCTTCACCACCAGTCACTATTGAGTTGGGCACAAGTGCTGATGATGTCCCATGGCGACGGCGAGAGAAAAGCGCGTTGCCATCAGTTCCTGATCTCTTTGATTCTGACGGGCAGACATTCTGCCGCCACTGTGACAAAGCGGGGCACTATGCTTGGGGATGTCCCACCAGTGGACAGAACCTGGGGACCGAAGCCGGTTCCCAGGAGCCTGCAGTTAAGAAAGAGTAAGAACGCTGAGGTAATGTCCCTGTAAATAGTTTGATAAACAGAACTGAGTAGATCTGATAAGAGTTTAATTTAATGGACAGCTGGGCCATCGGACTTGGTATGGCCAGGACTTGCCTTGTAAATATGTTGCGCCAGCTGTACACCCTACCAGAATTATTCAGACCTGATAACCTGTCTGTGTGCTGAAGAGGAGAAGAAGGGTCCGGAACGCTCTGAGAACATCCAAAGCCTACGTTGGGGGTTAAGAGCAGGTCTCCCATATAGTTGCTGCTTATGTGTTGTACTTATTATGCCAATGTTTTATATGTGATGTGAAAAGAAAGTGTTATGTGATATACAAAGTGAAAGTATTAATGTAAAGTGACATTCTTATTGCACAAGTGAAAGTGAAGGTACAATGAGAAGGAAAAATGTTTTATTGTCATAAAAGTGAATGTTTTACATAGATATTTAATGCATTTAGAGTGTCAACCGATTCCATGTGACGTGAGATGTATAATGTTTTGCAAAATTTAAGGGTCCGTGGACTCATGTGACCATATCTGAATACCTACTATAAGAATCTGTCCAAGTGGCCATTGCCTTGCTTGCGCCAATGTCTCTCGAATCTCCATAATTTACATCAACGGACAGTACACGTGAGTTCTATATTAATTAATATATTTCCTGCAGTAGCATGAATATTATATATTATGTTACGTGTGGGTGCCCCAAAATTTATGTGGGGCTTACATGAACTTACGTGAACTCCGTGTCCGGGTCAGGGAACATGTGAGAGACATTGGCGCAGCAACGTTACCATGGCACTTTCGCCAATATCATGACTGTGATACCAGGTCCTTGTAGGTCCGTGGCATTGATCTAATCCATGGGGGCATCAAAGAGGGCAACATTAAAAAACGACTGGCTCAAAAGGAGGCCTAATGGATAGTGATGGTGGATACCATGAGTCCTAGGAGACTCAATGAAAGTCAGAGTTTTTCCTCCTTTTTGTGACAATATGTGCCATCATTGACATCATGGGGAATCTTTTCCTTTAATGTTTTATGGTTTTTTATTTGTGTTCACAAATTTCTTATTTTATTTTTATTGTGTCCTGACAGTTCTTTTTTCTTCATTGGACCATTTTCTTCTTGTGATCACCTAGAAAATCTGATGTCATTACAACTTAGGGGTACTTTGCACGCTGCGACATCGCTAGCTGATGCTAGCGATGTGCGGCGCGATAGCACCTGCCCCCGTCGCACATGCGATATGTGGTGATTGCTGCCGTAGCAAACATTATCGCTACGGCAGCTTCGCACGCACATACCTGCTCGGCGACGTCGCTGTGACTGCCGAACTATCCCTCCTTCAAGGGGGAGGTGTGTTCGGTGTCACAACGACGTCACCGAGAAGTCACTAATCGGCCGGCCAATTGAATTGGAGGGGCGGAGATGAGCGGGACATAACATCCCGCCCACCTTCTCCCTTCCACATTGCCGTTGAGACGCAGGTAAGGTGATGTTTGTCGCTCCTGCGGGTTTACACACAGCGATGTGTGGAGCTGCAGGAACGACAAACAACATCGTACCTGCGGTTGACCCGACATTATGACAATGACCGATTTTCAACGCATTTGCGATCGTTTATCGGCGCACGAAGGATTTACACGCTGTGATGTCGTTACCGGCGCCGGATGTGGGTCACTAACGACGTGATCCCGACGATATTTCGGATGTGATGTTGCAGCATGTAAAGAACCCCATACTGTGTATATCAACATTTTTCTGTTCTGTACCTTTCAGAGACTATTTATTTATTGGATATCATTGTGGATTGCCATTTACTACATTCATGGTATCAATCATTTGTTATGTACTCATCAGCATTTTAAATTATGTTGAATATGTCCCTGGTAACGATTTAGGACATTTCTTATATTTATTCTTATATTTATATCTACAACATATAGGGGTATATATTCTTATCCTTAGCGCTGGGTGTGCACATGCCAGTCTGTGTCATCCCCTCTCCACTCCCCCCGCGGCATCTTCCGGCGTCTTCCGTGGGGGCGTGTGTGACGAATAACACAAACACGCATGCACCGTATAGATCGATGCACATTGGACAAAGTGGCGGTCATGTGACTGTCACTAGGGCAACAAAAAGGTCCTATCAGGTCACAGGCACACATTCCCAATGAATAAGCGGCAATAGACAATGCGAAACGCGCATTGGGGTTCCTTATTTGGAGACCATTTACCATCTTTCTTGGCACTTGCACTTTATTAGGTATGACTACTTTACTTCAGGGTCTCAGTGGACGCTATGCTAATTGAACCACTGTGGGTTCTTATAGTAGATATTCAGATATGTGTCACACATGAGTCCTGACATAACACTTGTACTCTGTGCCTACAACCAACGCCATTTCCTTATGTTCCTTTAAAGGGAACCTGTCAGGTGCAATATTCACCCAGTACCACGAGCAGTTCTGGGTGCATATTACTCATCCCTGCCTAACTGTCCCTGTATGTAGTAGCATAGATAAAGAGATCTTTAGAAAAAGTATTTCTAAAGATCTTTTATCGTATGCTAATGAGCGAGGGTAGTAGTCCCCTGGGCGATAGGTCCCTGGCCAGTCGCCCCCATTAGCATGTTAGTACGCCCCTGTGGGCATGCTAACATACTAATGAATATACAGCATCAGAGGATGATCTCACTCACCTCTCCGCCGCCGGGGAACTAACGCCCACGGGACTAGTCCCCACGCTCATTAGCATATGATAAAAGATCTTTAGAATTACTTTTTCTAAAGATCTCTTTATCTATGCTACTATGTACAGGGACAGATAGGCAGGGATTAGCAATATACACCCAGAACTGCTCGTGGTTCTGGGTGCATATTGGACCTGACAGGTTCCCTTTAAAATACAACATAGTCTGTTGCTGCTGTTCAATTGTTGAAAGCAGACGGCCATAAACAGGAGCCTGCGCTCTTGGTGATATAAACTATGTACATTTTTGTTCCTTAGATTCTATTTAGGTTCTAGAAAAGGAAGGGGGGGGGAATAAATTGAACATTTGTGTATGTGATTTGTACATGCTCATGGAGCTTTTATGGTACTTAATGATGAAGAAATCGAGTTGTTTTGAAAAATGTTTTCAATTTTTTTTTATCGCTAATGTGTCTATCAATTCAGTGATGTTCATAATTCTGTGACTTTTTTTTGATGTTTCAATTTCAAATATTTGTTTTTGAAATTTCCTCATAAGGAGAAGAGAAGGAAAAGTCAAGGAATTATGGATAACACAGGATGAGTAGACAGGCAAATGAGGGAAAAAAGGAAACAAAATTTTCAACACATCCCCATCTATTCCCCGCCAATGCGGAGAACCCTCCACACTTATAGCACTGGTTGTCCTCAATTAGGTCATTAATGGTCATTTATGGAATGTTCTACAGCACTGAATGCGCTTGGGCACATCGTCAAGATCTGCTGCTGGCAGCTCCCTTTGCAATTGCTGATTAATGAAGTCCCAGATGTGCTTGATGGTGATGCTGCAGGCCTAGACTGGCTGCAATTGAAATCTGATCTTAGTTGGACCCTTGGCTGTCACGGTCGTCTCCCTGCTGTTTTGAGACTAGTAATAGCCTTAGGACTGGAGCCTTTTATCTCCATCTTGACTTCAGAAATGTCTGAAGTCTTGGCACAAAATTGGAACAGAAGTTCCACTGAATCATCTGTTAAAATAAGGCAACTTTGTAGACAATTTTGCGTTGAAACTATCCTACCGTTTAGTGTCTACAGCTCCTGCATACACAGGGGTATATCTATAAGGTATTGTCATGGTTGTCTCCCTGCTGTTTTGAGACTAGTGACAGCTTTAGGACTGGAGCCTCCCATCTCCATCTTGACTCCTCATTTAAATTAAGTTTCCTTTACTTTGGTGTCTCATGAGTTAATTTCAGGTTTTGTTGCCAGCAGCTCTGAGCAGGGCAGGTCAGCTGTTGTTGTTTTGGGCCCACGCCCATTTAGGTTAAATACTGGAGCCTTCTCAGCAGTTTTTGCTGTTGGTAGAATTCAATTCTACTCTGGCCAGTCTGGTGGACGGATCTGCTGAGGTTTTGTCCTGTGCCCATCCACCTGCTACTTTAGAGTCTGTCTTCTATGGTGAAGTTTGGTGTTTTGTATCCTTCTGTTTATTCACCCATCTATCTTTCCTTTCCCATCGTGTTTATTAGTGTAGAGGCGAGTTTAGTGTACTTGTTGGCCTACTCACTAGACAGGGTGAGTTTAGGACCAGCTGAGGGACCAAGGTATCCTGCTCACCGACAGGTTGAAAGAACCAGTATAGGTAGGGACGCTAGGTAGCTCAGGAATCAGCTTGAGGCAATTTCAGGAGGTGCCCTCTCACCCTTCTCCCTAGCGGCAGGGACCTCCATTATATTGTTACCCCAGTGTCCCCCCGTTTCTGTGGTGTTTTATTGTAGTGCGACAGACACCCGTTACCAATACCGCGGAGACATTGAAGCATTACATGGTACCATTTTACATTGATAGATTAAAGGGGGCTTTACACGCAGCGATATCGCTAGCGAGCGTACCCGCCCCCGTCGTTTGTGCGCCACGGGCAAATCGCTGCCCATGGCGCACAATATCGTTAGGAGCCATCACACGGACTTACCTAACTAGTGACATCGCTGTGGCCGGCGAACCGCCTCCTTTCTAAGGGGGCGGTTAGTGCGGCGTCAAAGCGGCTTCACTAAGCGGCCGCCCAATAGAAGCGGAGGGGCGGAGATGAGCGGCCGTAACATTTCACCCACCTCCTTCCTTCTGCATTGCCGGCGGCCGCAGGTAAGCTGTAGTTCGTCGTTCCCGAGGTGTCATACATAGCGATGTGTGCTGCCTCGGGAATGACGAACAACCTGCTTCCTTAACAATCAACGATTTTTCGAAAAGGAACGACGTGCCAACGATGGACGATTTGGTGAGTGTTTTCCATCATTAACGGTCGCTCGTTGGTGTCACACACAATGATGTCGCTAACGATGACGAATGTGCATCACGGAATCCGTGACGCCGGCGATATATCGTTATATCGATACGTCGTTGCGTGTAACGGGGCCTTAAGTTTATTGCATGGACATATTGGCTGTTCCCAAAAGATGCTATTTGTAGTTGTTCTCTCTTAAATATCATAGGAGGAGGAGAGTCTTTTTTCACATTCCATCTTATAAGATACAGAACACATTTTCCCAAGACTTGTGATTAAAACTTTCTTGTGCGATACAGGAAGACCAAGTAAACTTTTGCACACATTTCTAATACCCTCATGTGAAAATAGTCAGTGTTACTACACACATAATTATTTTTTATTGGTTTTCTAGTTGAGCCAGATATATGGACCCGTCTACACCATGTACTTAGCAGATAATCGCATAATAGTATTGATTGGCTACGATGCCGTGAAGGAAGCCTTGGTGGAATGCAGCGACGTGTTCAGTGATAGAGGAGACACTGGATTTGGAGAAATTTTTTTAAAGGATTTTGGTAAGTTGAAATTTTCACACTGACCACTGGGGATATTTTACACGTGTGCTTCCTGTTCTTTCAGGAAATCCACGTACAGTATACATTAGGAGCAATAGACCCTATCTTTAGTATTAAAGCAGCTAATGAGCGTGTGCAAAGGGAGAGGAGGAGGTGAGCTGTGACATCACCTGCTGAGAATGGTGGATCCTGTTTTAAAAGCTGCATACAGAGGATAAACCTGTAATCGTGAATCCATGGTGTCATAAGTGTGAACACCGTCTTGTGCTTGAACTTACAGGGATCTTTGCAAGCAGTGGGGAAAGATGGAAAATCCTTCGTCGATTTTCTCTGACAACTCTCAGAAATTTTGGACTAGGAAAGAGAAGCATCGAAGAAAGAATCCAAGAAGAAGCCCGATGTCTCAATGAAAGATTCATGAAGGATAAAAGTAAGTGCCATGTCAAAAGTATTCCTCACAATCCCAGGCTGGCCGTACATATCAAATTGCTTTTAAACAAGAACCATTTGTCTAGAATCCTACATGAACGTGCACAATCGGAATGGGCATATTGAAGTTCAACATGCTTAATCCTCTTTTTCCCCCAATATTTATGATGGAATAGCTGTCAGGCTGCCTCCATACACATTAGACCAATAGCTTTCCACTGAAATTGATGGGTACAGTCAGCATTAACATGAGCTCACTATACATAGTGGACTATTTTCAATGGTCTATTGTGACAAATAGAAACTGCACAGATGATTTAAAATCATCCAGCAACAGAGAAGTTAAGACTTCATCAGGAGACAGGAAGTATCCAACAGTGACCTAGGGATGATGGGAAGCAGTGAGTGTGTATCTGTCTTTGCAAAAGGAAAGAAGTGTCTGTTTGTCTCTGTGAAAAGAATGAGCAGTGCTTAGTAAGTGCAGAGTATATATCCTGAGAAAAGTCAAGCTACAGAGATCTGCCATTTAGTAAAAGTATTGTCAGGAGTAGAGAACAGACAAGATAGTTCAAGAGCAAACTATGTGCAGCAGAAATAGAGGAGAGAAGTGACCGACTTCAGACTCTACCTCTCCCCCTCACCTCACTGCTTTATTAAGGTACAGTGTTCTGCTCTGTGTACATCCACAGTGTAAGGAGAGACTCTGTGCAAGGAAAGAAGATAATCTATAAACAGACTGTCACAAATGTTATTATGGAAGCCCTGTGTGAAGATGATTAAAGTTTTCCGTCTACTACTGCCTGGAATAGTGTTATATAGCTGTGTGCTTGCTGAAAACTTTTACATCACCTCATGAATGGAAGATGCTGGTTAAGTGTGCCCTGATTTAATCCTCCAAGTTTCCAAAGAACTCATGTTTACTTTGCCCAGCCTCCCTATACAGAATAGTGGACATACAACATTATATTTTCTTATTATCTTCAGTGTATTGTATAGCTAAAGCAATGACTGACGGCTTCTTTATACTTGCAGACGCTCCAATTAACCCTTTATATATATTGCGATCCGCTGTTTCCAATGTCATTTGCTCCGTTGTGTTTGGTGAAAGATTCGACTACGAAGATCAAAAGTTCTTGACCCTCTTGACTTGTATTAATGATATTTCCATACTGACAAACTCCCGTTCAGGGCAGGTAAATATTACAAAATTAATATTCTAAAATATTTCATAGTGTAATTTAATTAACATGAAATTATCTCAACTTTTGCCCACATGACTAGTGGATGTCAGGACTCCCCGACTCTAGTCAGGAATGTCTGTATCATTGGCACAACAATAGATCCGCTGAGTAATCTGTTAATATAAGGCAACTTTGTAGATAATCTTACTTTAAAATGACCCTACCGTTTAGTGTCTACAGCTCCTGCACACACAGGGGTATAGCTTTAGGGAGTGCAGAAGTAGCAGCCCCCCAATTCTTCATAAGCTGATTACTAAATGCACAATAACAAGTAGGGGACAGATGGCAGAGAGAATTACAGACTGTAAGGTATGACAACATGTAATATATTTGTAAGCTGTAACCATGCAGTGTAACTTTAAAGTATTGGAATCAAAAGCAAATTAAAATTCTATTGTACCATTTTAAAGATTATTCAGCTTAAAGGGGTTGTCCATTACTTTGATATTGCTGGCCTATCCATAGGATAAGTCATCAATTTCTGATCGGCCAGGTTACGTCTTCTGGTAGCGGTGGCAACAAGGTACTGCACATCTGCCACCTATTGAAATAAATCGGAGGCGGATGCGTGGTACCCGGCCGCGACAGCTTTCAGAAGACAGAGCAGCTCTGGAACTGAGCATTTCCAACAACAACTGATAGGCGGGGGTGCCGGGTGTAGGACTCCAGCCGATCAGACATCGATAACCTGTCCTAAAGCTAGGCAATCAATGCAAAAGTAGAGGCTAACCCATTTAAATAAAATATAGATGTGGTTAAAATACAACATTTGGTATACTCACCTGCTGACCCTGTGAATTCAGCATAGGCCACGCTCAAAGTGATGACTAGAGATGACTGGATTCATCTCAGGAGGATCACTTTTGAGTCTAATTTCCTGAAATTCACGGTTCCATATGAATTCAAACAGTTTTGAGAATCATTTCTCGATTTGCAAAGAAAAAGTTGCCTGGTCTCATTTCCCACACTGGTGAAGCCTCAGTGAGGGGGCCAATGCCGGTTTACAGGCTTTCTCATAATGTCCAGTTATAGATCGGATCTTCACACCTTTTACAGTTATGATCGGTACAACACTGACTCATCGGAGATCATCAGTTCCTAGTGATTCATGGTTGGGCGCAGGAATAATAGTAGGTACGACAGAGTTCGATTCCACCTCCAAATTTACTGGGTAAATGGAGGTGATAGATCACAATGAAGCAAATTGTCTCTCATTTTTCTGTTTTTATCTCATCTATCTACCCTCTTCCTCTTCAGTACTGAAATCCGCACAAATGTACTTATTCAACGTCAATCAAATTTCCAGGGAAAGTTTAGTGAAGCCGGTAAATTTATATCTTAAAAGATCGGTTCATCTCCAGAGATGATGTTATGATGTTTCTTTGATAAAGGCCATTATAGTCAACAGACCGCTGCAGATCACTGATCACTGGCCTCCTGTTAGGGGTACTTTGCACACTATGACATCGCAGCTGCGATGTCGGTGGGGTCAAATCGAAAGTGATGCACATCCGGCGTCGCTGTCGATATCGTAGTGAGTAAATCGTTTTTGATACGATTAATGAGCGCAAAAGTGTCGAAATCGTATCATCGGTGTAGCGTCAGTCATTTCCATAATTTCGGAAGGACCGATGTTACGATGTTGTTCCTCGTTCCTGCGGCAGGACACATCGCTGTGTGTGAAGCCGCAGGAGCGAGGAACATCTCCTACCTGTGTCCTGCAGCTCATGCCGGCTATGCGGAAGGAAGGAGGTGGGCAGGATCTTTACATCCCGCTCATCTCCGCCCCTCCGCTTCTATTGGCCGCCTGCCGTGTGACATCGCTGTGACGCTGCATGACTCGCCCCTTTAGGAAGGAGGCGGGTCGCCGGCCAGAGTGGCGTCGCAGGGCAGGTAAGTGCGCGTGAAGCTGCCGTAGTGATAATATTCACTACGGCAGCAATCACAAGATATCGCAGCTGCGACGGGGGCGGGGACTATCGCGCTCGGCATCGCAAGCATCGGCTTGCGATGTCGTAGTGTGCAAAGTACCCCTTATAGAAGAACAATAGATATCATTGCAGGGGAGTACATTAGATGTTCTTTTCATCTTATCCATATCCTTGAAAGGTTTTATTTAGGTCAGACAACTCTTTTAACATGGCACAGATGAGGGGCCTGGTACTTTCAGGTTACACTTCTGTATGCAGACATCTTTGTCTCCATGGTTACAGACCACAAACAAGCGCTATGTTGTCCTATCCTCCAGTCAAAAATAGTCCCATCTATTGCCTACATTCTACTAAACTTTATTTGGTACAGAAGCGTGGCAAGAATCAGGGGATGATGTATCGGTGGTACAACGGGATCAGACGATACAGGAGTTTTTGTAACCATGGACACACATTGCCCTATAATGGAACTGTAGGCACAAGACAGAAGTACTTTTCTCCATCCCATAGTCATCTCATTTTTAAGTTCTGATGTATTGAATCAATCCAAAAATAAGTTTTGCAAGGCTGAATAATATTTTTTCATATCCTTTTTTTCCTTATTTAGCTCCTTACCATGTTCCCCACCATAATGTCCTACATTCCTGGTCCTCACCAGAAAGTCTTCACAATTTTTGCCAGCCTGAAACAACTTATTAATGAGATGATAAAAACCCATCAAGACACCTTAGACGAGAACTGCCCTCGTGATTTCATAGATTGCTTCCTCATGAAGATGGAAGAGGTGAGTGTGGATAATACTAAATTATCAGACTTTCTAGGGTCTCATATTGTACATAGAAAACGTCCTTAAGAAACCAAATTCAACCAGTCTTGAAAAAGTAGATGTTGAAATTGATAATCAAATTGATTGCATATATTTTGACTCCTATTGGATCCTCCAATGGTGTGTTGGCCATGAGGGTTTTTTTTTTTCAAAAAATCAGTAAAAAAAAAACCCCAAAGTATATAAAGTGTTTGGTTTTTTTTAGGAAAAAATGAATCCAGACACGGAATTTCATCAGGAAAATCTCCAGGCCGCGATCATAGACTTGTTCGTTGCTGGAACAGAGACAACAAGTATGACGCTGAGATATGGTTTTCTCATATTCTTGAAATATCCTGAAATACAAGGTGATCATTTTACTTAATCTTGCTAAAACATTTTTACATTATATAATACACTCCCCGTTTACAGTGAGAAGGAATAGTATTCGGCATAAGCCCCAAATCTCATAGAAAGACATCTGGATTATACAGTCATATGAAAACGTTTGGGCACCCCTATTAATGTTAACCTTTTTTCTTTATAACAATTTGGGCTTTTGCAGCAGCTATTTCAGTTTCATATATCTAATAACTGATGGACTGAGTAATATTTCTGGATTGAAATGAGGTTTATTGTACTAACAGAAAATGTGCAATCCGCATTTAAACAAAATTTGACCGGTGCAAAAGTATGGGCACCTCAACATAAAAGTGACATTAATATTTTGTAGATCCTCCTTTTGCAAAAATAACAGCCTTTAGTCGCTTCCTGTAGCTTTTAATGAGTTCCTGGATGAAGGTATATTTGACCATTCCTGTTTACAAAACAATTCCAGTTCAGTTAAGTTTGATGGTCGCCGAGCATGGACAGCCGCTTCAAATCATCCCACAGATGTTCAATGATTTTCAGGTCTGGGGACTGGGATGGCCATTCCAGAGCATTGTAATTGTTCCTCTGCATGAATGCCTGAGTAGATTTGGAGCGGTGTTTTGGATCATTGTCTTGCTGAAATATCCATCCCCTGCGTAACTTCAACTTCGTCACTGATTCTTGCACATTATTGTCAAGAATCTGCTGATGCTGAGTTGAATCCATGCGACCCTCAACTTTAACAAGATTCCCGGTGCCGGCATTGGCCACACAGCCCCAAAGCAGGATGGAACCTCCACCAAATTTTATTTAGCAAGTGCTTTTCTTGGAATGCCGTGTTTTTTTGACTCCATGCATAACGCCTTTTTGTATGACCAAACAACTCAATCTTTGTTTCATCAGTCCACAGAACCTTCTTCCAAAATGTAACTGGCTTGTCCTAATGTGCTTTTGCATACTTCAGGTGACTGTGTTTGTGGCGTGCTTGCAGAAACAGCTCCTTTCGCATCACTCTCCCATACAGCTTCTCCTTGTGCAACGTGTGCTGTATTGTTGACCGATGCACATTGACACCATCTGCAGCAAGATGATGCTGCAGGTCTTTGGAGGTGGTCTGTGGATTGTCCTTGACTGTTCTCACCATTCTTCTTCTCTGCCTTTCTGATATTTTTCTTGGCCTGTCACTTCTGGGCTTAACAAGAACTGTACCTGTGTTCTTCCATTTCCTTACTATGTTCCTCACAGTGGAAACTGACAGTTTAAATCTCTGAGACAACTTTCTGTATCCTTCCCCTGAACAACTATGTTGACTAATCTTTGTTTTCAGATCATTTGAGAGTTGTTTTCAGGAGCCCATGATGCCACTCTTCATAGGAGCTTCATATAGGAGAACAACTTGCAATTGGCCACCTTAAATACCTTTTCTCATGATTGGATACACCTGTCTATGAAGTTCAAAGCTCAATGAGGTTACAAAACCAATTTAGTGCTTTAGTAAGTCAGTAAAAAGTAGTTAGGAGTGTTCAAATCAAGAATTTGATAAGGGTGCCCATACTTTTGCACCGGTCAAATTTTGTTTAAATGAGGATTGCACATTTTCTGTTAGTACAATAAACCTCATTTCAATCCAGAAATATTACTCAGTCCATCAGTTATTAGATATATGAAACTGAAATAGCTGTTGCAAAAACCCAAATTGTTATAAAGAAAAAAAGTTAACATTAATAGGGGGTGCCCAAACTTTTTCATATGACTGTATATAGTTGTTGACTTCTGTACAAACGTTTTTCCCTTTTTTGCAACTTTTTTACCTAGTATTGACCTAGTCAACCAATGTCACACTAAACAATTTTACTCCATAATGGATGCTGCATTCCCTGCCTCAGCTTTTATAGAGACTATGATAGGTTGTGTTATACTATATGATGTCTGCATACCAAAAATATGTTCTTTGTTCCATTTTGTAAATATCAGAAAAGATCCACAAAGAGATTGATAATGTAATAGGCAAAGATCGCTGTCCATCAATATTGGATAGGAGTAAAATGCCATATACAGAAGCCGTAATCCACGAAATCCAGAGATTTGCTGATATCATCCCGGCAGGAGTGCCCCATGCTGCTAACAAGGACACAACCTTCAGAAGATATCACATTCCTAAGGTAAAATATGTTCTTCTTATTGATCACACCATTTTTATTCTTTCGCATCCGTTTAGCAATGTGTGTGACACTGCAACTTTTTGGTCATATTCACCCATTATTTTTAAGGTCCATGTTCTTCCCTCTCCATTGTCTACCAGTCCAAGTCTTGGTCCTCACCTTTCGGATATAGCGGATTAAAAGGAAACATTCCAGGTTCCTGGAAATTTGGTTACTTTCTCAGAAGTCTGGAACGTTTACCCTTTTCCCGAGAAGCTCCTGACTGATCCAGGAGGCTTGGCGAGTATGACTTTGACTTCAGGGGGCTTTACGGCTTTACACGCAGCATCATCGCTAGTGATGTCACTCGTGAAAGCACCCGCCCCCGTCGTTTGTGCGTCACGGACAAATCGCTGCCCGTGGCGCACAATATCGTTAGTCCCCGTCACACGGACTTACCTGCCTAGCGACGTCACTGTGGCCGGCGAACCACCTCCTTTCTAAGGGGGCGGTTCGTGTGGCGTCACAGCGACATCACACGACAGCCGTCCAATGAAAGCGGAGGGGCAGAGAGCAGCCGCATGAAAGTCACGCCCACCTCGTTACCGGACGACGCAGGTAAGGTGTTGTTCGTCGTTCCTGGGGTGTCACGCGTAGTGATGTGTGCTGCCTCAGGAACGACGAACAACCTGCATCCAGCACCATCAACGATATTTGGGATTAGAACGACGTGTCAACGATCAACGATAAGGTGAGTATTTTTGATCGTTAGCGGTCGTTCGTACGTTTCACACGCAACAATGTCGCTAACGAGGATGGATGTGCGTCACGAATTCCGTGACCCCAACGACATTTTTGTAACGGGGCCTTTCCTTAGCTCTCTATCTCTATCTGTTCCTATCTTTTAAGATTATAAACTAAGGTGAATAGGTAACTCTGTCTCTAATCTTACATTTTTTCTAGAGAATCCTGACCAATCCAGCAGAAAAGTGTGACTTTGTCTTAGCTCATCAGCTTTCCTATATTTTAAGTTTATGAACCAATCTCAACATTTAAGACATTCTCTTATAACTATTACTCTACTATTTATACAGTAACTAGTGAAAACCTCAAAGACACCAGAGATGTCCCATGTGAAAAAACTTGTGTTGATCATCTTAATATCTTGGTTCTTCCCTTCAGTTACTTCAGTTCTCATTTTTCACACTTAGGTTTTCTAAATATGCATATTTTATACATTTACTTTCAGGGAACCTTGGTGCTTCCAGTCCTGACCTCTGTCCTAAAAGACCCCAAATATTTCAAAAACCCAGAGGAGTTTGATCCTGGACACTTCCTTAATGAGAATGGTGACTTTAAGAAAAACGAGGCATTTATGCCATTCGCTGCAGGTAAGAAACGATTTCTTGATTATGGCAAAAAAAAAAATTGATCTGTAAACTACGACTGAATTTAAGCTTCAAATTATCTGAATATGAAATTATCCTACTTTGAGATAATTGGTAGATATAGGCCGGGTTTAAAGAAGACCAAAAACATGAGAAGTTTTTGGTCTTCTTTAAACCCGGCCTATATCTACCAATCATCTCAAAGTTGGATAATTCTCACGCCTTTGTCCTTACAAACACACCATATTTTTAATACTGTAACCATAAAACTTTGAAAGACATGGTCTACAGTTTTCTTAAAGTGCCAATCCAGTTTTTTGTTTGTTTTTTTTTATTTCACCACTGGAGTGTTGCTTTAAATCTAAATCCCCTGCCCCCTGTCTTATACTCACCCTCTTCACCTTCTATCACCACCGGAAGGTTGGTCTTAGACGATGTGTGACCTGCCGGCAGCTCCAGTGTTTCATGGAGCACACCAGAGGTCAGAAATCAATTCAAGTCTATGAGAGCCTCGTTTTGGCTTCATCCTGGCTCTCATAGACTTGTATTGAGATCTTGTGATGTCACTGCTGACTTCCGGCCAGTTAGAAGTCACAGGCTCAATATAGCACCTAGGGTTTTGAGCGGTACCATTAAAAGGTGAAGATACTGGAAGGCGAGTATAAGATCAGGGGCAGAGTCCTTAGATTTAAAGCACCACTCAAGCGGTGAAGGAAAAATAAATGCTAGACTGGTGCTTTAATTAGTTATGGCTGGAGACTGAGCATATCCAATATTTGTGCAAAATTTTACAAGTCTGAGATTTTGCTCTTAGGAGAAAGGTTCTTATTTGACAAAATAATTGATAGGACAAAAAAACTAAAGGCCCTGTCACACACAGAGATAAATCTGCGGCAGATCTGTGGTTGCAGTGAAATTGTGGACAATCAGTGCCAGGTTTGTGGCTGTGTACAAATGGAACAATATGTCCATGATTTCACTGCAACCACAGATCTGCCAAAGATTTATCTCTGTGTGTGACGGGGCCTTAAATGTCCCCCATACATATTAGATGAAAGTTGACCAAACTCACTGATTTTTGGGACACCGGATGACCATCTGTTGTATATAAAAGCTTCTTAATTCTTCCCCAACAGATGATATGAAAGACATGTAGGATCAGACTGTTGGGATTTCAATGGTCAATCCTTTTTTGTCCAAAAGACCTAAAGCTCCTCCAAAGATGTCTGGAAGTGATTTTCTACTTTCTCTCTGTTGAAAACATCTGAACGCTAAACCAAACAAAGTGTTCGTCTACATGGGGGAATCGGGAGAATACGGACTATCCTCCAGTAGCATAATACAGACATCTCCCATATGCTTTGATTTTAGGCCTTATAATTGTAACGGTTGGCATAGGGGAAATCAATCATTACATTCTGCTTAAAATCACTGATCATTCAGGAGTTTTACAGATCTAAAGGTGACCTCCTGCTCTCATGTTCACTTAAATTTTTTTAAAAATACAATTGAAAATATTTTTTCTACACCATAAAAACCCTTAAGATTAGCTTGACTTCTTATTGTACACCTATTCTGTTTTCTCAGGTAAACGCGTGTGTGCGGGAGAAGGCCTGGCTCGCATGGAGCTCTTCCTCATTCTGACCTCTATACTTCAGAAATTCACCTTGGAGCCCACCGTAGACAGAAAGACCATGAGTATAAGACCCGAACCCAACACCAATGCTTCCCGACCCTATTCATACCAGATGAAGGCCGTCCCTCGTTTCTGAGCTGAAGATGAACTTCTTTTACAAAGGAAACCTAGAAGCTCCAGAACGTAGAAATAAGAAAGTCGCTCTAATATTTGAAGGATACCAAATAATAAAACAATACATACGCTTTTTTGCACAAAAAAACATAATTTTTTACTGTATGTTTAGTTTTTTTTTATGCCATAACAGTATTCTACACAACATAATATAATGTTCAACATCTCAGAATAAAGGAAAGAAAAAAAGAAGAGGACAACGGGGCCCCAAATCTAAGTGTAGATGTATGTAGACACAGATTGCAATGATCGTACGAATTTTACACTCACCGTGCAGATTTAATTTGATCAGGACAATTTTAAAAAAACATTGGCACATTTTAAAAATGGATCCTTTTTTAAACAAATGGTTACCAGAGGTTCCAGGTATTACGTTTAAAAGGGGGATAACGGTGAAGAATATTATTGCACCGACTGTTTTAAAAAAACCTTTGTCAGTTTTTAGCGCAGCAAAATTCTCCACACAAAAACCCCCGGGCGTTTTCAAATGGTGATCAAAAAAATGCTCCTTTTGTGGTATTGTTAGTCACAAACAGAATAGTATCACATCAAATAGTACAGGAGAGACAATTAGTATTAATCAACATCTAACATGTGACAGGCACCATGTAGTCTATGTGGTCAGCTGCGACTGTGGTCTTCAGTACGTTGGCCGCACCACACAAACGGTGCGGTCACGCAGGAATGGCCACAGGCACAATGCGAAAAAAGGTTTTCTTAAACATAGTCTCTCCAGACACCTGTTAATCAAACATCAAACAAATTTTGATATAAAAGTGACCCCTGTAGAAAGAATTGCAGAGGACGATAGTGACAGTTTTAAAAAATTAAATAGGAAGGAGTCCTATTGGATTTTTAAGCTGAAAACCTTATACCCAGAATGATGTGATAGAGAATGTCTAAATGTATATGTATATTTTTTTTTTTTTCGTCTCTTAAGGTCCAGTCACACTAAGCAACTTACCAGCGATCCCAACAACGATAGGGATCGCTGGTAAGTTGCTAGGAGGTTGCTGGTGAGATGTCACACTGCGACGCTCCAGCGATCCCACCAGCAACCTGACCTGGCAGGGATCGCTGGAGCGTCGCTACACGGGTTGCTGGTGAGCTCACCAGCAACCAGTGACCAGCCCCCAGCGCCGCGTGGAAGATGCTGCGCTTGGTAACTAAGGTAAATATCGGGTAACCAACCCGATATTTACCTTGGTTACCAGCGCATGGAGCTACACGTGCAGAGAGCAGGGAGCAGCGCACACTGAGCGCTGGCTCCCTGCTCTCCTAGCTACAGCACACATCGGGTTAATTACCCGATGTGTGCTGCAGCTACATGTGCACAGAGCAGGGAGCAGCGCACAATGCTTAGCGCTGGCTCCTTGCTCTCCTAGTTACAGCACACATCGGGTTAATTACCCGATGTGTCCTGCAGCTACATGTGCACAGAGCAGGGAGCAGCGCACAATGCTTAGCGCTGGCTCCCTGCTCTCCTAGTTACAGCACACATCGGGTTAATTACCCGATGTGTCCTGCAGCTACAAGTGCACAGAGCAGGGAGCAGCGCACAATGCTTAGCGCTGGCTCCTTGCTCTCCTAGTTACAGCACACATCGGGTTAATTACCCGATGTGTCCTGCAGCTACATGTGCACAGAGCAGGAGCCGGCACTGACAGCGTGAGAGCGGCGGAGGCTGGTAACAAAGATAAATATCGGGTAACCAAGGACAGGGCTTCTTGGTTACCCGATGTTTACTGTGGTTACCAGCCTCCGCAGAAGCCGGCTCCTGCTGCCTGCACATTTAGTTGTTGCTGTCTCGCTGTCACACACAGCGATCTGTGCTTCACAGCGGGACAGCAACAACTAAAAAATGGCCCAGGACATTCAGCAACAACCAACGACCTCACAGCAGGGGCCAGGCTGTTGCTGGATGTCACACACAGCAACATCGCTAGCAACGTCACAAAAGTTGTTCGTTAGCAGCGATGTTGCTAGCGATGTTGCTTAGTGTGACGGGGCCTTTATTTATAAGTGCAATATATCTGGAAGTGATTTTTATATAAGTGCATGAATTTTAAACTATTCTCTAAAGGAAAAGGGAAGGAAAGGGAGACAGCAAAAGGGGGAAGGGGGGGGAAAAAAAATTGTGTTTTTAATCTGAATAATTTATTGTGTTTTATATCACCGCATATTTTAAACACCAAAATTTTCTTTATTAATAATTAGAATTTTTATTCTTTTTCATTCATAATTTGTATCATTCATGCATAGCAGCAATATTTGCTTGCCCCTACACATGATCCATATAAGGATTTCAGCACAAGAACCACCATTTACCTCTTGAGGTTGAGTGATAATCTAACTTGAAGTACACACCCATGTTCCTCATACCCGCCTACATCATACACATAGACAGATCAGTCTATAAATTATTTTTTCTTAATACCAGCAATATATACTATACCTGATGAAGGCTTTTGTTAGCTGAAACGCGTTGTCCGTAATTGTCCGTTTTTTATTGAACCTATTAATAAACCCTTGTTCTTGAAGTGAAGTTTTTGCAAACTTGCACTGATATCCCATTTATCCTCTGGAAGCACCGAAAGGGATTTTTTCTTTACTCCAATGTTCAACATCTGTAATCATTTTATGTTAATAAAAATGTTGGAATGTAATGGGTTTATTGTTCTGTGTGCTGCATATCATCTATTAGTTTGGAACTGGGCTTAGACCTGGCTACCATCAAGCCTTTCTCCGTGATAATCAACAGCACAGGGTCTCAAGTTTAAAGGCTAGCCTAGGGGGCCCTGTCTTGTCATTGCATACCCCTAGACACATAAGGAGTGCAAATAGGGTCTTATCCGAGATACAGTGAAACTATAAGCATACTTGTGCTCAGCTATAGCTGTGTAAGACACAACCACTGAGAAGCTTAGAATTGACTGCAGCATCCCCACATGTATTCAGCATCTGAGCTTGGAAAGGAAGGAGTTAATCATGCGTTGCCAATGGAATGAAGACAGAAGAAATATTCCTGGATTGTGATTTATTAGTCAATGCATTTTGGAGTGCTCAGACACGTTCACTAGGACAGTCATATTGAATCACATTGATTTACCTACAAAATGAGTGTTGGGTTTACCTTATCTAGTTAAGCACATTCCTGCTTTCAATTGGGAGACTCAGAAGTTTAAGTCTTGGGGTGACTATTGTTTTCCTAGTTGTTTATCCAGACTCTTGGCTTCTGTTTGGTCTCAACTTACAGGTTTCATTCAGGATTTTGATGATGTATTTTATGAGTTTGAATGTGAAGTTCTCCACGGCATAGGACATATGAAGGTGCTATTGAATTCTTACCAGGAGCAAAAATGCCTAAATTGAATTTATTTAATCTCCTGCCTAAAGATTTTCAGTCACAACCTTGGACTCACTTGTCCATGGATATTGTCACTGATTTACCTAGTTCTGGTGGTAATACTATTGTATGGGTGGTGGTGGACCGCTTCAGCAAGATGGTTAATTTCGTCCCATTTCCTAAGTTGCCTACTGCTAAGATGTGTTCCCAAAAATATTATTTTTGGTAGAGAGGTTCAGTTCTTGGCTAGCTTTTGGCCTAGTTTTTGCTCCAGATTGGGAATCAAATTGTCATTTTCCTCAGGATACCGTCCAAAGAGTGATGGACAGACTATGAGGATGAACCAAGAGAGAGCAATATTTCAGGTGTTTTGCTTGATCTAATTAGAAAGACTGGGTGGATTTTTGGCCCCTTGCTGAATTTGCTGTAAATAATTGTAGTTACAAGGCATCAGAACACTGCCTTTTTTTGTTGTGGGGATTTGTATCCATTGTTTAGGAATTTTTCTGGGTTTCAGTCCTCCCCATGCCAGAGGAGAAGAAATTTTCTTCCATTGTGATAAAAGTCAAAAGGGGTCTTTTGGTTGCTATTGGTCGGGCCAAAAAAGGAGCAAACTACAGACGCAGTATGGCTCAAGCCTTTAGGGTTTGTGTGGTTGTCCTCTAAAAAGTATGCCTCAGAATGTCCTCTAGGAAATTTGCTCCCAAATTTGTAGGTCCTTACAGGAATACTGAACTCTCGAATCCACTAATGGTTAAGCTTCAACTCCCGGTAGATTGGAAAATCAACAACTTGTTCAACTCTTCCCTTTTGAAGAGATTTGTGGGGATGCCTGGTCCTCATGGCATTACTGAAATGGATCTGGAACAGGATTGGGAGTATGAAGTGGAGCGAATTCTGGTATTTGGGTGGATCAGGCATGTCTGCAGTATCTGGTTTAAGTGAAAGGATTATGGTCTTGAGTATAATTCCTGGGTCAATTCTGAGGAACTTTATTTTGATCACCTGATAAAAGAGTTCCATTACAATCATCAGAGATTGGGGATTTCTGATGGTCCAGGGGCCCCTCATAGAATGGAGGCACTGTCATGGCTCCACAATGGGGTTCAAAATGGTTATCTCTCGTTGTTTGTCAGTTTCCCTCTTGGTTGGACAACAGCCTGTTTTGTGTTGGCGCAACTGCAGAAGGATCTGTTGTCTTTCTTTCTTATACTCTGCCGTCATGTTTCACTACTATTCAGGTGTGCGCACTTTTTCGTTTGGTTTGCCCAATCACATTTGGGAGAGGCTGTTTATACTCACTACTCATATGCCTCAGTGCTGGCTATATTTCTGGATGGATGATTGTCTGAAGTTCCAGCTCCTCGGTCAAGGTTTTCTTTCTGAGACATTGCTATTGCTATTCCCTGCAGTTGTTTTATGCGACTCCCTTCCCAGTTATTGCCCATTTTCTTTAATTAAGGTATAGGAGGAGGGTTTCCACGTTATCTGTTATTCTTTTTGTTTTCTTGTATTCCATCATTCCTATATGACAGTATTTGCGCATTCCTAGCCCTGTGTCTCACCCTCTGCTTATGTGCACTTCATTTCATAATTCCATAGGTACACGACCTCCAGTGAAAGTAGGGGTTTTGCTCATTCTTTAGATGATCAGTGAAATGTTTACATGAGTTGAATATCATTCTGTATAAGTTTACCTTCACTCTCTTTCCACCGTTTCTGATTTTACAATTGATATGCAGTTTTCTGTTAGAAACCATAAATCCATAGCACTGTCACGTCCTCACCGGAGTCCGCTCCTGCTTCGGTCACCAGGTGCCATCGTATTCCTGCCGTCGACAGTGCTGGTGCTAGGAAAGGAGTCGGGGCCAGTACCTCTAGTGGGCACAGGCTCCGCTCATCCATTAAGCTGGGCTTCCCTGGGACCTGCAGTACCACTGGCTGACAGTGGTGGCATGTGTCTTCCAGCTGAATTTGCCTGCATTCAGCTACAACCAATGGGAAGACAACACACCCTTCAAATTCCCCTTCCTGTCTGCTGACCACTGCCAGATATACTTTTGTAGGATACTACTTGCTTCTGGTTCACACCCTGCTCCTGAACTTCTGTTTTGACCTCAGCCTGATTTCCTGACTACGCTCTTGATTGCCGATTTTGTCCCTCCTGCCGATTTTGTATCTCCTGATTTGGACCCTGCCAGATGACTACTCTCCTTTGGACTCAGCCTTCCACAGGTAGCTATCTCCGGGGCCCTGTATTAATTACAAATCACTGTTGAGGGGTTAAAAGTTTTCAGGGTTTTCGGGATCCTGCTTAGTAGGCAGCTTGCCTCTAGCCTGTCCGTGTCAGCCATTCTGAGACTGTGGTTCCAGGTGGATGTTACAAGCACTCATATTTTGGTTGGGATTTTGTAAGTTCAAGGCTATATTTAATTTTTGTATATGTCCTCACAGTAATCAGCAAATCTGTACAGTAGTCAACAACCAGGAGGATCCAGCTTCAGCTTTCCCCATCAGAGGGTCTGCGGTGAGAGGGGTGGGTGTCATGTCTGATCTCCAGAGCACTCTGACGTCATATAAGATGGCACTGCCCATTCAGCGAGCTCTGAGAGTGAAAATATTGTGCAATACAGCTGTAACCCTGCACTTTACACTCGCCCAGCCTGTTCTCACTGATAATATGTGGGAACGCTGCCCTGTACATGACCAAATATAAACACACAGGACACAGTACAGACCAAGCTGTAGTCACCAGGGCTCGGGATGTCTCTGAATATCGGAGCTACGCTTCTCCTGGCTACTGGGGTCACTCTTCTCATCTATCTTATTAAATGGTGGGGTAGGGTCAAACAGAAGGATCTGCCCCCAGGACCTACACCTCTGCCTGTCTTGGGGAATATCTTTCAAATCAGCAATACGGAACTACCACAGTCATTAATTAAGGTAAGATTACATAATATACGACAATCTGTAGCTAACCATAAACATCAACCTCTAATCTGCTAGTAAAAACACACAAGGTAAAAAGGGGAATTTTTTTAGCCCCTGATATTGCATTGATTTGGTTATAGAACCAATGGTATGGCCATTTCTCCAAAGTTTTCCAATTTCCAAAGTTTCTCCCAAAATTTCCAAAATGTTAGTGTTGTTGTCGTCACATGATGTACACAATCAGTACTTGCCAGAAAACAGCCCCAAAGCATAATGCTGCCTCTACCATGCTTCACTGTGGGTATGGTGTTCTTTTATTGATGCACAGTGTTGGATTTGAGCCAAAGAAATATTTTTGAATTATAGCCAAAAAGTTCACCCTTGGGCTCATCAGGCTATAAATAATTTTCCCACATACTTCATTAGTTAAGGTAAGAACACATAATATACGACAGTCTGTAGGTGCTGTTCAATTGTCAAAAACAGATGGCAATAAACAGCAACCTGCGCACTCGGTGATACAAACTATGTACATTTTTGTTCCTTAGATTCTATTTAGCTTCTAGTAAAAGGAAACTAGTGGGCAGATGATTTGAACTTTTATGTATGTGCCGTGTACGTGGCGCTTTTACTCAATGCTGAAGAAATCGAATTATTTCAAAAATGTTTTTCATTTTTTTTATTTATTAACATGTCTATCGATTCAGTGATGTTCATAATTGTATGACTTTTTTTCTTGGTGTTACAATTTCAATATTGAGCAATAAGTAAACAATTATTTTGGAATTTTTATCATGAGAAGGAAAAGTCAAGGAATTACAGATAACACAGGATGAGTCGCCCCTGAAGCCATCAGGGAGCTACAGGGTACTGTATCCCCACCAGGATGCAGGGCTTACCCCCTAGGGACTCAGAAGACCAGTGATGGTAGCAACCAAACATTCCAGATAATCCCTATTTTTCCCCAATTTCCCCATAGAATGCTGCCAGACTAGGGTTTGACCAATGGATGGCCGCCTAGAGGTGGAGCTAATCCAGTCCACTAGATGACCAGGTGGGAGGGGCAGACTGTGGACAGTCAGGCAGAGTAGTCGGCGAGAGTCGGTGACAGAGGAGGAAGCAAGCAGACGTACTGTCAAGAGTGTAAAAATGACCTGATGTGTCCAGGCGGTTGGTTGCTGATGGAGTATGGGGGAGAACTCCCGGAACCACGCACCAACGGCGTACAGAATCATAGGTCAGGCAAACGCTCCAGGCAGACCTGATAAAATCTGCACAGTGAGGGGACCTCACTGACCTTGAAGTTTGGTACACAGTAGCAACGGGAGAACCGGAGACCAGGACCAGAGACTCCGACCCCACAGGGTTCACGCTACCGTCATACGGACTACCTTTAAGAGACTACCAGGAGGTGATCCTCAGCTGCTCCAAGCCACGGGGGCCCACCAACTAAAGACAGGTGCAGGGGAAAGAAGCCAACAGGTCACTAAACCGGCAGTTGAGACTGCCGGCCTCAGGTGACCAGTTTCCAGCTTACTGTGAGTAAAGGAACCAGTTACACTGCAACCCCTTGTGTGGCCTACTTTCTTTCAACACCCATCCACCTCACCTATCCTCTGGGGCCTGGCCCTGCTTGTGGAGGGCCTAACATTCAGGCTGCCACTAACACCAGCCCCAGTAGTGAAAACTGTGCAGCGGCGGCTCCATCCACATAGCCGCAACCCGCAAGTGGCGTCATGTTATAAACTCTTATTTACCTCCCTAGTAAATATACCCCTTTTTCTAAAATCACCCAAAGCACGGAACCGGGCAACAACCACCAAGTGACATTTCCCAGTTATACACCGTCCGGGACCGAGTACCCATAACCCTGGGCGACACAAGTAGACATGCAAATGGCAGAAAAATGAAAACAAAATATTCAATACATCTCCATTTAGTACCAGCACCAGGCACAGAAACCTCCACACTTACAGCCTTGGTTATCCTCAATGAGATCATTAATGGTCATCTGAGGAATGTTCAGCACTGAGTGCACTTGGGCAAATCATCAAGATCCACTGCTGGCAGCTCCTTTTGCAATAGCCGATCAATGAAATCCCAGATGTGCTCAATGGTGATTCTGCAGGCCTCGATAGCAAATTTAGACCAGACTTGTTGCAATTGAAAGCTGAGCTGAGTTGGACCCACGGCATTCACAAAGTGTAAAAGGGGAAACTATCAGCAATCAGCTTCTATTATCTGTTGCAGCAGGTGTTCAATGTGGCTACAGTAACACCACAGGGTATTGAAGTATTACATGGTACTGTACCGCCCCCGTGCCAGCGGCTGAACCGCTCGGATCCGGAGCCGTGGTGGCTCGAAGAGTCTCCGGACCCGGGGGTTTGCGCGGACACTTGAATTCAAAAGAAAGGAGACAGAAATGTACAGGGGATGTATAAGTTCTTGACACCACCCACGGTGCGTGGTAATGTAGGAGACCACCGCTGTTGTTGGGGAGCCCAGTGGCGATGGTGTAGCAGCAAGATGTTTAAGCCCTCCATGGGCAGGTGGTTTGTGCCCCGGGGCCGGTTGGGTGTTGGTGAATGGGGTGCCGTTGGGTAGAGGAAAGGGGCTTTTCAGCATACTCACTCAGTCCAAGAATAACAACTCCGAAAGCTTGTGAACCAGAATTGTGAGCACCGCTGCAGCATGGAGGGAGCGTGGATCCGTGCCCTTGGTGTTGCTGTTAGCCTGTGGCCCTTTCCATGGCACCTTCTCACTAGTTGGACCATCAAGCTTGAAACTTTGCGGGTCCTGCTCACCCGTATGGCTAACAGAGTGAGCTAGCTATCAGGGTTCACGCGTAGGATTTCTTTGGACTGTATTTAGGAAAGTCCTATCCCATCGGTGCGCTAGTACCCCGATTTTGGAGTGGGTTGGGGATGAATCTTGAAGTCTTAACCCCCATTGGGTAAATTACCGGGATGCGTGAAGCTACTTTCCGGCCTAGGGTCCACGTACCCCATCGTGCCCTGGCCCCTGGTCAGTGATGGCTCAAGGCCGCCGGCTGCCCTCCTCGGCAGTCCGTGCCCCTTGACGCGATCCCCTACGACCAGGGTTCCAGCTCCTACCAGGTCCAGCCCAACGTCTGCCACCTAGTAAACTTCAGGAGCCCTGCTCCGGACCAGTGACCTCTCCCTCTTGGAGAGTCACCTTCCACCTCCTACTCCTTTCACTCCTGTTTCACTTCTCTGTCACTTTCTCACTTCTCCCTACCAACCCCCCATGTGGGCAGCCCTATTCCCTTCAGACCCCCCAATGGTGTGTCTGGTGGGTTTGGTGCAAAGGGTTCCTAGGATTTTGACTGGCTAAGCTGTTAGCAACACCAATGGACCAGGATCCGTAACCAAGGAGGAGTGGATACTGTGCAGAAGGGCATATTGCACAATACCATGTGATGACCTTATAGGCCAGGGCGTCACAGTACCATTTTACATTTATAGACTAATTGTAATACATGGACATATTCAGTCTTCCCAAGAGATGAAATTTGTAGCTGCTCTCTCTTAAACACCATAGAAGAGTCCTTTTTTCACATTTCTTCTTATATGATCCAGCATATATTTTCCCAAGACTTATGGTTTAAACTTTCTTGCTCTATGTAGGAAGCCCAAGTAAACAGTTGCACACATTTCCAATACCCTCATGTGAAAATAGCCAATGTGTTACATACTGTACATCATTTTTTTCATATCTCTCTAGCTGAGCCGGACATATGGACCCGTCTACACCATCTACTTAGGAACCTGTCGGATAATAATACTGATTGGCTATGATACTGTAAAAGAAGCCTTGGTGGACTGCAGCGATGCGTTCAGTGATAGGGGAGACACCGGATTTGGAGAGATTTTTTTAAAAGATTTTGGTAAGTCACAAACGGGATATTTAATTAGAAAATGACCGACTGTCTCATTCAGATGTACACTGGAGATGAAAATTAGAGAACAATGTATGATCACTTGCTTTTTTCAGAAATAATGTAATCTACATATCTACATTGATGAACATGTGAAGGATTTTTGTTAGGGGTGCACCATGCCACTAGAACAGGGTTTTACAAAAGATCCAAAGTTAATCAACATAAAACCTTTGTTTTACCCAAAACGTGATGATCATAATTAGAGAACAGCAATGACTGTAGCACAGAGAAAGATTATAAGTAAATTTTCTGAGGGTAACAACAGTCACGAATCAGTAGGACGTATACCGGCCGTCGCTGTGACTTCAGCACATCTGTGGCCACGGACTTTCAACTCCCTCCAAAGGTTTTCTATGGGGTTGAGATCTAGAGACTGGCTAGGCAACTCCAGGAACTTCATATGTTCTTATGAAGCCACTCCTTTGTTTCCCTGGTGGTGTGCTTGGAATCATTATCATGCTGAAGGACCCAGCCATGTTTCATCTTTGGTGCCCTTGCTGTTGGAAAGAGGTCTGCACTCAAAATCTCATGATACATGGCCTTATTTATTCTTTCATGTACACGGATCAGTCGTCCCGGTATCTTTGTAAAGAAACAGCCATAAAGCATGATGTTGCCACCCCCATGCTTCACAGTAGGTATGGTGTTCTTTGGATGCAACTCAGCATTCTGTCTACTCTAAACACGACGAGTTGTGTTTCTACCAAGCAATTCTTCTTTGGTTTCATCAGACCATATGACATTCTCCCAATACTCCTCTGGATAATCCAAATGCTCTCTAGCAAATTTCAGACGGGCCCGGACATGTACTAGCTTAAGCAGGGGAACACATCTGGTACTGCAGGATCTGAGTCCCTGGTGGCGTAGTGTGTTACTGATGGTGACCTTTGTTATGGTGTTCCCAACTCTATTCAGGTCATTCACTAGATCCCCCCTTGTGGTTCTGGGATTTATGCTCACTGTTCTTGTGATCATTTTGACCCCACGGGGTGAGATCTTGCATGGAGCCCCAGATCGAGGGAGATTATCAGTGGTCTTGCATGTCTTCCATTTTCTTATTATTGCTCCCACAGTTGATTTCATCACACCAAGCTGCTTGCCTATTGCAGATTCAGTCTTCCCAGCCTGGTTCAGTGCTACAATTTTATTTCTGATGTCCTTCGGCAGCTCTTTGGTTTTCACCATAGTGGAATTTGGAGTGTGACTGAGGTTGTGGACAGGTGTCTTTTATACTGATAACAAGTTCAAACAGGTGCCATTACTACAGGTAATGAGTGGAGGACAGAGGAGCCTCTTATAGAAGAAGTTACAGGTCTGTGAGAGCCAGAAATCTTGCATGATTTTAGGTGACAAAATACTTATTTTCCACCATAATTTGCCAATAAAATGTTCCCAAATCAGACACGGTGATTTTCTGGATTTGTTTCCTTATTTTGTCTCTCATAGTTGTGGTCACCTATGATGTCAATTACAGGCCGGCATCATCTTTTTAAAGGTGGAGAACTTGCACAATTGGTGGCTGACTAAATACTTTTTTTCCCCACTGTATATGGATAGAAAAAGTCTAAACACCCCTGCTAAGATGCCAAGTTTTGTCATGTAATAAAATCACAATAAAAAGAATCATTTCAGGAGTTTAATTTTGCCCAGAATCTGTACAAATCCATTGAGAGACAAACTACAATCACTTTGCTGTGGAAAAAAATACAATAAGGTGGTGGCATAAGTGTGAACACCGTCCTATGGTTGAACTTACAGGGATCTTTGCAAGCAGCGGAGAAAGATGGAAAGTCCTTCGTAGATTTTCTCTGACAACTCTCAGAAATTTCGGATTGGGAAAAAGAAGCATCGGAGAAAGAATCGAAGAAGAAGCCCGATGTCTGACTGATAAATTCATGAAGGATAAAGGTGGGTGCAATGTCAAAAATATTCCTCACAATTCCAGGCTGGCCGTACATATCAAATGGCTTTTGGCCAACAACGATCAGTCCGGAATCCCTCATGAACATGCACAATCGGACTGGGCAAATAAAGGATCGTACATTGAAATTTAACTTTTTTCCCAATCTTTATGGTGGAACGCCTGTCAGGCCGTCTCTATACACATTCGATCAATGGCCAATAAACATGGGCTCACCATACATAGTGGACTACTTTCCATGGTCTATATTTTCTTATTGTTTTCAGTGTATTGTAGCGCTAACCCAATGACTGACAGCCTCTCTATATTTACTTACAGATGCCCCAATTGACCCTTTATATATAATGCGATCCGCTGTTTCCAATGTCATTTGCTCCGTCGTCTTTGGTGAAAGATTCGACTATGAAGATCAAAAGTTCTTGAGCCTCTTGTCTTATATTAATGATTTTTTTGCATTTGCAAACTCCCGTTCGGGGCAGGTAAATATAACAAAATTAATATTCAAAAATATTTTATAGTGTGATTTAATTATCATGAAATTACAAAATGTAAAGCATGTCACTCCCTGTGTCATCATCTGCCCACACGTGGGCGTGCTAACATGCTGAGAGGGTGGAATGAGGTCAGGAACTAAAGTCCTTGCGACTAGTCCCTGCGCTCATTAGCATATCATAAAGGATCTTTACAAATACTTTTTCTAGAGATCTCTATGCCTATGCTACTAGACACTGGGACAGTTATTCAGGAAATAGCAATGTGCACCCACAACTTCTCGTGGTTCTGGGTGTATGTTCCACCTGACAGGGTCACTTTAAGTTCAGATGAACTGAAGCAATGCAAAAAACCCAAAAGTTTTGCAAAAGTTAATAACCTTTTTTATTCTATAATTTCTTTCCTTATCTAGCTCCTTACCATGTTCCCCACCATAATGCCCTACATTCCTGGTCCTCATCAGAGATTTTTCAAAATTTTTGCCAGCCTGAAACAATTTATTAATGAAATGATAAAATCCCATCAAGACACCTTAGATGAGAACTGCCCTCGTGATTTCATAGATTGCTTCCTCATAAAGATGGAAGAGGTGAGTGCAGATAATACTATATTACTATACTAAACTATCAGACTTTCTAGGGTCACATATTGTATGTAGAGAACTCACTGATGTGTTTCCATGCGGTGTACATGCGTGTCAGTGTGCTCAGCATGGGACATGTCCGTTTTTTTCTGCCATCACTGATGTCTCACGGACCACACAGTGGTGTTATCCGTGAAACACGTACCAGAAAAAACATTTAAAATAAAAAGCTTATTAACCCCTTCACGACCATGGACGGATCTTTCCGTCATGGATCGTGTCCCGGTAAGCCCCGCCCCCTGCCGCGGGCAGGCGGCGTGGATCAGCACACATATCAGCTGTTTTCAACAGCTGACATGTGTGCCTACATGTTCCGAGTGGAATCGCATTCCACCCGGAACATTAACCCCTTAGATCTCGCTGCCAAAGTCTGGCAGCGAGATCTATATGCGCGCGGCCATGTTTACTACTTACCGCCGCCCCCTCCGGACGTTACGTGAGTGATCACGTGACGTTCGGTGGTTGCCATCGTAGCACAGGGTCATGTGATGACGCCTGGTGCTACGAAGTTTCACTTTCATTCTTCCTCGGCACGGAGCAGAGGAAAAAAGAAAGTTACTATTTCTGCTGTTTACAGCGGTATAGCTGTGATCAGCAGATAGCGATCAGCAATCGGATTGCTGATCGCTATAGCCCCCTAGGGGGACTAGTAAAATAAAATAAAGTAAAAAAAAAGTTTTAAAAAATTAAAAAAAACAACAAAAAACCTAAAAGTTCAAATCACCCCCCTTTCCCCCCATTGAAAATTAAAGGGTTAAAAATAAATAAATATACACATAATTGGTATCGCCGCGTTCAGAAATGCCCGATCTATCAAAATATAAAATCAATTAATCTGATTGGTAAACGGCGTAGTGGCAAAAAAATTCCAAACGCCAAAATTACGTTTTTTGGTCGCCGCAAGTTTTACGCAAAATGCAATAACAGGCGATCAAAACGTAGCATCTGCGCAAAAATGCTACCATTAGAAACATCAGCACGAGATGCAAAAAATAAGCCATCACTGAGCTATAGATCCCAAAAAATAAGAACGCTACGTGTTTCGGAAAATGGCGCAAAACGTGCGCCACTTTTATTGGACAAGCTTGTGAATTTTTTGTAACCCCTTAGATACAAGTAAACCTATACATGTTTGGTGTCTACAAACTCGCACCGACCTCAGGTATCATACTCACACATCAGTTTTACCATATAGTGAACACCGTGAATAAAACATCCCAAAAACTATTGTGCCATCACACTTTGTTTGCAATTTTTCCACACTTGGAATTTTTTTGCTGCTTTCCAGTACACCATATGGTAAAAATTATGGTTTCATTTAAAAGTACAACTTGTCCCGCAAAAATCAAGCCCTCATATGGCAAGATTGACGGAAAAATAAAAAAGTTACGGCTCTCGGAAGAAGGGGAGCAAAAAGCAAAAACTCAAAAACGGAAAGTGCCCCGGGGCTGAAGGGGTTAAACTCACCCGTCTGCAGCGCTGCTGTTTCTGCTTCCAGGCCGGCTAATTATGCTCATGCATATTCACTGCACAGCTGACCCGGAAGTAGCTGCAGAGGGGAGAAAGCAGTGGCCGGACACAGCATCTGTGAGACTTCATTACCACAAAGAGCAGCAGCATGAATAAGGTGAGTATAAGTGCCTGATCTCTGTGTGTTATCACAGATAGCACACGGAGATCACACGTGTGCCAAAATCCCAGCACATGGAGGAACGTATGAACGTGTGTTTTTCACTGATGAATGAAATAGGCTATAGAGAGCTTTTTCTTCAAAAATTTACGCAAAAATAATCAGCATGAACACACCCAAAGTGTTTACAGCATTTTTATTTTTTTTTTAGGAAAAAAAGAATCCAGACACGGAATTTCATCAAGAAAATCTCCAGGCCACGATCATAGATTTGTTTGTTGCTGGAACAGAGACGACAAGTTTGACGCTGAGATATGGTTTTCTCATATTCTTGAAATATCCAGAAATACAAGGTGATTATTTTACTTAATTTGCTAATACATTTTTACATTAAATAATAAGCTCCCCGTTTACAGTGAGATGGAATAGTACTGTGAATAAGCCCAAAATCCTGCCTCATAGAAAGATACCTGGATTAAATATAGTGGTTGAGTTTTTGTAACTATTTTCCCTAGTATTGATCTAGTCAATTAATGTCCCACTGAACAAATTCACGCCATAATGGATGCTGTATTCCCTGCCTCAGCTTTTATAGAGGCTATCATAGATTTTGTTATACTATGTGATGTCTGCAAGGCATTATTAGAAACCCCAAGTCATCTACCTCTCTCTGACTGAAGGAATTTTGTATTCTGTAAAATACCCATGTACATTTTTGGTTCTTCACCCAAAAAAAAAATCGAAAATTGTTTGAATTCACCAGGAACTGCAAATTTCATGAAATCCGACACAAGGTCGGTTCACAGTGGATCGATCATCTCTACTGTACATCTAATATTTTTCTGAAAGCTATGTATATGCTCACTTTGTGGTTATAACTAGAGAAGAGTGGACTGATCTGTGACAGATCGAGTTGAGTGAAGTTTCAATAAATTAGTGCTTCCACGTTCAAATTCGATTCCTGATTCACCAAAAAAAGAACAAACTTGCTTTCGCACTGTGTCAAAGCATCGTTGAGAGGGCTAATGTCCTCTGCATGGCCACACTAGCTTCTCCAGAATGCCCTATGGATTACATGGGTGAGAAGGGGTATTGCTCCTCAATAGGGTTGTGTTTACTATATTGACGATCTTCAGTTGCCATACCTGTACTAATATCAGTTTTTAATCCCATGAATATTATTTATGTATTATCGGTGTTTTGTTATTGTGATTATATAACAAAATATTAATATCTTATCTAGAACATCTTAGTTATAGCACATACAGTTGAAACCAGAAGTTCCCTCCACTCTCTATAAAGAAACATCTGCAGGTTTTCCCTCCGCTCTCCATAAAGACACATCTGCAGGTTTTCCCTCCGCTCTCCATAAAGACACATCTGCAGGTTTTCCCTCCGCTCTCCATAAAGACTCATCTGCAGGTTTTCCCTCCGCTCTCCATAAAGACACATCTGCAGGTTTTCCCTCCGCTCTCCATAAAGACACATCTGCAGGTTTTCCCTCCGCTCTCCATAAAGACACATCTGCAGGTTTTCCCTCCGCTCTCCATAAAGACTCATCTGCAGGTTTTCCCTCCGCTCTCCATAAAGACACATCTGCAGGTTTTCCCTCCGCTCTCCATAAAGACACATCTGCAGGTTTTCCCTCCGCTCTCCATAAAGACACATCTGCAGGTTTTCCCTCCGCTCTCCATAAAGACTCATCTGCAGGTTTTCCCTCCGCTCTCCATAAAGACACATCTGCAGGGTTTCCCTCCGCTCTCCATAAAGACTCATCTGCAGGTTTTTCTCACTATCTGACATGAATTCAGAGTAAAGGCTGGTTTACATGCTGCGACATCGCTAACGATATATCGTCGGGGTCATGGTGTTTGTGACGCACATCCGGTGTCGTTAGCGACATCGCAGCGTGTGACAGCTAGGAGCGATGATCAACGATCACAAAAACGGCAACAATCGTTGATCATTGACACGTCGCTCCTAATCATAATGTCGTTGGTGTTTCATTCCGCAGGTTGTCCGTCATTCCTGCGGCACCACACATCACTATGTGTGACACCGTAGGAACGACGAACATCATCCTACCTGCGTCCACCGGAAAGGAGGAAGGAAGGAGGTGTGCGGCATGTTCCAGCCGCTCATCTCCTCCCCTCCTCTTCTATTGGGTGACCATTTTGTGATGTCGCTGTGACGTTGCTGTGACGCCGAACACACCTCCCCTTGAAGGAGGGATTGTTCGGCGGTTACAGCGACATCGCTGAATAGGTATGTGCTTGTGACGCTGCCGTAGCAATATTGTTCGCTACGGCAGCGATCACGACATGTCGCACGAACGACGGGGGTGGGTGCTATCGCTCGCGACATCGCTAGCGATTGCTAGCGATGTCGCGAGCGATAGCACCCGCCCCCGTCGTTCGTATGACATGTGGTGATCGCTGCCGTAGCGAACAATATCGATATCGCAGCGTGTAAAGCACCCTAAACCTTTCCCATTTTAGGTCAATTAGAAACCAAAATTATTTATATTTGCCAAATGCCAGAATAATGTAAGAGAGAGAGAATGTTTTAAAGCGTTTTTATTACTTCTGCAAAGTCAAAGGTTTCCCTCCATTTCTGCTTCTCATAGCAGTTGGTAGGAATTTGGGCTTATTCCTCCGGATAGAACTGATGTAACTGAGCCATATTTGTAGGTTGTCTTGCTCGCTCCGGCCTTTTCTGCTTTGCCCATAAGTGTTCAATAGGATTGCAATCAGGGTTTTGTGATGGCCACTCCAAAATATTGACTTTGTTATCCTTAAGCCACGTTGTAACCAGTTTGGCAGTAGCATTGGGTCATTGTCCATTTGGAAGACACATTTTCACCAAAGCTTTAGGTTCTTGGCTGATGTCTTGAGATGTTGCGTCAGTATTGCCACATCATCTTCTTTTCTCATGATGCCATCTATAGTGTGACGTGCACTAGTCCCTCCTGTGACAAAACACCCTACAACATGATGCTGCCACTCCCATATTTCACAGTTGGGATGGTGTTCTTAGGCGTCAAAGCTTCTCCCTTTTTCCTGCAAACGTAACAATGGTCATTATGGCCAAACAGTTCAATTTTAGTTTTGTCAGACCACAGGAGATCTCTTCAAAAATTAGGGTATTTGTTCTTGCGTGCATTTGCAAACATTAATATGGCTTTTTTATGTTTCTTTTGGAGTACTGGCTTCTTCCTGCCATAGTAGCCTTTCAACCCATGTTAATACAGTACTCATTTCACAGTGGATAATGACACACTCTTACCAGCTTCCACCAGAATTTTCACAAGGTCTTTTGCTTTTGTTCTTGGGTTGATATGCACATGTCTGACCACAGCATGTTCATCTCTGTACACAGAACCTGTCTCCTTCCTGAGTGGTATGATGGCTGGATATTCCCATCTTATTTGTACTTGCATATAATTGTTTGTACAGATGAACAAGACACCTTCAAGTATCTGGGAATTGCACCTGAAGATGAACCAGACATGTGCAAGAACACACTTTTCTTTCTGAGATCTTGGCTGATTTCTGTTGACTTTCCAATGATGCTACACAGAGAAGCAGTGTGCTTCAGGTGTGCATTAAAAAACATCCACAGGTGTGTCTCTAATTAACTCAGATATTGCCAATAAACCTATCAAAAGCTTCCAACTTGACATCATCATATGGGCTGTCCCATACTGTTTAAAGGCATAGTACTCTTAGGGGTACTTTACATGCTGCGACATCGCTAGCAATTTTGCGTGCGATAGCACCCGCCCCAGTCGTTGTAACTATATGTGTTGATCACTGCCGTAGCGAACATTATCGCTACGGCAGCGTCACACGCACATACCTGTTCAGCGATGTCACTGTGACTGCCAAACAATCCCTCCCTCAAGGGGGAGGTGCGTTCAGTGTCATAGCGACGTCACTGCAGCGTCACTAAGCGGGTGGCCAATAGAAGTGGAGGGGCGGAGATGACGTAACATCCCGCCCACCTCCTTCCTTCCGCATTGCCGGTGGAGGCAGGTAAGGAGATGTTCGTCGTTCCTACGGTGTCACACATAGCGATGTGTGCTGCCGCAGGGACGACGAACAACATCGTACCGGTGGTTGCAGCGATATTAAGGAAATGAGCGACATGTCAAAGATCACCGTTTTTGAACGATTTTGTGCTCGTTGATCGTCGCTCATTTGTGTCACACGCTGAGATGTCGGTAACGGCGCCGGATGTGCGTCACTAACGACGTGACCCCGACGATATATCGTTACCGATATCGCAGCATGTAAAGTACCCCTTAGTGTATGTAAACTTTTGACTTTGCAGAAAGTAATAAAAATGCCTTAAAACATTCTCTCTCTCTCATTAATCTGCCATTTGGCAAATATAAATAATTTTGGTTCCTAACTGACCTAAAACGGGAAAGGTTAATTCTGATTTTGTGTCAGATAATGAGAAAAACTTGCAGATGTGTCTGTATAGATAGTGTATGTAAACCTCTGGTTTCAACTGTATGTCTTGGTCTTGATGATATTTTCCCCCTACTAGTTTTTGGTTGTAAAATAAGACAATATAAAAAAATATGTTCTTTGCTCCATTATGTAAATATCAGAGAAGATGCAGAAAGAAATTGATAATGTAATAGGCAAAGATCGCTGCCCATCAATAGAGGACAGGAGTAACATGCCGTATACAGACGCCGTAATCCACGAGATCCAGAGATTTGCTGATATCATCCCGGCAGGAGTGCTCCATGCTGCCAGCAAGGACACAACCTTCAGAGGATATAACATTCCTAAGGTACAATATTTTCCTCTTAATATTGACCACACCATTTTTTCTGTTTGGCATCAGTTTAGTAATGTGTGCGACACTGCAAATTTTTGGTCATACTACCCACTATTTTAAGGTCCATGCTCTTCTCTTCCCTTTCTCCACTTGTCAAGTCATGGTCCTCACCTTTCTGATATAGTGGGTTAAAAGGAAATGTTCTGGGTCCCTGGAAATTTGGTTACTTTTTCAGGAGTCTGGAACGTTTACCCTTTTCTCGCGAAGCTCCTGACCAATCCAGGAGGTTTGGCGAGTATGACTTTGACTTCCTTAGCTCTCTATCTCTACCTGTTCCTATGTTTTAAGAATATAAGCCAAGCAAAACATGGAACTTTGCCTCTTTCAACTACTACTCTAGTCTTACGTTTTTTTTTCTTGAGATTTCTGACCAGTATGACTTTGACTGTCTTCGCTCATCAGCTTTCCAAGTTTTTAAGTTTACGAACCAATCTCAACATTTAACAAGTTCTCTTTTAACTATTACTTTACTATTTATACAGTAACTAGTCAGGACCTCAGAGACACCAGGGATGTCTCATGTGAAAAAAGTTGAGCTGATCTTAATGTCTTGGTTCTTAGGCCGGCTTTGCATACTACGACATCGCAGGTGCGATGTCGGTGGGGTCAAATCGAAAGTGAAGTACATCCGGCGTCGCAGTCGATATGGTAGTGTGCAAATCCTTTTTGATACGATTAACGAGCGCAAAAGTGCCGTTATCGTATCATCGGTGTAGGGTCCGACATTTCCATAATGCCGGTGCAGCGACAGGTATGATGTAGTTCCTCGTTCCTGCGGCAGCATACATCGCTGTGTGAGAAGCCGCAGGAGCGAGGAACTTCACCTTACCTGCGTCCCGGCTGCAATGCGGAAGGACAGAGGTGGGTGGGATGTTTACATCCTGCTCATCTCCGCCCCTCCGCTGCTATTGGCCGCCTGCCGTGTGACGTCGCTGTGACGCTGCACGACCCGCCCCCTTAGGAAGGAGGCGGGTCGCCAGCCAGAGCGACGTCGCAGGACAGGTGAGTGCATGTGAAGCTGCGTAGCGATAATGTTCGCTATGCCAGGAATCACAAGATATCGCTGCTGCGACGGGGGCGGGGACTATCGCGCTCGACATCGCAGCATCGTCTTGCAAAGCTGGCCTTACAATCAGTTACTACCTAAATCTCATTTTTCACACTTAAGTTTTCTACCTTATTTATACATTTACTTTCAGAGAAGCTTAGTGATTCCAGTCCTGACCTCTGTCCTAAAAGACCCCAAATATTTCAAAACCCCAGAGGAGTTTGATCCTGGACACTTCCTTAATGAGAAAGGCGACTTTAAGAAAAGTGATGCATTTATGCCATTCGCTGCAGGTAAGCAACTATTTCTTAATCACAGCATAAAGTGATCTGTAACCTATGACTGAATTTAAGCTTCAAAATATCTGGGGTTCAGAATGTGAGACTATCTGCCTTTGGTTTGTAGATATAGATTTGGTAGAAGGAAGACCAAAAATATGACTTGGAAAGCCTTTGTCTTTACAAATACACAATATTTATAATATTGCAACCATAAAACTCTGAAACACGTGGTCTACATGGTCTACATGGCCTATAGTTCTCTTACGGAGTCATGACTAGAGACTGAGCATGTGCAAAATTTGCGCAAGATTATTTAACCGGTCTGAGCTTCTGCTCTTTGGAGAAAAGTTCTTATTGGACATCATCAGAGGTAAGACACAAAACTAAAGGTCCCCATACACATTAGATGGAAGTTTTCCAAGCTTACCTACTTTGGGGACCCCAGCTGACCATCTGAGGGCTTCCAGCTCCTTCCCCAACAGATGCTATGGGGTAAGAAGGATCGGGCAGTTGGAATTGACCCCTTCGTGATGCGGACAATTTTCGTTTTTGTGTTTTCAATTTTTTTTCCCCTTCGTCCTTAAGCCATAACTTTTTTTTTAGTTTTTGTCCACATAGACATATCAGAGCTTGTTTTTTTTTTTGCGGGATGACTTGTGCCTTTGAATGACACCATTCATTTTACTACATACTGTACTGTAAAACAGGGAAAAAATCCAAATGTGGAGAAATTGTCAAAAAACTGAATTCTAACATTTTTGGAGGAATTGTTTTTATGGTGTGTATTTTGTGGTAAGACTGACCTCACAGTATAATTCTCCTCACAAGTACAATTATGACGATACCAAACATGTCCATTGTTTTGCTATTTTAGTGGTATTAGTGGTATTAGTGATTAAAAAAATAAAAAAGAGTTGGCGTTGTGTCGCCATTTTCCAAGACCAGTAGCTTTTTCATTGTTCAGTCGATGGAGCTGTGCGATGGCTTATTTTTTTGTGGGGCAAGATGATGTTTTTATTGATACCATTCTTGGATAGATATGACATTTTGATCTCTTGTTACATTTTTTTGGTATTGCAGCGACTCAGCCCAGTTTCACACATCCGGCTTTTCGCCGGTTTGGCGGATGCGGCGCACGCCAGTACAGTATGATACAGTACAGTGACAGCACCGCAACTTTCGGGTCACTTGCTCTGGTCACATGACAGCATGTGACCGGCGCTTGTCGCGCTGCCAGTGTACTGTATACACTGTACTGGCGTGCGTCGCATCTGCCAAACCGGCGAAAAGCCGGATGTGTGAAACCGGGGTCAATAAATGTAATGTTGGCGTTCTTGCATTTTTTTTGTTTATGAAGAGATGACCCATGAACCACCGCAGTGGAGAGTTAGGGTACTTTCACATTACGTTCAGTGGTCCCGTCGTGGCTTCTGTCCAAACCTCCCCACAAACCGGGTTTCGGGCGCATGCACCGATGGGGCCATTGAGTATAATGGTGCAGACGGAGTCTTGCTTTGTCTTGCACCATATGTGCTTTCTCCAGGTGGACACCCAGTCGTAGTAGACTGTGTTTTGGTGACCGCTTCCAGTAAGTGTATACGCCCTAAAATGGTGCAAGACAGAGCACACACTGTGACTCCGTCTGCACCATTATAGTCAATGGCCTCATTGGCGCATGCTTCCGAAACCCATTTTGCCAGGGAGAGGGAGGGTTCGGATGGAAGCCAGACGGAACGATTGAACATAGGTCAGGCGGATTTCGTAACGGGGTTAAATAGTTTATCCTTTTTTTTCTAAATGAGATAAGCCTCCGCCTGGGATGTCTGGCAGTGTTTTCCTCCTTTCCCTCCTTTCAAAACATGTGAGCCAAGTGCATGACTGAATCGGGAGACTCCTGTCCTGACTATCCACCGAATAATACAGATGTCTCATACATACTTTGGCCCTCTGCACATGTCTTTGTCTTTGGTACATTTGACGTCCATTTCCACACATTCCGGAGACACAGATACACGTAGACCCATTAAATTCAGTAGGTTTGTTCAGACGTCTGTTTGACACCGACCGTATGTCCGTTTTGAGCACATGTGTGTCTGTGTGCTCCAAACTGCAACATGTCTGTTTTTGGCTGGCAGCACGGATGTCACACAGACCGCACACTGATGTGATCTATGTAACATCAGCGTGACATGTACTGAAGTACACCTCACTGAAATGAAATGGATTTTTATACTTACCTGTCTCCAGCGATGCTGTTGCTTCCGGGTCCAGCTCATGATGCCTCATAAATATTCACTGCACTGACTGCGGACCCAGAAGCAAGGGTGACAGCAGCGCCGGAGACAGGTAAGTATACAAGTTCATGCTGTCCGTGTGCTATCGGGATGTCACAGTGATAGCACACTGATGACACACACACTGACAAATGGATGGCCAACGGAACTCCACAATGGATCGTGCAAAATGTTCGTTTTTTGCACGGACGTGTGAAGGGGGGCTTCTGATAGTAGGTAAAAGCTGGGCGGTCTTTTAATGGTAAAAGTTGTCAAAGTCGCCTACTGTGGGGAAATCACTCATTACATTCTGATTTGAAATCACTGATCATTCCAGAGCATTGAAAAACTAGAGGTGACCTCATGCTTTTATGTTGACGCAATTGAATATATTTTTTCTACTCCCCGCAACCTTTTTCGCTTGACTTCTTATTGTGCACTCTTGTTCTGTTTTCTCAGGCAAACGCACGTGTTTGGGAGAAGGCCTGGCTCGCATGGAGCTCTTCCTCTTTCTGACCTCTATATTGCAAAAGTTCACCTTGGAGCCCACCGTAGACAGAAAGACCCTGAGTATAAGACCCGAACCCAACACCAATGCTTCCAGACCCCAGGCATACCAGATGAAGGTCGTCCCTCGTTTCTGAGCGGAAGATGAACGCCTTGAAACAGAAAACCTATCCAGAACTTCGAAAATAAGGAGGATGCCCTAATATTGGAAGGATATCATCTGCGAAAAGACTACAAACGTTTTTGCATAAAAAAAAATCATATATACAGTATGTATATTTTTTATTCTTGTATTTTTAGTGTTGTTATGCCTTAATATAATATAATTTTCAACATCTGTAATTTTTTTTTAATAAAAAAATTGGACTGTAATGTGTAACTTATTTGTTTTTCAAGATTATTTCTTCCATTGATGCTTGTCTGATTTCTGCTATCTTTTGTTACAGAGGTCCTTAATTTTAGCTATGTTTACAAGTCTATTTAGCCTGGAATTATGGTAGACACCATGATGAAAGACGAACCGATCCAAATACAGTTTATCGTCCCCATCCATCATGTGATGGATCCGACACTTTCTTATAATTTGTTGTTCTGCACCTATGATGGAGCGGAATAATATAATTGCCATTTCAGATGTGAAACTTCTTAGTTTGCTCCTAAAGGGACTGTGCGGATACTGCACTCTGACTCTATGGAGGCCTAATATATGGTTCCCTAACCGCTATGCCTGGGCATACACTCCCGGCACTGTCCACAGGACCAGTTCGCTCTGAGGCTTGATGGTACAGTGGTTCGCACTTCATTTTGTTAGGTTGATGCAGGACTTCTCTTCCCACGATTCACCGGGCAGCTGGGCTCATCAGGCGAGGTTTTCTAGCAGGCCGGATGCCGACTCTCCTGTGTACGTCCCTCTGCACGTCTTGGAACTCTCTCACACTGTCTGCCACTTCCTGCTTCTCCCTGCACTTTTCTCAGGGCAGACCAAACAAACACATAGCAGCAGGGGAGATACAGACCATTCCATTGTGCTCTGCAGGGGAACCAGTTTCTTAAAGCCACAGTAAAAAAAAAAGTCTTAAAGTCATAGTAAAGCAACATCCTTAGTCGGGGCTGCACTCCCCTACAGCAGCACTGTCATCTGCAAGCAATAGGAGAAGGTGTAGCGGAGACTCAATACTTGACTTTATGTGGGTCATATTAAAGACAAAATGTTGGAATTCAACTTTCATTCTGCAGTGGATCAGCAAATTCAGCTTAAGGAGAGGTCACAAGAAAAGAAGCAAAACTGCAAATGCAAAGGCAGCTGTCAGCAGTGGCTCTTGATTAGAGATGAGCAAACTTGTGAAGGTTCAGATTGCTGGCAGCAAACGGACCTACCTCCAAAGGTTCAAGCTTGACCCAAACCCCGGTCAAATCACTGATTGGCAGTTTGAGTCTCCGCCTGCATACAGCCAGCCATAAGCAGATCACTTTCGGGGGAGAGGGAGGGGGCATTTTCAAACTATATTTCTTTTATTGCACGCATGTGATCACGCTGTTGTTACCTCCAGTGCGAGCCGTTCAAACACTGCAAGCGGCTCACACTGGGCTGAGCACCGAGCTTTGCTGGCGTGAGTTATGTTCGCACGTAAAGCATCTGAACCCTAAACCCAAACCTTGATTTTTAAATTCGGTGTTCGGTTCGAAAACTGAACCTCAGGTTCGCTCATCTCTAATCTCGATGACTTGCATGACAAATGCATTAAGAAAATTCATCAAACAACCATTAATAATCTCCCTGTGCGCAACCAAGGCTGTAAAGGGTACTTTACACGCTGCGATCTTGCTAGCGAGCGTACCCGCCCTCGTCAGATGTGCGACACAGGCAAATAGCCGCCCGTGGCGCACAACATCGCTTACACCCGTCACACGGACTTACCTTCCCTGCGACGACGCTCTGGCCGGCGATCCGCCTCATTTCTAAGGGGGCGGTTCGTGCGGCGTCACAGCGACGTCACACGGCAGCCATCCAATAGAAGCGGAGGGATGGAGATGATCGGCCGGAACATCCCGCCCACCTCCTTCCTTCCTTCTTTTCCGGTGGACGCAGGTAGGAGATGTTCATCGCTCCTGCGGTGTCACACATAGCGATGTATGGTGCCGCAGGAACGACGAACAACATTGTACCTGCAGAAGCAACGGCATTAAGAAAAGGAGCGACGTGTCAATGATCAACGATTTTTGACATTTTTGCAATCGTTGATCGTCGCTTCTTGGTGTTACACGCAGCAATGTCACTACCGGCACCGGATGTGCGTCACTAACGACGCGACTCCGACGATATATCGCTAGCAATGTCGCAGCGTGTAAAGCACCCTTAAGTGCGATCACATGTAGGAACATCGCCCCATACATGACCGAATATAAACACATAGGACACAGTACAGACTGAGCTGTAGTCACCGGGGCTCGGGATGGCTCTGAATATCGCAGCTACACTTCTCCTGGCTACTGGGGTCACTCTTCTCATCTATCCCATTAAATGGTGGGGTAGGATCAAACAGAAGGACCTGCCCCCAGGACCTACACCTCTGCCTGTCTTGGGGAATGTCTTCCAGGTCAGCACCTCAGAGCTACCACAGTCATTAATTAAGGTAAGATGACATAATATATGACAGTCTGTAGCTAACCATAAACATCAACCTCTAATCTGCTAGTAAAAACACGCAAGGTAAAAAGGAGCATTTTTTAGCCCCTGGTATTGCATTTATTTGGTTATAGAACCAATGGTATGGCCATTTCTCCAAAGTTTTCCAATTTCCAAAGATTTTCTCAAAATTTCCAAAGTGTTAGTGTTGTTGTCACATGAAGTACACAATCAGTACTTGCCATAAAACAGCCCCAAAGCATAATGCTGCCTCCACCATGCTTCACTATGGGTATGGTGTTCTTTTAGTGATGCACAGTGCTGGATTTGAGCCAAAAAAAACCTTTTGGATTTATAGGCAAAAAAGTTCACCCTTGGGCTCATCAGACTATAAATTATTTTCCCACATATTTTTGGTAGACTTAGTGTAGGTTTTGGCAAAGTATAGTCAGACTTTAATATTTTCGTTGATAAAAAAAAGTATTTTGTCTTGCTCCCCTAAGGCACAGGCTGGACATATGAAAGATACGGGAGATTGTTGTCACATGCAGCTCTTGTCAGACGCTCTTACAGCTCCTTTACTGTTGCTGTAGGCCTTTTGACAGGCCAATTTTCATCATATCTTTGACCAGTTTTAGAGAGATGTACATTGCTTGGTGATATCACTTCCGTGCCAAATTTAAGTCACTTCTTTGTGACATATTTACAGTGGCCCATGGTGTATCTAATGCATTGGACATTTTTTTGTACCTTTCTCATCACTGATATCTGATAACAATGAGATAGATCCCTTTGCTGTGTTGTAAGCTGTTTACAGACCAAGGCTTTTGCTGTACAGTACAGGAAAATCCTATTAAAAAGCAAAACTTTATGGGGTTAATCAAAATCCCCATAAAAGATGACAGCTGTGTACTGACTACCATTTAGAGTGAGTTTAAGCGTGATTGGCTAATTCTGAACACAATCACATCCCCAAATATAAGAAGAAGCTCACGCTTACGCAACCACATTATTCAATTTTTATTTTTATTTTCTCTACCAAAATGATTTTAATTTGCTTTAAAATGGATTTGTTCAGATTATAGGAAATATTTTCTCTTGGTATGACTTTTGTACATGACAAAAGAATTGCATTGTAACAGAGGTGTGCAGACATTGTGTATCCACTGTATCTTTTTTTATATATATATATATATATATATATATATATATATATACACACACATATATTTTTATATATATATATATATATATATATATATATATATATATATATATAATATGGGCTTAGAAAGGTGTTCCTCAATTTTTCACAATGCACCCATAAACTTAAAGGGAATCTGTCAGCAGGTTTTTGCTATGTAGGATGAAGACAGCATGCTGTGAGGGTTAACACAGAGATTTCAGCCATGCATCTCTTATCCCAAAGTGTTTTGTTGTTTACATTCTATGTTTGTTTTAGCTTCATTAGCTTCTCATTTCCTGAAATGAAGAGCTGTGAGCCCAAGCTTGTCCTACCCCCCTCTGTGATTAGCAGCTTCTCATTGCCTATAGACTTTGTATACAGAGCCTGGTGTGGGTGGGGGCAGCTTTCTCAGCTCTGCTGCATTGCTAAAACTAAAAACTCTGTGCAAGAACCGCTGCACCCAGGGATCTCAGTCATACATTATTGGATTCAGGGTCTCTGAGGCTTTCTGATGATGTAGCAAAAACCTGCTGACAGATTCCTTTTACATATATTTTTACTGGCATTTTATGGGATATACCAACACTAAGTAACAAGTATTTGTGAAGTGGAAAGGAAATGATTAATGGTTTTCTAAAAGTTCTAAAAATATAATTCTGAAAAGTGTGACATGCATTTGTATTCAGCCCCCCTGAGTCAATACTTTGTAGGATCACCTTTTGCTGCAGTCACTGCTGCAAGTCTTTTGGGGGATGTCTAGTGGTGACATTTTTTTCTAAACTGTTGCACCGATTTGTAATATTCTTGAAAACAGCTTATGTGTTACATATGTTAATTATCTCTCTAGCTGAGCCAGACGTATGGACCCGTCTACACCTTCTATTTAGCAAAATATCGGATAATAATGCTGATTGGCTATGATGTCGTGAAGGAAGCCTTGGTGGACTGCAGCGACGCGTTCAGTGATAGGGGAGAAACAGGAATAGGAGAATTTTTTTTAAAGGATTATGGTAAGTGGCAAAGGGGATATTTAATCAGAAAATACCCAACTAGATGCTTATGTTAAATGAATTGTTTAAAAAAAATGGGATTTTTTTTTTAAATCACAATTAAAAAAAAATAGTTAGATAAAAATCTTGCAATTTTCACACTGATCATTTGGGATATCCTACACTCATGGTTCCTATTCTTTCAGGAAATTTACATATACATTAGCAGCTTTTGTATTGATGCATCTAATGAGCTGGTGCAAAGGGAGAGCTGTGATATCACCTGCTGGAAATGATGAATGCTATTTTAACAGCTGTGTATAGAGCTGAAATCTGTCATTCTAAGGCCTCTGTCACTCGCACGTGCCTCCGGTACGTGTTTGGCAGTTTTCTCACGTACCGGAGACACGTACACACAGAGACCTAGGTATTCCTATGCTTTAGGACACACGTAAGTATTTGTGCACGGAATGTGTGTCCGTTCCGTACTTACGTGTGCCCGTGTGCTCCATACACTGACATGTCCGTTTTTCTCCGGCATCACAGGTGTCACACGGAACACAAACATGTCACACGTAACACACACGGACCACACGGATGTGTTCCGTGTGACACGCATCGGAGAAAAGACATGTGTCTGTGAGAAAAAAAAAAAAATCTTTACTCACCTTCTCCAGCCCTCCTGTCTCTGCCGCTGCTGTAACTTGCTCCCGACTGTCGCTCATTATGCTCATTGCATATTCACTCCACTGCGGCCGGAAGCAGCAGCAGCGGGGAGGCGGCAGGACCGGGGACCGAAGATCAGCACCACGGACAGCGACGCCAGGGACAGGTGAGTAGAAAGTTCCCTTCTCCGTGTGTTATCAAGGATAACACACGGAGAATACACGTAGCCCATAAACACAGGTCACGCAGGGAAAAACGCACCTCTGACACGTCCGTGAAAAACGTGCGTTGTTTTTCACGAACGTGTGAAGGGGGCCTAAGGCTGTCGTAATGATAGTGAGACTGCTGAAAAGTCTTAAGTAAAGAACACTACGCATGAGTCTAAAATATCCCCATTGGCCAGTATAGAATTTGCAATATTTCTCAGTTTTATACGGACTGTGATATGGAAAACAAAAAACGAACAAAATAAAAAAAAATACATGAATGATTTAATTACTAGGTCTTTTTATGATCTCTTTAAGTAAATTAATACAATGATGTTAAATTAATACAATTGTCAAAGATTTCAATGTGAATTATTGATTATTCTCTAATTATAGGTAAAGACAATATTTCTTTTTATATATATATATATATATATATATATATATATAAAAATAATTATTTTTCAGACTATAAGACTCACTTTTTTCCTCCAAATTTGGGAGAAAAATAAGGGTGCATCTTATAGTCCAAATGTACCTGGCTTGCTTTGTGGGGAGGTGGCAGAGTGGGGTCACAGGAGGTAGGAGCAGGGTCGTTGGTGCAGGAAAACTCGGTGTCAAGAGGTGGGCAGGATTATGAGCAAATGAATATTCACTGTTCCTGCTTCCGCCGGCTTCCTCACAGTGGCGACCACTCCTGCCTTTAGCACTACTGTGACTGGGGGAACATGGCAGTGACATCATGCACTGTCCATCACTTACTTGCCAAAGTCAGTTGCAGGAAGACTCGGTGTTGAGAGGTAGACAGGATTAATGGAAAATGAATATTCACTGGTCCCGTCCGCCGGCTTCCTCACAGTGGCGACCACTCCTGCCTTTGGCACTACTGTGACTGGGGGCGCATGGCAGTGACATCTTGCACTGTCTATCACTTACTTGCCAGAGTCAGTTGCCCCTATCAGGTGGTATTGCTGCCGATAACAGGTCACAAATTTTTTTGTGAAATTGTTTTTTTTTCATCAGTCTACCATGACAATTGTCCGTGGCATATCTGAAGGCAGATCAAAGTACTGTAATGCGCAGGCACAAGGAAAGATCAAAGATCACTCATGCATGTGCACCACAGTACGTTTATTTGCCCCCAGCCAGGCAGATCAAACTGGGAATGCACAGGAGCACAATGGAGGCCTCTCTGTGATTTACGCAATAGGGGGCTGGGCAAGAGGATGGTGATCCCATAAGATGGAGGAGGTACCGCACGAAGAGCAACAACACCCATCTAACAGGACCGCCCACTAGCTGAGTATAATAAAGGTGTTTTTTTATGTTACACAGAGCGGCCTGGGCTCTTATATACAGTACTAGCTGTAGTACCCGGGCGTTGCCCGGGATAATAACTGTCTCTCTCCCAGTCTCTCTCTGTGTCGCTGTCTGTCTGTCTCTTTCCTTGTCTGTCTGTGTCTATGTCTCTGTCTGTCTGTGTTCATGTCTCTGTCTGTTTCTATCTCTCTATCTGTCTTTGTATCAGTCTGTCTTTATCTCTGTGTCTCTGTGTCTGTCTGTCTGTCTCTTTACCCATCTGACTCTTTCCCTGTCTGTCCCATTCCTGGTCTGTCTCTTTCCTGGTCTGTTTCTTTCTCCACCTGTCTCTTTCCCCATCTGTCTCTTTCCCCGTCTGTCTCTGTCTGTCTCTTTCCAGGTCTGTCTCTTTACAGGTCTGTCTCTTTCAAGGTATGTCTCTTTCAAGGTATGTCTCTTTGCCCGGTCTGTCTCCTCGTCTCTTTTCCTATCTCTTTCCCTGTCTGTCTTTGTCCATCTCTTTGTCTGTTTTTTCCTGTCTATCTCTTTCCCTGTCTGCCTGTTTCTGTCTGTCTCTTTCCTTGTCTGTCTCTATTTTTCTGTCTCTTTCCCCATTTGTCTGTATCAAGGTCTGTCTCTTTCCCTATCTATCTTTGTCTGTCTCTCTGGCTGTCTCCTCTTTCCCTTTCTGCCTGTCTCTGTCCCTGTCTGCCTGTATGTCTGTCTCTTTCCCCATCTGTCTCTTTCCAGGTCTGTCTCTTTCCAGGTCTGTCTCTTTCTCCATCTGTCTCTGTCTCTCTCTTTCCCCGTCTGTCTCTGTCTGTCTCTGTCTGTCTCTGTCAGTCTCTTTTACCGTTTGTCTGTCTCTATCTCTCTGTCTCTTGCCCTGTCAACTCTCTCTCTGTCTGTGTCTCTGTCTCTTTCTCTCTCTGTCTCCCCACCGACATCATATTACCTCACACATAAGCTTCTTATACTAACAATGTCTTTTGTTCCTATAGCAACCAATCACAGCTGCTATTAAAACCAGTAGTTCCAGGCTCCATTTACTTTAATGGAGGCATGTTTTTTGGAGAGTAACTGTAAAGCGTGGGGTTAAATTTTCCTGTCAAAACATAGTCTACGACGTTCCCTGAGTCACATGAGGCGTCTGTGCAAAATTTCGTGATTGTAAATGCGATGGTGCGGATTCCTTTAGCGGACGGACACACACACATACATACACTGAGCTTTATATAATAGATTTTAGGGCTCACTGGTGGAGGCCGCAGCTCATGCGGGAGAAACATGGTGACAGGTTCCCTTTAATGTCTGTAAATTTGCAAAACCAACTAATGAAACCCTTAAACTACTAGATGTAAATACTCTATTTGGTGCTACTATGGAAAACAAACCCTAGTGTATCTTTTTATAGGGATCTTTGCAAGCAGTGGAGAAAGATGGAAAGTCCTTCGCAGATTTTCAATGACAACTATGAGAAATTTTGGTTGGGGAAAGAGAAGCATCGAAGAAAGAATCCAAGAAGAAGCCCGATGTTTTACTGAGAAATTGATGAAGGATAAAGGTGGGTGCAATGTCAAAAATGTTCTCACCTGTTATGGCTTTTGACCAGCGACCATCAGTCCAGACGTCCCCTACGAACATGCTCATATGGATGGAGAGAAAAAAGTATCGGTCATGTTGAGTTTTACGTTTCAGATCCTTGTTTTTTTCCCACATTTATGATGATTTGATAGTATAACTGTCAGGCTGTCTGATCCACAGAAAATGATGGTAATGGTTAAAGCATGAGCTCACCATACAAACTGGACTACAGATATGCAGTCCTACGTGGTAGCGATCTTGCCATGTTCCATATTTTCCTAATAACGCTAACTTTTAGAATTGATTAAAAGTTATTAGATAAATGGAATCATACATAATAGCTAAAGTATAATAATACAGTTTTCTGAACTGATAACTAAAAATATACACAAGAGGATATGTATGAATAAATAATGGCAAAAGATGTATACAAGACAATACAAAATATACAAGATATAAAAAGATGCATAATGTCAGAACAAGATAATACAATAAACTTGTGTTATACTCAGGCCCCCTATCTGGGGGAGCCCCTCCCTGCCTAGACTGTCTCCACATGTAGTGGAGAGCCTTCTTGCCTAGACTGTCTCCACCTCTGGTGGACAGCCTTCTTGTCTAGACCACTTCCACATCTAGTGGAGAGCCTTCTTTCCTAGACCACTTCGACATCTGGTGGAGAGCCATCTTGCCTAGACCACTTCCACATCTGGTGGAGAGCCTTCTTGCCTAGACCACTTCTACATCTGGGGGAGACCCTGACTGCCTAGACTGTCTCCACATGTGTTGGAGCACCTCCCTACCTAGATTGTCTCCACATCTGAGGTAGCACCTCCCTCCCTAGACCACTTCCACATCTTGGGGACCACCTTTTTGCCTTGACCACCTCCACATTTGGGGGAGAACCTCCCTGCCTAGACTACCTCAACATTTGGAGGAGCAACTCCTCGCCTAGACCACCATCACAGCTTTGGTAGCACCTCCTTGCCTAGACCATCTACACATCTGGGGGAGAACCTCCTTGCCTAGACTATCTCCACATCTGGAGGAGCACCTCCTTGCCAAGACTGTTTACACATCTGGGGGTGGACCTCCTTGCCTAGACCATCTCCACATCTGGAGGAGGACCTCCTTGCCTAGACCATCTCCACATCTGGGGAAGCACCTCCTTGACTAGACCGTCTCCACATCTGGAGGAGAACCTACCTGCCTTCACCACCTCCACATCTTGGGGAGCGCTTCCCTGCTTAAACCATTTGCATATCTTGGGGAGTTCCTTCCTGACTAGACCGCCTCTACATCTGGGGGAGCCACTCCTTGCATAAACCTAGATAGACACAAGAGTAGGCCTTCCATGTTACAGTTTCGAATAGACTCAACCCTTGTTTTGTCTAAGACACAGTTTTATACCGTTGAGACTTTATGACATCCACATTGTGGTAAAGCCTCTTTCTAAACAGTGGACTGATCATATCAGTGGATGCTGAGATCAACACTTTGGGATGACTTTATCCAAGAAGTGCCCATGCACTGGGGCACTCACTGGTCTCCCTAGAATCAAACAGCTAAATCAATGGTAACTGTAAGATTATTAAAGTGATAGATTCAAACTGAGCCCTCAAATTAACCTTATTGTTTACGCACTAGTGTATTATTTGGTTAATCCAATGACTATTGGCCTCTTTATACTTACAGACGCTCCAATTGACCCAGAAAATATATTGCGACTCTCTGTTTCCAATGTCATTTGCTCCGTTGTGTTTGGTGAAAGATACGACTATGAAGATAAAAATTTTTTGACCCTCCTGTCATATTTTAATGAGATTTTGCAACTGGCAGGATCCCTTCCAGGACAGGTAAATATTACAAAATGTAAAGGAGTGTAATATAGTTATCATAAATACTTTACTCCCTATGAAAACATCTGCCCACATGACTGGTGTGGAAATGTCTACGGCCTCGGAACACAAATAGAATAGGAGATCCACTGAGTCTTGTAGAATGAGACCACTTTGCGGACAGTCTTGATTACCATATTTCTACCGTTTAGTGTCTACCGCTCCTGCACACAAAGGGGTATAGCTGGAGGTAGTGCAGAGGTAGCAGCCCCACAATTCTTGTTAAGCTACTGTACCAAATGAATGTTAACAGAGAGTAGTAGAACAGGGTATTTCCAAGCCGTGCCAATGACTACCAGATCATGAAGATTAATGCAGCTTTATTTATGCACTGGTCAACGCGTTTCGGGAGACTCTGCTCCCTTCCTCAGGACAGACTGGCAAAGAACATTAAATCATTCAAATTTAAGATTTAATGTTCTTTGCCAGTCTGTCCTGAGGAAGGGAGCAGAGTCTCCCGAAACGCGTTGACCAGTGCATAAATAAAGCTACATTAATCTTCAATCTTCATGATCTGGTAGTCATTGGCGCGGCTTGGAAATATCCTGTTCTACTACTCTCTGTTATCTGCCGATTTGGGGATCGCTGCCGTGACTCGGAGTTACATACATGCTGTTATAAGAGTTGTGACTTTCACAGCCCCTATAGGTGAGTAAAACTACCCCTCTCTATACCCCCCCTTCCTACCGGGGTAAGACCCTATTGCGCTTCTTTTTTCCACAGTTTTTTTCTTCCAAATGAATGTTAGTAAGAAGTAAATGGCAAAAAGAATGACAGTCTGCAGGATGTGACAACACTAGGTTTGTTTGTAGTCTGTCGCTATAGAAACAAAAAGGTCCAGTCACAGATACTGGGGTCTGCGCAAAATATTGGGGTCCAACTGAAATAAAAATACAACTGTGATATTTCAATGGAGTTGTCGAGCACAAATAAAACCTAAATGGTGTGAAAAAAGCAAAGTCTGGAAGACTCATCCTCGTTGATCCAGTAGAGGCCTCCTCTATGGTCCAAACCAGATGCAATGACATCATCATTTTTCTGGTGAGGCTGATGTTTCTCTGATGATGTTACAGTCTTCCGACCACTGCAGCCAATCACAGGCTGGTGATATCATCATTAGAGATGGTTGAGCACTAAAATGCTCAAATTGAGCAGGTTAGACGCTCTGAAAGGGCTCAACTCAAGTAACGAGTTTTATTGACGTCGATGATTGGGCTATTCAGCTCACTGCCCACAAACAGTCAGCCATAAACAGAGCATTTCTGGGGGGAGTGTGGGGTTTTTTCTTTTCTATTTTATTTTTTTTTTTACACACTACATTCAAAAACGTTCATCCCCCCCAAAAAAACATTCAGACACTGTAAATGGCTCGCACTGGGGCACCTGCTCGCATCATTCAGTGAAAGGAGAAGGCTTTTTGTGTTCTTATTTCAACAGAATGACACATCCAAGCCTAGACTTTCTCCCGTCTGCCTAGACTTTCTCCCGTCTGCCTAGACTTTCTCCCGTCTGCCTAGACTTTCTCCCGTCTGCCTAGACTTTCTCCCGTCTGCCTAGACTTTCTCCCGTCTGCCTAGACTTTCTCCCGTCTGCCTAGACTTTCTCCTGTCTGCCTAGACTTTCTCCCGTCTGCCTAGACTGGTGGGAGGGTACTTGGCAAACAATTGACTCCACTAAAAAACCCACACTAAAAACGGAACAAAACCGCATTTGTTTTTTGGTGCGTTTTTTTTGCCAGAAGATGTAGATTTCATGCTGAAAATTTCTGCACCAAATCTGTAGCGTGTGCACATACCACACTGAACCAACAAACTAATAGTAATGTTCTGTTATTATTTTCTGTTACTTTTTCCCATTATTAGCTCCTTAATATGTTCCCCGCTATAATGCCCTACATTCCTGGTCCTCATCAGAGGTTCTTCAAAATTGTCAACAGCCTAAAGCAATTTATTAAGGAGATGATAAAAATTCACCGAGACACCCTGGACGAGAACTGCCCTCGAGACTTCATAGATTGCTTCCTTATAAAGATGGAAGAGGTGAGTGTGGATAATATTAGATATCAGACCATTGAGAGTGACATTATTGTATGGAGAGAACATCCAATATATCCAAAATTCCACTAACATTGACAGTATGGCATCAGCTTATTTTGACTCTTATTTTGTCCATGCCATGCATATATGGGATTTTGATCATTTTTGCTCATTGAAAAAATGATGAATTGTAATTTTTTCTAGGAAAAACAAAATCTGGACACCGAATTTCATGATGAAAATCTACAGGCGACAATCATAGACTTATTCTTTGCTGGAACAGAGACGACCAGTATGACGCTGAGATACGGTTTTCTCGTACTCTTGAAATATCCCGAAATACAAGGTGATCATAATAACTGAATTATTAAATGTATTTGTTAATATAATCTCTGTGTAGATTATGTAGGAGTAGTGTCAAACTAGGTTCAAAGTCTCACCGCAGAAAAAATACTTTACAACTTTTTGTGACTTTTTTGCCCATTGTTTGTCCACTAACGTCATTGATTCCTTTTTTTTTTTTTGATGAACATAGAATATAGAAATTCCCACATCCAGTTTCCAAAAACCTCAGCTTCCTTTAAAATATTGAATGGTAAATGGTCCCGTATAAAATCCCTCAATCAGAATCGATGAGATCAATTTCAATAGGGTTTATACCAGTAAGTCTGAACTTTCTTGGTGACCTATAGAACCTATTTTAATCCCAATTTCAAGAGTTCAGATTGGGGGAAGAGTGCTGGTAGGCTAGTTTGCAACATAGGTAAGGCAGTTAAGTGTCATGGTGTGTCCCGCCCGGGGAAGACCTCGGGTGAGTCTGGTAGCAGAAGGTCACAGGGCCTTGCTGCTGGCAGATCCACTGCTGTTACTACAATAACATCTTGTTGCTATTAGTGCTGTAAGAGTTAAGCACCCTTTCTTGCCTGGCTGCTGGCTGTAGCTTTTAATTCCAGGTGCAGCTCTTTGAGCTCACTCCCCTTCACTATTTATAGTTATGTGCCTGATCAGCTGTTGCCTGTGACATATACTGTTTCCTCATGTCTATGTGTTCCAATTTGGAAGGAGCCTGCTCTGGAAGAAGTTTGTTGTATGCAAGGGTGGTGTTTCCTTCGCTGAGGCTTCTTGGAGTGTTTTAACCTTTTCATGTCTATTTCCCTGTCTGTTTTCCTACCCTTGTGTGTCTGTATTGTAGAGCTGAGACTAATGATCTAGTCGGCCTGCTCACTAGCCAGGATGAGTTTAGTGCAAACGGGGGCTTAGGAACGTGGTCAGCAACTGGGTGAAAGAACCTGTATAGGGACGTCAGTAAGTCAAGGGTACATCTACAGGTGGTGACCCCGTTCCCCTCTCCCTAGCGCCAGGGACCTTCAATGTATCATGACCCCTGTGTATCCCGTGTGTAGTGACACCTACTGGGAATTTTTAGCATCTGGTTTAACCCTGTTAGTTATGTCCGTGACACCAAGTCTACGGAAAATGTCACTACTCCGAGACCACAAAATATGATACATCTTCAGATATAATGATTGATTAGTCACTATAAAATAATGAATAGCCGTGTCCTCCATATATAAAGCTGTGGATAAAAAAATGGTAACTGTTCTTCACTGCTGTTTTGTCACATAATCTATCTGTACAGTACATGGAAAATTTATTTTTGCTTTTTTTCCTTATGCTTATCACTAAACTGTAAGCTGTAACATCCTCTCAGTAAACAGATTCACACATCAAAATGGTTGCTGCATTCCCTGCCTCAGCTTTTACACAGGCTACAACAGGTTGTGCTAAACTATGTGATGCGCTATACTAAATTGCAATGACTGTGCTATGCTATGTAATGTGTTGACTGTCAGTCATTATTAGAAAACCTCAGTTTTTTACTGGCTAATGCATGGATATTAATATGTATTCTGTGAAGTTTTTTTTATTGTGACTTTTTAGAAAATATTACTATCTTATCTGGAAGATACTTATACTTTACCTAGTATTTCTTAGTCTTGGCATGGTGACACTTTCCTCAGAATTAGCTATAGGTTGCAAAATAACAATATACTGAAAATTGTGTTCTTTGTTCCATTTTGGACATTTTAGAGAAGATCCACAAAGAGATTGATAATGTAATAGGCAAAGATCGGTGCCCATCAATAGAGGACAAGACTAAAATGCCGTATACAGAAGCCGTAATACACGAGATCCAGAGACTTGCTGATATTGTCCCTACAGGAGTGCCCCATGCTACCAGCAAAGACACAACCTTCAGAGGATATCACATTCCCAAGGTGCAGTATGATGGTCTTATCGACCACATCTGACTATGTTTGCTGTTTGGCATCAGTTTTCTAGTGTATGTGCCACTACAATTTTTCAGTTGTCACATTCTATTTTAAGGGCCATGTTCTTTACTGTCCATTCTCTGCCCCTCCAAGCATTGGTCTTCACCCTACTGAGATAGAAGAGGAAAAAAAGAAAGTGTAGGTGGTTCCCCCCAATTTTGATACCCAACCACGATAAAGCCTGACAGCTGGGGGCTGGTATTCTCAGGCTGAGGAAACCTGTGCTTATTGGGAGCCCCTCAGCCTGCAGCTGCTCACAATTGCTGCACCTATTAGATGCAACAATACCAGCATTTTACCCGGCTCCTCCCGATTGCCCTGGTGCAGTGGCAATCAGGGTAATAAGGGTTTTATAGCAGCCCACAACTACCACTAAGCCCATTTTAAACCACAACACTTTTGTCTCACATTGAATTTAATGGACTCGGGAAGGATCAATGATCGGATTGGCTTGGATAGTTGATCCAATCGTGATCTCAGGCAGGATTGGCGATATGTAACCAATCCGATCCTTGGCAGGATCACTCATCTCTACTAGAGATGAGCAAACCTGAGGTTTGGTGTTTGGACTTTTATGAAAAATCCTGAGTTCAGAGTTTGAGTGATTTACGTATGAACTTCACTTGCTGTGCTCGGATACACTTGGTGCTTGGCCCAGTGAGAGCGACTTGCAATGTTTGTACGGCTCGCACTGGCAGTAACAATAGCGTTATTGGATGTAGTATGCACAAAAAAAAGGAAAATCCCAGCCCACCAAGTGTTCTGTTATGACTGGCTGCATATTGGCGGAAAATTGAAGTGCCCAGTCAATGACGTCTATCAGGGTTCATGTCAATTTTGGGTCCGAAACCAAACTTAAATGAAAGATTAGCTGTACCCACCAAACCGACCTTCCACTGGTTCTCTCCTCTCTATTCTTGACTTTATTTTATGTTTATGAACGACAACCGGTCATCATTGCACCTCAGACACCAGTGTGATCCCATGTAAAAAAAAAAAGTTGTGCTGACTTTCTCAATACCTTGGGTCAATTCTTCTAATCAGCTAGGAACTAGATCTCACTCTTAACACTTTTTCTACATTGACATATTTCCAACATTTACTTTCAGGGAACCTTAGTGCTTACAGTTCTGACCTCTGTCCTTAAAGACCCGAAGTATTTCGAAAACCCAGAGGAGTTTGATCCTGGACACTTCCTTGACGAGAAAGGTGACTTTAAGAAAAATGATGGATTTATTCCATTTTCTACAGGTAAGAAACTATTTCTTGATTATGGTAAAAAAAGATCTGTAAATTATGGCTGAATTTAAGCTTTAAGTTGACTGGGGTCTGGTATATGAGTATATGAGACTATCCTACTTTAAAATGGTTGGAAGAACTAGACTGGGTTTAAGGAAAACCAAAAGCAAGACTTGGTAGACCTTTGTCTTTACGATCACACCATAGTTATAATATTGCATCCATAAAACTCTAAAAGACATGGTCTACAGTTTTCTTAAAGCGCACCAATCACCAGGATTTTCCTATATAAACTAAAGCCAGTGCTATACTGGCGCTATCATGCTGATTCTATACAGACCTTTCGTTGTCAGATTGGATGTATACTTTCTGAAATACAGGCAAATTAAGTTACTGCGATGTACAGCTTTTGATTGGCAACAGCTGGTGAATAGCTAATATGTGGGTTGGGTTTTCCTATCTATTCCCAATGTGCTTGCATGGCCTTCAGCCTCTCCAGACTTGTCTCCGATTGAGCCCATTAGGGATGTCATTGGTTGGCAACTGCAATGACAGCTGCCAGCAGCGGAGCTTGATGATTTTCCCAAAAGCATTCAGAGCGGTAGAACATTCTTCAGACATCCATTAATAACCTGATTGGTACTTTTACTCGATACTGAATACATTGAATTATTATTATTAGTATTATTATTATCATCATTATTTATTATTATAGCGCCATTTATTCCATGGCGCTTTACATGTGAAAGGGGTATACAAAATAGGGACAAGTGCAATAATCATAAACAATACAAGGCACAGACAGGTACAGGAGGAGAGAGGTCCCTGCCCGCGAGGGCTCAGTCTACTATGATCTGTTACCATGTTTATAAGTTTTGCATATCATTAAAATGTCTATCCATCCAGTCATTTGCATAAATTCCTTGCCATTTCAATTTTGAAGAGTGTGTAATTTTTCTAAACCAAACCTTCAAGTTTCGGAAGAAGTAGAAATCCAACGTTGGACGTATTAGTTAAAAATCCTTTTCTTTATTTGGAAAATTATTAAAATCCAGCAGGTGAAAAACACATCATGGGGAACCATGCAGAACAACGCGTTTCCACACTCAGGTCTTAATCATGTTCATCGAACAGGATTAAGACCTGAGCGTCGAAACGCGTTGTTCTGCATGGTTCCCCATGATGTGTTCGTCACCTGCTGGATTTTAATACTTTTCCAAATAAAGAAAAGGATTTTTAACTAATACATCCAACGCTGGATTTCTACTTCTGAATTGTTATTGGAGGCCGCACCATTCCGGGCGCAGGACACACTAATTATACAGCAGGTTGATCGGTGAGCTGGACTTTCGCTTTCTCTGTGTATTGAAACCTTTAAGTTTAGCTTGACTTCTTATGGTGTATGCTTCTTCTGTTTTCCAAGGTAAACGCATGTGTATGGGAGAAGGCCTGGCTCGCATGGAGCTCTTCCTATTTCTAACCTATTTACTGCAGAAATGCACCCTGGAGCCCATTGTGGATAGAAAGACTCTGAGTATAAGACCCGAGCCCAACACCAATGGTTCCAGACATCAGGCATACCAGATGAAGGTCGTCCCGCGTTTCTGAGCTGAAAACAAACCTCTTGCCTAAAGGAAACCTAAAGCCTCCACCAGAACTTATAAAAACTGGGCACAAAATTGTATATATTTTTTAGTAACGTATATAGTATAATATGATCTCTCACATCTAAAATAAATTATGTTAATAAAAATATTGGACTGTAATGTGACTATTGTCCTGTATGCTGTAGGTCATTTATTTTATTTTCCATGATTTCTTTCAATGAGGGTTGTGTGACAACAGAGTGTACAACTTAAGCCGGCCATACTCGTAAGCTAACAGCTATATTTCCAATGCTCGATTCTTCTCTCTCCTGATTCCTGATAGCTTGAGTTGGGAGGTCCTCACACCCATCAGATGGTTGACCAAGTTCAGCTAACTTTTATCTAATCCATATGGCAGCCTTTAGGCTATGTTCACATCTGCATTGGAGGCTCCTTTTAAAGCTACACTAATTTGTGGTGTACACCATGGCAGAAACCCTTTCTTCCCAATTTATCAAAGCTTGTAAGGTAGTACTCTGGCATAAAAAGCCTTGAAAAGTTGCATCATGTTAGCTGCGCTAAAATGTTGGCATTTTTACGCCATTTTTTCCCATCTCCGACAAAGTGGGCAGAGCTTGTGTAGGATGGGACATGGCAACCACAACGCATCAAATTCACAATAAACGGTGGCATTTGTTATGCCTCAACGTTTACTTCGGCTGATACTGGAGTATTATTTGGGAAAAGGCGCACACAGAGGTTCATGTTCATGTCACCTGTCCAAACTAGGAGCATCTGGCTCCAGCATATCTCCTCATCAAAACTGGCGTGAACAATACCCATCTTGATGAATTTGGCCCTTATGTCTTTGTAGACCTCAGATAATAATAATAATAATAATATTTATACACTTATATAGCACTATTAATTCCACGGCGCTTTACATACATTGGCAACACTGTCCCCATTGGGGCTCACAATCTAGAGTCCCTATCTGTAGGTCTTTGGAGTGTGGGAGGAAACCATTGCATCCAGAGGAAATCTCACAAACACGGGGAGAACATACAAACTTGCAGCTGTTGTCCTTGGTGGGATTTGAACCCAGGACCCCAGCAAGACTGCAGTGCTAACCACTGAGCCGCCGTGTCGCCTCACATCACAATAAACATATGGTCATATTGAGAAATAAATGGTTACCTGGCTGATCACCTTTACTCCTCTGCAGCCCCCTGTCCTGTTCTCTCCACAACGTTCTCTGATCTCAACTTTCCATCGCCACCACTCGTACACATGTTTGATGAATGGATCATTTGTTCGAAAAAAAAGAATTGAATGCTTAATGGATTGGCAACACATTATCTGGTCTTAAGGCTACTTTACACACAGCGACATCGCTAGCGATGTCACTCGTGAAAGCACCTGCCCTCGTCGGTTGTGCGTCATGGGCAAATCATTGCCCGTGGTGCACAACATCGCTAGGCCCCGTCACACAGACTTACCTGCCTAGCAATGTCTCTGTGGCCAGGAAACCGCCTCCTTTCTAAGGGGGCGGTTTGTGCGGCATCACAGCGATGTCACAAGGCAGCCATCCAATAGAAGCGAAGGGGCGGAGAGCAGCTGAAAGAAAGTCACGCCCACCTCGTTGCCGGAGGACGCAGGTAACGTGTTGTTCCTCGTTCCTGGGGTGTCACACGTAGCGATGTGTGCTGCCTCAGGAACGACAAACAACCTGCGTCCTGCAACAGCAACGATATTTGGGATTAGAACGACGTGTCAACGATCAACGATAAGGTGAGTATTTTTGATCGTTAACGGTCGTTCGTAGCTGTCACACGCAATGACATTGCTAACGAGGCCGGATGTGTGTCACGAATTCCGTGACCCCAATGACATCTTGTTAGCGATGCCGTTGCGTGTAAAGCCTCCTTTACTCTTCTGAGTATGGCCAGCTTTAGCCAGGGATAAATTGAGAATTCTGTTTAGAAGTTTAGTGGGAAATGTATCTTTACCTTGTGCTGTGAAGAAGGGGTGCATCGTTGCATCGTTATGACCCTTCCCACTAATATTTTGATAGATTATAATTATCTCATAATGGAGAACCCTTGTCAATCAAATAAGCAGATGTTCCTCTCATTCCATAATATTCTACTGTTGAGGTGAGACTACAAAGGGTCTCTTAAGGTCTGACTGCCATGTTCAGATTATATTGTCATGTGTGCACACGAGAAAGAATAAAATAATGGACTACCAGTCAGTTATGAACTTTCTCCATGACAGACGCTAGAGATTTCTGCTTGTTTATTTTTCTTACAAAGCCTTTATAGTTCTAGAGGAGTAAAGGGTGTAGACAAAATATAGTCCAATCAGATATCGCAGGTCGGGCTCAGGACGTATAGGAATTTTCATAGTCTCTGCTGGAATGGTCAGTCCATATGTTGATAATTCTCCTTTGTGTTCATCATCTTGGGCGTTGGCCAGGATGTAGGAGCCATCTTTAAAGTTACATATGCTAGTATATTGTATTTAAGGAAAATCACTGAATATATATATATATATGTGTTAGTAAAAAAAAACAAAAGCATTCATAAATATGTGTGTTAGGTTACATCAACTAAATTACATACCTGAGTCTCTGAAATGGCTAAATTAACACTGCCTATAAGCGTAACCATAAAAGTTGTTGACCGTCAAAAAACACAAATAATCCTACGATCTATTGAGCAGCTTCATTCTCGGATATACAACAAGCAAGTAGACAGAAGAACATTGTGTGGTGCTATCAGGCATACAGCAGGATAGCCTCAAGGGTGCTTTACACGCTGCAACATCGCTAACGATATATCGTCGGGGTCACGGTGTTAGTGACGCACACCCGCGCCGTTAGCGACATCGCAGCGTGTGACACCAAGGAGCGACGCTCAACAATCACAAAATCATGAAAAATTGTTGACCGTTGACACGTCGCTCCTTTACGAAATATCGGTGGTGGTGCATGTCGCTGGTTGTTCGTCGCTCCTGCGGCATCACACATCGCTGTGTGTGACACCGCAGGAACGACAAACATCTCCTTACCTGTGTCCACCCGCAATGAGGAAGGAAGGAAGTGGGCGGCATGTTCTGGCCACTCATCTTCGCCCCTCCTCTGCTATTGGGTGGCCACTTAGTGACGCCGCTGTGACGTCGCTGTGTCGCCGAACGCACCTCCCCCTTGAAGGAGGGATTGTTCGGCAGTCACAGGGACGTCGCTGAACAGGTATGTGCGTGTAGCGCTGCCATAGTGATAATGTTTGCTACGGCAGTGATCACCACTTATTGCAGCAACGACGTGGGCGGGTGCAATCGCTAGCGACATCGCTAGCAATCGCTAGCGATGTCGCAGCATGTAAAGCACCCTTAAGTCTCCATGATTACCATCATTTTTGTAGTTAAAGTGCACCAATCAGGAGGATTTTACTATATAAAGCAAAGCCAGTGCTAAACTGGCACTATTATGATGATTCTATACATACCTTTAATTGTCAGCTAGGATGTATAGTTTTTGAAACACAAGCAAGTAAAGTTTGTAAAATGAGAAGCTTTTTGTTTGGCAGCAGCTGCCGATCAGCTGATAGCTGGGGTGGGTATTCATAATGATTCCTTCCCCCCTGCCTGTTGTTCCTCCCCCTGTCTTTTGTTTATGCTAATTCCGTTATAGAATGTTTTACTAATGGTTGTGGCTAAATCAAAGTGGCTAGAAGGTCCTTGCTGACATCTTACCCATGTGATGAGAAGGAGCGGGGCCTTTGGCAACCAAAAAATAATGTTGATTCCTGGTATCAGCTATGTTGGCTGAGGCCATGCCCCTTCTGGTCACATGGGTATGACATCAGCAAGGCTCTTCTAGCCACAACCATTAGTAAAATGCTTCTATAGTAGAATTAGCATGAATTAAAGCTAGGGGAGGAACAACAAGCAGGGGCTCAGGACTCACTATCAAAACCCACCCCAGCTATCAGCTAATCGGCAGTTGCTATGACTCAAAAAGCTGCTCATTTTACAAACTTTATTTGCTTGTGTTTCAAAAACTATACATCCAATCTCACAACTAAAAGGTATGTATAGCATCAACATCATAGCTCCAGTATAGCACTGGCTTTAGGATATACAGTGCCTACAAGTAGCATTCAACCCCCTGCAGATTTAGCAGGTTTACACATTCGGAATTAACTTGGCATTGTGACATTTGGACTGTAGATCAGCCTGGAAGTGTGAAATGCAGCAAAAAAGAATGTTATTTCTTTTTTTTTTTTTTTTTAAATTGTGAAAAGTTTATTCAGAGGTCATTTATTATTCAACCCCTCAAACCACCAGAATTCTGTTTGGTTCCCCTAAAGTATTAAGAAGTATTTCAGGCACAAAGAACAATGAGCTTCACATGTTTGGATTAATTATTAGTGATGAGCGAGCATGCTTGTTACTACTCGGTACTCGCACGAGTATCACTGTACTCGGGCTGCTCGGCGGGGACCGAGTAATCTCGCGATACTCGTGCTGTACTCGTGGTCTTCATTTCTGCATGTTGGCGCTCTTTTGAGAGCCAGCCCTCATGCAGGGATTGGCTGGCAGACCACTGCAATGCCACAGCCCTGTTAGTTGTGGAATTGCAGTGATTGGCCGGCCTGCACAGCGTGACCGAGCCTTTATACCGGCCGGCGCGCTGTGCTCTGCTCACAGCTATTCTGACAGTGAGTGTAGGGAGAGTGTCGCTGCTTCAGGGAAAGGTTTGCGGCCCTTTATAGCTATTTCCGTAGCAGGGCTGCAAACAGTGTGACCAGAAGTCCTTCTCAGGACTATTCTAGTTGTATACAGGCAGGCAGGGTATAGCCAGGTCGGAGTACAGGAGCAGAGTCCTTCTCAGGACTATTGCTGCTATATACAGGCAGGGTATAGCCAGGTTGGAATACAGGCTAGTGACCAGAAGAGTCCTTGTCAGGACTATTGTAGCAGTATACAGGCAGGCAGGCAGGCAGGGTATATAGCCATTCCTAGTGGTGACCGTATACCACATATACCAGCCTTCATCATATCTGGGGCTGGTGTACACAGTCTAAAACAGTCCAGATAGTGTCAGACTTCTCAGTAATTGTCGCTCCTAAAAACCTGTTAGGTTCTTATTGCGTCCGTGCTTGCATTTAAAAACCGCACGTGTGTGCCTGTCGGTGGCAGCGTACAGGTGCACTTGTGTGCGTTTTTCACAAACTATTATATAACGCACAAGTCTAGTGTATAATACACGTCAGTCAGCAGTGGCTGATAGTGTCAGACTTCTCAGTAATTTTTGCTCCTAAAAATCTGTTAGGTTCTTAGTGCGTCCGTGCTTGCATTTAAAAACCGCACGTGTATGCCTGTCGGTGGCAGCGTACAGGTGCACGATTTGCACAAACTTGGATATAACGCACAAGTCTAGTGAATACACGTCAGCACAGCATTGCAAAATGCGCAAGGGCGTTGGCAAGGAACAAGGAACTGGACGTGATGGTCACGGCAGAGGCCGAGGTCGTGGGCAAGCTCTAATTTCGCCACAACAGAGGGCCACATCTAGTCGCTCGCACGTCCTGTCCCAAATTCTTGGGGACCGCAGCAGTACACCGCTCTTGAACCAAGACCAGTGTCAACAGGTTGTTAGTTGGATAGCGGATAATGCTTCCAGTCAGATTGGCACCACCACAAACACTCTGTCTTCCACACGGTCAAGTGTCAGTAGCCGTGATACTGCACCGCCCATTTCAGAACCTGATCCTCCTTCCTACCACAAGGCTGAGTACATGTCCTCGGACATTAATGATCCCACACTTGGACACTCGGAAGAGCTGTTCACATTTCAATTCGCACATTCTGGCCTCTCGCCAGCTCATGTTGAAGTGGGTCATGAGGAGATCATATGTACAGATGCCCAAATATTTGAGCAGCCACGTTCTCACGAAGTTGGCAACGTGTCTCAACAAGGGGTGGACGATGATGAGACACAATTGTCAGGAAGTCAGGAGGAGGAGCAGGGTGCGGAAGAGGAAGATGACGTGGTGGATGATCCAGTAACTGACCCAACCTGGCAGGAGGATATGCAGAGCGAGGACATCAGTGCACAGGGGGAGGGAGGCGTAGCATCCCAACAGGCAGTAAGAAGCAGGGTGGTGGCTCCAGGCAGAAGTCAGGCAACCGTTCCCCGGAACAACAACACGACACAAGGTGCCTGTACAAATGTTAGGTCTTCCCGAGTCTGGCAGTTTTTTAAGTTGGCTCCAGATGATTCTAAAAAGGCCATTTGCAATACCTGCCGTGCCAGCATCAGCAGGGGTACCAAAACTAGCAGCCTGACCACCACCAGCATGATCAGGCACATGTCAGCCAAGCACCCGACTTTGTGGGAAGTACAACAGAGTCGAGGAGCAGTGCTTGCTGATGTCACTGCTACGTCTTCGCTGGTTGTGCATGCGAGCCAATCCCCTGTCCATGCTGCCTGCGAACAAGCCTCCTCCGGCCCTGCACCTGCAGTTGCCCACGCAGAAATAACACCATCATCAAGCACGTCCTTGTCCCAGCGCAGCGTTCAGTTATCCATTCAGCAAACCTTTGAACGCAGGCGCAAATACACTGCCAACTCCCCACATGCCACAGTTCTAAATGCTAACATTTCACGACTGCTTGCGCTGGAAATGTTGCCTTTTAGGCTGGTGGAGACAGAAGCATTCCGCGACCTGATGGCGGCAGCTGTCCCACGTTACTTGGTCCCCAACCGCCACTATTTCTCCCGGTGTGCCGTCCCCGCGTTGCATAACCACGTGTCACAAAACATCACACGTGTCCTGAACAACGCTGTTTCACCCAAAGTCCACCACCTAACCACAGACACGTGGACAAGTGCTTGTGGGCAAGGCCGCTACATCTCGTTGACGGCACACTGGGTTAATATTGTGGAAGCTGGGACCCAGTCTGAGCGAGGGACGGAACACGTCCTTCCCACACCAAGGTTTGCAGGCCCTACCTCAGTCAGGGTTTCACCCACACTCTACAGCTCCAGAATGTCATGCTCTTCAGCCTCCTCCTCCTCCTGCGCATCCTCATCCACTTTACCCTCCACACCAGTCCCAAGCTGGAAGCACTGCAGCACTGCCTCGGCGAAGCGGCAACAGGCTGTGCTGAAGCTAATCTGCATAGGTGACAAACTCCACAATGCAGAAGAGGTGTGGACAGCTCTGAAACAGCAGGCAGATCACTGGCTCACACCTCTGAACCTAAAGCCAGGAAAGGTCGTGTGTGACAATGGCCGGAACCTGGTGGCGGCTTTGAGGCGAGGCCAGCTGACACATGTTCCATGCGTGGCCCATGTGCTCAACCTCGTGGTTCAGCGGTTTCTAAAGTCATACCCAGAGCTGTCTGATCTGCTGGTAAAAGTTCGCCGCCTGTCTGCACATTTTCGAAAGTCACCTAATGCTTCAGCCGGCCTTGCCGGCTTTCAGCGCCGTTTGCATCTTCCGGCTCACAGACTGGTGTGTGATGTCCCCACGCGTTGGAATTCAACTCTGCACATGTTGGTCAGGATATGTGAGCAGAAGAGGGCAGTTGTTGAGTACCTGCATCACCTAAGCCGTCGGGAAATGGGTCAAACTCCACACATAACACCTGAGGAGTGGAGATGGATGTCAGACCTATGTACCATCCTCCAAAACTTTGAGGACTCCACCAAGATGGTGAGTGGTGATGACGCCATTATTAGCGTCACCATACCGCTACTCTGCCTTCTAAAACGGTCTCTGCTCAAAAACAAACATGGTGCATTGCAGGCGGAGCGCGATGAGTTGCAGCAAGAAACAGTAGTGGGTGTGGGTGATAACACACAGCCCAGCCTCGTCTCATCACAACGTGCAGTGGAGGACTATGACGAGGAGGAGGATGAAGACATGGAGCAACTCTCCGGCAAAATTGAGGATATGACATGCACACTAGTCATATCCTCGGTTCAGCGTGGCTGGCCAGAGGACAGGGTAGATGAGGAGGAGGAGGAGGAGGAGGAGGACAGCATGTTCAGTCATCGTGTTGGTCAGGCTACTGAAGTCCTGGCTGTTAAGAGTCTGGCACACATGGCTGACTTTATGGTAAGCTGCCTGTCTCGTGACCCTTGCGTTAAGAACATCTTGGCCGACAGTTATTACTGGTTGGTAACACTGTTAGACCCACGCTACAAGGAGAACTTTATGTCTCTTATTCCCGAGGCGGAGAGGTCAACCAAAATGCAGCAGTTCCGGAAGGCCATAGTCACGGAAGTAGGCAAAGCATTCCCCTCACAAAACGCTAGCGGCATAGGTCAGGAATCAGTGGACAACCAAGGCGTACAGCCAAGAGAGGCACAAGTCCAATCCGCCAGAGGTAGGGGAACAGTCTTTAAGATGTGGGACAGTTTTCTCAGCCCCTCACGTACCACAGCCCCTGAGGTGCAGGGTAGTGCCACAAGAAATCCTAAGTTTGCCCAGATGCTCAAGGAGTACCTTGCAGATCGAACAACTGTACTCCGACATTCCTCTGTGCCTTACAATTATTGGGTATCCAAGGTGGACACGTGGCATGAATTGGCTCTCTACGCCTTGGAAGTCCTGGCCTGCCCTGCCGCTAGCGTTTTGTCAGAGCGTGTTTTTAGTGCCGCAGGTGGAATTATTACAGATAAACGCACCCGCCTGTCAACTGAAAATGCTGACAGGCTGACTCTGATCAAGATGAACAAGGGTTGGATTGGGCCAGACTTCACCACACCACCAGCAAATGAGAGCGGAATTTAAAGTTTGTAACGGGAATTTGCCATGTACCTCCACTCACCCATGGGTACACACTTCTGGACTTTGGATAATCGCTGGACTGCTACTCCTTCTCCTCATGAGCCACCATGATGACCGTTACAATAGTTAGGCCTTTGTTTCAGGTATACCCCCAGTGGTAAATTTTTTCGCCCATTCTTTGCAGAATGGACATTACAACGACAGGAGACCCGCTCCTTTGCAATGGGAACAGTGTTTTGAGGCCCTCATGCACGTCTCTATCCAGGGACAACGTGGAGCCTCCCAATTTTTTGCTGCCCTGCCTAAGGGCTATACTATAATACACCCACTTCCTGACAATGGACACTTAATGTTTTGAGGCCCTCATGCACGTCTCTATCCAGGGACAACGTGGAGCCTCCCAATTTTTGGCTGCCCTGCCTAAGGGCTATACTATAATACACCCACTTCCTGACAATGGACACTTAATGTTTTGAGGCCCTCATGCACGTCTCTATCCAGGGACAACGTGGAGCCTCCCAATTTTTGGCTGCCCTGCCTAAGGGCTATACTATAATACACCCACTTCCTGACAATGGACACAATGTTTTGAGGCCCTCATGCACGTCTCTATCCAGGGACAACGTGGAGCCTCCCAATTTTTGGCTGCCCTGCCAAAGGGCTATACTACAATAGACCCACTTCCTTACAATAGGCACTTCAGGTTTACAGGCCCTCATGCACGTCTGTATGCAGGGGCATTGGTGAACCTCACAATTTTGGACTGCTCTGGCAAAGGAAAATACTACAAAGACTCACTTCCTCAAAATGGGCACATTAGACTCAGAGGCCTTTATGTACATCTCTTCTCAGGGACATCGGAGTGCCACACAATGTTTTACGTAAAATCTTTCATGTATTAATCTCAAAAAGTAACATACATTAGCTCTATCTCACTATTGGCTATGTGCCCTTAACATTTCCGCCATGAAAATTCATTTTGGTGTCATTTTTGAAGGTTTTCTGGTGAGTCCGTAAAAATGGCGTAAAACGCGGACAAAATTGTTCACAGCTGTGACTTTTGAGTGGTAAATGCTTCAAGGGGTCTTCCACATGCTGTTGCCATGTCATTTGAGCACTCTTCTGAGACTTTTGTTCCATTTTTAGGGTTTCTACATGCTGCCGGGGGTCATTTCATAAAAATTCTCGGGTCTCCCATAGGATAACATTGGGCTCGGTGCTCGGGCCGAGTACACGAGTATCTTGGGATGCTCGGCCCGAGCCTCGAGCACCCGAGCTTTTTAGTACTCGCTCATCACTATTAATTATCTCTTTTTCCAGCCTTTTCTGACTAATTAAGACCCTCCCCAAACTTGTGAACAGCACTCATACATGGCCAACATGGGAAAGACAAAGGAGCATTCCAAGGCCATCAGAGACAAGATCGTGGAGGGTCACAAGGCTGGCAAGGGGTACAAAACCTTTTCCAAGGAGTTGGGCCCACCTGTCTCCACTGTTAGGAGCATCATCCGGAAGTGGAAGGCTTATGGAACTACTGTTAGCCTTCCACGGCCTGGACAGCCTTTGAAAGTTTCCACCCGTGCCGAGGCCAGGCTTGTCCGAAGAGTCAAGGCTAACCCAAGGACAACAAGGAAGGAGCTCCGGGAAGATCTCATGGCAGTGGGGACATTGGTTTCAGTCAATACCATAAGTAACGTACTCCACCGCAATGGTCTCCGTTCCAGACGAGCCCGTAAGGTACCTTTACTTTCAAAGCGTCATGTCAAGGCTCGTCTACAGTTTGCTCATGATCACTTGGAGGACTCTGAGACAGACTGGTTCAAGGTTCTCTGGTCTGATGAGACCAAGATCGAGATCTTTGGTGCCAACCACACACGTGACGTTTGGAGACTGGATGGCACTGCATACAACCCCAAGAATACCATCCCTACAGTCAAGCATGGTGGTTGCAGCATCATGCTGTGGGGCTGTTTCTCAGCCAAGGGGCCTGGCCATCTGGTCCGCATCCATGGGAAGATGGATAGGACGGCCTACCTGGAGATTTTGGCCAAGAACCTCCGCTCCTCCATCAAGGATCTTAAGATGGGTCGTCATTTCATCTTCCAACAAGACAACGACCCAAAGCACACAGCCAAGAAAACCAAGGCCTGGTTCAAGAGGGAAAAAATCAAGGTGTTGCAGTGGCCTAGTCAGTCTCCTGACCTTAACCCAATTGAAAACTTGTGGAAGGAGCTCAAGATTAAAGTCCACATGAGACACCCAAAGAACCTAGATAACTTGGAAAAGATCTGCATGGAGGAGAGGGCCAAGATAACTCCAGAGACCTGTGCCGGCCTGATCAGGTCTTATAAAAGACGATTATTAGCTGTAATTGCAAACAAGGGTTATTCCACAAAATATTAAACCTAGGGGTTGAATAACAATTGACCCACACTTTTATGTTGAAAATTTATTAAAATTTAACTGAGCAACATAACTTGTTGGTTTGTAAGATTTATGCATCTGTTAATAAATCCTGCTCTTGTTTGAAGTTTGCGGGCTCTAACTTATTTGCATCTTATCAAACCTGCTAAATCTGCAGGGGGTTGAATACTACTTGTAGGCAGTGTATATAGCAAAATACTGGTGGTTGGTGCGCTTTAACATTTAGAAGCATTAGAATATTTTCTTAACCCTTTAGTGACGGAGCTAATTTTCACCTTAATGACCAGACCAAATTTTGCAATTCTGACCAGTGTCACTTCATGAGGTTATAACTCTAGAACGCTTCAACGGATCCCGGTGATTCTGAGATTGTTTTTTCGTCACATATTGGACTTCATGTTAGTACCAAATTTAGGACAATATTTTTTGCGTTTATTTATGAAAAAAATTGAATATTGGCAAAAATTTTGAAAATTTAGCAATTTTCAACTTTTGAATTTTTATACCGTTAAACCAGAGATTTCTGTGACACAAAATAGTTAATAAATAACATTTCCCACTTATCTACTTTACATCAGCACAATTTTGGAAACAAAATTTTTTTTCGTTAGGAAGTTAGAGGGGTTCAAAGTTTATCAGCGATTTCTCATTTTTACATCAAAATTTACAAAACCATTTTTTTAGGGACCACATCACATTTGAAGTGACTTTGAGAGGCCTAGATGACAGAAAATACCCAAAAGTGACCCCATTCTAAAAACTGCAACCCCCAAAGTACTCAAAACCACATTCAAGAAGTTTATTGACCCTTCAGGTGCTTCACATGAACAAAAGCAATGTGGAATGAAAAAAAGCAAAAATTAAATTTTACCTAAAAATGTTGCTCTAACCCAAATTTATTCACTTTTAGAAGAAATAACACAACAAAATTGACCCCAAAACTTGTTCCCCACTTTCTTATGAGCGCGCCGATACCCCACATGTGGTCAGAAACCTCTGTTTGGACAAATGGGAGGGCTCGGAACAGAAGGAGCAATATTTGAATTTTGGAAAGCAAATTTGGCTGAAATAGATTGCGGGCACCATGTTGCATTTACAGGTCCGCTAAGGTACCTAAACAGAAGAAATCCCTCACAAGTGACACCATTTTGGAAACTAGACCCCTCAAGGCTTCTATCTAGGGGTATAGTGAGCATTTTAGATCCACAGGTACTTCACAGATTTTGTTAACGTTACGTTGTCATATTGAAAATTTTAATAATTTTCTCAAAAATGTTGCTTTAGCATCAATTTTCTCACTTTTTCAAGAGGTAATTCCAAAAATTTGACCTCAAGGTTTGTTAACCACTTTTTTATGAGCGTGGTGATACCTCACATGTGGTCTGAAACCTTTGTTTGGACAAATGGGAGGGCTTGGAACGAAAGGAGCAATATTTGAATTTTGGAAAGGAAATTTGGCTGAAAAAGATTGCGGGCACCATGTCACATTTGGAGGACCCCTAAAGTACCTAAACAGCAGAAACCCCGCACAAGTGACCCCATTTTGGAAACTAGGCCCCTCAAGGAATTTATCTAGATGTTTGGTGAGTACCCTGAACCCCCAGGTGCTTCACAGAATTTTATAACGTTGAGCCATGAAAAAAAAAAAATAAAATTTTACCACAAAATTGTTATTTCAACCAGGTAGCTTTTTTTTTAACAAGAGTAAAAGGAAAAAATTCAGCATAACATTTATTGTGCAATTTCTCCTGAGTATGCTGATACCTTATATGTGGTGGAAATCAACTGTTTGGGCGCATGGCAGGGCTCGGAAGGGAAGGAGTGCCATTTGACTGCAAAATTGACTGGAATCAATAGCGGACGCCAGGTTGCATTTGGAGAGCCCCTGAGGTGCCTAAACAGTGGCGGTCCCCCACAAGTGACCCCATTCTGGAAACAAGACACCTCAAGGCTTTTATCTAGGTGTATAGTGAGCAGTTTGAATCCACGAATACTTCACAGAATTTGATAAGCTTAGGTTGCCATATTGAAAATTTTCATTTTTTTCACAAAAATGTTGCTTCAGCATCAAATTTCTCACTTTTTCAAGAGACAACAACAAACCGTGGACCCAACAGGTTGTTATCCAATGTCTTATGAGCACAGGGATACCCCACATGTGGCCAAAAACCTCTGTTTGGATAAATGGGAGGGCTTGGAATGGAAGGAGTACCATTTGAATTCTGGAAAAGTTGAGATAAATTGCGGGCACCATGTCACATTAGCAGGGCCTCTTGGGTACCTATACAGCAGAAACCCCCCACAAGTGACCCCATTTTGGAAACTGGATTTTATTCAGGAGTATAGTAACCATTTTGAATCCACAGGTACTTCACAAAAATGTTGCTTTAGCAACAAATGTCTCACTTTTAGGCTATGTGGCCATGATCCAGCGACATGGCGTCTAGTATACAGTGTCAGCCGTCCTGCAGAGATATGAGTGTTGTCCACGGGAGAACGCAGCTGCCCATGCCCACGATTTGGGTTCAGGCCGCTGTGGAGCTCTATGCTACCTGCAGAGAACACTCATCTCCGCAGCATAAATTGACATGCTGAGGCTCGGGAAGCTGCACCACAGGTCAGTGTATGCTGCGGAGAAAAGAAGCACAGTGGGCACGGGATTTCTAAAAATCCTTCCACTGTGCTTCTACTGCACAACGCAGCGCTATGGACGCAGGGAAAACACTCTGCGCCCAAAACGCTGCAAATCCCGATTGTGGGCGCACAGCCTAAAATGCTACAATGGATGAATGGATAGATGTCAAACAAATATAACGTCCCACCCCCCTTCATATTCTAAGCTGGCGCCCTTTAGTGCCTTTCATGTGGCACTAAAGGGTGCCTAGCCTTGTATTTAGCCCCCCAAAAAATTAATAATTAAAATAAACGACGTGGGGTCCCCCCTATTTTTGATAGCCAGCTAGGGTAAAGCAGACAGCTGTAGCCTGCAAACCACAGCTGACAGCTTCACCTTGGCTGGTGATCAATTTGGAGGGCTCCCCAGGCGTTTTTTTTAAAAAAAAAAAAACGTGGGGTCCCCCCCAAATTAGATCACCAGCCAAGGTGAAGCGGACAGCTGGGGTCTGGTATTCTCAGGGTGGGAAGAGCCATGGTTATTGGACTCTTCCCAGCCTAAAAATAGCAGGCCGCAGCCGCCCCAGAAGTGGCGCATCCATTAGATGCGCCAATCCTGGCGCTTCGCTCCAGCTCATCCCGCGCCCTGGTGCGGTGGCAGACGGGGTAATATATGGGGTTGATACCAGCTGTAATGTCACCTGGCATCAAGCCCTGGGGTTAGTAATGTCACAGCATCTGAACAGATACCCGACATCACTAACCCAGTCAAGTAATAGAAAAAAATAAAGACAAAAAAAAATTTTATTTGAAAAAAAAACTCCCCGAAACATTCCTCTTTTACCAATTTATTGAAAATAAATACATTTCGGTCGCTGTAATCCATGTTGGAGGTCCCACGCCGACTCTGGATCTTCTAGAATATGGGGGGCACGTTCAGGGAACGTATCCCCCATTTTCTGGAAGAGCAAGCTCTCCATGAGCAGTGTGGGTGCAGTAATCTGAGAATACTGCACTCACACTGCCCCGGTCCAACCTAGGGCAGAGTGACCTGCAGTAACCTTATTCTAGAATATGAGGGGCACGCTCACAGAACGTACCCCCCATTTTCTAGAACAGCAGTCTCTCCATGTGAGGAGTGTGGCTGCAGATTACCATACTCACCCTCCCCCGGTCCACAGTGCAGCAGCCTGTGTAGCAGCGACGTCAGAGTCCCTGCTTGCAGGGATCCAGCTGACAGCCGCTTTCTGCGCATGCGCCGCCAGCTTTCAAGAAGCAGGCGGCGTGATCGCAGGGACGGATCACCAGCAGACAGGTAACGTAAGACCGGGGGCTGGGGGGGCTGGTCTGGGTGACGGGGGTGACGGGGGGTGACGGCGGGACAACTTTCTACCGCATGTGACGTGTCACATGCGGCAGAAAGAGCAGGATGGATGCGGCCGCCATGTTCCACGCTCTGGAGGGGGGAGGGGGGAGGGGGGAGGCGGCTCTGGAGACCGGAGGGGGCTCCGGGGACCAGAGATCTCCGGTGGCCCGGAGGAGGGGTCAGGGGGAGGACATTTCCCTCCGATCTGAAATGTTTGATCATTTCAGATCGGAGGGAAATGAATGCAGAGCCGGCGGCGGCTGCAGTTTTCAGCGCGCGTCGGCGCCATCTTGGATTTTCCGGAGGGGGGGTAGGGGTGGTGGGGGGACTCTCCGGTACCGGGGGCTTTGGGGGCACTAAGGGCTCATATTTATTTCTCATCTGACATGTTTGATCATGTCAGATGAGAAATAAATCAATTTTACCGGCCATTTTTTTTTTTTTAATGTTGTCGCCGGTATACGGTGTATACCGGCGATCGCATTAACGGGGTCCAAAAAAAACACCCCGATTCATAATCTTGGGGGTCTCAGCTACCTCCGGTAGCTGAAACCCCCGAGATTTTTCGTCACTGGGGGGCGCTACAAGCTTTTTCCGGCCTGACGTCTCAAGACGTCGGAACAGAATAAGTACCCTGTTTTTCCGACGTCTTGAGACGTTAGGCCGTCGCTATGGGGTTAAAAAGTTCTTCTGCCAAAAAGATAGTGATTCTTGTCCGGTTTTGAGGCATTGAGAGTCTTCAAAGAACTTATTTATACTTGTCCTGCTCATCTTTCCTTTAAACAAGAAAACACCAATGTCAACTAATACACCGCCAACTATCATATCTTAAGCCTGCTTTACACGTTGCAATTTCGCATATGATATCGTATGCTATTTGCAATGCCCCCGTCGTATTTGTGGCGCGTTCAATTTGTTGAACATGCCACACAAACGATTAACCCCCGTCACACGTACTTACCTTCCATACGACCTCGATGTGGGCGGCAAACGTCCACTTCCTGGAGTGGGAGGGATGTTCGGCGTCACATTGACGTCACACGGCAGCCGGCCAATAGAAGCGGAGGGGCGGTGCTGAGCAGGATGTAAACATCCCGCTCACTTTCTTCCTTCTGCATTGTGGGCCGGGAGCCGCAGGACGTAGGTAAGATCTATTCATCGTTCCCGGGGTGTCACACACTGCAATGTGCGCTACCCCGGGTACGATGAACAATCTGATGTTCAATTCTAGAGAAAGGTACGATGTGTATGCGATGAACGTTTTAACGTTCAATCGCAATCGCACGTACCTGTCACACTGCAATGTACCTTACGATGCCGGATGTGCGGCACTTACGACGTGACCCCGCCGACACATTGTAAGATACATTGCAGCGTGTAAAGCGGGCTTTAGATGCTGTGTTCTACTAGAACATCAGAACTCTAGTGTCATATCTGACTCTGTTAACTTAAAAAGGCAACCTCGGGAAAACTTGGCAATTGTCATTCCATCTAACAGGTTCAATAGGAACTCTGACTTTCACTCTTTGATTTTTATATGGGGATCTGTAATTACTATGGGTCCTTCTGACATGAAGTAGCTGTTGGTCAGAAGAACGAGCCTGAGGCAGCAGTAGTCAAATTAGCCCGGTAAGTGACTTGATGGATGGAATTTGGAGACAAAAACTATAATAAGGGAAATAGCTGCGGTCAACCAAAGGAAGGTCAGAATAGCCAATGTCTTGGATCAAGAAAAGCATGGAAACAGACGTAGTCAGGGTCACAAGCTGGGTCAAGAGTAAAACTAAAGGCCCCATTACATGCAACGACGGATCTAACGATATATCGCCGGGGTCACAGATTCCGTGATGCACATCCGGCATCGTTAGCGACGTCATTGCGTGTGACACGCACAAACGACTGTTAACAATGGAAAATACTCATCAAATCGTTCATCGTTGACACGTCATTCATTTTCAAAAAATTGTTGATTGTTGAGGGTGCAGGTTGTTCGTTGTTCCCGAGGCAGCACACATCGCTATGTGTGACACCTCGGGAACGACGAACTACCACTTACCTGTGGCCGCCGGGAATGAGGAATGAAGGAGGTGAGTGGGATGTTACAGCCGCTCATCTCCGCCCCTCCGCTTCTATTGGGCAGCCGCTTAGTGACGCCGCTGGGACGCCGCATGAACCATCCCCTTGAAAAGGAGGCGGTCCGACGGCAACAGCGACGTCACTAGGCAGGTAAGTACGTGTGACGGCTCCTAACGATATTGTGCGCCACGGACAGCGATTCGCCCGTGACGCACAACCAACGGGGGCGGGTACGCTCGCTAGTGATATCACTAGCGATGTCGCTGCATGTGACGGGGCCTTAAGAAAGCAGGAAAACAGTATCACAGTTCAAAGACTAAGCTAAGCAATAACAGTCAGACTGCTGGGAGGTTAAATAGAGTGCGGTGCTGTCCCCTGGACCACAACAAGAAACGGCTAGACAGCACGCACATTCTCTTCCTGGTTGGGGAACACCACAAGTCATGACTTATAATCACCAGTATTCTTAGCTGGAGAGTGCGGGTAATGCTGTAAATGTGATAGATTCTGGTGATAGAGGCAGATAACAATAGAGCAGGTTCAGGTACTGGTATAATATTGTGGCACACCAAAAAGTTATTAAGTGATATTAAAGATAAAATGTTGGATTTTGATCTTCATTCTGCACTGAATGAAATTATATCTCTGGCTCCCAAGATGGGAATTCAGCTTCAGAAATAGAACAACAGATAACTTTAGATCTAGAAAACTGGAGAAACCGGATTATAAGGTGCAAAAAATAAACATGTATAATTTTATTATATAGAAAGTGGTATTAAAAACAGACACTCAGGTTAAAAAATTGTAGCAGGTGTGACAGCAATAATAATTTAAATAGATGCCACTGCTACTGCAAGGCCAGAAATAGCAGAAATAGGTTTGTACTTCACTATTGGTAACTCAAAAATATAATGAACCATTAGATATAGTAAAAGGTAATGAGCAAGTATAAACAAATAAGGTCCATGAAAATAAGCCGGCCCTCAAAGGTACGTACCCAAAAAGAGGAGAGGTGTAGTCTATATCAAATGTTGTCACTGCCTAGTCACTAGCCCCTACACACGTTTCGCTTAAGAAAACATCAATTTACCACTGTGGTCATTGCTTCATCAGGGAAAGGTAACTTTGGATACAGATGTCAAATAAGGCATGACAAACGTTATCTTATAATCATAAATGAGTAAAACTGCAAAGAGCTTGTACAAACCAGCAAGTCTGCAATTTACAAGAATTAGAAACCTCTCAAGAATGGAGGGATTTTTAATTCTACTGTTACGACCTAGGTGACCGGCCACTGCGGCAATCTATTGGTGGTGGATGGTCTCCTAGGCAATGATTACAGCAATTACAAGCTATTCACTATAGAATTGGCAAGCATTGCTGAGAAGCTGGCTGGATTACTGGATCTGACCACCTTGTGTGTCCCTGTATTTCTCCGATATTGCAGAGAGTGCACCAATTTGTGCATGACAGGGGTATGACCATGCTGTTAATTCACAATGTCAATCACGCAGGAGCACACTGCTCCTCAGGTGTTTTCCTTGTTGTTCGGATGATTGACGGAATGTGTCCATGATATATCATCGTATATAAATGGACCGTCACTCTCTTTCCACCTCTTCTGCTATTATTTGATTTATATGCAGTTTTCTATTCTGAAACAAGAATCCATAGCACTCATTTTTTGGGTTGCAATAAATGAGTAAATTCCAAAAGGGTCAAGGCCTTATTTGATTTTTGAAAGCTTCCTTAGAAATCAACCAATCTGTTTAGTAACCAAAGAGCAGAGAAGGAGGGGGATTGAGCTGCAGTTTCCCCCATCGGAGAGGGGTGGGTGTCATGTCTGGTCTCCAGAGCACTCTGACATCACGCAGGATGACACTGCCCATTCAGCGAGCTCTGAGAGCGGAAGTGTAGAATAATACAGCTGTAACTCTGAACTTTACCCACGTCCAGCCTGTTCTCACTGATTACATGTAGGAATATTACCCTAAACCTGACCGAATATAAACACACAGACGCAGTTCAGAACAAGCTGTAGACCCTGGGGCTCGGGATGGCTCTGAACATCGCAGCTACACTTCTCCTGGCTACTGGAGTTATTATCCTTATTTATTTCATTAAATGGTGGGGTTGGGTCAAACAAAAGAACCTGCCCCCAGGACCTACACCTCTACCCTTCTTGGGAAATATCTTTGTGGTCATCACCTCCGAAATACCACAGTCATTAGTTAAGGTAAGAAGAACACTTCTTTTATGACAGTCTGACCCTGCTGTTCAATTGCTTGAGAAAGGATGGCCGTAAACAGCCACCTATAATATTCTCACAGGGTAAAAGATGGGAATTTGATTTCCCGGTTACTGTACTGTCATGATACGGGACTGATCCTGTGTAAAATACCAATAACAAATGTTTAAAACTTATATAACTGGTCCGGCTCCAGGTTAACCTTATATGATCCAGAAGACATTTTCCGAGGTCTTCAGGTAAGACTTTCTTGGATGCTATACAGATTAGTAAAATACTCTAAAATGTGAAAACAATCAAAGTGTTACATCCATCATTTATTTTATTTTGTTTTTTTCTCTTTCTAGCTGAGCAAAACATATGGACCCGTCTTTACCATCTACTTAGCAAACTTTCGGATAATAGTACTGATCGGGTACGATGCTATTAAGGAAGCCTTGGTGGACTGCAGTGACGCGTTTAGTGATAGAGGAGACATAGGAGCGGCAGAGTTTTTTTCTAAGGATTTTGGTAAGTAGTAAAAGGAATATTTAGTAAGAAATTGATATCAAATTGTAATTTTTAAAATTATGTTTGCCAATTTTTTTCAGATCACCACCATGGTATGAAAAAAGTACAAATTCATCAATTTTTATACTGGCTACTGGGGCTGTTCTAGACTCATATTTCATGTTCTTTAGTGAAATGCACATGTACATTAGAAGCAGTAAACTGAGCCAGACATTGAAGCATCTAATGAGCGTGTGAACGGGTAATTGTATAGGGTGAGTAGCAGTAGAGGCTGTGGAGAATGGTGGATCAGCTGTGTAGAGAGATATTACCTTTCATTGTAACCCTGTCTGTGATGATAATGAGCCTGTTGAAAATCCTTCAGGAAAGAACAGAAAATATAAATCTAAAATAGCCCTGGAGGTCAGTATGTACAGTAAATTGCATGAGTTCTAATAGCAGATACAAATGTGAGGAGAATATACATTTAGTTGATTTAAACAAAAAGTCATTTTTAATGATATATTCCCTTTAAATAAAGGAATAAATTGACGATAATCAATGTGAGTTAATGCTATATTCATGCCATACAAGTCCGGTAAAATATATACAATATCTGTATGGTGGTTGATCAATATATAAATCTTTCCTAGTCATTTTCACTCGATAGAGGGGATGGGCCGGTTAAGTATTAGAGGTTTAAAGCACACATTTTTGTATAGTGTGAACTAAATGTACTAAATTTGAAATGAAAGACTTTAATTTGCAGAAACTTACATTATAAGTTTTTTATTATTGTTGTCAGGTATCAAAAAAGCCAAATTTATAGCCACTTTCCTTCATGTACAGTGCCAAATATAAAAGTGCCATTTTTGGAAGACAACAGCCGCATCTTTCAATTCTAAGACGCCCTTTCTAACCTTAGGTTTGATCTTACAGGCGTCGTTGCAAGTAGTGGAGAAAGATGGAAGATTCTACGTCGGTTTTCACTGACAACTTTGAGAAATTTTGGAATGGGAAAGAGAAGTATCGAAGAAAGGATCCAAGAGGAAGCCCAATGTCTCACTGAGAAGTTCATGAAGGATAAAGGTGGGTTAAATTTCAAAAATATGGCTCATCTTCTCAGGTCGGCCATACTTACTGGATGGCTGTTGGCCAACAACATTATTCGGGATGCCCTTGTGCCGCCCCAGCAGTGGATCAAACCGCTCCGATCCGTGGGCAATGTCCGTTCAAGGCTCGAGGGTCTCTGGACCCGGGTACTCGGGGCCATACTCTAAAGTAAAAGGGGATATTTACAGGGAGATGATAGTTCGTGACGCCACCCGTGGTGTGCAATAATTGGGGGTACCGCCGCTGCCATTGTTGGGAGTACCCGGGGTTATGGAATGGGGAAGCAAGGTGTCATTACCCTCCACGGGTAAGAGTATGCCCTGGGGCTCTGGAGGATGATACTGGGTGCCGTGACAGGGAGCTCACTCATGTACTCACTCAGCCAATAAGCAGATGCTGACATCCGGGTAAACCAAGTCTCTGGATGCCGCTGCCTCTCAAGGGCAGCTCGTCCGGGTCCCGTCCCCTGCAGTGCTGCCTGGTGATCCATGACCTGCCTCCTGGCACAAAGTTTAGATTCATTGTAGTGGCCTGGTAGTCTGAAACTTGCCGGGCCCTGCTCCCCACTGTGGCTAAGTGTGGGAGCCTGCTCTCAGGGCTCACGCTTGGGATGTCAGTGGGCTGCGTATGTGGAAGGCCCTATTCCCCTCGTTGCGCTAGTGCCCCGATTCTGGAGCTGGTGGGAACAGTCCATAAAGGCTCCGCTCTCCGCAGGTTAATTGCCGGGTTGCCTGAAGCTTCTCCCTGACCTAGGGTCCGTGTACCCCGCCGTACCTTCGGTCCCAGACCGGTGATAGAACCAGGCTGCCGACCGTTCACTCAACAGGTCCAGGCACATTGTCTTAATCCCCTGCAACCGGGGGTCCGACTCCTCTAGGTCCAGACCACCGCCTGCAACCTAGACAGCTACTCAGGGGAACCACCGCTCCCTGCTTTCTCCACTTCACTCCTCTCCACTTCATTCACTTCATTTCACTGCACTGACACTCTCCTGACCCTCCCTTCCTGAACCCTAGGTGGGCGACTCTATTCCACTTAATCCGCCCACTGGTGTGTATGATGGGTGTGGTCTGTTGTGTTCCTAAGATTTGATCTGTTGGAGGCAGCACTGTAAGGCTATGTGCACACAGTGCGTTTTTCGCGGCATTTTTGCGCGTTTTTCGGGTGCGTTTTTGGCCTCAAAACTGCATGACTTTGCTTCCCCAGCAAAGTCTATGAGTTTTCATTTTTGCTGTCCACACACATCTGTTTTTTTTCAGCTGCGTTTTTGTGGTGCCACAAAAACGCAGCATGTCAATTATTCCCGCGTTTTTCACTGCGCTTTTCATCCATTGAGTTTAATGGGATGTTGAAAGACGCAATGAGAAACGCAAATAGCTGCGTTTTGGTGCGTTTTGGTGTGTTTCTAAGACCAAAAACGCAGCTATAAACGCAGGAGGTGGGTAGTAAAGTGACGTGTACAGGAAGAGGATTCCTTCTGTCAGTATATACAGAAGCGTGAATCCTCCCGGTACCGTCACCGCCGCTTCCACCTCCGGTCCTGTGCATGTATGCTGCCGTGCGGCGCCATGTACAGGCAGGAGGTGGAAGCGGCTGCGAAAACAAAAGTTAACAGTAGAAAAAAAAAAAAAAAAGTTATACTCACCTGTCTGCAGACTCCCGGTGCCATGCCCGCTCCCATCTCCTCTCACGGTATCGCCACCCCCGCTCCGGCTGTGTGCAGACGGCCGGGAACCCTCTGATGGATGCAGGACCTGGCCAAGATGGGGACCCAGAACCATGAGGGATTTGAATACTGCACAAAGGGAAAAGAGCGTGCAGTACCCAGTGACGACCTGATAGACCAGGGGCGTCATACCCTCATTAACTCGTGCGTTCGGACTGAGTGAAAAAAAGATCAGTCCTGATGAAATTCAACTTCTTTTTACAATGTATAACAGTCAGGCTGCCCCAATACACAATAGATAAATGGTTTATCCATTGTAATTGATGGGTATGGTCAACATTGAGCTTGCCATACTGTCACGGGTGTGTCACAGATGACATGTGTAGAAGGTCACTGCAACTGGCAGCACAGAATGCTCTCTGCCTTTCCATTGTTCCTGCTGTCAGTAATCATTGGTGTAGGTAGCTTTCCTGCTGGGTTTTCATCTCTCTCACTTTTGGACCCAGCAGGAGCTTGACTTCCACCCAGCTGTTGAGCATCAGTATTATTCCCTTGGTGTTTAAATACCCCTTCCTTGCTATGGACTTTGCTGGCAGGTGGCTTGTACTCCTCTGTGGTGTCATGGCTGAAAACGTTGCTGAACTCCTACTCGATTCATCTAATGATAAGTAGTTCATGCTTTCCCCCCTAGGGTCAGGTATCTGGCTCAGTGCATAGGTGCGGAACCTATCTAGGGTTGTAAGGGACCCCAGGGACCAGCAGTAGGTTCAGTCAGGGGTCATCATCTTCCCTTTCTCTAGAAACAAGGTTTCCCTTCCCTTTTACCATGCAATTGGTACATCTCCATACCTAGCATCACACATACACACCAGTTCATAGATCGGCACTGCAGTCCTATCATCTAGCATTTGTTAAGGCTCACCAAGTGAGGTGGATCCTCTAAGCCTCAGGACCATGTCGGGCGTTGGAGCAGCAAGTTGGAAAGCTAGTGGGCAGCAAGGACTTGGCACGCTTAGAAATCTCTGGAGAAGTAAGATGGATGAAGTGGAACCTGGCAGAGATTGAAGCAATGTGGGGTACCTGGACTTGCTGCAAATTGGTCAGTATTGTACTATAAAGGCTACTTTACACACTGCGATATCGGTCCTGATATCGCTAGTGTGGGTACCCGCCCTCATCTGTTGCGCGACATGGGCAAATCGCTGCCCGTGCCGCACAACAGCCGTCACACATACATACCTGTCCGGCGACGTTGCTGTGACGGGCGAACCGCCTCCTTTCTAAGGGGGCGGTCCGTGCGGCGTCACTGAACCGCCGCCCAATAGCAGCGGAGGGGCGGAGCTGAGCGGGACGTAACATCCCGCCCACCTCCTTCCTTCCTCATAGCGGCCGGGAGGCAGGTAAGGGGAGCTTCCTCGTTCCTGCGGTGTCATACGCAGCGATGTGTGCTGCCGCAGGAACGAGGAACAACCTCGTTACTGCTGCAGTAACGAGATTTGAGAATGGACCCCCATGTCGCCGATTAGCGATTTTGCACGTTTTTGCAACGATGCAAAATCGCTTATCGGTGTCACACGCAACGGCATCGCTAATGCGGCCGGATGTGCGTCACGAATTCCGTGACCCCAACGACTCCGCATTAGCAATGTCGTAGCGTGTAAAGCCCGCTTAACTATAATTGTGATCAATTGTTTGGTTGTGGATATGCTGATAACAAATTATTTGACTATCTTTAGCTATGTATACAGGGCTTCCTTTATACCATAACAACAATATGGATATGACACACAATTAGGTAATTACTATAGGTAGTAGTGAGTTTGGGCACACTACCATCAAATGACGTAAATGGGAAATTACAGTGAGAATTGACTTATACTCCATTGTATCACATCCTTAGCTTTATATGATTGATACTTTGATCCTATTGTGTGTACTATACAATGTTAATTGTTCACAATCACTGTCATTGACCTTGCATGCAATTCTGTTAACCCCTTGAGGACTCAATTGCTGTATAATTTTAATGTATTCATAATAAAAATTATATTTTTTATTAAAAGGAATCATACCACAATTCTTTCGTTGTTTATAGTTGCATAGTGGTGTTCTGGCACTTTCAGTAAGGTTGGGGAGTGACCTAAATTAAGAGATTGAAGCAAGTAAAGCACAGTATACACAAAAGGTGGAGCACACCAAACATAGAGGTCTAGAACTCATTCCGAAGACACAGTTGTGTGTGTGTGTGTGTGTGTGTGTGTGTATGTCAATGGGCTTAAATAAGTCTAGGGTGATAATGTCATTGATCTTCCTTCAAAACCTGATGTGGAGCACAACAGAGGGCAGTGGATTCAAGAGAAGGGAGCATGCTCAAGATAAGTGTGTAAAGGCAATCTTGATAAGTCAATCAGGATAGGTTTGTAACATGGAGCACAAAAGTATCATGTGGAGCACAACTGTGGGCAGCGGACCCAAGAGAAGGAAGTGTGCAATAGCATCTTGATAAGTCAATCAGGATAAGTATGTAACGTGGAGCACAAAAGTGTGATGTGGAGTACAACAGTGGGCAGTAGACCCAAGAGAAGGAAGTGAAGCTTGATATAAGTGTGTAACAGGAATCTTGATAACTCAATCAGGATACGTTTGAAACATGGAGCACAAAAGTGTGATGTGGAGCACAACTGTGGGCAGCGGACCCAAGAGAAGGAAGTGAAACTCGAGATAAGTGTGCAATATCATCTTGACAAGGCAATCAGGATAAGTATGTAACGTGGAGCACAAAAGTGTGATGTGGGGTACAACAGTGGGCAGTAGACCTAAGAGAAGAAAGTGAAGCTTGAGATAAGTGTGTAACAGGAATCTTGATAACTCAATCAGGATAAGTGTGTAATATGGAGCACAAAAGTGTGACGTGGAGCATAACAGTGGACAGCTGACCCCAGAGAAGGGAGAAAATCTTGAGATAAGTGTGTAAAGGCAATCTTGATAAGTCAATTAGCATAAGTGTGTAACGTGGAGTACAAAAATGTGATGTGGAGCACAACAGTGGGCAGTGGACCCAGGAGAAGGGAGCAAAGCTTGAATTAAGTGTGTAACAGCAATCTTGCAATAGTCCATATTTTGCCAATGTCTCTATTGTATTATATAGTTTGTATAGTTTAACCAATGACTAACGGCCTCTTTATATTTACTTACAGATGCGCCAATTAACCCAACAAATATGATGCGACCCGCTGTTTCCAATGTCATTTGCTCCGTCGTATTTGGTGAAAGATTTGACTACGAAGATCAGAAATTCCTGACCCTCTTGTCTTATATTAATGATATTTCCCTCCGGATAAACTCTGGTTCAGGGCAGGTAAATACTAAAAAAATGTACATTCTAAAATGGATAAGAGGGAAGTGTAATTAATAGGAAATTACGATAATAAAAGGACGTCACTCCCTATGGCAACTTCTGCCAACATGATTGAAGGACGTCAGGACTCCCATCAGAAATATCTCCAGCCTTGGCACCAAAATGGAACAGAAGATCTACTGATCCATTTTGATGGTTGTCTGGCTAAAATAAAACATGGATGTGGTCTAAGTAACAAAATTTGGCATAGTTATCTGCTTTCAAGCCCATGTCCTTCAACAGAAGCGTGACATCACCATTTCCCATCGGAGGACCACTGAGGCTTACTATTGGCTGCTGAAAGGGCATGTCATTGGAGGGATCTCTGATTATGGCTTTTCAAGTCACCTGAATGCTTCAGACAATCACAAGCCTAAGGGGTACTTTGCACGTTGCGACATCGCTAGCATTGCCGCCCCTCCGCTTTGATTGGCCGGCCGCTTAGTGACGTTGCGTTGACGGTGCTGTGATGCCGAATGCACCTCCCCCTTGAGGGAGGGATTGTTCGGCAGTCACAGCGACGTCGCCGACCAGGTAAGTGCGTGTGAAGCTGCCGTAGCGATAATGTTCGCTGCAGCAGCGATCACACGATATCGCATGCATGACGGGGGTGGGTGCATTCACGCTCGATATCGCTAGCAATTGCTAGGAATATCGTAGCGTGTAAAGCCCCTTAACTCTCTTGGGCATGGAGGTCACTAGAGCTTCACAGGAACCGCTGGATCCTCTTCTTCTTCCATGATGACATCATGGAGCTGGTGGATGTTAGAGATCTTGCACTCCACCACCTTCTGTTTGAGGAGGCCCCACAGATGCTCAATAGGGTTTAGGTCTGGAAATGCTTGGCCAGCTGAGCACCTTTACCCTTAGTTTCTTTAGCAAGGCAGTGATAGTCTTGGAGGTGTGTTTGGGATTGTTATCATGCTGGAATATAAAGGGAGGGGATCATCCTCTGCTTCAGTATGTCACAGGACATGTTGGCATTCATGGTTTCTTCAATGAACTGTAGCTCCCTACAGCCGGCAGCATTCATGCAGCCCTAAACCATGACCCTCTACCACCATGCCTGACTGTAGGCAGGATACATTTGTCTTTGTCCTCCTCACCTGGTTGCCGCCACACATGCTTAACATCACCTGAATCAAATAAGTTTATCTTGGTGTCATCAGACCACACAACATGATTCCAGTAATCCATTTCCTCAGTTTGCTTGTCTTCATACTGTAGTTTTTGAAGAAACTTGGCAAGGAGATTGTTCAAAACATCTTGAAGAACTAACTACAGATCTTCTGTGGATGAAGAGGTGTAACAAATCCTTCTGTCTCTTCATGTAATTCCAGACAGTCTGGATAATGTGGGAACAGGGCTCTGTGAGGTGCACATCATCACTTCAAGGACTCATTGTTCTTATTTATATCGATGATAGTTCTTAATGACATTGGCTGTGTGTTTGGGGTCATTGTCCTGCTGCAGAATACATTTTAACCTAATCAGATACCTCCCTGATTGTATTACATGGTGGATAAGTATCTGCCTGTATATCTCAGCATTGAAGACACAGAAATGAATGACACTGAGGACCTTAGACACTGTTATCAGTCAAGGAAACTTAGTGCAACAGCTGAAACACACCATACCTACCTCTCTTCAAAAGCAGAAGATGTCCAGCAGTGCCATCAGTTCAGAACTGTCAGCAACTAGTTGGACACAGCTACACCCATCTACTGTTGATAAATAGAGACAGATCATTAAGAATTATCCTCAGTGAAAAGAAGAACAAGGAGTCTGTCATCCAGTCTCTCTGGGATCAGATGAAGAACAGAAGAATTTGTACAAGCCTCATACACAGAGGATCTAAGACATTAAATTCAAATTCAAAATAGCTTTATTGATAGGACCAAGTACTTCTTGGCCTTGTCAAAGCAAGTGGTAAAAGTGGGATGGGGATAGGGGCTCATCCAGGGTGGGCTTTACAGGCTCATCCAGGGTGGGGTTTAGAGGCTTGTCCAGGGTGGGTTTAAGAGGCCAATCCAAGGTGGAGGATGGAGGCTCATCTAGGGTGGGGGATGGAGGTTACTGCAGGGTGGGGATGGAGGTTCTTCCAGTGTGGGGGATGGAGGCTCCTCCAGGGTGGGGTACTCATATCTAAGGCTAGGTTCACAGTTCCGTTAAAATGTATCAGTCACAATCCGCGGCTCTGGTAAACAATGCAATTCGTTTAGCGGATTCCGTTGTGTCCCATAGACTTGTATTAGTGGTGGATTACGACTGATTACCTTGCGATGCATCCGCTGTGCCGCGGTCAGTCTCTTTTGGACTGACCGCCGGGCGGAAACAACGCAGAATGTAACGTTTTTCTGGCCTTCAAAACTAACGCACCGCACAGGAATCCGTCGCAGTCCGTCGTGCTTGTAATGTATGTCTACGGTGCTGGATTCCGTCGTAATCCCTCTTACGATGGAATCCAGCGCTGGATTCCGTCTAGCTCTACTGAGCATGCCCAAAATGTTTGGCACACCCACTGGGCTGTCCCAAACACAAACGGATCATGACTGATCTGTCAAAAAACGGACGCACAGCGGATGTAACAGACACGATGGATCAGTTTTTTGACAGGATTCCTGTGAAAGGAATCCTGTAAAAAACACATCCGTTGCGTCAGTTGAAAACTAAAAAATTACTGATCCATTGCTGACGGACCTGACGGATTTAAAACAACGGAATTGTGAACCTAGACTTAGGCTACTTTCACACTTGCGTTGGACGGCTTCCGTTGCTATCCGCAGCCTTGAGGAATTACGGTAACCGTTGCAGGAAACCGTTATATTCCTCATAGACTTCTATTAGCTACGGATAGCAACGGATGGTCTTGCGTTGCATCCGCCGTGCGGCGCATCAGTTGTTTTGACACTGACCGTCAGTGACCGTCGGGCGGATGGAACGCTGCATGTAGCGTTTTTCTGCACTTGGCGGAGTGTCAAAAAAACGCAACCTGCAGGAATCCGTTGGTGTCCGTTGTTTTTATAATGGATGCCTATGGTGGCGGATTCCGTTAGAATCCGTCATTTGATGGATTACGTTAACGCAACCGTCTTTACACAACTGCGCATGCTCAGATGTGTAAAGTCAAGGAAAAAAAACCTATAGCGGATTGCGTTATTTTGTACGATCTGTAGCATCCGTTGTGCCACTATATGCAACGCATCCGCTGCATCCGTCACACAACGCAATGCAACGGATGCCGTTCAACGCAAGTGTGAAAGTAGCCTTATCTAAAAGAACTGATGAAGGCAAACCACAGTCATACAAAATATTGATATGGATTTCTGTTTTGTTCATTCATTCACTTTGCAGTGTTGATGAAAATAAACTATTAACAAAGAAAGCCACGGACCCACTTGGGGGGAGGGGCGACATGACCAAGGGGGAGGTAGGGAGTGATGGGGTTAATAGGGACAGTTGTATGTATGCCTAATATGGCATTTGGGGATGGTCTTAGCCTGGGAGGAAGAGGAGGAGTAGGGAAAGGGTTAGTACAGGAGAGGGAAGAGTTACCTCCTCTTCTGTTTCCGGACGCCGAACGATCCCCGCCCACCCTCCCTTTGTGTTATGTGGGGGATGTTTTTTGGGTAGTTGGGATGCTATTTGTCACAGCAGCGGGGGGGGGGGGGGGGTAGGTCTGGTCCAGAGGTTTGGAAGTGATTGGTGGCTGGACCGGGAGTCATTGTCTTGGTATGGTGGCTCTTGGTTCCGGGATGTGGCAGGCACGGGGTTCTGCCAAAGTGTGGGGGTCAATCCGTGGGTGATTGGCACCTCGTCTCTGGGTCGGTGTGTTGCGGCCGGGGACAGGGGGAGTAGTGGTAAGTGGACTGGGCCTACCCCGGGGGGTATTGTAAATGTTATTGTCTATTGTTACCTTTATGTGGTTGTTTTGGGTCGCCCGTTGGACGGCGTCCCTAAGGTGCTAGTTTGTAAAACAATAGGCAATAAAAGGCTGCTGTGGCCATTTTGAACCAAGTCGCATGCAGTCCGTGTGTTTATTCTTAGAGGATAAGGGGGTTTGGTTACACAGACATCACGACTGGAGAATCCTCCCTCCGCTGGTCATGTGAAAGCATTTTTACTTTCATTATTATTTTTTTTCACCTGCCTAAAACGTTTGCACAGTTCTATAGCTCTGTAAAGTAATGCTAGACACAAAGCAGAAGTAATGTATGTTTTTTTTATCCCACAGAGACTCATTTTACAATACTGCTGTTGTTTTTCTGTTGCTTCTTTTCTTAGCTCTATAACAGGTTCCCAGCCATAATGTCCTACCTTCCAGGTCCTCATCAGACGACCATTAAAATTGCGGACAGCCTGAAACAATTTATTAAGGAGATGATGAAGACCCATCGAGACACCCTGGACGAGAACTGCCCTCGTGACTTCATAGATTGCTTCCTCATTAGGATGGAAGACGTGAGTGTGTAGACAATATTACATTTTGAAGTTCACTTTTTTTATATATAGTTTTGAAAATAAGTTGATATCAATAATTCAAGTTCATTGCAATTTTTTTTTACAACTTTGGTTTACAAAGTGCTCATAGGTTTTTGACCATTTTTTATCATTAAAAAATGATTGATTCAATTTTTTAGGAAAAAAAGAATCCAAACACGGAATTTCATGAAGAGAACCTACAGGCGACAATCATAGACTTATTCTTTGCTGGAACAGAGACGACCAGTATAACACTGACGTACGGTTTTCTTATACTCTTGAAATATCCTGAAATACAAGGTGATGATTATAATGAATTTTTAGATTCTTTAATATGCTCCTCACATACAATTGTAGCCTAGTGCAGGACTAAGGCGGGCTTTGCACGTTGCGACATCGCAAGCCGATGCTGCGATGTCGCACGCAATAGTCCCTCCCCCATCGCAGCAGTGATATCTTGTGATAGCTGGCGTCGTAAACATTATCGCAATGCCAGCTTCACATGCACTAACCTGTCCTGCGACGTCGCTCTTGCCGGCGACCCGCCTCCTTCCTAAGGGGGCGGGTCGTATAACATCAGAGCGACATCACACGGCAGGCGGCCAATCAAAGCGGAGGGGCGGAGATGAGCAGGATGTAAACATCCCGCCCACCTTCTTCCTTCCGTATAGCCACCGGCGGCAGGTAAGGAGATGTTCCTTGCTCCTGCGGCTTCACACACAGCGATGTGCACTGCAGCAGGAACGAGGAACAACATCGTACCTGTCGCGGCAGCATAATTTTGAAAAAGTCGGAGCCTACACTGATGATACGATAACGACGCTTTTGCGCTCGTTAAGCGTATCATCTAGGATTTACACACTAGATGTCGAAAGTGACGCCGGATGTGCGTCACTTTCGATTTGACCCCACCGACATCGCACGTGCGATGTTGCAACGTGAAAAGCCGCCCTAAAAGTCTGATTGTGACCAATGTCCTAATACATAGAAAGACACAAGAATTAAAATTATTGCTTGACGACAGATCAGGTGCCTTGTCCTTGTTGCAACTTTTTTTCTCTAGTACCAACCAACTGCACTCACAGTATGTCTGTTACGGGGGGCTGTCTGATAATAACCTAAAGGAGTATCAGACAGTCAGGGTCCACCGTGCAAAGACTTTGCTGCAGACTATGGCAGAGTGCAATACCTCTGTTAACTCACAGAAGGATATAATAAGTAAGTAAAGCAATTCCTCCCTTACTTGGAGGGTGTGTGGAATGATCTCTGTTAATAATCACAGAGACAAAGGCAATGTGTGCGAAATGGCACCTACCTAGGTCCGCTCTTCTAGTGGTGCAAAAGAGACGAACAGCAGCGTAAGCCGCACAAAGCTCCTACCTGCGTTCGCTCCACTAGTGTGCGAGGACACGAACCACTAGATATGGCACCTGCCTAGGTCCGCTCTTCTAGTGGTGCAAAAGAGACGAACAGCAGCGTAAGCCGCACAAAGCTCCTACCTCTGTTCGCTCCCCTAGTGTGCGAGGATACGAACAACTGCCAGACGCAGTATAAGGAACGTTACCCTAGCGGCAACGTCCACCTACGAGTCAAATCACAAGGCCCAGCCAGACCATGTGCCTCAGGCACCTGCCTATGTCCGCTCCCCTAAGAGGCAAGGATACGGACAGCAGCCGAAGCTGTAAGGTATAAGAACGCTACCCTGCCGGTAGCGCTCACCTAGCATAGACAGAGGAATGCCTAGAGGAACGCGCACAGAGCGTCTACTCTTGTGCATGAACCAAGAGGACTGAGCACCATGCGGCGTGTGTCAGGGTCTTATATAGACTCTGTGCCTCATCCAAGATGGAGGACACCAGAGCCAATCCGCTGCCAGAACGACAGGAGTGACGTCATGCTGGCCTATCACCGAGCAAGGAGTCACAAGCACATGATCAGCGACCAATCGGCATAGAAGGTGTCAGAGACATGTGACCTCGTGTCAGCGATGATGTCACCCGCACATGTGCAATGGCTGCAAGATAGGACTTAGTCTCCGGCGCTCGCACATGTGCAGTAGCAAGAAATCTGGACTTAGTCTCCAGCGCTCGCACATGTGCAGTAGCAAGAAATCTGGACTTAGTCTCCAGCGCTCGCACATGTGCAGTAGCAAGAAATCTGGACTTAGTCTCCAGCGCTCGCACATGTGCAGTAGCAAGAAATCTGGACATAGTCTCCAGTGCTCGCAGCAACCGTAACAGTACCTCCCCCTCAAGGGCCCCCCTCCTGGCGACGCAGGTAATCGGCAACTAAGTCGGGAGCATGGACAGCCTCCTCAGGCTCCCAAGAGCGATGTTCTGGGCCATAGCCCTCCCAATCTATCAAGAAGAACCTGCGCCCTCTAACCATCTTAGAACCAACTATGGCTCGTACCTCATAGCTAGAGCGAGAGGAATCAGAGGCAGGAGAGTGCACTTCACGAGCGTGAGGTAAAATAGCCGGCTTTAGCAGTGAGACATGGAATTTGTCATGAATTCTAAGATGGACAGGTAACTTCAATTGGTAGACTACAGGATTTACCTGTCGAAGAACCTCATAAGGACCCAGGAAGCGAGGAGCAAATTTGACAGAGCTCACTCTAAGTCTCACGTGTTTTGCAGAGAGCCACACAAAGTCCCCTGGAGAAAAGACAGGAGCCGGGCGACGAAACCGATCGGACACAGTCTTCATACGGTCCTTAGCTGCTTGGATCGACTCTTGAGTCCGATCCCAAACCTCTCTGGCATTAGTTGCCCAGTCGGCCACAAGAGGAGGAGGTGCAGCAGCGGGAAACGGTACCGGTACCCTAGGGTGTTGCCCATTATTGAGTACGAACGGTGTCTGCCCAGTGGCCTCAGCCAGCGAATTGTTAAGGGCAAATTCTGCCCAGGGTAGGAGGGAGGACCAGTTATCGTGGTTCTCAGCAACAAAGTGTCGAAGGTATATAATCATAGATTGATTGGTACGTTCAACCAAACCATTGGTCTCCAGATGGTATGCCGAAGAGAGATTCAACTCAATTTGCAGAAGGCTACAAAGATCTCGCCAGAAACGGGAAGTAAATTGCGGGCCTCTATCACAAATGATACGATCTGGCATCCCGTGAAGCCTAAAGACATGCTTGAGGAATAGTTTGGCTAGTACCCTGGAAGATGGGATTCTCGATAACGGTACGAGATGAACAATCCGGGAGAAATGGTCCGTAATGACCCACACAAATCTATGTCCCTGTGAACATGGAAGATCACCCACAAAGTCCATTCCTACCACCTCCCATGGTCTATCTGGCACTGGTAAAGGATGCAAGAGCCCAGCCGGACTCTGCCGTAATGGACGGTTGCGAGCACACGAGTAGCAGGAACCGACATATATCTTGACGTGGCTGGCTAAGTGTGGCCACCAATACCACCTCTCCAGTAACTCTCGTGTCCGCCTAATACCAAAATGCCCACCCACCTTTGAGGTGTGGGCCCATGACAGTATATCATTCTGTCGATCAGGCGGAACAAAGGTCTTGCCCGGTGGGATTTGGTCTAACGTCACAGGGGAGAGCGTATGAAAAACCCTGGAGGGAAGGATAAGACGAGGTTCGTCAATCTCTTCCTGGGTAGAAAGCATAGAGCGAGACAGGGCGTCTGCCTTGTTATTCTTACTCCCAGACAGATAGTTGATGGAGAAGTGAAAGCGGGAGAAAAACAAGGACCAGCGGGCTTGGCGAGGATTCAGACGCTGAGCGGTTTGTAAGTACGTCAGATTCTTATGGTCTGTATAGACCTGGAAAGGATGTTTCGCTCCTTCCAGCAAGTGACGCCACTCCTCCAAGGCTAATCTCAAGGCGAGCAGTTTCCTATCCCCAATGGTATAGTTTCTCTCTGCCGGTGAAAAGGTTTTAGCAAAGAAGAAACACGGCCTTTTTCTACCTGCACCGTTCTTTTGATACAAGACCGCACCAGCACCCACTGAAGAGGCATCAACCTCTAAGAGGAAGGGCTTACTCTCATCGGGTCTTTGAAGAACGGGAGCAGTTGAAAAGTGTCTTTTTACTGCCTCAAAAGCCTGGGATGTCTCAGTAGACCAGGCTTTGGGATTAGCACCTTTCTTAGTCAAGGCCACCAAAGGGGCCACCAAAGTAGAAAAATGGGGTATGAACTGCCTGTAATAATTTATGAATCCTAAGAAGCGTTGCACGGCCTTCAAGGAATTAGGTTCGGACCATTGCAGGACAGCAGAGAGCTTCGCAGGATCCATAGCCAGGCCCTCTTGTGAGATAATGTAACCCAAAAAAGGCAATGAGGACTGCTCGAATACACATTTCTCGAGTTTAGCAAACAATGAGTGCTCCCTTAAACGGGAAAGGACACGAACGACATCCTGACGATGAGTCTCCAGATCAGGAGAAAAAATCAGGATGTCGTCCAGATACACCACTACTGAGGATAACAGTAAATCCCTGAACACATCGTTTACGAAGTCCTGAAATACTGCGGGTGCATTACATAACCCAAAAGGCATGACGAGGTATTCATAGTGACCGTCTCGGGTGTTAAAAACGGTCTTCCATTCGTCACCCTTTCGAATTCGTACCAAGTTATACGCACCCCGCAGATCCAACTTCGTAAAAACTTGAGCTCCTCTCAGTCTGTCAAAGAGCTCCGAAATTAAAGGTAATGGGTATTTGTTCTTTATTGTGATTGCGTTGAGACCCCTGTAATCTATGCAGGGACGCAAATCACCCTCTTTCTTCCAAACAAAGAAAAACCCAGCTCCCGCGGGAGAGACAGACTTACGAATGAACCCCTTCTCTAAACTCTCTCTTATATAGGTCGACATAGCCTCCGACTCAGGTATCGACAGGGGGTAAACCCTGCCTTTAGGTGGAACCGAACCTGGGATAAGGTCTATGGCACAGTCATACGGCCTATGGGGTGGAAGAACCTCAGCACCCTGTTTGGAGAACACGTCAGCGAAATCCAAATAGGGTGTAGGTATGGGAGAGAGATCAGTTGATGCAACCGCAACGACCTTAGGTGGTAAGGGAAGACATCGGGACTGACATTTCGAACCCCAACTAATAATGCTGTCAGACTCCCAGTCAATGTGAGGAGCATGAGTCCGAAGCCATGGAAGACCCAGAAGGATGTCGTCTATACCCTCAGGCAAAACAAGAAAAGAAATCTCCTCTATGTGACCCTGAGACAGGGAAAGGCGCAAGGGAACTGTCCTCAATGTAATGGAGTCAGACAACATAGTTCCATTAACAACACGGACAGGAATAGGCGCCTCTAACATGATAGAGGGAATATTGTGTCCCTTTACAAATCCTGAGGACACAAAAGTCCCGTCAGCTCCGGAATCCACAAAAGCCATAATAGGCCATGTATTCTCAGATAACGAGAGCTGACCTGGGATACAACACTTAGAGGGTGCAGAAGACGTCTCTAGTAACCCCCCTCTAATGGTTACTAGGCCAGGGAGTTTCCCTGACGACTAGGACACTTGTTGGCATAGTGCCCAGCCTGACGACATACGTAACATATAGGAGGACCAGACTTGCGTAGTCTGGAGAACGTATGACCTAACTCCATAGGAGTGGGAGATGTTTCAGATGCTGAGGAAGATGGTAGTGGACCCTCAACAACTGGAATAGCCCGATGCTTAGGGCGTGAGGAAGACACCTCGAGTCTACGTTCCTTATGGCGTACATCGATCCTCGTTGCTACTGTGATCAAGTCCTCCAGAGAAGCAGGGACCTCACGAGTAGCAAGAGCATCCTTGACATAGCCTGCCAACCCTCTCCAGAAGATAGGAATCAACACCTTCTCTGGCCAATCTAGTTCTGCCACCAGAGTTCTAAAAGCAATGGCATAAGAACTAGTGGATAACGAACCCTGAGATAGATCTAACAGTCTCAGGGCCGCATCATGGGTAACCTGCGGACCCATGAATACCGCCTTAAGAGCATCAAGAAAGTCTTGATGTCTCAGAGTAACCACATCAGAGCGCTCCCATAGGAGAGTCGCCCATTCTAAGGCTTTGTCCTGAAGTAAGGAGATGATAAAGCCTACTCTGGACCTCTCCGTAGAGAAGCGAGAAGAGTTGACCTCTAGGTGTATCTGACACTGACTAATGAAACCACGACATGATCTGGCATCGCCAGAATATCTGTTTGGCAGAGCAAGTCGAGGATCATGTGCAGCTGTCACCATGGTCTGAGGTTTATCCTCTATACTCTTGAACCGTGACTCAAGTACTTGTATGTAACGATGTAACTGCTGATATTCTGCCATAACTGCCAGACCCTTGGCTCAGTCCTAATGTTACGGGGGGCTGTCGGATAATAAAACCTCAAGGAGTATCAGACAGTCAGGGTCCACCGTGCAAAGACTTTGCTGCAGACTATGGCAGAGTGCAATACCTCTGTTAACTCACAGAAGGATATAATAAGTAAGTAAAGCAATTCCTCCCTTACTTGGAGGGTGTGTGGAATGATCTCTGTTAATAATCACAGAGACAAAGGCAATGTGTGCAAAATGGCACCTACCTAGGTCCGCTCTTCTAGTGGTGCAAAAGAGACGAACAGCAGCGTAAGCCGCACAAAGCTCCTACCTGCGTTCGCTCCACTAGTGTGCGAGGACACGAACCACTAGATATGGCACCTGCCTAGGTCCGCTCTTCTAGTGGTGCAAAAGAGACGAACAGCAGCGTAAGCTGCACAAAGCTCCTACCTCTGTTCGCTCCCCTAGTGTGCGAGGATACGAACAACTGCCAGACGCAGTATAAGGAACGTTACCCTAGCGGCAACGTCCACCTACGAGTCAAATCACAAGGCCCAGCCAGACCATGTCCCTCAGGCACCTGCCTATGTCCGCTCCCCTAAGAGGCAAGGATACGGACAGCAGCCGAAGCTGTAAGGTATAAGAACGCTACCCTGCCGGTAGCGCTCACCTAGCATAGACAGAGGAATGCCTAGAGGAACGCGCACAGAGCGTCTACTCTTGTGCATGAACCAAGAGGACTGAGCACCATGCGGCGTGTGTCAGGGTCTTATATAGACTCTGTGCCTCATCCAAGATGGAGGACACCAGAGCCAATCCGCTGCCAGAACGACAGGAGTGACGTCATGCTGGCCTATCACCGAGCAAGGAGTCACAAGCACATGATCAGCGACCAATCGGCATAGAAGGTGTCAGAGACATGTGACCTCGTGTCAGCGATGATGTCACCCGCACATGTGCAATGGCTCCAAGATAGGACTTAGTCTCCGGCGCTCGCACATGTGCAGTAGCAAGAAATCTGGACTTAGTCTCCAGCGCTCGCACATGTGCAGTAGCAAGAAATCTGGACTTAGTCTCCAGCGCTCGCACATGTGCAGTAGCAAGAAATCTGGACTTAGTCTCCAGCGCTCGCACATGTGCAGTAGCAAGAAATCTGGACATAGTCTCCAGTGCTCGCAGCAACCGTAACAATGTCCTTGGTTCCATTTCTGATGAAAACAAAGATTGGAATTAATTCCCGCAGACCCCAGAATTTAATCTTCCTTTACTCCTCCCTGAACCCTCAATCATAATTTCTTCGATCAACTTCAACAGGGCTTACACTAGTCTGAACTTTGTTCTTAGCCAATAGAAATTTTTATAATAGCATTTCAGGGGTATACATTGGGGGAAAGATTACTGGCTGGCTATTAATGAAGTGGTTGGGTAGAAACCTAAAACTTTACCCCTGGTGTGATTCTGTCTCATACACATAGATTCATGGAGCTGTAGGCACCGTGGGTGCCACCAAATGGTGTCTTTGAAATGATTCATGTGTAGAATGTCCCAAAATACAGAATGAGAAGAAACAATGTAGCAATTCTTATTCTAGACTAAAATATACGTTCTTTTTTCTCCATTTTGTAAATTTCAGAGAAGATCCACAAAGAGATTGATAACATAATAGGAAAAGATCGATGCCCATCAATAGAAGACAGGAGTAAAATGCCGTATACAGACGCTGCAATCCATGAGATCCAGAGATTTGCTGATATTATCCCCTCAGGATTGCCTCATACTGCCAGCAAGGACACCACCTTTAGGGGATATCACATTCCCAAGGTACCGTATGCTCATCTTATCTACCACCCCTAACAATTATTGATGATTCAAATCAGTTTATAAGTTGGGTGTGCCATTGGAAATTTTTGGCCATAGTTCCACCCCCCTTTTAAAGGCCATGTTTGTGTGATGCCCTGCACAAGCCAGGTAGTCACAGATAGTGCCCCGCACAACACCTGTCCCTCACAAGGTAACACCAGCCAACCACATTAAACCCTAGTCACCATGGGACCAGACACAGCTAGCTGCGGGCACTGACCACCATCACCTTGGTTTACCAGAGACTTGTGTGTGTTACTAATCGTGAGTACAACAGTGCCCTCCAGCCGCGCACCTCCCTGCACCGCCCATCACCCAAACACAGAACCCAACGGGTCCCGGGGCCACCATCCCTACCCACAGAAAGGGTTAACATCTTGCTGCGCAACATCTCCCCCGGGTGCCCAGTAACCGTAGCAGTGGTGCCCACCTTCACCACAACCCATGGGTGGCGTCACAAACTCAAACACGGCTCCAGTCGTTCACCTACATCCCCATAAAGCGCCACTCCCCCTTCAGATCGAAGTGGACCACGGGGCCCCCGGGTCCGGAGACACTCGAGCCACCACCCTGCGAGTCCGGAGCCGAGCGGCTCGGTTGCAGCCGAGCGCGGGGCGGTACATTTGTTCTTGGTCTTTCTATGCTCCTCCAAACCTTCATCCCTACCATTCTGAAACAATGTGACGGAAGAAATTTTCTGGGTCCCTGTAAGTTTGTTTGCTTTTCCAAGAGTTTGAGATGTTTTCCTTTGTTTTCCACAGGATTAAAGACCAGTCTAAGAGGCTTGGCGAGTGTGGCTGTGTTAGTGTATGGAACGTGTTTATGTCTTCAGGCTACCAAATCTCATAAGGTGTCTGTAACGCTCACGGCCAGTGTAGGGGTAGCAAGCAGGATTATAGGACCCATCGAACCACAGGGGAGATCCAGGCTTACCCTTTAGTGGGAGGGGCTTAACTAAGTGCCCACCACGAGGCCGACGTCAGGTATCACTCCCAGGGCAGTGACCGGGACTGTGGCAGTTCACTCCCAGGGTAGGTGATGGACTAGAGGATAGACAGGTACAGTTGAGGTGACTGAGGCAGACTGGACAATCGGGTATGGACAGAAATAGCGGGCACGGCAGGGACAGACAGGTATGGGAAGGCAGGTACTGGAGATGGACACAGGAATAACAGCACAGGAGCTCAGGACTTGAAACTAGCTTGGTAGCAGACTGAAGGCTGATTGACTAACTAAAGGTGTTGAGCTCCCCTAATGGGAGGATGCCATAGGCTGAGTGGCATTTCCTGTAAATAATGTGTCGGCCTTTTAAGAGGAGGGCCAATGTACGCGCACATCTTAGGTGCACTCCAGGGAATCCTGCGCAGCATGTACAGGGCCCGGGAAGAGAAGAAGGCAGCAGCACACATGGGTAGCCGGAGTGTGGGGGAGATGCAACCCGGCCGGGCCAGTGAGTAAGCCGGCATCTCTGCAGAGATGGTCATTTTCAGGAGAACTGAGTGAACAAAGACTTTTTTTGATTAAGCTAGGTAGATACAGGAAGTGTATTGGTGAACTATCTTAGAAATCACATACATACCTGTGTATTTTCTTGATTTACACTGGCGCTAAATGAATCCCAGAAACTTTAAAATTGGAGTTAGAACTGCTACAACAGCTTTAACTGAATTTGCACTCCACCTATTTCGATATTTTAAAGTTATGAATAAAAGATTACATTCAAAACTTTCTTCTTTGAACTCATTCAGAGGAGTGTTCAATCAATATGTGTACTGTCTGTATGAAAACTGGGCAGCATATAGACAGCACAGTGACTCGTGAAAGTCAATGTTTTGTTTTTTGAGTATATTTCATGTTCAGTTTGCACCTGTTCACATTTGTCTGTTAGGAAGCACAGTCAGTTTTCTCATTTCAATGTGGTGGTTATGAACATTTTTGCACATAGACTGATGATCTGCATCCACTACTGTAGTCTGTATTTCATATTAGACTCTCACAATAAAGGTGAATAAGTACGGGAAAAGGATCTTATATGGCTCATGATCCATATAGCATCCAGTTTTATGGCTCCATTGCAAGCATAACCATAGGAAACTGCATTTCCAAAAATGCTGAAACAATTGGCATTCACTTTGCTGGCATCAGGAAACTGTGGCAAATCTGAGCAGAATAAAATGCGACAAATCTGCAATGTGTGTACAGACCCTAAGGGGTACTTTGCACGTTGCGACATCGCTACTGCGATATCGTCAGGGTCAAATCGAAAGTGATGCACATCCGGCGCCGGTAACGATGTCGCAACGTGTAAAGCCTAGATGCGCTGATAAAAGATCGCAAAAGTGTCGTAAATCGGTGATCTGTGTAGTGTCGGACATTTTCATAATGTCACACCAATAGGACATACGACGTTGTTCCTCGTTCCTGCGGCAGCAGACATCGCTGTGTGTGAAGCCGCAGAAGCGAGGAACATCTCCTTACCTACCTCCACCGGCAATGTGGAAGGAAGGAGGTGGACAGGATGTTTACGTCCCGCTCATCTCCGCTCTTCCACTTCTATTGCCGCCTGCCGTGTGACGTCGCTGTGATGCCGCACAACCCGCCGCCTTAGGAAGGAGGCGGGTCGCCGGCCAGAGCGACATCACAGGGCAGGTAAGTGCGTGTGAAGCTCCCATAGCAATAATGTTCGCTACGACAGCTATCACAAGATATCGCATGTGCGATGGGGGTGGGGACTATCGCGCTCGGCATCGCTAGCATCGGCTAGCGATGTTGCAGCGTGCAAAGTATCCCTAACACTTTAATTTTTACATCTACATATTTTATATATTTACTTTCAGGGAAGCTTCTTGTTTCCAGTCCTGACCTCTGTCCTAAAAGACCCCAAGTATTTTAAGAACCCGGAGGAGTTTGATCCCGGACACTTTCTTAATGAGAATGGTGGTTTTAAGAAAAGTGATGGATTCATGCCATTCTCTACAGGTAAGAGATTATGGCACAAATATCTATAAATTATGATTTTAAGCTTCAAATTAACTGGATTTTAAAATATTCAAATTCACGCTGTTGAGCTGGTTGGTGTATATATAGCCTGGGGTTAGGAAGACCAAACTAGGATTGATGGGAGCCACTAAATTCTCTGATTGGCTCTCACTGGGCATAAAATCATTGTATCCGGCGACTGAAACTCCACCCACCTGAACCAACCCCTCCTAAACCTTTAATTTCATTGGCTAGGTGTGGTAGCGACCACGGGTAGGCGGGGTTTTGGCTAATTTAATCTTAAATATGGGTTAATCTATGGTAAACACATGCTGTAAAGGGATCAATTTAGGATCCAAAAAAGCCGGCTCTTTTTGGTGAGCAGATCCAACTGATCCAAATCACCAAAAAGAGTCGGACTGCCCCTTCACTACAACCATTGGCTTACTCCGCTGTGCCTATAGAGAAATTTATGTCTCAAAATGAGATATAAACCTATATGAGAAGATTTATCAAAGGTGTCAAAAAGGATAGCAACCAATCACAGGGCAGTTTTAATTTTAACAGATCAGTTTTTGAAATGAAAGATTAGCTCTGATTGATTGCTTTAGGCAACAGAGCCAGTTTTCCTTTTAGATACTTTTGATAAATGAGGTCCATAGTGTAACACAATAGTCTCATACTTACCTTGTCGCCTTCTAAGAGTAATGGGTGACATATAAATCTTCGTTCGGACTGTATAACAAAAATGAGCATTGCAAGCTAACTCTCTTTTGATGTTCAGAGCATAAAAGTTGACTAAAGAAAATTTAAGATATTAAAAATATTCCTGAATTGATGCCATCACTGATGGAAATTGGCTGTAAGTGTTCAATACCCCTGCAGCGCCCCCATAGGGTAAATGAAGCATTGCATGTCTGTTGAAATCACTATTCACTATGGATTACTGCTATACTTACAGATGACCTCCCCCTCTTAAATTGACTCAGAATTTACTTTAAAGGCAATCGGAAATTGTTTTTCGAAACTTCACAAACCTTTAAGTGTAACTTAACTTATTGTGTAAGCTTATTCTGTTTTCTCAGGGAAACGTGTGTGTTTGGGAGAAGGCCTGGCTCGCATGGAGCTCTTCCTCTTTGTGACCTCAATACTTCAGAAATTCACCTTGGAGCCCACCGTAGACAGAAAGACTCTGAGTATAAGACCCGAGCCCAAAACCAATTCTACAAGACATCAGTCATACCAGATGAAGGTCGTCCCTCGTTTCTGAGATGAAGATGGACTTCCTGTACAAAGGTTAAACATAAGCGCTAACCTTTACCCTCAGTTTCTTTAGCAAGGCAGTGGCCATCTTGGAGGTTTGTTTGGGGTCATTATCATGTTGGAGTACGGCCCTGCAGACTAGTTTCCGAAGGGAGGGGATCATGCGCTGCTTCAGTATATCACCATACATGTTGGCATTAGTGATGACCGACCACTACCATGTCCGGTCGCTTGGTACTTATTAAGAGCAGTTGGCATGACTCGAGCACTCAAGTATAATGGATGTCAATGGGGGGACTCAAGCATTTCTCCAGGAAATCTTGCGGAAAAATACTTGAGTCTCCCATTGACTTCCCTTATACTTGGGTGCTCAAGTAGTGTCTATCCGAGCATCCAACTGCTCTTATCCTAACGAGTACCAAGCACTTGAGCATGGTAGTGCTCGTTCATCACTAGTTACAAGTACCAAGCACCCGAGCAAGGTAGTGCCCGCTCATCACTAGTTACAAGTACTGAGCACTCGAGCATGTTAGTGCCCGCTCATTACTAGTTACAGGTACCGAGCACCCGAGCATGGTAGTGCTCGTTCATCACTAGATAGCATTCATGGGTCCCTGAATGAACTGTAGCTCTTCACAGCCAGCAATACTCATGCAGCCCCAAACCATGATGGACTAGAGGGAAGAAACACTTGTCTTTGTACTTTTCATTTGGTTGTCGCCTCACACATGTAACATGGCATGGGGTGGTAGCCATGGGCGACTTCTGCTTCATTATCACGCAAGCACACTACAGAAAATAGCAGACTCTGGTGGTGTGTGGTGGTACTGTGGCTACTGTGGACACCTTCAGGATTATGCCTTCTGTGCTCTGTATGGCATAAGATCCCTTTGTTCCAAGGATGAAGACAGACAAGTTTGTACAAACAAAGTTCTCTTTATTTAAGAAGAAACGGAGGTACAAAGGGTAGCAGGTAGTGCACTTGAAGTGATCTTCTGCATAATACAGAGATATATATGTGGTGGTTTCAGGCCACGGCACTTCACTTGTGAATGTTACACCGGCAGAACAAATACAGTGAACCTACATCCTCCTGATACAGGGCCATACAAGGTCAATGTGTTATGCTGTGAACCCTGTACTCAGACTACTGGCTGTGATCCCTTACAAGTGCCGCTCCTAGAGCCGCTCCCCTCTTCTTATGTTCTCAGCTGGGCAGATCCTTTGTTCCTTGCTAATATTCCCCACAACTGGTCAACACTGGACTCTTTGCAGAACACACTGTACTCATTCCCGTACACTTCCTAGCAGTTATCTCTGTCGCCACTAAAGGTCCTTTGCTGGACTTGCTCCAATGTCCTTACACAAATACACACAGCACTTTTCTTCTCTTGAAAAGTGACTTACTTAAAACCAAACCAATTAGATGCAGTGTGTGGCATATGGTCTGAGCACTGACAGGCTGATCCCCACCCCTGTAACCTCTGCGGCAATGCTGGCAGCACTTATATGGATTTTTTGAAAAGACAACCTGTGGATATGATGCTGAACACATGCAGTCAACTACTTTGGTCGACCACCTGATCTGAGGGGATCCTGTCTGGTTAAACGTCTGTATGGTCTTGGCCACCATGCTGCAGCTCAGTCTCAAGGTGTTGGCAATAGTCTTATAGCCTCGGCCATCTTTATGGAGAGCAACAATTCTTTTTTTCAGCTCCTCAGAGAATTCTTTGCCATGAGGAGCCATGTGTTGAACTTGCAGTGACCAGTATGAGAGAGTGTGTGTGAGCGAAAACACCAAATGTAACACACCTGCCCCCCATTCACACCGAGACCTTGTAACACTAATGAGTCACATGATACCGGAGAAGGAAAATGACTAATTGGACACAATTGGTCATTTTAATCACTTTTGTTCCCAGAGGATTAGACATTAATGGTTGTGTGTTGGTAGACCACCTGATCTGAGGGGATTCTGTCTGGTTAAACCTCTGTATGGTCTTGGCCACCATGCTGCAGCTCAGTCTCAAGGTGTTGGCAATATTCTTATAGCCTCAGCCACCTTTATGTAGAGCAACAATTCTTTTTTTCAGCTCCTCAGAGAATTCTTTGCCATGAGGAGCCATGTCTTGAACTTGCAGTGACCAGTATGAGAGAGTGTGTGTGAGCGAAAACACCATAGACATTAATAGTTGTGTGTTGAGTTATTTAGAGGGCATCAACATTATACTGTTATACAAGCTGCACACTGACATTGTACATTGTGGTAAAGTGTCCCTGGAGCAGATAGTGAATATTTACAAAAATGTGAGGGTTGTACTCACTTTTGTGATAATATATATAATATATATATATATATATTTATATATATACCTATATATATATATATATATAATCTAAACACACAATATATATATAATTTTTGGGGTTTTTTGTTTGTTTTTCGTTCTACACTGTCATACCACAGTACTAATGTACACAATATAATTTGCAACCTCTGTAATCATTTTATGTTTATAAAAATATGAAACTGTAAAATGTCTTCTGTCCTGTATGATGTATGTCATTTTCTTGTTTTTCTTGCTTTTTATTGAGACTTGTATGATAACTGCCATGCTATACGATGGTGCTGCATAACTTAGGTTATGTTCATATCTGTATTGAGGCTTTGTTAAGAGCTGTTTTTTATCTGCTCTATTCTTAAAAATGTTCTCTATTTTCAATATTGTTTACTGTTTGTTGCCTATTTTACCGACCTTCCATGCAGTCAGAGATTTCTGGTCTCCTAAAAAATGATTGCAGCGCTTACAAGTTGTTTGCTATAGAGCTTGAAAGAGCTGCTCTGAAGCTGTCCAGATTTGTTCAGCATTAATGAGCAGTAATGTGTTTCATTTTGGTCAGAAATAGTTCCACAGAAATTTCGGAGAGGACGGAGCTAGAAATAAGGCAGGTTTGGAATAGTTCAAAGTTTTCATATGTTATACAGTGCCTACAAGTAGTATTCAACCCCCTGCAGATTTAGCAGGTTTACACATTCGGAATTAACTTGGCATTGTGACATTTGGACTGTAGATCAGCCTGGAAGTGTGAAATGCACTGCAGCAAAAAAGAATGTTATTTCTTTTTTTATTTTTTTTTTAAATTGTGAAAAGTTTATTCAAAGGGTCATTTATTATTCAACCCCTCAAACCACAAGAATTCTGTTTGGTTCCCCTAAAGTATGAAGAAGTATTTCAGGCACAAAGAACAATGAGCTTCACATGTTTGGATTAATTATCTCTTTTTCCAGCCTTTTCTGACTAATTAAGACCCTCCCCAAACTTGTGAACAGCACTCATACTTGGTCAACATGGGAAAGACAAAGGAGCATTCCAAGGCCATCAGAGACAAGATCGTGGAGGGTCACAAGGCTTGCAAGGGGTGGAAAACCCTTTCCAAGGAGTTGGGCCTACCTGTCTCCACTGTTGGGAGCATCATCCGGAAGTGGAAGGCTTATGGAACTACTGTTAGCCTTCCACGGCCTGGACAGCCTTTGAAAGTTTCCACCCATGCCGAGGCCAGGCTTGTCCGAAGAGTCAAGGCTAACCCAAGGACAACAAGGAAGGAGCTCCGGGAAGATCTCATGGCAGTGGGGACATTGGTTTCAGTCAATACCATAAGTAACGTACTCCACCGCAATGGTCTCTGTTCCAGACGAGCCCGTAAGGTACCTTTACTTTCAAAGCGTCATGTCAAGGCTCATCTACAGTTTGCTCATGATCACTTGGAGGACTCTGAGACATACTGGTTCAAGGTTCTCTGGTCTGATAAGACCAAGATCGAGATCTTTGGTGCCAACCACACACGTGACGTTTGGAGACTGGATGGCACTGCATAAGACCCCAAGAATACCATCCCTACTGTCAAGCATGGTGGTGGCAGCATCATGCTGTGGGGCTGTTTCTCAGCCAAGGGGCCTGGCCATCTGGTCCGCATCCATGGGAAGATGGATAGCACGGCCTACCTGGATATTTTGGCCAAGAACCTACGCTCCTCCATCAAGGATCTTAAGATGGGTCGTCATCATTTCATCTTCCAACAAGACAACGACCCAAAGCACACAGCCAAGAAAACCAAGGCCTGGTTCAAGAGTGAAAACATCAAGGTGTTGCAGTGGCCTAGTCAGTCTCCTGACCTTAACCCAATTGAAAACTTGTGGAAGGAGCTCAAGATTAAAGTCCACATGAGACACCCAAAGAACCTAGATAACTTGGAGAAGATCTGCATGGAGGAGTGGGCCAAGATAACTCCAGAGACCTGTGCCGACCTGATCAGGTCTTATAAAAGACGATTATTAGCTGTAATTGCAAACAAGGGTTATTCCACAAAATATTAAACCTAGGGGTTGAATAATAATTGACCCACACTTTTATGTTGAAAATGTATTAAAATTTAACTGAGCAACATAACTTGTTGGTTTGTAAGATTTATGCATCTGTTAATAAATCCTGCTCTTGTTTGAAGTTTGCAGGCTCTAACTTATTTGCATCTTATCAAACCTGCTAAATCTGCAGGGGGTTGAAGACTACTTGTAGGCACTGTAAAGCTGGGTTTACACACTGCAACATCTCAAACGACATCGCTGTAACGTCACCGGTTTTGTGACGCAATAGCGATGTTGTTTGCGATGTTGCAGTGTGTGAATCCTATCAGCGACCTGGCCCCTGCTGTGAAGTTGTAATCGTTACAAATCGTTCAGGACCATTCCTAGGTCCTTTGTTTCCCGCTGTGCAGCATGAAGTTTCAGTGTGTGAAGCCTTTTCAGCAACTTTGTTAGCAACTTCCCTTTCAAAAGGCTGCTTATCAACGTCCCCTAGGTCGCTCTGCAGGTCCGGATCGCTGTTGAGTTGTTGGCCAGGTTTGCCTGTTTGAACGCTCACCAGAGACTTAGCAGAGACTTAGGGAGGTCGCTATTGCGTCACCAAACCGGTGACGTTACAGCGATGTCCTTTGCGATGTTGCAGCGTGTAAACCCAGCTTAAGTGGTGTTGCAATTTGACTTTGTATGCACAAAGAGACAATGCTAATTTGCTGTTGGCTGATGGGGTATAATGTTTGCCCTTGACCACAGACTCAGGATGACTATCATGGACAGACTAGGGCTAGCCACCAAGATGGCAAGATCTCAAGAACCCGGAAACCCTTTAACCCCTGTACAGGAATTTGGAATTATACAAGGTCCAGGAGATCACTACCTATGGTAGGCTGCAATCCAGGAAAGAGTGGTCGTCAGGCAGGGTCCAACCCAGGTGGTACAAAAAGGGACAAAATCGGCAGGCATAGGCATAGTAAGGAAAATCAGGTAGAGGTCGAAACCGGGGATGGAAGCGAAGTACAAAAATGGCAGCCAGGAGAGTAGTCAATGAGCAGACAAAGGTGAAAACACAGGGAACAGAACAGGAACCAGACGATAGCAGGAATACAAGACTATCTCTGGCAGTGACCAGCAGACAAGAAGGGGGATTAGAAGGATGTGGTGTCTTCCCATTGGCTGTAGCTGAATGGTGGTAACTTCAGCTGGAAGACACACACCACCTACAGTCAGCTAGTGGTACTGCAGGTCCAAAGGAAACCCAACTTAGTGGATGAGAAGAGCCTGCGCCAACCAGAGCCACTGGCACCGACTTCTCTCCTATCACCAGCACAGTCCATGGTGGGAATACGGCGGCGCCTGGTGACCGAAGCAAAAATTGCAGGAGCGGACGTGACATGGGGTTCCTTGAATGATACAGGCAATAATACAGTCATATGAAAAGGTTTGGGCACCCCTATTAATGTTAACCTTTTTTCTTTATAACAATTTGGGTTTTTGCAGCAGCTATTTCAGTTTCATATATCTAATAACTGATGGACTGAGTAATATTTCTGGATTGAAATGAGGTTTATTGTACTAACAGAAAATGTGCAATCCGCATTGAAACAAAATTTGACCGGTGCAAAAGTATGGGCACCCTTATCAATTTCTTGATTTGACACTCCTAACTACTTTTTACTGACTTACTAAAGCACTAAATTGGTTTTGTAACCTCATTGAGCTTTGAACTTCATAGGCAGGTGTATCCAATCATGAGAAAAGGTATTTAAGGTGGCCACTTGCAAGTTGTTCTCCTATTTGAATCTCCTATGAAGAGTGGCATCATGGGCTCCTCAAAACAACTCTCAAATGATCTGAAAACAAAGATTATTCAACATAGTTGTTCAGGGGAAGGATACAAAAAGTTGTCTCAGAGATTTAAACTGTCAGGTTCCACTGTGAGGAACATAGTAAGGAAATGGAAGAACACAGGTACAGTTCTTGTTAAGCCCAGAAGTGGCAGGCCAAAAAAATATCAGAAACGCAGAGAAGAAGAATGGTGAGAACAGTAAAAGACAATCCACAGACCACCTCCAAAGACCTGTAGCATCATCTTGCTGCAGTTGGTGTCAATGTGCATCAGTCAACAATACAGCGCACGTTGCACAAGGAGAAGCTGTATGGGAGAGTGATGCGAAAGAAGCCGTTTCTACAAGCACGCCACAAACAGAGTCGCCTGAGGTATGCAAAAGCACATTTGGACAAGCCAGTTTCATTTTGGAAGAAGGTCCTGTGGACTGATGAAACAAAGATTGAGTTGTTTGGTCATACAAAAAGGCGTTATGCATGGAGGCAAAAAAACACGGCATTCCAAGAAAAGCACTTGCTACCGACAGCAAAATTTGGTGGAGGTTCCATCATGCTTTGGGGCTGTGTGGCCAATGCCGGCACCGGGAATCTTGTTAAAGTTGAGGGTCGCATGGATTCAACTCAGTATCAGCAGATTCTTGACAATAATGTGCAAGAATCAGTGACGAAGTTGAAGTTACGCAGGGGATGGATATTTCAGCAAGACAATGATCCAAAACACCGCTCCAAATCTACTCAGGCATTCATGCAGAGGAACAATTACAATGTTCTGGAATGGCCATCCCAGTCCCCAGACCTGAATATCATTGAACATCTGTGGGATGATGTGAAGCGGCTGTCCATGCTCAGCGACCATCAAACTTAACTGGAATTGTTTTGTAAACAGGAATGGTCAAATATACCTTCATCCAGGATCCAGGAACTCATTAAAAGCTACAGGAAGCGACTAGAGGCTGTGATTTTTGTAAAAGGAAGATCTACAAAATATTAATGTCACTTTTATATTGAGGTGCCCATACTTTTGCACCAGTCAAATTTTGTTTAAATGCGGATTGCACATTTTCTGTTAGTACAATAAACCTCATTTCAATCCAGAAATATTACTCAGTCCATCAGTTATTAGATATATGACACTGAAATAGCTGCTGCAAAAACCCAAATTGTTATAAAGAAAAAAGGTTACCATTAATAGGGGTGCCCAGACTTTTTCATATGACTGTATCTTCTTGTCCGGTTTATATGATGGTAGTGAAAGTCCCTTGGTTGAGTTGGGTGGCGGTCGTCAGGTTGTTGAAGAGGTGTTTTGACACCCTCCTGTGGCGGAATGTTGACCCTGAGAATACATGCTCACTGTCTTACGCAGTGACCAGGCATGGTTTGGAAATTGGTAGAATCAAGGTGATAAGGATTAAATATATATGGAAAACTAAGAACGTTTTAAAGAAATGGTTCATAAAGCTGTGGCCACTTTTTTCACCCAACACGGTAGTATTGTCTATTATTGTCAAAGATTGGCGCAAGCGGTTCACACAATGATATGATATTTCGGAGTTAAGATAAATCAGTCTCTCATTGACTCTCACTGGGGGTAAAATTCCTATGAAAATCAACACCCCCGATTTTCACAGCATAGTATGGAGCACTTTTTTGATAATGCTTGTGAATTCATGTTTAAGGTGAATACGTTTGGCATCCAAAAGAATCAGCTCTCTTTCGTGATTGACGCCAAATGATTCTGCTCACCAAAAACAACCCTGACATCACGCCAAGCTGAGACTGCCCACTTAGTAAGCATCGAGAGTACACGTATTGTATAATGCAGCTGCCTGTAACTGAACTTTACACTCGCCCAGCCTGTTCTCACTGATTACATGTAGGAATGCTTTCCTGTTCCTGCCTTAATATACATACACAGGACACAGTACAGACCGAGCTGTAGTCACCGGGGCTCGGGATGGCTCTGAATGTCGGAGCTACGCTTCTCCTGGCCACTGGGGTCACTCTTCTCATCTATCTCATTAAATGGTGGGGTCGGGTCAAACAGAAGAACTTGCCCCCAGGACCTACACCTCTGCCTGTCTTAGGAAATCTCTTTCAGATCAGCACCTCAGAAATGCCACAATCATTAATTAAGGTAAGTGCACTTATTAGTAATCTTAGTCTTTATACGGAACTGGATATATAGTGATTCCTACAGGAACTTTGTTGTGGAACTGATGGTAGAGTACAGAGAAATCCAGGAACCAGACGTTCTGCTTCAGTAACTTTATTAGTGCAGAAAAATCACAACATTTCAGCCATGCAGGGCCTTTATCAGGCCATAGAAAAAGATACATGCATGTCTGTGTTTTTCTATAGCTTGAAAAAGGCCATGTCTAAGGGGGTGTAGGGCTCGGCCCACCCCAGACTGTGACGCCCTGGCCTATCAGGTCGTCACAAGGGTGCCGTGCAATCTGCCCTTCTGCATGGTACCTGCTCATCCTTGGTTACGGGTCCTGTCAATTTGGTGTTGCTACCAACAGGTATACCTAAATCCTTAGGAACACTCTGCACCACACCCACCAAACACCCATTGGGCGGCCTGAGAGGAATAGGGTCACCCATATGGAGGGATGGAAGAGGGAGAGCAGAGATGTCAGTTGAGTAGTAGTTGAGCAGTGAGACAGCGGTGACAGGACAGGTCACGCTGTGGAACTGGGCTCCTGTACCCTTCCCAGGTGCCAGACGTTGGCCTGGCCAGAAGGAGCTGGAACCCCGGTCGCAGGGGGTAGTGACAGGGGGCATGGTGCTGCTACAGAGAGCAGGCCGGCTGCCTTGTGCTACAACCGGGCAGGGGCCAGGGCACGACGGGATACCCTAGGCTGGGAAGAAGCTTCACGCAGCCCAGTAATTCACCCAATGGGAACGGAGTCTTCAGGAACCGTTCCTCACCCGCTCCAGAATCGGGGGTACTAGCGCAACGAGGGGGATAGGACTTCCCACAACCATCGAGAAAATCCCAAGCGTGAACCCGGAGAGCAAGCTCACCCTGCTAGCCACGCAGGTGAGCGGGACCCGAGTAGTCTTAGGCAAAAGGGATCCATACAAAGTACACACAGTGCCAAGGGACAAGGCTTCAGACCAACCAGCAACACCAAAGGGGCACGGACCCAGCGTGCTCGACCAATGGAGACAGAGCATTCCAAGAGTTTGGTTTACCTGTTGTCAGCGTCAGTGACTTTGGACTGTGTGAGTACCCGATATCCCTTTACACCCGACAGGTTCCCCACTCCATCCATCACTGAATCCCGGGACACCACTCCCCCTGCCCATGGAGGGGTTAAGATCTTGAGCTGCCTCACCATCGTCCCCGTGCTCCCCCATAAATGGCAGCGGTGGTCCCTCACGTTACCACACACCGTGGGTGGCGTCACGAACATTATCCCATTCACCACCCAAAACATTCCCCCCTTTTTATTCTGGGGTAGCTGCGCGATCCTGCCTCAAATCTGGAGACCCCTTGAGCCACTGTGGATCCGGGGACCGAGCAGCCCGTCGGCACGAGACCTGCAAACCTGTTGTATATACTGTATATATTCTGTGGATTATGATGCTATGCAATGTATTGGTGAAATGTTTGTGCAGCCACTAGGTGGAAACCCTGTGCAAAGCCACTTACCTGGTACCTGCTAGGCAGAAAAGGGTTAGTGTGGGAGGAGAGGAGGGCACAAAAATGGTGAGCAGAGAGAAAGAGACAGGAGAGTCCCTGTGGGAGAGATATAAGCCACATCTGTGAGGAGTGTGATGAGAAAAGACCCCAATAACTACAATTAGACTGATCCTCTGGGTCAAATCCCAGTACTAGACACTTGCGGCCCTGGTGAGAGTTGGGCTGTGCTAATGTGGCGCCCTGGACAAGCCAGGACGTCACAGGTACTGCAACAACACACCCCACACCCCGGCTAGGCACATCTAGGTCAAACACAAATCCTTGTTGCCTCCCTCCAGGGGCTGATGGCCCCAGGGGGTGGGCCAGGCGGTTGGCCCCGCCCACCGAGGAGTTCACAGTCCTGGAGGCGGGAAAAAGGAAGAGAAGTCAGATCAGTTTTGGAGAGTGAAATGGTAGTAGAGGAGACTGACCGTGTCCGGGTGCGTGGCCCGGGCACATACAGCAAGATTGGCAGACGGTGGTGACCGTCTGCAGGAGAGGCTGATTGGAGTGAACCGTATGGACCGGGGACCGTGAACACAACACAGGTGCAGGGAAAGGCAGTCACCACCAACCTACCGGGAGAGCTACCGCAGCCGTCTGTGGGACCCGTCCATCCAGCCGTTTGTTTTACCGGAGACTTTGCATTCGTCATTGGCTGAGTGAGTACCACCGTGCCGTGCGGCACAGCGCTACCCCCGCGACCCTGCACCTCACCAGGCCCCGTAACCCGCCTGCCATCCCTCCCTCCCCGGGCCCCGGGACAACCAACCCCCCTACCCACGGAGGGGAGAAAACAACATCCAAGCTGCTCCCTGTCACCCCTCCCGGGATCCCCGTCCAGAGCAGCGGTGGTGTCACAACCTCACCACAACCGTGGGTGGCGTCACAGACAATATCCCTGAACCAAACCACCCCCCCTTTCACTCACGGGCGAGGAGCGCCGCTCGAGTCCCCGGGATCCGGCCCACCGCTCGAGCCACTGACCGAGCGAGCAGCAGCAGCAGCTGGAGCCGAGCAGTGGGTGAGCGCAGCGTCCCCTCCTCCGCCCGCGACACTAACCACGTCCCAAGAGGGTGAAGTCCGGATGGTCTGGATGATGGTCACCCCCTGGCAGATAACCAGAGAACCCCCCCTTTCGGCTGAAGGTCAGTGGGCTCCCACGGCAGGAGTAGGTCATGACAAACTGGAACCAGAGGAGTGCTATCCCTAAGGATCCCGTCATAGCTTATAGCTATGTGGGTGGGACAATGGGACCTCTAAGGAATATCTGAATCAGAGGGAATGAGGGGCTTGGAGGCCCAAGTACCAGGGAAGTGGCTGGCCGGCAAATTAAGAATGGCTCCGGTTGCTTATGGGGACCACGGTGGAGAACCGGAGCAGATGTCCAAATAACTTTATAAAGTGACATGTATTCCCCTTGTAACTGAGGAGAAGTGTGCCCACCGCATGATGAGAGACTTTGTGAAAATCTGTTCCGTAAAGAATTGTTGGTTAAGAAGATATGTGTCAGTGTGTGGTGTTTGACGGCAAGGGTCCCAAAGATAAAACCAGCCCTGGCTTCAGGCCTGCAAGTAAGTGCCCCACACCACAAGTCCCAGCAACCTTTCCCCTGCACTAGAAGGGTGGACATGTGTAGCGCCCTTGAAGCTATTGTCGCGGGCGGAGGGGACGCGCTAGCCACGCTCGGGTCCGGGGCTTCTGCTGCTGCTGCTCGGTGGCTCGAGCGGTGGACTGGACCCAGGGACTCGAGCAGCGCTCCTCACCCGTGAGTGAAATGGGGATGGTATGTTTAGGGAGATTGTTCGTGACGCCACCCACGGGTCGTGGTGATAAGGGCACCACCGCTGCTGGTAACGGGGATCCCGGGAGAGATGGTAGGGTGCAGCTGAGATGTGGTCCCCTCCGTGGGCAGGGGTTGGTGATCCCGGGGCCTGATGGTGTAACGGGGAGGCCAGATGGCTGGGGTGGGGGGGACTGCGCGGGCGCTGTGCCGGACGGCACTGGTGTACTCACTCAGACAATCACTGACAGAGTCGTTGGTAAACCAAAACGGCCGGATGGACGGGTCCCGCAGCCGGCTGCAGTGTTGTTGTTGTGCTCTCCCCAGAAGGCTGATGGTGGCTGTCTTTCCCTGCACCTTTGAAAATGTTCATGACTCCTGTGGTTGCCCACCGGTAGTCCGCTCCCTGGCGTATAGGTGCCGTAGGAGCCCGTTTTGCCCGCAGGCGCTGGCCCTTGGATCTCTAGCCTGTGGCGGTGGCTGTATATCCTCTCTGGGTGGACGGTTGCCTTCAATCGGGACTTTAGTAGTTCAGAAACCCCTGGGGTTCCTGTCACATTCGGATTTGACTATTGACGGCGGCTCCAAGCCTGGTCGGGGTCCGATGGCCCTGCCTGTGTGCTTAGCTTCACTCCGTTCCCCGGTCAAGTACCGGTGGGCCGACGCCCGACCCCGGTCCTTACGGCTCTGCGAAGGTCCACCAACTCCTGCAGACGGCCACCACCATCTGCCAACCTTGCTGTCAGTGTCTGGGCTCCATTCCAGACACCTCAAGTGTTCACTTCTCTCACTTTCACCTCCAAGACTGAACTGTCACTTTTCCCGCCTCCAAGCCTGTGAACTCCTCGCTGGGTGGGGAAAACCGCCCGGCTCCGCCCAGGGCCAGATTAAGGTTGGTGGGGGCCCCTGGGCAGAAAATCTGGTGGGGGCCCCATAACGTTAACATTTTTAGCCATAACAGTAGAGCACGAACCGTAGCATTTAGATATAAATCCAATGAACATTTATCTTATCCTGTTCTGCCACATTCAGATTTACAGCACTACAATACAGATACAGTCCAGGATAAATCACAGCTGTCCACTTACACACAGAAAGTAGAGTTAAGGCTGCTTTACACATTTCGATCTCGTATGCGATCGCACACGCCCCCATCGTATGTGCGGAACAGGCAATTTGTTGCCCGTGTCGCACAAACGATTAACCCCCGTCACACGTACTTACCTTCCAAATGACCTCGCTGTGGGCGGCGAATATCCACTTCCTGAAGTGAAAGGGACGTCACACAGCGGCCGGCCAATAGAAGCGGAGGGGCGGAGATGAGCGGGACGTAGACATCCCGCCCACCTCCTTCCTTCCGCATTGCCGGCGGGACACAGGTAAGCTGTGTTCATCATTCCCGGGGTGTCACACGGAGCGATGTGTGCTGCCTCAAGAACGATGAACAAAGAGACGTTCAATTTTTAGAAAATGAACGACGTGTATGCAATCAACGTTTTAACGCACAATCAGGGTCGCACGTAGCTGTCACACACTACAATATCACTAACGATGCCGGATGTGCGTCACTTACGACGTGACCCCGCCGAGACATCGTTAGATATATTGTAGCGTGTAAAGCCCGCTTTTGTCACATATTTTTTATTGATCCCAATGTTAAGGCAGCCAGGGCCAGCTCCAGGGTTTTGTGGCCTCCGGGTGAGTCTCAGTGGGCCCCATCCACACACAGACACGCACATACACATACAGGCATGCGTATATACATATTTGAAGACAAATTCAGAAAAATACATATAAACAGACAAATATATGCACAGTTATATACACTGACATACATGCAGACAGACGCATTAGGGCTCGTGCGCACGTTGCGTAATTACATGCATTTACGCTGCGTATAGCACTGCAGTGTAAATGCATGCGTCCTGCGTCCCCTATACAATCTATGTAGATTGTGCATGATACGTGCACCCATTGCTTTTATGAACGCAGCGATTTGGGTGCTAAAATGTTGACCCAAATCCGTGCGTTCATAAAATGAGCATGTCAATTATTCTGTGCGCTATGGATGCAGCTCCCGCTCTGTCTATGGTGGGGGCAGCAGCCAGAGCGCATGGAATCGGATTTTCTGTACAGAATAACTACATCCATTATGCAGTGTTTCTGCAGCGATTTGACACGCACATGTGCTGTCAAATCGCTGCAGAATATTCAGCAGTTACGTGTGCATGAGCCTTTACAGGTATTAATATGGGGAAATCGCCAGCAGCGTCACTCACCTCTCCCGCTTGTTTCCGTCCAGCTCCTTCAGGACATGTGGCTGTTTCACGATGGCTGTCACTAACACACATGACTGCACACTGGCAGCACTGCTGTATATACATCACAGGAGGGGCTGGGGGCTACGATATATACATTACAGGAGGGGCAGGGGGCATAGACGTTACTGGAGTGGCAAACAGCTCTGGTGGTGTACTCATCACTGCGATGGGTGACATAGCGCTCTGGGGAACCCATATAGTTCGGGGGGGGGGGGCGCACAGACTGCTCTAATTCATATATACACACACAGTACTGCTTCTTACACACACATCTCTGACACACACACACACACACACTACAATGCACCCCCCATCACCCCCCCCCACACACACACACACACACACACACAATACAATGCACCCCCCATTACCCCTACACACACACGCACACACAATACAATGCACCCCCCATTACCCCTACACACACACACAATACAATGCACCCCCCATTACCCCAACACACACACGCACACACAATACAATGCACCCCCCATTACCCCTACACACAATACAACCCCCATTACCCCTACACACACACACACACAATACACCCCCCATTACCACTACACGCGCACACACACACACACAATACAATGCACCCCCCATTACCCCTACACAGACACACATAATACAATGCACCCCCCATTACCCCTACACACACACACACACAAATACAATGCACCCCCCATTACCCCTACACACACACACAATACAATGCACCCCCCATTACCCCTACACACACACACACACACACACACAATACAATGCACCCCCCATTACCCCTACACACACAATACAATGCACCCCCCATTACCCCTCCCCACACACAATACAATGCACCCCCCATTACCCCTCCCCACACACACACACAATACACCCCCCATTACCCCTCCCCACACACACACACACAATACACCCCCCATTACCCCTCCCCACACACACACACATAATACAATGCACCCCCATTACCCCTCCCCCCACACACAATACAATGCACCCCCCATTACCCCTCTCCTCACACACAATACAATGCACCCCCCATTACCCCTCTCCCCACACACAATACAATGCACCCCCCATTACCCCTCTCCCCACACACAATACAATGCACCCCCCATTACCCCTACACACACACGCACACACAATACAATGCAACCCCCATTACCCCTCCCCACACACAATACAATGCACCCCCCATTACCCCTCCCCACACACAATACAATGCACCCCCCATTACCCCTCCCCACACACACAATACAATGCACCCCCCATTACCCCTCCCCACACACACAATACAATGCACCCCCCATTACCCCTCCCCACACACACAATACAATGCACCCCCCATTACCCCTCCCCACACACAATACAATGCACCCCCCATTACCCCTCCCCACACACAATACAATGCACCCCCCATTACCCCTCCACACACACACACACAATACACCCCCCATTACCCCTCCCCCTACACACACACACACACAATACACCCCCCATTACCCCTCCCCACACACACACACATAATACAATGCACCCCCATTACCCCTCCCCCCACACACAATACAATGCACCCCCCATTACCCCTCTCCTCACACACAATACAATGCACCCCCCATTACCCCTCTCCCCACACACAATACAATGCACCCCCCATTACCCCTCTCCCCACACACAATACAATGCACCCCCCATTACCCCTACACACACACGCACACACAATACAATGCACCCCCCATTACCCCTCCCCACACACAATACAATGCACCCCCCATTACCCCTCCCCACACACAATACAATGCACCCCCCATTACCCCTCCCCACACACACAATACAATGCACCCCCCATTACCCCTCCCCACACACACAATACAATGCACCCCCCATTACCCCTCCCCACACACAATACAATGCACCCCCCATTACCCCTCCACACACACACACACACAATACACCCCCCATTACCCCTCCCCCTACACACACACACACACACACACACAATAGACCCCCCATTACCCCTCCCCCTACACACACACACACACAATACAATGCACCCTCCATTACCCCTCCCCCACACACAATACAGCCCTCATCACCCCCTACACACACAAATTACACTGCTCCATCCCTACACACTCCTGCCTCCCTCCCCCCCTCCCTCGGAATACAGTGCTCCTTCTCTGCCTGTCACAGAGCTGTGTTCCTTCACAAATGTTCCCCGTTGTGTCCTCAGCCCCTCCTCACTCATCCCCATTAATTACACCTGTCTCTTCAGCTCCTTCATGGAGCGCTCGCTTCCTCATGTCCCCAGTGTGGCGCCGGCAGCACTGTGATGATGTCAGCAAGGTGCTGATCTCATCACGTTGCTGCACGTCGGGGGCGGGGCCCAGTCCCGGCGCGCTGTTCAAATGTATTTACGTCTGAAAGATGCAAATACATTTGAATAGGAACGGAAACAGGAAGCTGCGGTCATCGGCTCTGCTGCGCTCCTCTGCAGTGTACATGCCGGCACACAGCAGAGCCGGCACACAGCAGAGCCGGCACACAGCAGAGCCGGCACACAGCAGAGCCGGCACAGCTCGCTGCCTCCTGCTCCTGCTAGTGTGCCTGGCATGTAAGGAGCGCAGCGGGGACAGCAGACAGCGGCCCACCACACCGTGCCCCTGCTTCTAGGTACGGCCGCAGCACATAGCAGGGAGCATTAGCACACCTCTGACCCCGGAAGTTCAAGCGGCCGCTGGTACTTCCGAGATCAATCAGCGTCCTGTGCCCGCAGTTTGTTTTTGCGTCTTAAAGACGCAGATGCAAATAAATAGCGGACGTGCCTGCGCTGGGTCCGTGTAACGGTGACCCCGGGAGCCCGTGAGAGAGGTCGCCAGGACGGGTACCGGAGATACCGCTGGGACCGGAGCACGAACGGGGCACAGGGCCCAAGGTCAAGAGCAAGTTTTACACTTCTTGGCAAATACCTGCACGGTGTGGAAACCTTCACGGACTTCACTGAACCAATTAATCCAGGGGCATCAGCAGTAAACTAGGAACGGGGTTCAGACACTTACCTCCCCACAGGGTCCGCACTGCCCGCCGTACGGAGAAGGAGACTGGACCCCAAAAGGGACAGTCGGGGCCCCCAAACGCTTCAAGCTACGGGTACTCAACTAACAAGAGAGTGTCGGGGACAGAGCAACCTGGGTCACTACATTGACACTGATACTCCTGGGACCGGAACCAGCACACCGAAGGTCCATGTGAGTAGAGACTGTTAATGTCAACCTGGTGTTGTCTCCATCATTCTGCACTCTCACATCTCCCAGACACTGTCCTACCTGCGGAGGGCCCAACACCAAAGCTGCCATTTACCATCAGCTCTGGGAGTACCCACATTTAGCAGCGGCAGTTCCCATCCTTAACCGCAACCCGCAGGTGGCGTCACATGACACAAACTTTCATCCCCTGTAAATACATCCCATTAACAAAAGGGGCCCAGGGCACAGAAACGGGCAACGGCCTGTGATGGTGGAATATTGTGGATTGTATACCATTTTGTGTGGGTTAATGTTTGGGCGTGGTTCACTATCTTATTTGTACTGCTTATGTGTACATTGTCCCATTTGCAGGTTTAATTCCTCCCCGGCCGGCCTTTTGTTCCTAAGTTGGGTGAGGGGGCGGGAGATCCACCTACTGTAAACTCTCTGCTTACCTGGGAGATTGAGTCAGTCTGCTTAGAGAACTTGAAGAAGAAGGATTGAACCTCTGGGAGAAGCTGTGGCTTCTCAGAGAGAAACTGGACATTTTATTTATCGCTTATTGGATTATAGTCATATTTTTGAACTAATATTTCCCTGTGTTTTGTGGATTATGTTATGAACCATTTGATTTGCTTGGAATAAATGCTTATTGGATTGAACAGTCATCGCTCGCTCTGTTGATCGTGTGATATGGGAGAAGGACCCCATGACCAGCTGAGGGAGGATTCTCCGGTCATGATGTCTGTGTAACCAAACCCCCTTATCCTCTAAAATTAAACACACGGACTGCATGCGACTTGGTTCAAATGGCCACAGCAGCCTTTTTTATTGCCTATTGTTTTACAGACTAGTACCTTAGGGACGCCGTCCAACGGGCGACCCAAAACAACCACATAACGGTAACAATAGACAATAACATTTACAATACCCCCCGGGGTAGGCCCAGTCCACTACTACTACTCCCCCTGTCCCCGGCCGCAACACACCGACCCAGAGACGAGGTGCCAATCACCCACGGATTGACCCCCACACTTTGGCAGAACCCCGTGCCTGCCACATCCCGGAAACCGAGAGCCACCATACCAAGACAATGACTCCCGGTCCAGCCACCAATCACTTCCAAACCTCTGGACCAGACCTACCCCCACCGCTACTGTGACAAAAGGTATCCCAACTACCCAAAAACATCTCCCACATGACAACACAAAGGGAGGGTGGGCGGGGATCGTTCGGCGTCCGGAAACAGAAGAGGAGGTAACTCCTTCCTCTCCCAGCTAACCCTTTCCCTGCTCCTCCTCTTCCTCCCCGGCTAAAACCATCCCCCAAAGCCATATTAGGCATATACCACTGTCCCTATTAACCCATCACTCCCTACCTCCCCCTTGGTCATGTCGCCCCTCCCCCCAAGTGGGTCCGTGGCTTTCTTGACCAGCTGAGGGAGGATTCTCCGGTCATGATGTCTGTGTAACCAAACCCCCTTATCCTCTAAAATTAAACACACGGACTGCATGCGACTTGGTTCAAATGGCCACAGCAGCCTTTTTTATTGCCTATTGTTTTACAGACTAGTACCTTAGGGACGCCGTCCAACGGGCGACCCAAAACAACCACATAACGGTAACAATAGACAATAACATTTACAATACCCCCCGGGGTAGGCCCAGTCCACTACTACTACTCCCCCTGTCCCCGGCCGCAACACACCGACCCAGAGACGAGGTGCCAATCACCCACGGATTGACCCCCACACTTTGGCAGAACCCCGTGCCTGCCACATCCCGGAAACCGAGAGCCACCATACCAAGACAATGACTCCCGGTCCAGCCACCAATCACTTCCAAACCTCTGGACCAGACCTACCCCCACCGCCACAGGACAGACCACGTGACACCTTACGTGGCCTGGACCCGCCACACACCAAAAGCACGCTCCACACCATCCTGCAGACCCAACGCCCATAAATCCAGACCGACCTCGTTGAGGTGCACACCATCACCCCTCCGAAATCGCCAATCAGCCGGCTCCAAATCCCTGTGCCGTACCACAATCCCACCATTCCTGGTCACAAACCTAGCCACTACCCTATTCACCTGGGCCCTGGCCTTATTAACCTTCTCCACCGACCGAGCCCCTCTCCATGCCAACCTGGTCACTATGTCGGACCATACGACCAGCAAACCAGGATACCGCTTCCACAACTGCAGTAAGTCAATCTTTATATCTCGGATCAAATCCCGCGACGCCCTGGCACCAAGATCATTACCCCCCACATGCAATACCAGCACATCCGGGGGCCGCTCAACTTTACAATGGAAACGAAATTCCGGGACCACCCTGCCCCACTCCATGCCCCGAACTCCGATCCATCGAACAGTCGCCTGCGCACGATCCAAACCCAGCTGTCGACCATTCGGGCGGACCTCCGCCCGACGGGCACCCCAAAATACGAAGGAGTGCCCCAAGATCCAGATCAGGCACTTCCCTATAACAAATAAAACAAAACGAAAATATCAAAACCAATAACAGCACAACCACCAACACATCAAAAAACACCCCTTTCCTCAAACCTTCCGCACGTAACCAAAGTCCCATGATGCTACAACAACTGCGGTCTCACATACCGCCGAAAACAAGAAGATTCCCATCTACCAATACGCTTTACCACCTCATCTCCAAGCCCCCAACGGGCTGCCTCCGTTGCTGCACCAATTCGGAATGAATGCGACCCGAATTCCTCCGGGCGCTCCCCCGCGTTACGTAGACTTAGCCGCAGCACCGCCACAAACTGAAACCTCGACAAAAACGACCCATTCAAATGCCGCAACAACGGGCCAGGTAAGCCTCCCCTCACGGCCATAAATCTCTCGACTAAACGCACAGGGCACAATTCCTCTCCTGGAACCGCATATAACACCACCAATCTACCACGGCCCAGCTGATCCATTTTTGACCGGCGAATCCGGCACTCCACCTGACTACTGCTCACTTGCACGTCCTCAAACATCAAACCACCACCCGTCACCCTGGACGGGCTCACCAGCTCGCCTATCCGGAACGCCCCATAAAAAGCGAGACCGAAAGCCGTTGTAAATAGAACCGTCTCGTACACAGACTCACAAATGCCGCTCAGGCCACCCACCATCCGTCTCAACAAACCAAACGATACAGGGCGCCTCTTGTCCCTCTCCCGTACGCCACGGCGAAAGCCCCGCAAAGCCTGACGAACCCGAAAATCCTGTGAAACATCACGCTCCCCTCTCATTTTTAACCAAAATGCCACTGCCGACACCCGATGTGCCACAGCCGATGCCGATCGCCCGGCTGAAAAATCCGTACTCACCAATGACAACAAAGCCACCAAGTAATCCACGCTTTCCCCACCAAACATCAGACGCAACAACTCCTCCCATTCAGCCCACACCTTAGCATACCGGCACCAAGTCACCTCGGTCACCGAGTTCCGAATCAAGTCTGAGATCACCGCCTCACCAGATGCCACAAATCCTCGGGGCACTCCACTCCAACTTCGTCCGCCCACGGCAACAGCGCCCGAAACCTGCTGAACTGAAAACGAGACAAAGCATCAGCCACCTCGTTGTCAACACCCGGAACGTGCCTTGCCACTACCTGCACATTCAACTGCAGACATCTCAACACTAAATGCCGCAAATACACCACCACCGGCTCCGACTTAGCAGACAAGTTGTTAATCGCGTGCACCACCGCCTGGTTATCACAATGAAAACACACTTTCCTTCCGGCAAAGTGCGACCCCCATAGCTCCACTGCCACTACAATGGGGAATAGCTCTAACAGAGCCAAATTCCTAACCAAGCCGCTCTCCCGCCACGCCTGTGGCCACTGCCCGACACACCAATGACCTCTGAAGACAGCCCCAAACCCGGCCGACCCCGCCGCATCCGTAAACAGCTGCAACGCCCCGTTAGACGCCACCCTCTCCATCACCAGCGTCCGGCCGTTGAAATGCTGCAAAAATTGATCCCATACTTCCAAATCGTCCCTGATCGCCTTTGTGATCCGCACAAAATGCGCCGGCAACCGTACCCCGGCCGTCGCCGTCGCCAAACGCCTCGCAAACACTCTCCCCATTGGCACAATTCTGCAAGCAAAATTCAATTTTCCAAGCAAAGACTGCACCGCCTTAAGCCGCACCTTCTTCGCCGCTTTTACCCCTGACACTGCGGACCTCAAATCACGGACCTTCTCCGCCGGCAACCTGCATTCCATAGCAATGGTGTCAATTTCAATTCCCAGAAAACACATCACCGGCGCCGGGCCTTCCGTCTTATCCGGCGCCAAAGGAATCCCGAAACTGGCCGCAACTTTTTGCAACGCAAATAGCAAACCCGCACAAACCATCGAACCCGCCGGCCCGACACACAGGAAATCATCCAAGTAATGAATGATGGACGTAAGCCCGGACACGTCCCGAACCACCCACTCAACAAACGAACTAAATGCCTCAAAGTACGAACACGAAATGGAACAGCCCATAGGCAAACAACGATCAACATAATAACTGCCATCCCACCAGCAACCCAACAAATGCTGACTATCTGGATGAACCGGTAACAACCGAAACGCTGCTTCCACATCCGCCTTTGCCATCAATGCACCCCGCCCCGCCGCCCTAACCAGGTCCAACGCCTTATCGAACGACACATAATATACCGCCGACAACTCCGGCGCAATGCCATCATTCACCGATAACCCTTCCGGGTAAGACAAATGATGAATCAGCCGAAATTTATTCCGCTCCTTCTTTGGTACCACCCCCAACGGTGACACCACCAAATTCCCGCACGGCGGGGCGACATAAGGGCCGCCCATCCTGCCCAAAGCCACCTCCCTTTCCAGCTTCTCATCCACCACTTCCGGGTGATCCCGAGCGGAACGCAAATTACGATACGGCGGAACCGATGCATTAACAACCGACGGAATATGAAAACCATCCGAAAAACCAGAACTTAACAACGCCGCCGCCTCCTTGTCCGGATACCTATTTAAAAACGGAACCATCACTTCTACCTTCACCGGCGTCGTCCCTCTTACCAGCCCCATCACCAGCCTTTCCTTTTCCTTTTTTAAAACATTTGGACAAGCTATGTCCCCCCCCACATCCGGAGCATTCGTGCTTAAAACGGCACGCCGCTCCAAACCTGCACTGCCCTTCATTGTACTGCCAACACAAACCTTTCTTGAAACTTGCCGGGGACCCGGCCCCCCCCGAACCCCCGGCGCCCCCCCGAAAGGGCTGAGCCGGTGCCGACATCAATCGCATCCATAAGGAAATATCCTTATGGTCCCAACGCATATCTGGCCGCAATGCCTTCCGCTGCCTAAATTGCTCGTCGTAGCGCAGCCACGCCAGTCCGCCATAAACTCGATAAGCCTCCCCTATCGCATCCATGTAGCCGAACAAAGCCGAACAATGCTCCGGCTCCTTCTCCCCGACCACGCTCGCCAAAATCGCAAATGCCTGTAGCCAGTTGGCAAAAGTCCGAGGAATAAGCCTATAACGGCGCTTTTCCTCCTCGTCCTTCTCCTTTTTGGAATCACTCGGCTTAACCCTATCCAAATTAAATTTCTCCAGGGGAAGCAGAGAAAATATCTCCACATATTCCCCTTTCCAAATTTTTTCCCGCACCTCCTTCTTTAAATGGGCCCCCAGCGGGCCCTCAAAACAAACATAAACTTCGCTTTTAGCCCTATCATCTAAGCGCACCACCTCATCCTCCTTCTCCTTTTCCTTCTCCTTTTCCTTCTCCTTTTCCTTCTCCTTTCCCCCCCCCGTCTCACTCCCCCCTTCGCCCCCCCCTCTACTCGCACCCGCTCCGTCACCCCCCGTCGCCGCCGAGGCCCCTAAACCGGCTGCACCCACCCACGCCGCCACCGGCGCCTGGGCCCCCTCCCCCCCCGCTCCCGAAGCCGCCGCCAGCCCCTGCAACAGCCCCAACAATTGACTCCACACTGCGAAACCAGCGGGCGCTGCCGTAGCCGCAGCCGCCCCCCCCCCGAAGCCCCCCGCCAGCGCAGCCCCTGCCGCCTCCGCGGCCGTCTCACCCGACCGCCGCTCGGCGTCTCCCGAGACCGCCGCCTCGCTGTCCTCCGTCTGTCGTCCATCCGACTCCTCCGAACCGAAAGCCTCTTCCCCCTCCTCGCCGCTGGCCTCATCTTCCATCCGACATCCGGGGGGCGCCGCCGCAGCACCCCCCCCCACCACGGCCGCCAGACAGGGCCGCCGCGTGGGCAGAGTCATCCCCGCTCCATCTCTTGCCCCGGGGTGACAACCCAGGAGACCGTCCCGTCCCCCGCGCCGGCACCCCGGGCCTCGACCTCTTGCGCCCGCCCCCCTGCCGACTGCAAGGGGCCTCTGGGCGCGGACGACCAGACGCCCGGCTCCGGATCTCAGCCGTCGTCGCCTCTGGCCCTCCTGGGCTATTGCAGGCCTCCATCCGCCGAGTCCTCCCGCTCCCACGGGAGACTGCCACATCCGGGGGCTGCACAGCGGTACTGAGTGACCCGGCGGTTGCCGCAGGGCTCCCGCCGTCACTCCTTCTCTCAGCCGCACCGGGGTCAGGCACCGCAGACCCCCCCCCGGCGCCGGACCTACCGCCACGTGCAGCCCCGCGGTCCCCCCGCCGACTGCAGGGGGATCTGCTGGCCTCTCTCCTGCGCCGAGCGCGCTCCCGGCCTGGAGCCGCTGCAGTCTCAGTAACTCCAGCCCGGAGGCCGGGACCGGAAGCAGGCCCCGTGCTGGCCACTCCCACCTCCCGACCGCCGCGGCTGGAACGAAGATTCCTCCCGCCGGCCTCTGCAGCAGCCAGACGCTGCTGCTGCGCTGCACTCTGCGGAGGGTCCCTGGAGGGGCTCTTACATCTCCTCCTCGCCCCCCCCGCGCCCGGGGAATACCTGCGGGGGGGCCGCGACTGGCGCCCGCCGCTGCTGGGGGGACGAGGGGCAAGCGCCGACGGGTTAACCCCGGCAGCCCTGATGTGGGTCTGCACTGCCAGGGGCCCGTGCGCTGCGACCGCTGCCTGAATCAGACGCTGGAGCTCCTGAAGATCTGCCATGGAGGTGCACGTGCAGATCGTTCGGCGTCCGGAAACAGAAGAGGAGGTAACTCCTTCCTCTCCCAGCTAACCCTTTCCCTGCTCCTCCTCTTCCTCCCCGGCTAAAACCATCCCCCAAAGCCATATTAGGCATATACCACTGTCCCTATTAACCCATCACTCCCTACCTCCCCCTTGGTCATGTCGCCCCTCCCCCCAAGTGGGTCCGTGGCTTTCTTGACAGGCCACCAGAGTGACATTCCCATATACAGATCTTGCCCGGGACCGAGTACCCCATTCCCTGGGAACTACACAGTAGATTTAAAGTAAACCAGTGACAGATAAAGGAAGGATAAGGAAATGTACCTACTCTACAAAACCATTGTCATATTGGTTAATTTATGACAGTCTGTTCCTGCTGTTCAGTTGGTTGAATAAAGAATGCCATAAACAGCAACTATACTCTGCTGACAAACTCACAGTGTAAAAGAGATAATAGAGGGGTATTGGATACCCCCATTGCGGTCCTGATCTGTTGCAACTGATACTACTTAAAAAGGTAATATGATGATACCTATAAGTTACATGACATACAGTTAGGTCCAGAAATATTTGGACAGTGACACAAGTTTTGTTATTTTAGCTGTTTACAAAAACATGTTCAGAAATACAATTATATATATAATATGGGCTGAAAGTGCACACTCCCAGCTGCAATATGAGAGTTTTCACATCCAAATCAGAGAAAGGGTTTAGGAATCATAGCTCTGTAATGCATAGCCTCCTCTTTTTCAAGGGACTAAAAGTAATTGGACAAGGGACTCTAAGGGCTGCAATTAACTCTGAAGGCGTCTCCCTCATTAACCTGTAATCAATGAAGTAGTTAAAAGGTCTGGGGTTGATTACAGGTGTGTGGTTTTGCATTTGGAAGTTGTTGCTGTGACCAGACAACATGCGGTCTAAGGAACTCTCAATTGAGGTGAAGCAGAACATCCTGAGTCTGAAAAAAAAAGAAAAAATCCATCAGAGAGATAGCAGACATGCTTGGAGTAGCAAAATCAACAGTCGGGTACATTCTGAGAAAAAAGGAATTGACTGGTGAGCTTGGGAACTCAAAAAGGCCTGGGCGTCCACGGATGACAACAGTGGTGGATGATCGCCGCATACTTTCTTTGGTGAAGAAGAACCCGTTCACAACATCAACTGAAGTCCAGAACACTCTCAGTGAAGTAGGTGTATCTGTCTCTAAGTCAACAGTAAAGAGAAGACTCCATGAAAGTAAATACAAAAGGTTCACATCTAGATGCAAACCATTCATCAATTCCAAAAATAGACAGGCCAGAGTTAAATTTGCTGAAAAACACCTCATGAAGCCAGCTCAGTTCTGGAAAAGTATTCTATGGACAGATGAGACAAAGATCAACCTATACCAGAATGATGGGAAGAAAAAAGTTTGGAGAAGAAGGGGAACGGCACATGATCCAAGGCACACCACATCCTCTGTAAAACATGGTGGAGGCAACGTGATGGCATGGGCATGCATGGCTTTCAATGGCACTGGGTCACTTGTGTTTATTGATGACATAACAGCAGACAAGAGTAGCCGGATGAATTCTGAAGTGTACCGGGATATACTTTCAGCCCAGATTCAGCCAAATGCCGCAAAGTTGATCGGACGGCGCTTCATAGTACAGATGGACAATGACCCCAAGCATACAGCCAAAGCTACCCAGGAGTTCATGAGTGCAAAAAAGTGGAACATTCTGCAATGGCCAAGTCAATCACCAGATCTTAACCCAATTGAGCATGCATTTCACTTGCTCAAATCCAGACTTAAGACAGAAAGACCCACAAACAAGCAAGACCTGAAGGCTGCGGCTGTAAAGGCCTGGCAAAGCATTAAGAAGGAGGAAACCCAGCGTTTGGTGATGTCCATGGGTTCCAGAATTAAGGCAGTGATTGCCTCCAAAGGATTTGCAACAAAATATTGAAAATAAAAATATTTTGTTTGGGTTTGGTTTATTTGTCCAATTACTTTTGACCTCCTAAAATGTGGAGTGTTTGTAAAGAAATGTGTACAATTCCTACAATTTCTATCAGATATTTTTGTTCAAATCTTCAAATTAAACGTTACAATCTGCACTTGAATTCTGTTGTAGAGGTTTCATTTCAAATCCAATGTGGTGGCATGCAGAGCCCAACTCGCCAAAATTGTGTCACTGTCCAAATATTTCTGGACCTAACTGTACAACACCAACTCAAAACATTGAGACCATGGGTAAGATGTAAATGTGCCACCCCCGTGCCAGCAGCCAGGCTGCTCGGATCCGGATCTGCAGTGTGGCTCGAGGGATCTTCCGGACCCAGGGGTCACGCGGACACTTCAAATAAAAGGGTACGTATTTATACGGGAATTGCCGTAGACACTCTGTGACGCCACCCATGGTGTGTGGTGAAGTGTGGCACCACCGCTGCTGTTGTGAAGCACCCGGGGGCGATGGGATGGCAGCTGGATGTTAAGCCCTCCGTGGGTAGGAATGGATGCCCCGAGGCCCAGTGTCTCTGTGCTGAGGATGGTGATGGCAGGGGCCGGCGCGCCCGGTCAGACCGGGGAGTCTTAGCTTACTCACGATTTAATGAATAACACAAGTCCGATGGTAAACCAAGGTGCTGGTGGCCGGCCGCCGCGGCCGGGTGTGTTCTGGTCCCTCACCCGGGGTGATGGTCTGTGTCACTTTCCACTGCACTGTGTTTTGGTGTGGTGGACTTCCCGGTGTGGAACACGGGAGTCCGCTCCTGGTACTTTTGCTGGGAGCCTTGCCCTCTGACGCTGACCCTTGGATGCCCTATTCCCCGTGGTGGGTGGTTGTCTGCTTTTGGGACTTTGGTTGGGACAGGATCTATAATCCTGCCCTCAATTGGTTAATTAGTGAGACCGTTGGTTTCGGTCCTGGCTTCAGGGTCCAAGTACCCCCTCTGTGCACGGTTTCTGGGTTGGTTCTCTGGTGTCAGTACCGGCGGGCTCCTACCCTGTCCCGGTCCACCTCGGATCTCCGACTGCCGTCTTCCTGTCTCCTGACAGACATGGACCACCGTCTGCCACCTAGCCAATATGCCAGGGCTCCAACCCTGCTCCAACCCAGCCTCTGCTCTCTGACTTTGCACTTGAGCTTCAGTTTCTCCTCTCCTACTGCTCCATTCCACTCCACTACAAAAACCAACACTCTCACTGCTTTGAACTCCCCTTTTTTCACCGCCCCGGGTTCTCTAGACCCCTAGGTGGGTGGGTGTTCTCCATCCGCCTGGTCCCGCCCACTGGTGTGCCTTTCCTACCCTTGGGGGGGTGAATAGGATTTTGTTGGCTAGGTGTAACCCTGTGAGGGAAGGTGTTATGCGGGGGCCTACTCTGTGTGACCACCTGGCGGCGCCAGGGCATCACATAAATAAAATAAGAAAGAGATGATTTTAAAATCTCTTATAGCCATAATTTATTTACAAAGAACACAAATCAGACATTTTTCCATTTTATTAAAAATAAATAAATAAATAAATTAGCGTATTTTTCAGAAAGTGGGGTGCATTTTTTTAATCTGGTTGTAGCTTACCGGGGGTGGGGGAGTGCGGTGGAGCAGGGTCAGATGGAGGTGGCAGGAGTAGAGTGATGCTGCGAGTGTCCCGGCAATGCAAGAGCCATTCCCAGTGATTAAAGAATATGTAAGCGGTGCGGGCTTCAAAGAAATGGCGTTGCGAGCTCATCTGTGCTGTACAGTTTTTGCTCATATCATACATTTGTTTTTTATATCTCTGTAGCTGAGTGAGACATATGGACCCGTCTACACCATCTACCTTTCCAACCTCCGGACCATAGTACTGATCGGGTACGATGCCGTGAAGGAAGCCTTAGTGGACTGCAGTGACGTGTTTAGTGACAGGGGAGACATAGGAGCAGGAGAGCTTTTATCCAAGGATTTTGGTAAGTCACTTAAGTAAGTTAATAAAATATGATACTTTGCCACAATTAAATTGTATGACATTCAGTAACACTGCATACAGACAGTTTGGTGGTGGTGGAGATGGTGGGGGAGATTTTTTAAATATACTGCGTGCACAATTCTTAGTGACTATTTTGACCATATCATCATTTTTAGGCAGATTTTCTAACTTCACGTTTTGTAAACTTGAATGATTATTGGATGAAGCAAGTGATGTGTATTTGTGTAATGAAGAGGGTTTGGCCTAAGGACACAACCCCCTTTATCAAGGTGTGCAGAATTATTAGGCAGCTTGTTTTCCACGGGCAAAATGGGGCAAAAAAGAGATTTAACCGACTCTAAAAAGGTCAAGAATTGTTACAAACGTTACAGAGGGATGCAGCAGTCTTCAAACTGATAAGATATTGAGGCAGCAGAACCAACAAAAGGCTTGTTGCAAATAGTCAACAGGGTCTCCGGAATTGTCATATTCATCCTGCAACCTCCCTGAAGGCCTAAAAGTACAAGGTGTCCAGTGCTCGGAGACACTGCCGAGGTAAGGAAAGTGCAAATGTAACCAGCACTGAACAAGACACAGAGGATGAAATGTCAAGATTGGGCCAAGAAATATCTCAAGACAGATTGTTCACAGGTTGTATGGACTGATGAGATAAGAATGACTCTTCATGGACCAGATAAAAAAATGGTTTAAAAGAACTGAGAGTCCTCAGTGGTCGATGACTCGCCCACCCCAGGGCTATGGGACACCCGGTGCCGGGCCGGACTAGTCCGGGGGGTCGTCAGTGGTGGCTGGGCCCGGCTCCATACCCTGGTGGGGTCAATTAAGATGGCTGCAGTGTTGGGGGTGATTAAAGTTTATAGTTTTCGTGACGCCACCTGTGGTTTGCGGCTATTAAGCCGCCGCTGCTGTATGAGGCCTCCGGGGTGATGGAACGGCAGCAATGGTGTTACTGCTCCCCACAGGTGGCGCGGTACCCCGGGGACACTGTTGGTGCTTGTAAGTGTCTATGCAGATAAATAACTGAAGCAACGCCAGAGGGTGCAATTCCAAGGCTTTTACTCACAGCTCCTGACTTGTGTACACTGGAGCCTCTGGACTGCTGGTACCCACTGTCAGGGACCTCCGCTGATCCCGTGTAGATCTGGGGGCAAAAGCCGGTACACCCTTCTATTGTGTCCTTTCTTCAGCTGAATTCTCAAGCCTTGCCCTTGTTGGCTGAACCTGGCTCGGCCTCCACTACAGCCTCCGGGCCAGGGGCTTGTCTGGAGGACGTGTACCCCCTTTCTAGAGGTTCTGCAGTGGGCTGTGGCCCGGGGAGCTTGCAGCTTTCCCTGGACCTCGGTTTTTACTTTTGGAGATGACTTTTCCTCCTCCAGTTTCTAGGGACCGTCCCCTGTGTGCAGCTTGATCCCTCCACCGAATCTTATTGTGGAACAGGCCACCAGCCTGAAAGCTTTTAGTGGCCCTGTAATCCTTTCTGTTCTGCTGTGGTGTCACCTGAGCCTATCTGGGCCTCAGGGTCTTCACCAGGAAGCATCACTTTCTGTCTTTCTCTCTCTCTCAGCTCTCCTCCTTCACACTCCTCCTCCTCTGCCTCCTGCAGACCGACTCATTTCAGCTCCAAACTCCATCTAAACTTGACCTTACTTGTCTACTCTGCTCTCGGGTGGCTCCTCCCACCTCCCCAGTTGCTAAGCTACCACTCTATGGGAGAAGGGATGGGACTTACGGCCCCTCCCAGCATGCAGCATGGGAGGGTAGCTACCACTATCCCCGGTCCCTCTGTGTACCTGACAATGGGTGTAGTGCAGATTTGTCTGTGGACCGGCGTTCACCCCTTTCCTTACCCAGGATGGTACATCACACCTCTGGCTGGGGTGCAATGTTCCTGTGGCGACGGAAGCCTCAGGGGCGCCACATTGACACTTCTCATGGACCAGATGGAATGGACGTGGCTGGATCAGTAACGGGCACAAACCTCCACTTCTAATCAAATGACGGCAAGACCATCACTGAGCAAGACACAGATGATGAAACGTCAAGACTGTACCAAGAAATATCTGAAGACAGATTGTTCACAGGTTTTATGGACTGATGAGATGAGAGTAACTCTTGACGAAACAGATGGATGGGCCGTGTCTAGATGAGTAACGGTCACAGACTTCCACTTCTAATCAGATTGACGGCAAGATAGAGGTGGGTCCTGCTGGTGGCTGGAATTATTAAAGATGAGATAAGTGGATCTTATGGGGTTGAAGATGGACTCAAAATCAACTACCAAACCTACTGCTAGTTTTTAAAAGACTCTTTCTTCAAGAAATGGTTCAAGAAAGTCTGCATCCTTCAAGAAAACCATGATTTTTATGCAGGACAATACTCCATCGCAGCATCAAAGTCTCTACTGCTCGGCTGCCAGTAAAAGCCTTAAAGATGAAAGACTAATGACTCGACCCCTTCCTCACCAGACCTAAAACCTACTGAAAACTTGTGGGCCCTTCTTAAATAGGTCATTTATGGTGAAGTAAAACAGTCGCCTCTCTGATCAGTGTCTGGAAAGCTGTGGCTGGTGTGGCCCAAAAAGGTGATCATCAATAGATTAAGAAACTGTCAGACTCTGTGGATGGACGGCTTATGTATGTCAGTGAAAAGAAGAGCGGTTATATTGGCTATTTCTAGTTTTTTTTTATCAGAAATTTATTTTTGTACTGTTGTTCCATAATCAAATTAATCATCAAAAATACAAATTGTTTTGCGCACACAGTATATGTCTTGCCGATGGTGACCTAACAGTTGTAGGACTTGTGAGATGTCAGAACTTACTTATCAGATGGACACAGCAGCTTGCAAAATGGGGAATTGAACAATCAAATGACAAACAGACCTTTATTACCCAAGCAGTTCTACTGTAATGAGGTCTACTATGGACCACAACGACTCAGTAGATAAAAGTGTACAATCTAGATTTAGAAACTATTTAACCACATGATTAAACTTACAGGGGTGATTGCAAGCAGTGGAGAAAGGTGGAAAATCCTACGTCGATTTACCTTAACAACTTTAAGAAATTTTGGAATGGGAAAAAGAAGTATCGAAGAAAGAATCCAAGAGGAAGCCCGATGTCTGACGGAGAAATTCATGAAGGATAAAGGTGGGTGGAGAGTTTTACATTAGAAAATAAGTATTTGATCCTCTGCCGATTTTGCAAGTTTTCCACCTATAAAGAATGGAGAGGTCTGTAATTTGTGTTGTAGGTAACTTCAGCTGTGACAGACAATAAAAAAATCCCAAAAATCCCATTGTATGATTTTTAAATAATTCATTTCCATTTTATTTCATGAAATAAGTATTTTATCACCGACCAACCAGCAAGAATTCTGTCTCCCTCTGTTGTTATATTTTTTTAAGAAATCCTCCTACTCTGCACTCATTACCTGTATTAATTGCACCTGTTTAAACTCATTACCTGTATAAAAGACACCTGTCCACACACTCAATCAGTCACACTCCAACCTCTCCACCATGGCCAAGGCCAAAAAGATGTCTAAGGACACCAGTGACATGGGCTACAGGACAACAGGCAAGCAGCTTGGTGAAAAAGCAACAAATGTTGGAGCAATTATTAGAAATGTCCATGCAGGATCTCGCCTCGTGGGGTAAGGATGATTCTGAGAAAGGTCAGGAATCAGCTCTGAACTTCACGGTAGGACTTGGTCAGTGATCTGAAGAGAGTTGGGACAACAGTCTCAAAGATTACAATTAGTAACACACTACGCCATCATGAATTAAAATCCTGCAGGACATGCAAAGTTCTCCTGCTCACACTTGCTCATGTCCAGGGCCCTTTGAAGTTCACCAGTGACCATCTGGATGATCCAGAGATGGCATGGGAGGTTATATGGTCAGATGAGACTAAAACAGAACTTGTTGGTATCAACTCCATTTGGTGTGTTTGGAGGAAGAAGAGGGATGAGTACAACCCCAAGAACACCATCCCAACCGTGAAGCATGGGGGTTGAAACATCATACTTTGGGGACAGGATGACTGCACCATATTGAAAAGAAGATGGATGGAGTTATGTATCTCGAAATTTTGGCCAACAACCTCCTTCCCTCAGTAAGAGCATTGAAGATGGGTCATGGCTAGGTCTTTCAGCATGACAATAACCTGAAACACGCAGCCAGGGAAACTAAGGAGTGGATTTGTAAGAAGCATTTTAAGGTCCTGGAGTGGCCTAGCCAGTCTCCAGACCTGAACCCAAAAGAAAATATTTGGAGGAGCTGAAACGCAATGTTGCCTATTAACCTCCCCAAAGCTTGAAAGATCCTGAGAAGATCTGTATGGAGGAGTCGCCAAAATCCCTGCTGCAGTGTGTGCAAACCTGGTCAAGAACTGCAGGAACCGTCTGACCTCTGTAAATGTAAACAAGGGTTTCTTCCAAATATTAAGTTCTGTTTTTCTATTGTATCAAATACTTATTTCATACAATAAAATGGCACTATACAAATAATAATAATAATAATATGCAAATTAATTATTTAAAAATCATACAATTTACATCCATATTTTTTTTTAATTCTGTCTATCATAGTTGTAGTGTACCTGCAATAAAAATGACAAACCTATCCATTCTTTGTAGGTGGGAAAACTTGCAAAATCGACAATGTATCAAATACTTGTTTTCCCCACTATATAAATCTACAGCTTAGACTACTGATTGAAAGACTTTAGTAACTATTACTGTTAAAAGTAAAATGAGGATATTCACAACTACAATACCTTGCACGGGCACTTTTAGTTTTAAAAAAATCACTGACACGTCAAATTTTTGATGAACAGAAGAAAAAAGTTGCCTATTTTTAATGACTGTCCTGTAATGTCTGGATGGTTGGGAATCCTGGCTCCTAGGATCATAGTTTGACTGGGAGACCAAAAGATTAGACATGTTGAAATTCAACATTACCAATCCTTTTTTTCCTCAGTGTCTGCATCTAGGAGACTGTTCGGCTGCCTGCCGCTATATCAGATCAATGGCGGATCATCCAATGGATCAAATTGTCTCTCCAGGAAAGGAGACAAACTCTAGCACAGCGTCACCTATTGGAAGTAGCGATCCTAAAAGTCAAATGTGGATTTTTAACAATCCTTTGCATATGACTTAGGATATATATGCCAGATCAGAATCCCAATTTGCAGACACGGTGTTTCGAGGTGCTTGCCCCTCGTCAGTTCAAAGTATGGGGTGTCTGATCTGGCTCATGAGAAGCTTTGTGGGGACCACAGGGAACACTATTCTCCTTAAGGAGACTTTGCAAGCCAGTCTGGCTGCCAGTAAGGGGACTTATAGCTGCCACGCCCCTCTAGGAAATATTCAAATAGTCTCTCCAGGAAAGGAGACAAACTCTAGCGCAGCGCCAACTATTGGAAGTAGCGATCCTAAAAGTCAAATGTGTATTTTTAACAATCCTTTGCATATGACTTAGGATATATATGCCAGATCAGAATCTCAATTTGCAGACACGGTGTTTCGGGGTGCTTGCCCCTCGTCAGTGCAAAGTATAGGGTGTCTGTCATCCAATGGATGACATTTTTAGGTAGAGTTAACATGAGATCTGCAGTCCTATTTTTCCCATGGTCCCTATTTTCCTAATATATGTATTGTATTTTTTGGAAATGACTGATCGCGTCTTTATATTTACTTACAGACTCTCCAATTAACCCAATACATATAATGCGACTCGCTGTTTCCAATGTCATTTGCTCAGTTGTATTCGGTGAAAGATTTGACTACGAAGACAAAAAATTCTTAACACTCATTTCTCAATTTAATGAAATTGTTGAGATGGTCAACAGCACTTCAGGACAGGTAAATAATTGCTATGCTTCCAACCGCAAAACCTATGTCATCCTATCTGGCAGATTACTGTGGATAGACAAGCGTGTTATAGGAGTCTTACTCAATAATCAGAGAACACATTAAGAGGCCTGGTTGCTCACCTTGTGTGATTGTGTGACACACAACCAGTAATATAGCCGTAGTCCAACGGCTGCAGAATCCGCGTGCACTGAGGCCAAACGAGAAGTACTGCAACCAAAATAAAACCGTGAAAGAAGAACTGCGCTACTGCAGACAATATACAGATGTAATACACTGGTAGAAAGAATTGGGTTTTCACTTCAAAACGCGTAGAAATAAACCACCTCTCACACATCATCCGGTGTATTGGATCTAAAATTTGTCTGCAGCTGGTTCTTCTTCCACCATTTTATTCTGGTTCCAGTACATCTCATCCTATTTGGCAGTCATACTCCCTTATGTCTGTCCCCTCACATTGGGTAGCTTGACAAAAAAAGGGACTAACAATAGGGATTATGACACACAGTTTTTCTCGACGGTCTTGATGAGGGGGCAGGGTGGAGCCTGACGTTCCTGACTAAAGGTCCAGTCACACTAAACAACTTACCAGCAATCCCAACAACGATAGGGATCGCTGGTAAGTTGCTAGGAGGTTTCTGGTGAGATGTCACACTGCGACGCTCCAGCGATCCCACCAGCAACCTGACCTGGCAGGGATCGCTGGAGCGTCGCTACACGAGTTGCTGGTGAGCTCACCAGCAACCAGTGACCAGCCCCCAGCACCGCATGGAAGATGCTGCGCTTGGTAACTAAGGTAAATATCGGGTAACCAACCCGATATTTACCTTGGTTACCAGCGCACGCAGCTACACGTGCAGAGAGCAGGGAGCAGCGCACACCGCTTAGCGCTGGCTCCCTGCTCTCCTAGTTACAGCACACATCGGGTTAATTAACCCGATGTGTCCTGCAGCTACATGTGCACAGAGCAGGAGCCGGCACTGACAGTGAGAGCGGCGGAGGCTGGTAACGAAGGTAAATATCGGGTAACCAAGGACAGGGCTTCTTGGTTACCCGATGTTTACTGTGGTTACCAGTGTCCGCAGAAGCCGGCTCCTGCTGCCTGCACATTTAGTTGTTGCTGTCTCGCTGTCACACACAGCGATCTGTGCTTCACAGCGGGACAGCAACAACTAAAAAATGGCCCAGGACATTCAGCAACAACCAATGACCTCACAGCAGGGGCCAGGTTGTTGCTGGATGTCACACACAGCAACATCACTAGCAACATCGCTGTTACATCACAAAAGTTGTTCGTTAGCAGCGATGTTGCTAGCGATGTTGCTTAGTGTGACGGGGCCTTAAGACGCATGCCTCTTTTTGAACCAGGAGAGTTGTGAAGTGGCATGTGCCTCCATGTCCACCTCACCACAAATCTTATTCCAGTAAGATTTGTGACATAAGGAAAGCTGACACTCATCATGAATTTGACGAGTGAGGATTACCATGCCCCTCCTCCCAGCTCTGGCCAAAAAATGCAACATTTTTGTGCAAAAGAACTGCAACTGTCATGATTCTGATATGTGGTTCTCTGCTCTCCTGCAAAGCCGATGCTTGGTTTTGTATTCTTCTCCAGTAGATTGGTTGTTCCTGGTCTTGGGCCCTGTGGAAGGGGCTTATTCATTAGAGCCTTATTATGGGTGATTGCTCCACTTTATTTTGGAGATACTTCACCCGTGATGCCGCCAGTGATAATTCCTGTGTTGCAGCAGTTGTTGCTGGCTCCCGTAAGTGACCGTCTTGATCTTGTCCCGCTGCCCCGTTTCTAGTACCCTCCTTCGCCTGTTTCCCTGACCCTGACTTGACTCCCTGGCTCCCAGAACCCTGGCTGGTATCCTGACCTCGGATCCGCTCTCTCCCTTGTAGCAATTGCTAATTCCCAGCTCTTGACCTTTGGCTTGTTTAATTTCTCCTCCACTAGTGTATCTAGTGACACCTAGTGTTATGCGGGCATCACACGGTACGATATATCGGGCGATATGTCATCGGGGTCATGTCGGTAGTGACGCACATCTGGCATCGTCTGATATATCGTAGCGTGTGACAGCTGTGAACGAGCAGAAATACTCATCTTCTCGTTCATCGTTGACACGTCGCTCACTTTAAAAAAAATCGACCATCAGGTTGTTCATCATTCCCGTGGCAGCACACGTCGCTCCGTGTGACACCCCGGGAACGCCGAACACAGCTTACCTGCGTCCCGCCGGCAATGCGGAAGGAACGAGGTGAGCGGGATGTTTACGTCCCGCTCATCTCCGCTCCTCCACTTCTATTGGCCGGCTGCCGTGTGACTTCGCTGTGACGCCGAACGTCCCTCCCCTTTCAGGAAGAGGGTGTTCGCCGCCCACAGCGACGTCGTCCGGGAGGTAAGTACGTGTGACGGGGATTTAACGACTTTGTGCGCCACGGGCAACTAATTGCCTGTAACGCACAAATGACGGGGGCGGGTGCGATCGCTCGTGCAATCGCACGATAGATCGTCTCGTGTGACGCCCGCATTAGCGCATCACATCAACTTTTCAAAGCTTTTTACAACAGAAATCTTTCGTGAAAGCTTTGATGTGTCAGGGCCATTGGCTGCCGGGTCAGAACACTCAGTGTTGGTTTATAGTCTGAAATCACGGAGACATTTAATTGTTTGAAATTTAAATTCAACTTATTTTTTATAAAATATGGCATAGAAAAATAAATATGACAACGACATAACTATACTATAGTAATATCTTGTTTTTCTATTACTTCTTTCCTTAATTAGCTCCTTTTCATGTTCCCAAAAATAATGTCCTACATTCCTGGTCCTAGGAGGGTCATTAAAGAGCTGAACAACCTGAAACTATTTATTAAGGATATTACAGAGACCCATCGAGACACCTTGGACGAGAATTGCCCACGTGACTTCATAGATTGCTTCCTCATGAAGATGGAAGAGGTTTGTTTCTTGAAAATCTTAGATTTTTGAACATTTGAGGATCACATATTGTATGTAAAGAGTGCAGAGTATCGAAAATTCAACTAGCTTTGAAAAAAATGCAATGAAATGGTAATGAGTGGATTGATTTGCAAAGAACTTACCTTGAGCTGAATTTCCTAAAATATGAAGATGCCCACAAGTTTAAATCCGAACACCCAATTTGTGCAGAATTCTGGTTGAGAAAGATAAGTTTATATTGGACTCTTTAGCAGATGGGTGACCAGTGGAATGACTGGCACAGGATGGAGGCATCGGTGTAGTGGTTGGAGAGCTATATGATCCTAGTTACTGCATTCAGCAAGGATTAGAGAGGTGAAAGTTTAGTAAGCGGGAGACTGATTAGTAGAGAGTTAGGGGTGCTTCACACATAGCGAGATCGCTACCGAAATTGCTGCTACGGCACGGTTTTGGTGACGCAACAGTGACCTCTTTAGCGATCTCGCTGTGTGTGACACTGAGCAGCGATCTGGCCCCTGCTGCGAGATCGCTGCTCGTTACACACAGCCCTGGTTCGTTTTCTTCAAAGGCGCTCTCCCGCTGTGACACACAGATCGCTGTGTGTGACAGCGAGAGAGCGACGAAATGAAGCGAGCAGGGAGCAGGAGCCGGCATCTGGCAGCTGTGGTAAGCTGTAACCAGGGTAAACATCGGGTAACCAAGGTGGTTATGACTCGCCCACCCCAGGGCTATGGGACACCCGGTGCCGGGCCGGACTAGTCCGGTGGTAGTCAGTGGTGGCTGGGCCCGGCTCCGTGGCCCTGGTGGGTGTCAGTAGAATATGTGGCTTCAATTAAAGTTTGTGTTCGTGACGCCACCTGTGGTATGCGGCTAATAGGCCGCCGCTGCTGTTTGAGGCCTCCGGGGGATATGGCAGCAATGGTGGTACTACTCCCCACAGGTGGAGCAATGCCCCGGGGCACAGTTGGTGCTTGTGAGTGTCTATGCAGATGGAATAACAGAGGCAACTCCAAGGGTACAGTTTCAAGTTCTTTACTCACAGTTCTTGTCAAGGCCGGCAGGAACCCTTGGACTGCTGGGACCACTGTCAGGGACCTCCGCCGTTTCTGGGTGATTCTTGGAGCAAAACCCGGTACCCTTCTCTTAAGTGTCTCTGTCTTCAGCTGTCTCCTTAAACCTTGCCTTTGTAGGATAAACCTGGCTCGGCCTCCACAACAGCCTCCAGGCTGGGGGGTCACCTGTCGGCTGATTACCCCTTTTCTAGAAGTTCTGCTGTGGGCTGTGGCCCGGGGAGTTTACAACATTCCCTGGGCCTCGGTTTTTACTGTTTGGAGATGATTTTGCACTCCTCCGGTTTCTAGGGACCGTCCCCTGCTGCAGCTTGATCCCTCCACCGATGTTCCTGTGGAACAGGCCACCGCAGCTCTACAGCTACCCGTGGCCATGGGATCCCTTCTGTTCTCTGCTTGGTGTCACCTGGACCCTCTGAGTCCCAGGATCTTCACCAGGAAGCGTCTCTTTCCTCTTCTCAGCTCCTGACTGACTTGGAGCTCTTTTTCTACTTCTCCTCCTTGCCTGCCTCCTGCAGACCTCTTCCTCCTTCCGCACTCTCTCTCAGACTTCTGTTGCTTTCTCTGTGCGGACACTCTGAGCTCACAGAGCTCCTTTCTCTTTCACAGCTACATGCTGGCTCCTCACTCTCTCACTCTCTGAGGTAAACTGAAACTAACTTGACCTTCCTTTCTCTATCTGCTCTCTGGTGGCTCCTCCCACCTCCCCAGTGTTGCTAAGCTGTACCCTATAGGAGCAGGGATGGGTCTTACGGCCCCTCCCAGCATGCAGCATGGGAGGGTTACTGCCACTGTCCCTGGTCCCAGTATCTACCTAACAATGGGTGTTGTGTAGATTTACCAGGGGACCGGTGTTCACTCCTTTCCTCACCCAGAATGGGGCATCACACCGCTGGGTGGGGTGCAATGTCCTGTGGCGACGGAAGCCTCAGGGGCGCCACAGTTACCCCATATTTACCTTAGTTACCAGCCTCCGCAGCTCTCACGCTGCCTGTGCTGCCGGCTCCGGCTCTCTGCACATGTAGCTGCAGTACACATCGGGTTAATTAACCCGATGTGTACTGTAGCTAGGAGAGCAGGGAGCCAGCGCTAAGCAGTGTGCGCAGCTCCCTGCTCTCTGCACATGTAGCTGCAGTACACATCGGGTTAATTAAACCGATGTGTACTGTAGCTAGGAGAGCAAGGAGCCAGCACTAAGCAGTGTGCGCGGCTCCCTGCTCTCTGCACATGTAGCTGCAGTACACATCGGGTTAATTAACCCGATGTGTACTGTAGCTAGGAGAGCAAGGAGCCAGCACTAAGCAGTGTGCGCGACTCCCTGCTCTCGCTGTTATGATCGCTGCTGCGTCGCTGTGTTTGACAGCTAAGCAGCGATCATAACAGCGACTTACAAGGTCGCTGTTACGTCACAGAAAATGGTGACGTAACAGCGACCTCGTTGTCGCTGTCACTTAGTGTGAACCAGCCCTTACAATAGTCCAGACAGGAATGAATAAGAGCAACAGTAAGAGTTTTTTCAGAATCAATGGTAAGAAAAAGTCGAATTCTAAAGATGTTCTTGAGGTGAAGGTGACATGAGCTACCTGAGTCAAATATGACCCCAAGACAGCAGGCGTGGTGCTGGGGAGCAATGGTCGAACCACACACGGAAATGGTAATATTGGTTTTAAGAAGGTTAGTAAAGGTCGGAAAGATAAGAAGTTCAATTTTAACAGATTCAGTTTTAGATAGAGGGAGGACATGATGTTGGAGACATCGGACAAACAATCACTGATATTTTGCAGTAATGCAGGGGTGATGTCAGAAGACGATATGTGTAATTGAATGTTATCATCAGCAAACAGATGGTACTGAAAACTGAATCTACTGATAGTTTGCCAAATAGGGGCAGCAAATTAAGAGAAGAGGATGGGGACCTAGGACTTAGCCCTGAGGAACCCCAACCATAAAGGGAAGAGGAGCCAGCAAAAGATACAGTGAAGGAGCAGTCAGAGAGTAGGTGGAGAACCAGGAGAGAGCGGTGTCCTTGAGCCGGATAGAGAGGAGCATAATGAAGAGGAGCTGGTGATCCACCATGTGTAATGCAGCAGAGAGATCAAGGAGAATCAGCATGGAGTAGTGACCACTAGATTTAGCTGTTAGTAGATCATTAGAGACTTTGTTAAAAGCAGTTTTCATAGAGTGTAAGGAGTGAAAACCGGATTGTGAAGGGTCAAGAAGAGAGATATCTGAAAGACAGCGGATTAGACAGGACTGGACCAAGTGTCTCAGAAGTTTAGAGATGAAGGGGGAGATTAGAGACAGGTGTATAGTTAGCAGCACAATTTTGGTCAACGGTTGTGTTTTTTTAGTAAGGGGTGTATGCTGGTGTGTTTGAAGGAGGTCAGAAAGATGCCAGATGAGAGAGAGAGGTTAATTATTTTAGTTAGGTGAGTGGTGACAGCTGGGGAGATAGACTGTAGGAGATGTGAGGGAATAGGGTCACTGGTGCTTGTAGTTGGGTGAGAAGATGCAAGGAGCCTGATAACTTCTATTGTGACCGGTTCAAAAACAGAAAATGAGCTAGATTAAGCACAGGATTGATGAGAATGTGTGATGTTAGGAAAATGGGAGAAAATTTCCTGTCAGACATGGTTAAATTTTTTCTTTAAAATAACTGACCAGAGGTTGGTGGTTGGGGCCTGCACTCTTGGCTCCAGGAGGGAATGAAACGTGTCAAAGAGTCGTTTAGGATTGTTGGACAGTGAGGTGATGCGGGTGTTGAAGTTGCTTGTTTGGAGAGGTGAAGGGCAGAGTTGTATATTTTAAGCATAAACTTATAATGGATGAAATCTTTGGACAGACTGGATTTTCTACACAGAGGTTGAGGGCACCTGGAGCACCTCTGGAGAAAAGGTGTTCGTAGTGTGTGCCAGGGTTGCCGCCATCTGTATTGAGTTGCTCTGTTTGTAGGAGGTGCAGCTTCATCCAGAACATTTTCCAATGTTTCATTATAAAGTTTCAAACCAGAAAGAGGCCATGACAAAGAGGAGATTGGGGCCAATGATAATTGCAAATTTTTCATACGTTTCTGGGTATTAATGGTACATACAGTATATTCCTATAAGTGTGTAAAGTGAGGCTGTCCTGAGTGCGTTGACAGTTCTTAACAGAAAATGATAGAGAGTGGGGGAGGGGAGTTAATAAGCTCATGCACCGAACAAAGCTGGGAGAAGATCAGGTCCAGCGGATTCCCATCTTCATGGGTGGGAGAGTTAGTAAGTTGTGAAAGGCCAAGAGAGCAGGTTAGAAATAAAATATAAGCGGCAGATCGGAAGAGGGGATCATCAATAGGGATATTAAAGTCCCCCATGATGAGAGTGGGAATGTTACAGCCTATAAAATGTGGAAGCCAAATGGTAAAGTGATCAAGGAACTGACTTGGGGGTTGGCGGGCGATACACAACCGCCTCTCAGAGGGAGAAGGGCCTGTAAAGACTGACAGTGTGGACCAGAAAAGAAGGGAAGATAAACAAGGGTACAGTAGGGATGACCTGAAAAGCACAATTTGTTGAAAGCAGCAGACCAACAGCTCCACCTGGTTTGTTCTCAAGTCTAGTGGTATGTAAAAATTGTAGGCCACTATACGAGAGAGCAGCAGCAATGATGTCCAATTACTGGATCCAGGTCACAGTAAGAGCTAGGAGGTTAAGGGAATTTAAAAAGAAACAATATGGATGTAGGAGAGTTTGTTACCTGCTGACCATGGGTTCTAGAGGGCACAGTTAAAGGAGATATTACTGAGATTTGTTGGGTTACTGAATGTAGCAGGGAAGGAGTTAAACTTACTATTACAAAAAGAGCCTGGGTTAGGGGAGAAATTTCTCGTGACTAATAAAAAGATAATAGAAAGAGTAAGTAGATGGTTAAATGATTTGTGAGAGCAACTCTTGTGTTGTATGGTGGAGTGAATGGATCTTTGTGGTATGAGAATGTGAAAAGAGCTTGAGAGCCATAGATAGGAGAAGGGAGGAAAGAGGGACTGATATAGACGGAGAATGTGAGCTGTACTTAGAATAGAGGAGGTGAGAAGGACTGATGTAGATGGAGAATATGAGCTGTACATAGGAGAGGGGAGAAGAAAGGAACTGATATAGATGGAGAATGTGAGCCATACATAGGAGAGAGGAGGAGAGAGGGACTGATATAGATGGAGAATGTGAGCTATACATAGGAGAGAGGAGGAGAGAGGGACTGATGTAGATGGAGAATGTGAGCTGTACTTAGAATAGAGGAGGTGAGAAGGACTGATGTAGATGGAGAATATGAGCTGTACATAGGAGAGGGGAGAAGAAAGGGACTGATATAGATGGAGAATGTGAGCTGTACATAGGAGAGGGGAGAAGAAAGGGACTGATATAGATGGAGAATGTGAGCTGTACATAGGAGAGGGGAGAAGAAAGGGACTGATATAGATGGAGAATGTGTGCTGTACATAGGAGAGGGGAGAAGAAAGGGACTGATATAAATTGAGAATGTGAGCTGTACATAGGAGAGGGGAGAAGAAAGGGACTGATATAGATGGAGAATGTGAGCTGTACATAGGAGAGGGGAGAAGAAAGGGACTGATATAGATGGAGAATGTGAGCTGTACATAGGAGAGGGGAGGATCGAGAGACTTACCTGTCTCCTGCCCTGTCTAAAGGCTACTTTACACACTGCGATATCGGTACCGATATCGTCAGCGTGCATACCCGCCCCCATCGGTTGTGCGACACGGGCAAATCGCTGCCCGTGTTGCACAACCACGCCCGGAGCCATCACACGGACTCACCTTCCCTGCGACGTCGCTGTGACCGGCGAACCGCCTCCTTTCTAAGGGGGAGGTTCGTTCAGCGTCACAGCGACGTCACAGCAGCGTCACTGAACCGCCGCCCAATAGAAGCAGAGGGGCAGAGATGAGCGGGACGAACATCCCGCCCACCTCCTTCTTTCCGCATTGTGGCCAGGAGGCAGGTAAGGAGAGCTTCCTCGTTCCTGTGGTGTCACACGGAGCGATGTGTGCTGCCGCAGGAATGAGGAACAACTTCGTTACTGCTGCAGTAACGATATTTGAGAATGGACCCCCATGTCACCGATGAGCGATTTTGCACATTTTTGCGACGATGCAAAATCGCTCATAGGTGTCACACGCAACGGCATCGCTAGAGCGACTGAATGTGCGTCACAAATTCTGTGACCCCAACGAGATCACTTGAGCGATGTCGTAGTGTGTAAAGCCCGCTTAACTGCCATGTGTAACTGTAGGGCACTTACAAAAATGTGGCACTTGGATAAAATCTAGTGCACAAGTGCCTCCCTGCATGAGTGCCTTCCCCTTTGTGTCAAAATATATAGCGAGGTTTGTGCTTAAATTCAGGTCTAATTTAACTCGTTAACAATCAGTCAACTAACTTAAGGTGGCAGGAGGCAATAATATACAAAGACCAATTAAGAAGCTTGCAGGCCAACATGAATCATAGAATCTTTGAAAAAGTGAGAAAACCTTACAGCAACAGGGAACAGACACAGTTAGATGAATGAGATGTGTACCTGTATGAAGAGAAGAGAGATAAATGTTACATTCATGTCATGTGTATTTGCAGGGCACTTATAAAAACTTGGCACTTGGATAAAAAGTATCCCCCGGACAAGTTATATATAGGGAAGTGCTGGACCTGTATAGTCACTCAGTGACTTTGTGAATTGATTGATACATGATAACCTTCAGTATTAGCACCTTTATAGACTTTTATTTATTCTTTAGCCAACTGTAAACAAGAAGGGCAATATTAAGCTCCTCAGTGCTATTTTTGATACTGAAACAAAATACTGCATCCAAGGCTTGTGTGTCACAGAAAGTGTGATTCTTGCAATGTAAGATGGGCAAGCAGCATTTTTTTTACAGCCTAAGACCTGTGACACACATCTGTGCCGCCGGCACGTGTTTGTCATTTTTTGCACGTACCGGCGGCACGGAGACACGTTAAGCAATGCTACCCAATTGTAGCAGGCACACACACGTAAAACCACACGAAACGTGTATCCGTGTGCGTTTGTATGTGTGTGCGTTTTTCAAAGCGCTGACATGTCAGTGTTTTCTCCCGCAGCACGGGTGTCACACGGCCCGCACCCGTACCACACGGGTGTAGTGTGGATGCGGTCCCGTGTGACACGCGCCGGAGAAAACACACGTGTCAGTGGAAAAAAACCAAAACATTACTCACCTTCTCCAGCCCTCCTGTCTCTGCCGCTGCTGCCTCTTGCTGCCGACCGCCGCTCATTAATCTCATAGAATATTCACTTCACTGCCTTGCAGCAGCAGCGGGGAGACGGGAGGGCTGGAGACCGAGGATCAGCACCACGGACAGCAGCGCGGACAGCAGGAAGGACCAGGTGAGTATGTTAATTACCGGTTCTACGTGTGCTATCGCGGATAGCACACGTAGAACACACGTGTCACGCACGTACCAGAGACACGTACTTACCTGCACGCAACACGCAGGGGAAATACGTGTCTCTCGGCACGTGCCTGATTTTCACGTGAATGTGGCAGAGGCCTAAAGAAAAAGTTCTATAATGTGCGTATTGTAAAAGAAAAAAATGGCACACTTTATTTCTGTAATAATCCAATATTACACCAGTTCACATGTACACGTAATCGAATTCAGCAGTTAGGTACCACCGGTTACCATCCATTTTCCCCTCGTCCGAAAGGTTGAGGTCCCTTGGGCATTGCTAAGGCTGTGTTCACATTATAAACCTCAAAATGGTTCAATACAGTTCTACGAGAACTCAGAACATTATAAATGTATTTTCTGCCATTTAGAGGCATTTTAGTATTGTGACTCATGGGAAATGAATTCAACACCACGAATTAAACCTTTCTGAGTTCAGAAATCGATCATTCCAGTTAATTGCTCCTGTTTTGAATCGCATTTAATCTTTAAAGAGCTCAAAGGCCTTTGACAATTTTTACACTTAAAAAAATGGTGAGTTCTATTTATTTTTTTAATTTGCAGGAAAAAAAGAATCCAGATACAGAATTTCATGAGAAGAATCTACAGGCGACGATCTTCGACTTATTCACTGCTGGAACAGAGACGACAAGTTTGACTCTAAGATATGGTTTTATTATACTCTTGAAATATCCAGAAATACAAGGTGATCATTTTAATGTAATTTTCTATAATTTATTAAGGTTCTCTTATAGGAGTCTGTCAGGAGTAATGGTGGCATTAGATCACTAGTGTCATTGTGGGTCCAAATTTCTGCGCACTGTGACACAGATTTTGCATTGGAGCCTAAGTGCACCATCATATTCCACAGAGCTTTACACTTTCATTTGTACGTGTTACTATTTAATTACTGCAGTATTCCTATGTGTTGTGTTTATTCTAGATTATAATCATGAGAAATTATGAAGATTATTAAGTTTGCAAGCTACTTTTTACATGTGTGTAGTTCTGCTATTAGAGCTTTTGTGTTACATTGTTTACAGTTTGTTTCTAAGGAGATCAACCACTTTTCCTCAGCTCTTGATCCAGAGCTGCTATTAACAGTCCTGTAAAATCAGAATTCCCTGGCCCTCATTGTTGGCGATTTACAGAGCAGTTCTCATACTTACTGCTTCCATTCCTGGGAGTTTTCAAAGTCCCTGTTATCTCTACATGAAAATCTAGTGATAAAATATTAGACTTTAGAACATTCCACTGTCACACCGTAATGTTTTACAGTAAGGGTGCCGTCACACTTAAGCGACGCTCCAGCAATCCCACCAGCAATCTGACCTGGCAGGGATCGCTGGATCGTCGCTACATGGTCGCTGGTGAACTGTCAATCAGGCAGATCTCCACAGCGATCAGAGATCAGCCACCAGCCACCAGCGACCCGTGTAACGACGCTGTGCTTGGTAACCATAGTACACATGGGGTTACTAAGCAAAGCACTTTGCTTATAGTTACCCGATGTGTACCTTGGCTACGTGTGCAGGGAGCAGGGAGCAGGGAGCCGGCCTCTAGAAGCTGCGGACGCTGGTAACCAAGGTAAATATCGGGTAACCAAGCAAAGTCTTTGCTTGGTTACCCGATGTGTACCTTGGTTACCAGCGTCCGCAGAAGCCGGCTCCCTGCACATTCAGAATGTTGCTCTCTCGCTGTCACACACAGCGATGTGTGCTTCCCATCAGGAGAGCAACGAGCAAAAAATGAACCAGAGCTGTGTGTAACGAGCAGCGATTTAACAGCAGGGGCCAGGTCGCTGCTTAGTGTCACACACAGCGAGATCGCTAATGAGGCCACTGGTGCGTCACAAAATCTGTGACTCAGCAGCGATCTCGCTATGTGAAAAGTACCCCTTACACATTCAGCTCAAGAAAAGGATAAAGCTACTAAATAGATATGAGCAAACCCAAGATTCGGTGTTTGTTGTTCGTGGCAAAAACAGAGTAAGAGTGCTTTACGTACAAATCGCTGTGTTTGGGTACTCTCAATGCTTGGCCCAGTGCAAGCCGTTTACAGTGTTTGACCAGTTCGCACTTAGGGTAACAACAGCATAATCGGATGAAGTGTGCATATAAACAAAAATTGGAAAAACCCCACCCGCCCCCGAAAGTGATCTGTTTATGGCTGGCAGCATGTGGGCTAAGACCCAAACTGCCTAATTAGGGACTTCAATTGGGGTTCAGGTCCCAAGCCAAACTTTAGCTAAAAGTTGAAGAAAATCTTTTATCTAAAAGAAGCTGCCAAACTGAACTGCAATGGGTCCGCTCTTCTCTACTACTAAACGAGACATGTCACTCAAACAGGAGTACTGGACTCCCAGCAACAAGGCAGTGAATAGGCTGGGAAGCTGTGCGCTCCTGATGACACACAATGAGCATAGGCCTATAACATTTCAAACAATCTTCAGTTGTTGTTTACTTTTAATTACAAAATAGATACAATCTGAATGTGACTTCTCCTAGACTAAGAAATATGTCTTTTGTTCCATTATCTTAAATTTCAGCGAAGATCCACAAAGAAATTGACAATGTAATTGGCAAAGATCGCTCTCCGTCAATAGAAGACAAGAGTAAAATGCCGTATACAGACGCCGTAATCCACGAGATCCAGAGATTTGCTGATATTGTCCCGACAGGAGTGCCACATGCTACCAGCAAGGACACAACCTTCAGAGGATATCACATTCCAAAGGTGCAGTATACCGGTCTTCTCTATCCTTTGATCATACTTGCTAAGTTTTTATGGGTGTCATCAAGAAGATTGGTAGTGGTGTGAGGAGATCCCTCCACAATGTTTCAGACATAATCACACTCTCTTTTAGGGGTTATGGCCCTCACTGCCCAGTCTCCCCCCATTTTTATCTCCCTCCAAGCCTCAGTCACCACCTTTCCAAAACATAGTAAACCTATTAGGGGCTGAGATATTTTTTAACAGTAGTTCAGGAGGTCTCCCCTTTTTTTCTGGAGGTTTCTGGACATATCTCAGCCCAGGAAGATCCTTGACTTGCTCAGCTGTCGTCAGTTGAGCACTGCCAGGCTGTATTTAATCCCTCTGCTTCCTGGAGAGGTTGCTGTTTATTCTATTCAATTAGGAGCTAGCCAGGGAGCAAAGTGGACGTATTGTTACTACTGCTGCGATCTGCTGTGATTGTTGTAAGTTATTTCTACTACTTCCTTTTCTTTGTACCCCTACCCGTACTCCTTTGGTTATCCCCTGGTGCAAGTTTTTAGGTGTGTATGAGGTTTTTTTTACCCGTTAGTCATTCCATGCTGTTGGGTTCTTAGGATCCTCATCCAGGTCTGTTCCATGGGTGGTGGGAACATAGTCTCAGGGCCAGGACAGGAGAAAGAGCCACATTGGAGGCTCGACCCTAACTGCCATTAAGTCTACCGTCAAGATAAGGGACAGCATAGGGACCCCAGGCTTAGGGCCAGCTGAGGAGCCCCTGTACCATCCTTATCTCCTTGTTACAATTTCCCTCTCTCTTTTTTTTAGAGCAGTAGCTATTATAGGCAGTAGGGACCTCTCTTTCTCATCTGTAGAGTGTAAGCTCTTATGGTCAGCGGAGTATTCTTTTTCTTCTGTAAAGTGTTAGCTCTTATGGTCTTCTCTCTCCGTCTCCCGTTCCCTCTCTCCCTCTCTCTCTTTCCATCTCTCCTGTAGAGTGTAAGCTCTTAGGGTCAGAAGGGTTTTCTGGATTTTCCGGCACTGACTAGACCTCACACATTATTGATGTCAATGACCAAGTAAAGGAGCTGTGGAGTCTGAAGAGACCCAGAGCATCTTACAATTATTTATAGGTCACATTTGGTCATCACCACTAGAGTAAAGCACGGCACTTCTGAGGTGGTAGAGGGTTGCTTTAGTAGGATCCAAACCCACCACCTTACTGGGAGTGCTCAGATTTATGTCGTTCATCACTATGTCATAGGAATTGCTAAACAGACCTCACTTTTAACTCTACAATTTTCCAGATTTACATATTTATACATTTTACTTTCAGGGAACCTTGGTGTTTCCTGTCCTGACCTCTGTTCTGAAAGACCCCAAACACTTCAAGAACCCAGATGAGTTTGACCCTGGACGTTTCCTTAATGAGAAAGGTGTTGTTAAGAAGAATGATGCATTGATGCCATTCTCTATAGGTAAGAGATTATTACTGTGATCTGTGGATGTTGAATTTAAGTTTCAGTATATGAAAATATTTGCTATGGTTGTGTACCGCCCTGGGGCTCGGCCGCTGCTGCCGAGCCGCTCAGATCCTGGCTCGCTGGGTCGGTGGCTCGAGTACCTCCGGACCGGGGGGCCACGTCGCTCTGTGAAGGGGTTTTTGGTGATCGGGTGGGTGCGCAGCCGGGGCCGCGATAGAGATTGTCCGTGACGCCACTCACGGGTTGTGGTGATTATTGGCACCACCGCTGCTGGTGATGGTGGGGGCTCCCGGGTGCGGTGTTGGGGCGCAGCTAGGTGTTGACCCCTCCGTGGGTTGGGGATGTGGGTCCCGAGGCCCGCTGGGGTGATGTTGATGCCAGAGGGGTGCAGGGCAAGGCGACGTAGTGCGGTGCGGTGCCAGAGGGCACGGGTGTACTCACTCTGAGGAAACACACTGGAGTCACTGGTAAACCAAAAAACGGGATGGTGGTCGGTGCCCGTCTTTCTCCTGCACCTCTGTAAGCTGTGTGACTACTATGCCTGAACAATGGTAGTCCGCTCCCTGACTTGTAGATGCCGGAGGAGCCCTTTTGCCCGCAGGCGCTGGCCCGTGGGATCTTGGTGCCTGGGCGGTGGCTTCCTATCCCCCTCGGTGGGCTGTTGCCTTCTCTTGGGACTTGGGGTGGGAATGGACCTATAGTCCAGACTGCAATCAGTTAATTTGACTTGGTCCAGTTGCTTCTGGGCCTTGTACGAGGTCTGAGTACCCTTTCCTGGTGCTCCGGTTTCAGTTTTACTCCCCGATTCGGTACCGGCGGGCCGCTACCCTGACCTGGTGCCTTGACGGTTCTGTCGGTTCTACTCCCGGCCTCCTGCAGATGGCCACAACCGCCTGTCTCCTGGCCACAGGGTCCCTAGGCTCCAACCTAGGCCTTGACAGACTTCTTCTTCTCAGCTTAGCACTTCTACCTCCTCTCCTTTCCTCTCCCTAACTTCAACTGTAACTGTCACTGTAACTGTCTGGTTTTCCCCGCCCCTGACCATCAATCCTCTTCAGTGGGCGTGGCCAACCGCCTGACCTCGCCCCCGGGTGTGGACGTCTGGTACAGATGGGGGTGACTGAGGGTTTTTGGGTGACTGTTGGTACCTTTTTGGGGGACAGGTGTAGTGTAAGGGCCTATCTGTGACCCCCTGGCTAGTCCAGGGCGTCACAGTTGGTTGACATAAACTGGGTTTAGGAAGATGACCAAAAATATTATCCAATAGTATTTCAGAATCAATTGTCTAGGCATTGTTTACACGCACTGAATTAATATACTATATCTTAGTGTTATCACATGAAACAGTTTAAGACGTGACTAATAGTTTATTTTTGGACTGAGAAATGTGCAGCAGCTCACAACCGTCCTGAGCTATTGTTGTCACATAGTGACTACCGGGGCTCTGCCAGGTTCACACGAACCCCCGGCGAGCGCCACAGCACACAGGGTATAAGTTACAATGGTAGGCCCTGGCACTAGGGAAAGGAGAGTTGGGTCACCTCCTGACCTCACCTGAGGCTGATCAATGCACTCCCTAATGTCCCTATATGGGTTCTTTCACTCCGTTGCCAATAACCTACCTATCCGTGTTTCTCCATGGACTCAGCCTTGTATAGTGAACAGGGCAGCGGGGAAGCTAGTCCCACTCCAGACTAAAAACAGGGGTAAAATAAACACCAATCATGCAAAGCAATCCAAACAACAAGGCTTAATAATGAGGAATAGACTAGAGGGAAAAAACCAACGAGGGCTAAGGAAGGGGAAAACGACACAGCTTTTACCCAGCAAATGTTCTCTGAATGGCCTCCTGGTCCTCAGCTCACAGGTCCCTCTAGAGGCAAGCAAAGAAGAAACTATCACCAGTAATTACCTGAGCTAGGAGGGAAGTCTTTATAGCAGAGGTAATTAGCAATAGAGAACAGCTGCCTATAGCCTTCATTCAGAGATTCAGGAACCAGAGGATCTACTTAACCCTAGCAGCACTGGATAAAGGAGAATATGTAGTAACAACCTGAGCAAGTGTGTATGATTCCTTGCTCTGTGATCTCCTTACACCATAGAAGGGACCACTCTCCTTTGTGGTGCTCACGTGACAATTTTCTATGGTCGAGAAGTGCTTATCTGACAAGCCATAACTTGTGACCAGGCCTATCAACTTCATTTTGCACTATTCCTGGACAGCTTATCCAACAATCACAAACAATTAATATTTTTTACTCCAACATTGGTAAATAATTACAATCATCCATTGTAAATTATTGACAATAAATTGAGATTTTTGTCATTTCAGCAAATAATGCTAAGTTTTCCAAACATGAACATTTTTCTCCAAAAGCTTGTATTGGGTGCCAATAACTAACTGAGCATTACTTACTTGCTCCATTGCTTTATTTTCTCCAGCTTTGGCTCTTCCCTTCTGCCTTCGATGATCATTTACAGGCTGTAGTAAATGTCCCAGCTTCAGCCAATCATTGGGCTCAGCGGCTTTGCCGATTTTGACGGCACAAGAAGCAGAGCTTAATGCTTGGCTGCAGCAGTGAAGCGTGATGTCATCATGACATCACACCTGCAGCCTGTGAACTATGACCAGAGGAAGCGGTGAAGACCGGAGCTGGACGGCAGCAAGTGTTCAGTTCTCCAATTGGGAAAATTGAATATTAAATTCTGACCATTGGCTTATGGTGGAAAAAGAAATAGGAAACCAGCCCATCCTCTGTTGAATCACATAAAAGGCAATTAAAAATATCTTTTTTCTAAATCAAACAACCCCTTTTGGCCCCTATAAGCTGGGGCCACCCCCACTGAGCCCTTATATACAGCATTCCAAAATGCTGTATATAAGAGCCCAGGCCGCTCTGTATAACGTAAAAAACACTTTTACAATACTCACCTAGGGGGCGGTCTAGTCCGATGGGTGTCGCTGCTCTCTAATCCGGCGTCTCCTCTCACCGATCTGGCACCTCCTCTCTGCTGCAACCTCCATCCTCCTTTTATCCAGCCCAGTAGGGATGACAAGTCTACGTCATCCACACAGGCCAGTATTGCAGATCAAAGTGTGCCTGCACAGGACCTCAATGACGGCTAGTGTGCAAGACGTAGGACACGTCATGCACACAGGCCTCTGAAGAAGGAGGACGGCAATAACCGCAGAGAGGAGGTGCCGGAATGGAGAGAGGAAGTGCTGGACTGTAGACTAGTGACACCCATAGGACCGGACCACCCCCTAGGTGAGTATTATACAATAAAAGTGTTTTTTTTATGTTATACAGAGCGGCCTGGGCTCTTATATACAGTATTCTGGAATGCTGTCTAGAAGAGCTTAGTGGGGGTGGCTGCAGGTTAGTTGCCAAATCTGGTGACAGGTTCCCTAAACCTGACTTCTTATTGTGTACTCTCATTCTGTGATTTCAGGCAAACGCCTGTGTGCGGGAGAAGGCCTGGCTCGCATGGAGCTCTTCCTCTTTCTAACCACGATACTGCAGAAATTCACCCTGGAGCCCACCGTAGACAGAAAGACCCTGAGCATAAGACCTGAACCCAACACCAATGCTACAAGACCCCAGGCATACCTCATGAAGGCCGTCCCTCGTTTCTGAGCTGAAAATGAAATTCTCGCCTAAAGGAAACCTTTAAACTCTAGAACTTAGAAAATAAGACTGATCTAATATTATTGGATATAAATTGAAATAAACATTACAAAGATTGTGTGGAAAAATTGAAATATATATATTTTTGTTCTATTTTTTATTTTTAGCATAAGCCATACCTGTATAATTGTGCAAAATATCATATAACTTAACATCTGTAATCATCAGCGAAGGGTGAGCGTGACTTGACCCTACGCGTGTCGCTGTGGCAGCTTCATCAGGGGAACACAGGTCTGTCTGCCCCTGATGAAGCTTCCACAGTGACACATGTAGGGTCAGGCCAGGTCACTCTTTGCACTGTGCCTGCCATTAACTGATGAGGAGATTATTGTATTTTCTCTGTACTACCATGCTTTATGTGCTGCTACTACTTCATGGCCTTACATATAATCATTTGTTTGCTGGCGTCTAACTAGTTTTGGGTCAGGCCACTTACTGCACCATGAGCACACACAAAGAGAACAGGGGTAACGCAGTCATAGATTGAGTCAATAATCAATATACCAACCTTTGCAAAAATATCAAAAATATTTATTCATTTTAGTGCTTAGCAAAGGGAATAGTATAAAATACATATTAAAGAAAAGTAGTAAACAATGATCAGGCTAAGGCAGAGTCATAGATGAAAAACAGATCACCAGATCATATGGGGAGTGCAGTATATCCATATCCTCACAGTAGGGGGGCCTCACAGAGTTAATAGTAGGACCAATATAACCTATTTATACATTTACACAAGTCATATACAGAGTTAGGGACATAAAAACCCTAACTAAACTAATAGGTGTAATAACATTTGGTCACTCATCACTCCGAGGGGCCAAAAAACACCCAATGGCAGGGGGGAGCCAGCCCAGGAAAAGATACACGTGGGCTGAAAACAATCCCCTCAAAGCACTCACCCATTAGTAGCCGTGACCGAGTAAAACGTGCCCCGACGCGCACGTTTCGATAACTTCTTCGGGGGGCCGTGACGTGGTGTGATACAGGCACAATTCTGTCTTTAAATAACCCGCTGCCCAGGCCGCTACGCAGCTATTGGACGCGCGTGAGGCGGGACTCCGGCCAGAGACCGCGTCATCGGGCACTCCCGGAAGTGACGCGCGCACTCCCCGTGTCGTCACACAGGATGCGCGCGTCACGCCGTATGGAGGCCGGCCGACGCTGGCATGGTGGGAGTGACGCCGCACGCGCGTACCACTGCGGCGGCCATTGCTGTGAAGGGCAAGAAAGAGGGCAAATCTTCCTTTTAGAGGAGAGAAGGTCTGTGCCATGGGCGGACTCAGTGGGAATACACAGGGAACGCATGCTAATGAGTAAATCCGTCCATCCCTATACATGGCAGCTGTCTCTGTAATATAACGCATGACATCTTAATATAAAAAAAAACCACGTTCCCTCCGTTTTCCCTTTGTCCTCAGGTCGAAATCTTTAATAAACTTGTAATGGAGGATTTAAAGAGGTTACAGAGAGTGGGTCATCATCACAATCTCTCCATTAAACAGAGAAATGCTCTGAAGGAATTAAAAGCTATGGAGGGAATTGAGATTAAACCTGCGGACAAAGGTGGGAACGTGGTTATCTGGCCAGTACAAATGTACGAACGGGAGGCCTTTAAACAGCTGCGGGTCCGGGAGGCTTATACCCCCCTGTCCCATAACCCCACTGGTAACTTTTTGATTGAATTGGGTGGCATCTTGGACGCGGCCTTGTGCAAGGGAATTATAACCAAAAAGATCTACGATGGCCTATACACCAAATTTCCTGTCACACCCACCTTTTATCTGCTGCCCAAGATAAATAAGAACCCCCGCTGTCCCCCAGGGCGTCCTATTGTCTCTGGCATAGGAGGGCTTTGCGATCCGATATGCAAATTCATTGAATATTATTTACATCCATTAGTCGAGACGCTCCCCTCCTATGTCAGAGACACCTCAGACGTCCTGAGGCGGATTGACGGATTGTATCTTGATCAGGGCTCTATCTTGGTGGCAGCAGATGTGGAGTCTTTATACTCCTGTATCCAACATAGTGATGGGTTAGTGGCAACGAAATTTTTCCTACGAATGAGCCGCTGGGAGATACCTATCCAGGACCTGGTTCTGGAGCTCCTTGAGTTCATCCTGACACGCAATTTCTTTTTGTTCAAGGACCGGTTCTTCCTCCAGAAACGCGGCACTGCAATGGGCGCGGCGTGCGCGCCGTCGTACGCAAATCTCTTTCTTGGCTATTGGGAGAGGGAGATTTTCGTCGACGGTGCCTACGCCGCTTCCCATTTGCAGTGCTGGTTACGTTACATAGATGATGTTCTGCTGATCTGGGGGGGAACCGACCTTGAACTGAATTCCTTCTTTTCTTTTTTGAATTCTAATAATCGTAATGTCAGGATGACCTTTAGGAGCGACAAGGAGACCATGGATTTCCTGGACATCAAAATCTTTGTCCAACTGGATAGGTCTATTCATACTGATGTTTTCCGTAAGGAAACATCGGTGAATAGCCTATTACACGCATCCTCCTCACATCTATCCTCAACAATTAGGGCGATCCCTGTTGGACAATTTTTGAGGATTAAGAGGATTTGTTCCTCTGACCAACTATTTGATGCACAGGCTAGGGATCTCTCCCAGCGTTTCAGGAATAGGGGGTATAGTGCCCGTAGTATCAAACAGGGATATTCCAGAGCCAAGGCCGCCTCCAGACATAAGTTGCTATCCACTTCGTATAAAACCAAATCAAATTCTGGACCAATTCGGTTTATCTCTACCTTTAGTAACCAGTGGGGGGGGATAAGACAGGTTTTAGAGAAACATTGGTCAATACTTAAAACTGAACCAACATTAGCCAAAGCCCTTCCTGACCATCCTCTCATGACAGCAAGGAGAGGTAGAAACTTGCGTGATATTCTGGTACATAGCCACTTTGTACATCGGGACACCCTACCCTTCAATATTGGGAAACCGAAATGGGGTTGTTTCCCATGTGGCTCATGTATCTCATGCGACAATATTGAAAGGGCTTTCTCTTTTTCATCAGTGGATGGGACAAGGGAATTTACTATCAGACATTACATCTCTTGCAATACTGATCATGTTATCTACCTTGCCAGATGTGGCTGTAATCTACTATACGTGGGCCTAACCACCCGCCAATTCCGTGTACGCACACGTGAGCACGTTAGGGCCATTATTGCGGCAAGGGAAGTTGATGACTTGCAGTCTTTGAGGACCATTCCTCGACATTACAAGCTGCATCATGATTGCAATCCTGCATCCCTTAGAGTACGGGCCATAGATAGGCTTCAACTGGGCTCAAGGGGTGGCAATTATCAACAAGCACTGTCACGCCTTGAGTGCAGATGGATTGTCACCCTTGGGACAATGGCACCTGGGGGACTAAACGAGAAATTATCATTTGCCCCGTTTTTATGATCTATGAGTTCTGTTTGATCTGGTCTTCAGTTGAGCATGCTTCATCAGGATTTGGATTTTAGTAGTATGCCTCGGTGTCCTTTTTAAAACAATTTTTTAATGCTGGTGTGTTGTTTTTTGTTTTTCTGTGTTGTTTTTTTCACAGGCTTTGATCTCGGCACTCTATATATCCCCCGCCCTATGGATGTCTTGGTCTGGAGGTTCCATATGTAGTTTTGTTCTTCCTACTCTTTTGAGATCCCTCCTGGATATACCCCTTTGGAGTTACATGTGACGGTTTTATACCCGTCGCCTTGTCCTTGCCTTAATGGTTAGGACTGTCCAAGATGGAGAAGATAGTCCCTATTTGGAGAAAGTTATCCTGGCCGGACGTTTGATTCTGGCCGATGGAACTCCGGACATATGGAGGACTTTGCTAGTGTATGATTGGCATCCGAATACAGCTTTATTCTGCTATGTTTTGGAGGGAAGAAAACAACATTTTGTGCCTTTTTTGCGGATTATGGACTCAGTGGGGGTGGGGGGAGCCCTTTGCTCCTTGTTACGTTTCAAAAAAAAGTTGTCTCTCCTACTATGCTGTTTATTTATAGTGGGGGCATCTGCATAATACGTGCTATATGTTAGATGCTACATGTTATAGCTCAAATGCAGGTGCTCTATGTATGGAGGGATGTTGGTTTCGTTTTTTCCCCATCTGTCCAGTATATCTACATTATTGGTAACTGTATGGGTTTTTATATTAAGATGTCATGCGTTATATTACAGAGACAGCTGCCATGTATAGGGATGGACGGATTTACTCATTAGCATGCGTTCCCTGTGTATTCCCACTGAGTCCGCCCATGGCACAGACCTTCTCTCCTCTAAAAGGAAGATTTGCCCTCTTTCTTGCCCTTCACAGCAATGGCCGCCGCAGTGGTACGCGCGTGCGGCGTCACTCCCACCATGCCAGCGTCGGCCGGCCTCCATACGGCGTGACGCGCGCATCCTGTGTGACGACACGGGGAGTGCGCGCGTCACTTCCGGGAGTGCCTGATGACGCGGTCTCTGGCCGGAGTCCCGCCTCACGCGCGTCCAATAGCTGCGTAGCGGCCTGGGCAGCGGGTTATTTAAAGACAGAATTGTGCCTGTATCACACCACGTCACGGCCCCCCGAAGAAGTTATCAAAACGTGCGCGTCGGGGCACGTTTTACTCGGTCACGGCTACTAATGGGTGAGTGCTTTGAGGGGATTGTTTTCAGCCCACGTGTATCTTTTCCTGGGCTGGCTCCCCCCTGCCATTGGGTGTTTTTTGGCCCCTCGGAGTGATGAGTGACCAAATGTTATTACACCTATTAGTTTAGTTAGGGTTTTTATGTCCCTAACTCTGTATATGACTTGTGTAAATGTATAAATAGGTTATATTGGTCCTACTATTAACTCTGTGAGGCCCCCCTACTGTGAGGATATGGATATACTGCACTCCCCATATGATCTGGTGATCTGTTTTTCATCTATGACTCTGCCTTAGCCTGATCATTGTTTACTACTTTTCTTTAATATGTATTTTATACTATTCCCTTTGCTAAGCACTAAAATGAATAAATATTTTTGATATTTTTGCAAAGGTTGGTATATTGATTATTGACTCAATCTATGACTGCGTTACCCCTGTTCTCTTTGTGTGTGCTCATGTATTTTGGGTGCAGTCCTTATAATATGATAAGATTGGTCACACATCTTGTCCCTATCCGTTTGATTCACTTACTGCACCATGCCTGCTATGAATTGTTAGGGAGATAATTGTTTTACTGCTTTTTGCTATCACACTTTATTTGCTTAATGCTATTCATGTTATTAGAGTTAAGGGTGCTTTACACGCTGCAACATCGCTAGCAATTGCTAGCAATGTTGCGCGCGACACCACCCGCCCCTGTAGTGAACATTATCGCTACAGCAGCGTTACACGCACACACCTGGTCAGCGACGTTGCTCTTGCCAGTGATCCGCCTCATTTCTAAGGGGGAGGGTCGTGCGGCGTCTCAGCAACGTCACACGACAGCCGTCCAATAGCAGAGGAGCAGAGGAGCAGAGTAGGGGCGGAGATGAGCGGCCGTAAGGCCGTAACATGCCTCCTTCTTTCCTCATTGCCGGCGGACGGAGGTAAGGAGATGTTCGTCGCTCCTGCGGTGTCACACACAGCGATGTGTGCTGCCGCAGGAACGAGGAACAACATCGCTACTAAGCAGACAACGATATTTGGTTTTAGGACGACCTCTCCAAAACCAATGATTTTTGCCTGTTTTGCGATCGTTTAAGATCGCTCATACGTGTCACACGCTGCTAAGGATGCCGGATGTGCGTCACTAACAACGTGACCCCGAAAATAAATTATTAGCGATATCGTGTGTAAAGCCCCCTTTAACCTCTTGATTACCAGCCTCAAACCCATTGATGGTGTTCCATTAGCCTCAGGTACACATGTGTGTACTGTGTGTGTGTGTGTGTGTACTGTGTGTGTGTACTGTGTGTGTGTGTGTACTGTGTGTGTGTGTGTACTGTGTGTGTGTACTGTGTGTTTGTGTGTGTGTATATATATATTGTACTGTTAACTTGATTGAGAGGTTGGTTGGCTGAGTCATTTAGCACTTGATTATCATTGTAATTGGTTTGGCGTGGTTGTTATGTGTTTTTTACATGTTTATCATTTTGAACCTAATAAATATTTCTAGTAATAATTATTTCGTTATCGAGTGAGTGCTTAATTTATGCTGAACACTTTTATTCTCTTAGCCTCTAGCAAGGTGACACATGATCCCACATGATCGGACACTCCAAGGAGCTATTTCCCTTTCCATTTACGGCTTCTTCTGGCCTCTCTTAGAGAATTATAAAACAAGGGAAGTGCGAAATTTACCCTTGGACACACAGAATACAATAAAATAAGTCTCGAAATTGATAATATGACATATAAAGACAAGTACATGACTCCAAGATCCCAAAGGTGCTCCAGCTGTACCCTAGGAGACTCAACCCTACCCGACGACAGAGGTTAAGCATCCTAAGGAGCAACCGGTGGTCTCCCTTGTTCTAAGGTGGCTAGCCCTATCTTTCCCTTTTCCTAAGGGCTGGTTCACACTAAGCGACAGCGACAACGAGGTCGCTGTTACGTCACCATTTTCTGTGACGTAACAGCGACCTTGTAAGTCGCTGTTATGATCGCTGCTTAGCTGTCAAACACAGCAGCCGAAGCAGCGATCATAACCGCGAGAGCAGGGAGCCGCGCACACTGCTTAGCGCTGGCTCCTTGCTCTCCTAGCTACAGTACACATCGGGTTAATTAACCCGATGTGTACTGCAGCTAAGCTACATGTGCAGAGAAACAACCTCCACTCAAAAATATTATGTATTGCAAAGTGTGCACAGTACCAACATTCCAAGCTGTACTATTGAAAAAATGAGATTTTTGGCAAAAAATTGCAATTTTTCGAGCCACCCCGCCAACGTCACGGCAAATCTCCTGGGGCAGTCCTAACACTAAAATATTTTTATTTAAAGTGTGCCATGTGGCCTCACATATGCAAAATTAGGACTGCACAGCACGTACCTTGTGCTTTTCAGTCACCGTCTCCATGACTGATTCATGGTTGTGGGCGGGACAGGCCCGAGCACATGCTACTTAGAATAAATAGCCAGTGGACGGGGTTGGATGGCAAGTGTGAACAGCCACCAACCGCCAAAAAAATCAGGACAGATGGAAAAATAAACATGAGGTGCACTGCAAGATGAGAACCAACTGGGACCCTATATAACAAGAAAAAACAGCATAAAAACAACCTCCACTCAAAAATATTATGTATTGCAAAGTGTGCACAGTACCAACATTCCAAGCTGTACTATTGAAAAAATGAGATTTTTGGCAAAAAATTGCAATTTTTCGAGCCACCCCGCCAACGTCACGGCAAATCTCCTGGGGCAGTCCTAACACTAAAATATTTTTATTTAAAGTGTGCCATGTGGCCTCACATATGCAAAATTAGGACTGCACAGCACGTACCTTGTGCTTTTCAGTCACCGTCTCCATGACTGATTCATGGTTGTGGGCGGGACAGGCCCGAGCACATGCTGCTTAGAATAAATAGCCAGTGGACGGGGTTGGATGGCAAGTGTGAACAGCCACCAACCGCCAAAAATCAGGACAGATGGAAAAATAAACATGAGGTGCACTGCAAGATGAGAACCAACTGGGACCCTATATAACAAGAAAAAACAGCATAAAAACAACCTCCACTCAAAAATATTATGTATTGCAAAGTGTGCACAGTACCAACATTCCAAGCTGTACTATTGAAAAAATGAGATTTTTGGCAAAAAATTGCAATTTTTCGAGCCACCCCGCCAACGTCACGGCAAATCTCCTGGGGCAGTCCTAACACTAAAATATTTTTATTTAAAGTGTGCCATGTGGCCTCACATATGCAAAATTAGGACTGCACAGCACGTACCTTGTGCTTTTCAGTCACCGTCTCCATGACTGATTCATGGTTGTGGGCGGGACAGGCCCGAGCACATGCTGCTTAGAATAAATAGCCAGTGGACGGGGTTGGATGGCAAGTGTGAACAGCCACCAACCGCCAAAAATCAGGACAGATGGAAAAATAAACATGAGGTGCACTGCAAGATGAGAACCAACTGGGACCCTATATAACAAGAAAAAACAGCATAAAAACAACCTCCACTCAAAAATATTATGTATTGCAAAGTGTGCACAGTACCAACATTCCAAGCTGTACTATTGAAAAAATGAGATTTTTGGCAAAAAATTGCAATTTTTCGAGCCACCCCGCCAACGTCACGGCAAATCTCCTGGGGCAGTCCTAACACTAAAATATTTTTATTTAAAGTGTGCCATGTGGCCTCACATATGCAAAATTAGGACTGCACAGCACGTACCTTGTGCTTTTCAGTCACCGTCTCCATGACTGATTCATGGTTGTGGGCGGGACAGGCCCGAGCACATGCTGCTTAGAATAAATAGCCAGTGGACGGGGTTGGATGGCAAGTGTGAACAGCCACCAACCGCCAAAAATCAGGACAGATGGAAAAATAAACATGAGGTGCACTGCAAGATGAGAACCAACTGGGACCCTATATAACAAGAAAAAACAGCATAAAAACAACCTCCACTCAAAAATATTATGTATTGCAAAGTGTGCACAGTACCAACATTCCAAGCTGTACTATTGAAAAAATGAGATTTTTGGCAAATAAAAATATTTTAGTGTTAGGACTGCCCCAGGAGATTTGCCGTGACGTTGGCGGGGTGGCTCGAAAAATTGCAATTTTTTGCCAAAAATCTCATTTTTTCAATAGTACAGCTTGGAATGTTGGTACTGTGCACACTTTGCAATACATAATATTTTTGAGTGGAGGTTGTTTTTATGCTGTTTTTTCTTGTTATATAGGGTCCCAGTTGGTTCTCATCTTGCAGTGCACCTCATGTTTATTTTTCCATCTGTCCTGATTTTTTTGGCGGTTGGTGGCTGTTCACACTTGCCATCCAACCCCGTCCACTGGCTATTTATTCTAAGCAGCATGTGCTCGGGCCTGTCCCGCCCACAACCATGAATCAGTCATGGAGACGGTGACTGAAAAGCACAAGGTACGTGCTGTGCAGTCCTAATTTTGCATATGTGAGGCCACATGGCACACTTTAAATAAAAATATTTTAGTGTTAGGACTGCCCCAGGAGATTTGCCGTGACGTTGGCGGGGTGGCTCGAAAAATTGCAATTTTTTGCCAAAAATCTCATTTTTTCAATAGTACAGCTTGGAATGTTGGTACTGTGCACACTTTGCAATACATAATATTTTTGAGTGGAGGTTGTTTTTATGCTGTTTTTTTTTTTTTTTTTTCTTGTTATATAGGGTCCTACATGTGCAGAGAGCAGGGAGCCGCGCACACTGCTTAGCGCTGGCTCCTTGCTCTCCTAGCTACAGTACACATCGGGTTAATTAACCCGATGTGTACTGCAGCTACATGTGCAGAGAGCAGGGAGCCGCGCACACTGCTTAGCGCTGGCTCCTTGCTCTCCTAGCTACAGTACACATCGGGTTAATTAACCCGATGTGTACTGCAGCTACATGCGCAGAGAGCAGGAGCCGGCAGCACAGGCAGCGTGAGAGCGGCGGAGGCTGGTAACTAAGGTAAATATCGGGTAACCACCTTGGTTACCCAATGTTTACCCTGGTTACAGCTTACCGCAGCTGCCAGATGCCGGCTCCTGCTCCCTGCTCGCTTCATTTCGTCGCTCTCTCGCTGTCACACACAGCGATCTGTGTGTCACAGCGGGAGAGCGCCTTTGAAGAAAACGAACCAGGACTGTGTGTAACGAGCAGCGATCTCGCAGCAGGGGCCAGATCGCTGCTCATTGTCACACACAGCGAGATCGCTAATGAGGTCACTGTTGCGTCACCAAAACCGTGCCGTAGCAGCGATTTCGGTAGCGATCTCGCTATGTGTGAAGCACCCCTAAGAAACTGGATCACTGGTTTATGATCCTTGGATAATGACAGAATCCAGGGCTACAGAAGAAAAGATACAACACAGATAAGCAATAGCCTGCTGGCTATAAAGTGCCAGCTGACAACAGAATGCCTCAACGCATATCACCCCCTCATTAATCATTCCGGGGTAAGGGTGCGGAGGTAAAAGGCTCATCAGGAGGCGGAGGGTCAGATGCTAACATTGATGTCCAAAGATTTAGATATGGTCCACCACACCTGGGTTCCAGTTTATGCCTGCAACATGATAGTAGTGGACCCTTTTGATTGTAAGTGATGGATTCATGCCATTCTCTACAGGTGATTATGGCAAAAATATCTATAAACTATGATTTTAAGCTTCAAATTAATTGGATTTTAACAGATTCAAATTTGCTTTTCTGAGATGGCTGGTAGATGTAGGCTGGGGTTAGCAAGACCAAACTGGGAACGATGGGAGCCACTAAATTTAATGATTGGTTCTCACTGGGCGTAAAATCATGATTTTTAGTGACCATGGCTCCGCCCACCCAAACCACTCCCTGCAACCCTATAATTTCATTGGTTAGCTGCAAGTAGGAGGGGTAGCGGTCATAGGTGGGCGGGGTTTCAGTTACTTACTTTCATCTTAAATGTTTGTTTATCTATGATGAACATAGATGTTTCTTTTTGGTGAGCGGACCCAAGTGATCCAGATCACCAAAAAGAGCCAGACTGCCCATCACAACTGCCATTGGCTTACTCTGCTGTGCCTATAGAGAACTTTGTGTCTGAAAATGAGATGTAAACCTATATGAGTATATTACATAGGGTAAATGAAGCATTGCATGTCGACTGTAATTACTTTTCACTATGGATTACTGCTAAACTTTTAGATGACCTTCCCTTCTTACAAGTGCATCTCAATAAATTAGAATATCATCAAAAAGTTAATTTATTTCAGTAATGCAATGCAAAAAGGAAACAAATATATTATATAGAGTCATTACACACAGAGGCATCTATTCCTATATATTATATAGTCATTACACATGGAGTGATCTATTCCTATATATTATATAGAGTCATTACACACAGAGTGATCTATTTCTATATATTATATAGAGTCATTACACACAGAGGGATCTATTCCTATATATTATATAGAGTCATTACACACAGAGTGATCTATTCCTATATATTATATAGTCATTACACACAGAGTGATCTATTCCTATATATTATATAGTCATTAGACACAGAGTGATCTATTTCTATATATTATATAGAGTCATTACACACAGAGTGATCTATTTCTATATATTATATAGAGTCATTACACACAGAGGGATCTATTCCTCTATATTATATATAGTGATTACACACAGAGTGATCTATTTCTATATATTATATAGTCATTACACACAGAGTGATCTATTCCTATATATTATATAGAGTCATTACACACAGAGTGATCTATTTCTATATATTATATAGAGTCATTACACACAGAGGGATCTATTTCTATATATTATATAGAGTCATTACACACAGAGTGATCTATTCCTATATATTATATAGAGTTATTACACACAGAGTGATCTATTTCTATATATTATATAGAGTCATTACACACACAGAGGGATCTATTCCTATATATTATATAGAGTCATTACACACAGAGGGATCTATTTCAAGTGTTTATTTCTGTTAATGTTGATGATTATGGCTTACAGCCAGTGAAAAACCAAAAGTCATTATCTCAGAAAATTATTGTAGCACCCCTGAGGTACCAGGTGCCACAAAATGTAACCTGTGGAAACCCAAACCCCGGAATATTTGTGCCAGTCAACACACCAGCACCCTCAGGCCACATACACCCCCCCAATTCCAGCCTGGGAGACTGCCTAGTAACAGGTAAAAGGGATGGGCCCTTACTGGATAGTTGCCATTAAGGCTGAAAGCCTACTTGTTGTTATGGGTCCGGATCCGTTTACTTCAGGTAAGTTGATCAGTGGAACCCATAACAACAAGTAGGCTTTCAGGCTTAATACATTCACAAAGGTATCGGCTGTACTTACTTCATATGTGCATACCCCTGCTCCAATATCTACTTTATTGTTTGAAATAGACACCTTTCTCAACATAGGATTATTGATCCATTGAACTAACTACAGTATCTTTTATTATGCACTCTTGCAGATATATGACTGGCACCAGCACAAGCACTCTACCTTAACTAGTATCCTTGTGGACTAGTAGCCCCTTTATTGGTAATATACCACCCCCATTATATCCCGCTATATGATATTGTTCCACATGACATACTATATCTATTCATTGTTGTTCACAGACATACCATTGCTACTGGTAACAGCAGTACATATAATGTGGTGGGTTCATTGATTACCCAATTTGAAATAAACGGATCCGGAGCCTTAATAACTAATAGGCCTATAACCTCATTACATCCATACAGGTATTGGTTATACTTACCTCATACCCACATACCCCACTCTGATATCCACTCTTTGCCTGACATATATACTCTCTTTCTGTATAGGACAACTTAGGCGGGCTTTGCACACTACGACATCGCAGGTGCGATGTCGGTGGGGTCAAATTGAAAATGACGCACTTCCGGCATCGCATGCGACATCGTAGTGTGTAAAGGCTCAATGATACGATTAACGAGCGCAAAAGCGACGTAATCGTATCATCGGTGCAGCGTCGGCGTAATCCATGATTACGCTGACGCGACGGTCCGATGTTGTTCCTCGTTCCTGCGGCAGCACACATCGCTGTGTGTGAAGCCGCAGGAGCGAGGAACATCTCCTACCGGCGTCACCACGGCTTCCATAGGATATGCGGAAGGAAGGAGGTGGGCGGGATGTTTACATCCTGCTCATCTCCGCCCCTCCGCTCCTATTGGCCGCCTGCCGTGTGACGTCGCAGTGACGCCATACGACCCGCCCCCTTAATAAGGAGGCGGGTCGCCAGCCAGAGCGACGGTCGCAGGACAGGTGAGTCCATGTGAAGCTGCCGTAGCGATAATGTTCGCTACGGCAGTTATCACAAGGATATCGCAGCTGCGACGGGGGCGGGGACTATCGCGCTCGGCATCGCAGCATCGGCCTGCGATGTCGCAGCATGCAAAGTGCCCCTAAGTCCACCCAGCCCACAGAGTCTTCCCACAGGACTTTCCTAAGGTCTCTACCCCTCCACAGGTATGCTCATACATACACTATATCCTATTTCCTCGCTATATAGGCTTCTTTGATTTATTCTTCCCCCTTTTTTTGCCATAGGACTAGATTTCATGCTGGACCTAACATATTTATGACGATTGGCTATTCACAATTTTCCCTCATTTACGGATCTTTGCTTGACATGGGTGAGCCACTTATCCTCAGCCTAGCCTATCACACCATCATTATGGGCACCGTCCCTGATACCGTGCGTATTACCAGGTTATTACAATTGTATTCATTCTCCGTAATACAACATATTGTATGTCATATTTTGTTGTAAAGTTGCCCTCTATGTTGTATCTCCTCAAACATGTACTATGCTATTTCCCTTAGATTGTCATTATTGTATGTATTATTTACACTTGCTGATATCTGCTTTTCTGTTTTATTCACATATAAAAATATTCCAGTCAGACTGTCCGACCTGATGAAGGCCTAGGGCCGAAACGTCCTGGCGGACTTTCTATTCATGTACAGCACCTAATTATCTTTCAATAAAGAAAAACAGATTAAGAATACTTGAACCAGTGTATTTCCTCCTGAAACAGTACAGTGTGCCGGAACATTCTTGCTCTTGGTACAGATGGGGGTGACTAATGGTTTTTGGGTGACTGCTGGTACCTTTTTCGGGGACAGCCAGGTGTAGTGTAAGGGCCTATCTGTGACCCCCTGGCTAGTCCAGGGCGTCACAGTGGCATAGTCGAGAACTCCTTTATTTTTATTCCCTTTTTATTTTTCACCCCTTTTTCATCGGACCGACCCCCAGGGTCACGGAACCGGGCCTCAGCCACGACCACGACTATTCCCCCCCTGTGCACCGCACGCCCGGGACCGAGTACCCCACAGCCCCTGGGGCGGCGTCACATTATAATATTATATAAGACCAACGGAAAAAATGATTTTAAACTCAGAAATGTTGGCGCCTACTGAAAAGTCTGTACAGTAAATGCCTCAATACTTGGTCGGGGCTCCTTTTGCATGAGTTACTGCATCAATGTGGCGTGGCATGGAGGCGATCAGCCTGTGGCACTGCTGAGGTGTGATGGAAGCCCAGGTTGCTTTGATAGTAGCCTTCAGGTCGTCTGCATTGTTGGCTCTGGTGTCTCTCATAGATTCTCTATGAGGTTTAGGTTAGGGGAGCTTGCTGGCCAATCAAACACATTGATACTGTGGTTAGTAAACCAGGTGTTGGTACTTTTGGCAGTGTGGACAGGTGCCAAGTCCTGCCAGAAAATGAAATTTCCATCTCCAAAAAGGTTGTCGGCAGAGGGAAGCATGAAGTGCTCTAAAATGTCCTGGTAGATGGCTGCGCTGACCTCAAGCAGCTTGGATTCTGGCCTCTCCACTCTTCCTCCAGACTCTGGGACCGCGATTTCCAAATGAAATGCAAAATTTACTTTCATCAGAAAATAACAGCTTGGACACTGAGCAACAGTCCAGCACTTTTTCTCCTTGGCCCAGGTAAGACGCTTTTGGCGTTGCCTATTGGTCATGAGTGGCTTGATACAAGCAATGCTTCACTTGTAGCCCATGTCCTGAATATGTCTGTGTGTGGGGGCTCTTGAAGCACTGACTCCAGCAGCAGTCCACTTCTTGTGAATCTCCCCAAATGTTTGAATGGCCTTTTATTAACAATCCTATCAAAGCTGTGGTTATCCCGGCTGCTTGTGCACCTATTTCTACCACACCTTTTCCTTCCACTCAACTTTCCATTAATATGCTTAGATACAGCACTCTGTGAATAGCCAACTTCTTTAGCAATGACCTTTTGTGGCTCACCCTCCTTGTGGAGTGTGTCAATGAGTGCCTTCTGAACATCTGTCAAGTCAGCAGTCTCACCCATAATTGTGTAGCTTACTGAACCAGACTAAGGGACCATTTTAAATGCTTAGGAAGCCTTTGCAGGTCTTTTGTGGCAATTATTCTAATTTTCTGAGATAATGACTTTGGGGGTTTCATTGGCTGACCCTGTGATACAATGTACAGTGTCAGTGTGCATCTTGTATAACAGTGTAAATTTGGTGTCCTCTAAACACAGCACACAGCCATTAATGTCTAAACTGCTGGCAACAAAAGTGAGTACACTCCTAGATAAAAATGGACGGATTGTGCCCAATTTGTCTATATTTTGTGTAGCCACCATTGTTTTCAAGCATTGTCTTAAATCCCTTGCACATGGAGTTTACCAGCGTTTCACAGAAGCCACTCGACTCCTCTTCCATCCTCCACGACAATGTCGCGGCCGAAGGGGCCGCGCTCGCTACGCTCGGGTCCGGGGCTTCTGCTGCTGCTGCTCGGTGGCTCGAGCAGTGGGCAGGACCTGGGGACTCGAGCAGCGCTCCTCGCCCACGAGTGAAAAGGGGGGTGGTTTGTTTGTTTGGGAAGATAGTTTGTGACGGGTCGTGGTGATTTTGGGCACCACCGCTGCTGGTAACGGGGATCCCAGGAGCGATGGCGGGGATCAGCTAGGATGTCGGTTCCCCCTCCGTGGGTAGGGGTTGGTGATCCCGGGGCCCGGTGGTGGTATGGGGAGGCAGGGTTGCAGGGGTAGCGCGGCGCAGTGCCGGATGGCACTGTTGTACTCACTATTCAGATTAAAGTCACACAGAGTCACTGGTAAACTAGAAACTGCCGGAGTCCGCAGCCTTCGGTACAGAGGGTGTTTAAGTCCCACACACGGTGCAACAGCCCCTGTTCTTTCCCTGCAGCCAGGTGCCTCTTTCTCCACTCTTTCTCTATCTTTCCTCCTCAGCCGGGAACGGGGAGTCCACTCCCCTGCAGTGATCTGGGATCCCTTCCAATACCGGCGGGCCACTACCTTGCCCCGGTCACCAAGTCCCTTCCTCACTACCAGCCTGTCCCGGCTCTTTTGGAGCACGCTTCTGTAGCAGCCTGGGAGCTACAACTCCAGCCTCCTCTCCTCTCCCTCTCTCCACACACTCTGCTCCAGCCCCTCCCTTGCTGCTCTGTTTTGTTCTTACATTGGGGGGGGGGGAAGGTCTGTCCTACTGCACTGGTGTGGGATCAGGATACCAAGAAGGAGAATGGCCTGCACTTTGCTGGATTTTTGCAGGCTCTGTGACACCCTGGTTTTGCCAGGGCATCACACACCCCCTTGGTAAAACACTGGGCACCGACATTTATTGTAACCAGAAAAAGAAAGTGCACACATTACAACTATACATCTTCCCACATCGGGAGGTATGTTTGCTCAAGCTTTGAACTGTTCTGCCACCCCCACCTGCGGTGCAGACGGCCCCCTCCAGAACTTGAGGACATTCAGCAGGGGTGACAGTCCATAAAACAGTCAACTTTTTAACTTGTGGGTAGCCGTCCATATTCCGCTACTGTTGCTGTTGCCGCCGCCGCTCCCGGTACGGGGCACGGGTCCCGTGCTGAGACTCCTGCGTAAGAGCCAGGCCTACTCGAATGCCGTCGGCACCGGCTGCAACCGGTCTCGCTAACTGCCGAGGGCTCCATCTCTCACTGGCCTACTCCTCTCTGCAGGTGCACTCCGGCTGCTCCACAGGCAGGACGGGGTACCTGGGAGCGGGTGGCACCGCATCTGGGGCAGACTTCCAATCGGGTGTCGCCTCCGTTTTGGCCGGGTGGACTGCCGGAGCCGACGTCATCACCGTTGCGACCGGGCGAACTGCCGGAGCCGACGTCATAACCGTTGCGGCCGGGCGGACTGCCGGAGCCGAAGTCATCACCGTTGCGGCCGGGCGGACTGCCGTAGCCAGGTGAGATGTCATCGGGGTTGCGGCTACTGCTTCCAGGAACCATACGGGTGCAGAGTCCTGGCATCCCTGCTCTTTATCCATTCGGTTACATCGGGCACGCCTGCACCCGCCCCCCCTTGGTTCTTTCCACCACTTCCTCCTTCTGGGGGCGGGGCTTCACTTTTGCACCCTCCCTGCTCGGGGAAGACGCTCGAGCGGGAAATCTTCGTGCCCAAGATGGCAGAACTTCAAATTTTTCGGCCGGACACCGCCGGCGGGGACTGCAAGGTGCACTTCTACTGTTAAGTAGATTGGTTCTATCCTGTTCGTGACGCCACGTTGTCGCGGGCGGAGGGGCCGCGCTCGCTACGCTCGGGTCCGGGGCTTCTGCTGCTGCTCGGTGGCTCGAGCGGTGGGCCGGACCCGGGGACTCGAGCAGCGCTCCTCGCCCACGAGTGAAAAGGGGGGTGGTTTGTTTGTTTGGGGAGATAGTTCGTGATGCCACCCACGGGTCGTGGTGATTATGGGCACCGCAGCTTCTGGTAACGGGGATCCCGGGAGCGATGGCGGGGAGCAGCTAGGATGTCGGTTCCCCCTCCGTGGGTAGGGGTTGGTGATCCCGGGGCCCGGTGGTGGTACGGGGAGGCAGGATGGCCGGGGTGCAGGGTTGCAGGGGCAGCGCGGCGCGGTGCCGGATGGCACTGTTGTACTCACTATTCAGATTAAAGTCACACAGAGTCACTGGTAAACTAGAAACTGCCGGAGTCCGCAGCCTTCGGAACAGAGGGTGTATAAGTCCCACACACGGTGCAGCAGCCCCTGTTCTTTCCCTGCAGCCAGGTGCCTCTTTCTCCACTCTTTCTCTTTCTTTCCTCCTCAGCCGGGAACGGGGAGTTCACTCCCCTGCAGTGATCCGGGATCCCTTCCAATACCGGCGGGCCACTACCCTGCCCCAGTCACCGAGTCCCTTCCTCACTATCAGCCTGTCCCGGCCCTTTTGGAGCACGCTTCTGTAGCAGCCCGGGAGCTACAAGTCCGGGATCCTCTCCTCTCCCTCTCTCCAGACACTCTGCTCCAGCCCCTCCCTCGCTGCTCTGTTTTGCTCTTACACTGGGGGGGGGGAGTGTCTGTCCTGCTGCACTGGTGTGGGATCAGGTTACCAAGGAGGAGAATGGCCTGAACTTTGCTGGATTTTTGCAGGCTCTGTGACACCCTGGTTTCGCCAGGGCGTCACAACAACATCATGTATGAGACCTTGCGCTCCTCCAATTTCCGTTTGAGAAGACCCCACAGATGCTCAGTAGTCTTTAGGTCTGGAGACATGCTTGGCTAAACCACAACCATTACCTTCAGTTTCTTTAGCAAGGCAGTGGTGGTCTTGGAGGTGTGTTTGGGGTCAGTGTCATGTTGGAATACTGCCCTGTGGCCCAGTTTCCAGAAGGAAAGGATCACAATCTGTTTCAGTATGTCACAGTATATATTGGGCTTCATGGTTCCCTTAATGAACTGTAGTTCCCCACAACCAGGAAGCACTCATGAAGCCCCAAATCATGTTACTACTACCACCACCTTGCTTGATTGTAGATGTGACGCCCTGGCAAAACCAGGTAGTCACAGATGAGTGTACCCCCCACCAAGGGTACAGGAATCGCCTCCTCCTTGGGAATTTACACCTCACTTCCCACACAGATATACACCAGCCAATCAGGCCCTACTCACCTCCTCCCCAGGAAAATGGGAGGGATCGAGAGGAGCTTAGGAAGTGCAGAGAGGAGTTAGGTTTCATTTTTGTGCTGTAGTCAGTGGAGAGCTGACAGGAGAAAGTTGGAGGTCCCTGGAGAAGGTGGTATTCGGGGTTGGAGCCCTGGACTACTGGACTAGGTGGCAGTGAGTGCCACAGGCGATGGAGATCCGGTCGCGGGGAACCTGAGGCCAACCGGGGCAGGGTTGTAGCCCGCCGGTACTGAGAGAGGGGATCCGGTCCAGAGGCCGTTCAAGCGGACTAGTCCAGACAAGAAAGAGACAGACAGAAAATGTGGAAGGAAGGGTCCCTGGCTGTATATCTGGGTGTGGCACCCGAAGACACCCGCCAAAGGTGACCGGCTATTGGCAATTTGGTTTCCAATACAGACTGTGTGTGTTCCCTGACCCTCCACATTAGCACAGCCTCATCCAGCACAACGGCAACGGAACTGTGAGTTTCCTGCTCCCTGCAACCTCTCACATTACCCTGGGCCCTGGGACTACACCTCCCCTACCCATGGAGGGGATCCCATCTTGATGCCCCCTGCTCCATCAGCCCCGGGTGTCCCATCAACAGGCAGCAGTGGTGCCACCATCCAATCACCGCAACCCACGGGTGGCTTCACAGACAATCTCCCCTGTAAATATTCCCTTTTCACTCGTGGATGACGGACGACCGGCTGTCACTCGAACCACAGCCACTGCCCGGATCCGAGTGCCTCGAGTGGCCCCCCGGTTGTGATCTGTCACCCGCCCGCGACATATAGAGGACACACTTGTTTTTGTACTTCTTACTAGGTTGCCGCCACACACATGTAATCTAGCTCAGGGTGGTAAACATGGGCGAGATATGCTTCATTATTACCCAGGCACGCTACAGAAAATTGTGGACTCTGGGTGTTTGTGTGTAGTGCTACTGTAGCTACTGTGGACACCTTCAGTTTAAAACCTGGACAGCATCAGACCTTTGTCCCAAGGATGAATAAGCTAGACAAGTTTGCAAAAACAAAGTTCTCTTTACTTAAGAAGATACTCAGGTGCAAATGGTAGCAGGTAGTGCACTTGAAGTGATCTTCTGCATAATACAGAAGCATATGGTTTCGAGCAACAGCACTTCACTTGTGAATGTTACACCGGCAGAACAAATACAGTGAACCTACATCCTCCTGATACAGGGCCATACAAGGTCAATGTGTTATGCTGTGAACCCTGTACCCAGACTTTTGGCTGTGATCCCTTACAAGTGCGAGTCCTAGAGCTGCTTTCCTTTTCTTGTGTTCTCAACTAGGCAGATCCTTTTTCCTTCTTAATATACCCCAACTGGCAAACACTTTACTCACTCCGAAACAAGTCTCTTTCTAGCAGGTATCACCCACTTGCCTGTATGGTAGATCTCTGTCACCACTAAAGGTTCCTTGCTGGACTTGCTCCCTTGTTCTTATACAAATACACACAACACTTGTCTTCTATCTGAAAATGACTTACTAACAACCAGTTTAATTTTTAAGCAGTGTGCGGCGTATTGTCTGAGCACTGACAGGCAGTCCCAACACCCCTGTAACCTCTGTTGTCAATACTGGCAGCACTCATATGTCTATTTTGAAAGACAACCTCTAAGTATGTCACTTGAGAGCATGTGCACTCAACCACTTTGGTCGACCATGGTGAGACTTGTTCTGAGTGGAACCTGTCTGGTTAAACCTCTGTATGGTCTTGGCCACCATGCTGCTGTGGCACCCTGGACAAGCCAGGACGTCACAGGTACTGCAACAACACACCCCACACCCCGGTTAGGAACACCTAAGTCAGACACAAATCCTTGTTGCCTCCCTCCAGGGGCTGATGTCCACACCAGGTGGGGCGGAGCCAGGCGGTTGACTCCACCCACCGAGGAGTTCACAGTCCTGGAGGCGGGAAAAGAGAGAGTGAAGTGGAGTTGAGAAAGGAAGGAGGGAAGTGGTAGGAGAGGAGCAGACTGACCGTGTCCGGGTACGTGGCCCGGGCACCTGAGAACAAGGTTGGCAGACGGTGGTGACCGTCTGCAGGAGAGGCCGATTGATGCACAACCGTAAGGACCGGGGACGGGGGGTGGCCCGCCGGTACCGGATCGGGGAGCGAAGAGAAGCCAGCACCATCCGGCAGGGCCTACGGACCCCGACCAGGCTTGGAGTCGCCGTTAAACCGGTCAAATCCGTCAGCGACGGGAACCTCCGGGGTTTACCAGCAGTAAAGACCCGACTAAAGGCAACCGCTCAACCGTGAAGGGAAATACAGCTACTGCCACAGCTAGAGTTCCCAGGGCCAGCGCCTGCGGGCAAAAGAGGCTCCTCCGGCAAATATACCGCTGGGGAGCGGGTTACCGGTGGGAAGCCATCGGAGCCGAGAACATAACACCGGTGCAGGGAGAGACAGTTACCGCCAACCTACCGGGAGTGACCGTCGCAGCCGTCTGTGGGACTCGTCCATCCAGCCGTTTGTTTTACCAGAGACTCCGTGTACGTTACTGGCTGAGTAAGTAACACCGTGCGTGCCGTCTGGCACTGCGCTGCCCCGCGACCCTGAATCTGGCCAAGCCCCGCAATCCACCTTACAGACAACAACTCCGGGCCCCGGGACTACCAAAATCCCACTACCCACGGAGGGGAGGAAAAACATCCCAGCTGCTCCCTGTCATCGCTCCCGGGATCCTCTAACAGAGCAGCGGTGGTGCCCCAACCTCACCACACACGGTGGGTGGTGTCACAAACTGACATTCCAAACACCAACAAACCACCCCTTTCACTCACGGGCGAGAAGCGCCGCTCGAGTCCCCGGATCCGGCCCACCGCTCGAGCCACCGAGCAGCAGCAGCGCCGGACCCTAGCGTGGTGAGCGCAGCGCCCCGCCGCCCGCAACACTGCAGCTCAGTGTCAGGGTGTTGGGAATCTTCTTATAGCCTCGGCCATCTTTATGTAGAACAACAATTCTTTTTTTCAGATCCTCAGAGAATTCTTTGCCATGAGGAGCCATGTGTTGAACTTTCAGTGACCAGTGTGAGAGAGTGTGTGAGCGAAAACACCAAATGTAACACACCTGCCCCCCATTCACACCTGACACCTTGTAACACTAATGAGTCACATGACACCGGAGAGGGAAAATGACTAATTGGACACAATTTGGCCATTTTAATCACTTTTCTTCCCAGAGGATTAGACATTAATGGATGAGTTATTTAGAGGGCACCAACTTTATTCTGTTATACAAGTTACACACTGACACTGTACATTGTGGTTAAATGATCCATGAGCAGATAAAAAAATATTTACAAAAATGTGAGGGTTGTACTCACTTTTGTGATATACTATATATATATATATATATATATACATATATATATATATATATATATATATATATATATAATTTTAGGGTTTTTTTGTTTGTTTTTCATTCTACACTGTCATACCACAGTACTAATGTACACAATATAATTTGCAACCTCTGTAATCATTTTGTTTATAAAGATATGAAACTGTAAAATGTCGTCTGTCCTGTATGATGTATGTCATTTTCTTGTTTTTCTTGCTTTTTATTGAGACTTGTATGATAACTGCCACGTTATACAATGGCGCTGCATAAGGCCCTGTACGCACTTGCCGGTTTTTGCCTCGGATTTCCTGCGGTTTTGCTGCATGTTTCGCTGCATGTAAGGCCCCGTTCACACGTCAGTGATTCTGGTACGTTTGTACTTTTTTTAAAACGTACCAGAATCACTGACATACGCAGACCCATTATAATCAATGGGTCTGCTCACACATCAGTGATTTTTCACTGAACGTGTCTCCGTGCAGCGTGCACGTGTGGCCGTGATTCTGCACGGAGACATGTCAGTTTTTTTCACTATTTTGTGATCCGTGTGTGATCAGTGAAACACGTACAAGAAAATCACGGACATATTAAATATTCAAAATTTTCAACTTACCTTGCCTGCGATTTGCTGTGCCTGCTCCGCTCTCGGCAGCTCCTGCCTGGCTCATGAATATTCATGAGAGCAGGAACTGCTGCCCAGGAAGTAGGTGCAGAGAGTGGTGGGCGGACGCTGCAGACCCGAGGAGATCAGCACCATGGACAGCAGCAGTGAAGGCAAGAAAGTAATGTCCATATGCAATCACGGGATTACGGATCACAGATTGCACATGGACAACCCACGTGTGCCGTGAATCATGGAACACGGAGGGACATGTGCGTGTTTTACACGTCAGTGAAGAACGTCAGTGTTTTTCACTGACGTGTGAAACGGGCCTTATGTTAATAACATCTCTGCAGTGATTCACCAGCAAAACCTATGGGAAAAAAAATGCTGTGTGCACTATGCTGATTTTGACAGCTGCATGTTTTGCTGCGGGATTCCCGCAGCAAAAAGAATTGCATGTCACTTCTTTTCCCCACGTTGCTGCGGCATTTCACTCCATTGACTGACTGTAATGTAATCGTGAAATCCCGCAGGGAATAACGCAGGCAGCAAATTCTGTGCGGCTCATTGCATTTTCCTGCGTTATTTCCTGCGGTATTTCGCCGTTTCGGGACATAATGTTCATCACTGCCTGCGGTTTGCAGGGAATTGATGTCATTATGACAGGAAGAGGAAGCGGAGCAGAGAGTAAACACACACACATCACAGACACAGACATAGAATACACACACATCGCACTCACACACCGACAGACATATAGAATACACATACAAATGAAACAGACATTTAAAAAAAAACACGCGGGCTCCGCCGTATTTTTACCTTCCAGCCGAGGTAAACACACAGCGGCGGCCCGGTATTCTCAGGCTGGGGAGGGCGAGGGCCAGAGTTAATGCCCCCCCTCTCGCAGCCGAGAATATCAGCCCGCAGCTGCCCCGGGTCTGTCGCATCCATTATGCAACAGTCCCGGAGTGTCCCCAGCTCTTCATGTTGCCGTGATGCGGTGGCAATCAGGGTAATAATAAGTTAATGGCAGCGGATTGACCGACACTAAGTCCAGGCTTTAATCATGGCAGCATCTATGAGACAGCTTACATGATTAACCTGTAAGTAAAGTGAATCAACACACACTGAAAAATCCTTAATTTTAAATAAAACACAAAAAAGCCCCTTTTTCACCATTTTATTAACCCCTCCCAAACACACAGCTCCGACATAATCCACGGAGGTCCTGCGATGCTTGCATCCAGCCGTGTCTGACACACTACTGAATGCAGCCTTGCAACGAGCCTGCAGAGAGGTAACCACAGGTCATTTCCCACGGCCGGTAATGTGAACACACTACCGCTTGGCAAAACTGCAGTGATCTGTCCTCTATCTATCTATCCCTCTATCCATCCCTGTATCTATTCTTCTATCTGTCTATTTATCTATCTACTATCTATCTCAGAAGGAAATTACTTTTTTTTTTTCCAATGTGCTTTATTGCATTGAATGCATTAAAAAACATGTACAAACCCGCATGCAGCAAAATCGCAGCAATACCGCGGCAATACCGCGGTAAAACCGCGGCAAACAGCATGCGGTTTTCGGGTGCGGATTGCCGTGGTTTTTTACCGCGGGTGCGGTAATCTTTCAGACCCTGTGGAATTTTCTTAAGAAAATTCAGTTTTCCAGTGCGCACAGGGCCTAAAACCCGCTTTACACGCTACAATATATCTTACGATGTGTCGGCGGGGTCACGTCGTAAGTGACGCACATCCGGCATCGTAAGGTACATTGTGATACAATAACAATACAATAACAATAACAATAACGTAACAGCTACGTGCGATTGAACAATAAAACGTTGATCGCATGTACATCGTTCAATTCCTAAAAATTGAACGTCAGATTGTTCATCGTACCCGGGGTAGCACACATCGCTGTGTGTGACACCCCGGGAACAATGAACAGATCTTACCTGCGTCCCGCGCCTCCCGGCCGGTAATGCGGAAGGAAGGAGGTGGGTGGGATGTTTACGTCCCGCTCATCTCCGCCCCTCCGCTTCTATTGGCCAGCTGCCGCGTGATGTCGCTGTGACGCCGAACGTCCCTCCCACTCCAGGAAGTGGATGTTCGCCGCCAACATCGAGGTCGTATGGACGGGTAAGTACGTGTGATGGGAAATAATCGTTTGTGCGACACGTTCAACAAATTGAATGTGCCGCACATACGATGGGGGCGGTTACGATCGCATACGATATCGTATGCTTAATCGTAATGTGTAAAGCAGGCTTAACTTAGGTTATGTTCATATGTGTATTGGAGGCTTTGTTAAGAGCTGTATTTTTTTATCTGCTCTATTTTTAAAAAATGTCTCTATTTTCAATATTGTTTACTGTTTGTTACCTAGGTTAACGACCTACCATGCAGACAGAGATTTCTGGTCTCCTAAAAAATTATTGCAGCGCTTACAAGTTGTTTGCTATAGAGCTTGAAAGAGCTGCTCTGAAGCTGTCCAGATTTGTTTAGCATTAATGAGCATTAATGTGTTTTATTTTGGTCAGAAATAGTTCCACAGAAATTTCGGAGAGGACGGAGCTAGAAATAAGGCAGGTTTGGAAGAGTTCAAAGTTTTCATATGTTATAAGTGATGTTGCAATCTGACTTTGTATGCAGAAAGAGACAATGCTAATTTGCTGTTGGCTGATGGGGTGTAACGTTTGCCCTTGACCACAGACTCAGGATGACTGTCACGGACAGACTAGGGGGCTAGCCACCAAGACGGCAGGATCTCAAGAACCCTGAAACCCTTTAACCCCTTTACAGGGATTTGGAATTACACAAGGTCCAGGAGATCGCTGCCTATGGTAGGCTGCAATCCAGGAAAGAGCGGTCGTCAGGCAGGGTCCAACTCAGGAGGCACAAAAAGGGACAAAATCGGCAGGCAGAGGCAAAGTCAGGAAATAAGGCAGAGATCAAAACCGGAGATGGCAGTGTGACGCCCCTGGACTATTCAGGTCGTCACAGGGTACTGCACAAACTGTCCCAACCATGCGGTATTCAACCCCCCATGGTTCTGGGTCTCTATCCTGCAGTGCTGCCTCCATCAGCATTCCCAAATCCTAGATCCACCTTCCACCACACCTGTCAGGCACACCAGTGGGCTGCTTAAGCAGGAATAGGGCCGCCCATCTAGGGGTCAGACAGGGAGGTGGGAGGTGTCAAGGTCAGTGAATTGAGTGGTAGCCCTCGAGCTGTGAGGAGCTCTGAGGAAGCTGGGAGTTGTAGCTCCCAAGGGAGAGGAAAACTAGGTCGCAGACGGTGGTCTGGACCTAGAGGAGTCAGACCCCCAGTCACAGAGAATTGAGGCTAGGTGCCTGGGACCCGTCGAGGAGGACAGTCGGCAGCCTGGTCCTATCACCGGTCTGAGACCAAAGGCATGACGGGGTACACGGACCCTAGGTCGGGGAGAAGCTTCAGGCAACCCGGCAATTAACCTGAGGAGAATGGGGCCTTTATGGACTGTTCCCACCAGCTCCAGAATCGGGGCACTAGCGCAACAAGGGGGATTGGGCTTTCCTAGCAAGCAGCCCACTGAAATCCCAAGCATGAGCCCTGAGAGCAGGCTTCTTCACTTAGCTACAGTGGGGAGCAGGGCCCGGATAGCTCCAAGCTACCGAACCACAACGGACAATCTAAAACTTAGTGCCAGGAAGCAGGTTACAGACCACCAGCAGCACTGCAGGGGATGGGACATGGACAAGCTCCCCTTGAGAGGCAGCGGCGTTCAGAGACTTGGTTTACCCTCTTGTCAGCGTCTGCTTCATTGCTGAGTGAGTACCCGACTGACCACTGCACTGCATCCCCACATCACCATCTAGAGTTCTGGGGCCTGTTCCTACCCATGGAGGGCAACATCATCTGGCTGCCCCACTCCATCACCCCGGGTACTTCCAACGGCAGCGGCGGTACTCCCAATTATTGTACACCATGGGTGGCGTCACGAACTATATGTCAAAAACTCTGTAAATACTCCCCTTTACATTTGAGTGTGGCCCCTAAGCCCCCGGGTCCAGAGACCCTCGAGCCACAAATGGACACAACCCCCGGATCCAAGCGGTTGGATCCGCTGCTGGGGCGGCACAGCAGTGAGGTACAAAAACGGCAGCCAGGAGAGTAGTCAATGGTCAAAACACAGGGAACAGAACAGGAACCAGACACTAGCAGGAATACAAAACTATCTGTGGCAGTGACCAGTAGACAAGAAGAGGGATTAGAATTGTGTGGTGTCTTCCCATTGGCTGTAGCTGAATGGTGGTAACTTCAGCTGGAAGACACACACCACCTACAGTCAGCCAGTGGTACTGCAGGTCCCAAGGAAACCCAGCTTAGTGGATAAGCGGAGCCTGCGCCAACCAGAGCAACTGGCATCGACTCCTCTCCTATCACCAGCACAGTCCATGGTGGAAATACGGCGGCGCCTGGTGACCGAAGCAGAAATCGCAGCGGCGGACTCCAATGAGGACATGACATGGGGTTCCTTGAATGATGTGTACCGCCCCGCGCTCGGCCGCAGCCGAGCCGCTCGGATCCAGGCTCGTGTGTCAGTGGCTCGGGGGTCACGTCGCTCTGAAAGGGGGCTGGCGTGTTGAGAGGGGTTTTTGTTTAGATTAGAGTTCATGACGCCACCCACGGTTTGTGGTGAATGTAGGTACCACTTCTGCCAGTTACTGGGCACCCCAGGGAGAGATGTTGGGGGCAGCTTGTGATGTTAACCCCTCCGTGGGCAGGAGATGGTGGCCCCGGGACCCGGTTGATGTGGTGCAGTGTCGGTGCATGGCCCGCGGGCCCAGTAGTACTCACTCTGACAAACGCACAGGAGTCTCTGGTAAACCAAATGGAGGATGGTTGGTGCCAGCAGCTGGTTGCTTCGGTCCCTAAAACGGTTGATGGTGTCCATCTTCTCCTTCACCTTTTTGTAGAATTGAACAACCACGCTTCAGTGACGGGATTCCCGCTCCCCGGCGTGTACGTTGGGAGAGCCCGTTGCCCACAGGCGCTGGCCCGTTGGATCTCTTGGCCCTTGGCGGTGACCGTTATCCGGAATCAGTGGGCTGTTGCCTTCTTTCAGGACTTTGGGTGGGAAAGGACCTAAAGTCCAGACCTCAATCAGTTAATTAACGCGGTCCGGTAGATTCGGGACCGTATTTCGGGGTCTGAGTACCCCCAGTTGTGCTCCAGTTTCCAGCTGGTTCCCCGGTTCGGTACCGGCGGGCCACTCCCCTGTCCCGGCTACCTACGGTTCCACCGGGCTGTCTTCCCGGCTCCTGCAGATGGACACCACCGTCTGCCTCCTAGCCAAAGTGCCCGGGCATCTACCCAGGACACAGACAGGTTTTACTCCTCTCAACTCCTCTCCTTCAGTCCTCAAACTAAACTGCACGTGTTTTTCTGCCTCTGGGCATGTGAACTCCTGGGGGTGTGGCCATCTGCCTGGCTCCACCCCCATGGTGTGGACATCAAACCCAGAGGGAGGTAACCAGGGTTTATTAGGTTGGCTGCTGTCACCTTATTTGGGGATGAGTGTAGTGCAAGGGTCCAACTGTGACTACCTGGCTAGTCCAGAGCATCACAGATACAGGCAATGATATCTTCTTCTTGTCCGGTTTATATGATGGTAGTGAAAGTCCCTTGGTTGAGTTGGGTGGCGGTCGTCAGGTTGTTGAAGAGGTGTTTTCACACCCTCCTGTGGCAGAATGTTGACCCTGAGAATACATGCTCACTGTCTTACGCAGTGACCAGGCATGGTTTGGAAATTGGTGGAATCAAGTTATGAGGATTAAATATGTATGGAAAAATAAGAAAGTTTTAAAGAAATGGTTCATAAAGCTGTGGCCACTTTTTCACCCAAAACGGTAGTATTATCTATTATTATCAAAGATTGGCGCAAGCGGTTCACACAATGACATGATATTTCGGAGTTAAGATAAATCAGTGGAGTACTTTTTTGATAATGCTTGTGAATTCATGTTTGGCATCCAAAAGAATCAGCTCTCTTTCGTGATTGAAGCCAAATGATTCTGCTCACCAAAAACAACCCTGACATCACGCCAAGCTGAGACTGCCCACTTAGTAAGCATCGAGAGTACACGTATTGTATAATGCAGCTGCCTGTAACTGAACTTTACACTCGCCCAGCCTGTTCTCACTGATTACATGTAGGAATGCTTTCCTGTTCCTGCCTTAATATACACACACAGGTCACAGTACAGACTGAGCTGTAGTCACCGGGGCTCGGGATGGCTCTGAACATCGGAGCTACGCTTCTCCTGGCTACTGGGGTCACTCTTCTCATCTATCTCATTAAATGGTGGGGTAGGGTCAAACAAAGGGACTTGCCCCCAGGACCTACACCTCTCCCATTTTTGGGGAATATCTTTCAGATCAGCACCACAGAAATGCCACAGTCATTAATTAAGGTAAGTGCACTTATTTGTTATCTTGCTCTTTATACGGAACTGGATATATAGTGATTCCTACAGTAACTTTGTTGTGGAACCGATGGTAGAGTACAGAGAAATCCAGGAACCAGACGTTCTGCTTCAGTAACTTTATTAGTGAAGAAAAATCACAACATTTCAGCCATGCAGGGCCTTTATCAAGCCACAGATAAAGAGACATGCATGTCTGATTTGTACTATAGCTTGAAAAAGGCCATGCAAGGCCGAAATGTTGGATCTTTTCTGCACTAATAAAGTGACTAAAAAGAAGACGTTTGGTTCCTGGTTTTCTTTGTATTGCTACAACCTTGTGGAAGGTTGCGCCAAGTGTGCATTGACAACAGAGTGGTACACGGGACTCATCTACTCCAAAAACTGATGTGTTGTGAATGTCAGTTATGCTTTTGCTGCTGTGAGGCTCCCTCTTGTGGCCAGGAATGGTTTGGACAGAGATCAGGTATGTTGAGCAATGGGCGTTTCCATTGCTAACTCTCTGCCTATTTAAGACCCTGGTCTGCTAGCAGGCTATGCCGGATGTCAGTTGTTCTTTGTTCACCAGCCTTCTCATCCTGCTCCAGACAACATCTACCCCAGATAAGTGCTTGGCTCTTTATTTGTTGTTTTGTTCTTTTTGCTCTTATCTGAGTTTGTCATTTGCTGTGGTTATTGTCAGTTTATTTGCATCTTCCCTCTCAGTTGCTTAGCTGGGAAGCTCCCTGCAGCTTTGTTTGGAGTATTGCTCCTATAAGTCCATGTGTTTGTTGCTTCTTGAATTTGTAATGGTTCCTGCTTTCTGTTCATTGGTATGACAAGAGCGCCTGGTATAGGACAGAGTTCAGATCTAGCGATCTGAGGGCTTTTTGTACTATCAGGTTTTTGGATTTTTGTAGGGTTTTTCTCTGGCCACCATCAGTCCCTTTCCTATCCTGTCTTATTTAGTCAGTAGGGCATCACTTTTGCTAATCCTATCATCTATCTGTGTATTGTGTTTTCCTATATCACCGCAGTCTTTGAATGTGGAGGGCTTGCTATTCTTTGGCAATCTAATTTCTGAGGTAGAGAGTTATTCACCTGTCCTTCCTTTAGGATAGCTAGTTCTCCGGCTGGGTTCGCAGTGCACAGGATATTAGTTCACCCCTCGGCTACTTCTAGTGTTGATGGTTAGTAAGGGGATGGCGGCCAGATTAGTTGCCAATGCTCTTGTCACCTTTTACCAATGATTTATGGTGGTCTTCCATGGTTCCGGATGATAACAGTACATCCAGCCAACAAATTTAAAGGGTACTCTTGAGAAGGAAAAGAAGAAAAAAAAGGTCTGCTGAAATTTTTTATTTTTTTTTGGTGTTTTTCCTCTTTTTCTTTGGGTTCCGTGGAAGATTTCTTTTTTCTAGCATGGATGACTTGGGTGAGCGTGTTGCTCATCTTGATGCTAAGGTTCCTCATATAGAGTCTTTTCTTGCACAGACTCCTCTTGCAGAGCCTAAAGCGGGCTTTACACGCTATGATATCGCTAGCAATTGCTAGCGATATCGAGTGTGTAGTACCCGCCCCCGTCGCACATGCGATATCGTGTGATTGCTGCCGCAGCGAACATTATCGCTACGGCAGCGTCACACGTACTTACCTGGTCGGCGGCGTCACTGTGACTGCCGAACAATCCCTCCCTCAAGGGGGAGGGACGTTCGGCATCACCGTGACGTCACTAAGCGGCCGGCCAATCAAAGCGGAGGGGCGGAGATGAGCGGGACGTAACATCCCGCCCACCTCCTTCCTTCCACATTGCGGCTGTCGGCAGGTAAGGAGATGTGCCTCGCTCCTGTGGTGTCACACATAGTGATGTGTGCTGCCGCAGGAACGAGGAACAACATCGATAATCAACCATTACCGATTTTTGGTTTTGGGACGACCTCTCCATGGTGAATGATTTTCACCATTTTTGAGGTCGCTTAAAGAAGTTGTCCAGTTACCAAAACTGATTTTTTTTTTTTTCTGATAAATCTTGCTAATATGTGCTCCTCAACACATCTATTATGTTTTTTCAGCAAAATTACCTTTTATTGTGCACCAGCAGCACATGCTCATTGCTGGCTCCAGCTCTGATGGGGTTAATCTCTCCTCTGACTTCCTGTGTTCAGTTCCTACAAGTCCCAGAATTCTTTGTGGCTCTAGGGCGGTGTCTAGCTTATCTAACACACCCATTGTGTCTAATACACCCACTCTGCTCCCACCCAAACCCTCCTCCCTGCTTCTTCCCAGTGGATGCACTGAGATCAATCACACAGAGACAGCAGCAGCTCTACACAGCCAGGGGAAGAAAGTGTGTGTGCGCGTATATACAGTGTGTGTGTGTATATACAGTGTGTGTGCGTATATACAGTGTGTGTATATACAGTGTGTGTGTGTATATACAGTGTGTGTGTGAGTGTGTATGTGTGTGTGTATGTCATACTCACCTGTCTGCAGGGTCCCGGTGCCATGCCTGCTTCCAGCCCCTGTCTCGGTCCCGCCGCTCTGGCTGTGTGCAGTCTCCCCGGGGCACGTACGAAGCTTGCAGGACCTGGCGGTTGATCACCTGATGCAGTCACCTGACGCATCAGCTGATCTATTCTCGCGGTGTCACCGGCTTTTTCGCGCCCGGCTGGCTATCAGCTGATCCTGCCGTCAGGGGACTTCATCAGCTGATTACCGGCAGCTCCTGCAGTGATGGGCCAGGATCAGACGCCGCTGCAGGAGCTGCCGGTAATCAGCACATAAGTATGTATTTATTTATTTATTTTTTTTCTACTGATGCATCAGCTGATTGTATAATCGGCTTTTATACAATCAGCTGCTGTGTCATGTGATTCACGTAGTTTAACCTGACACATCATCTGATCGCTTTGCCTTCCAGCAAACCGATCAGATGATATTGGATCCGGATTGGACGGCGGGGGACCCTAACCCAGGATTACTGCGGAGGGGGGTTTATTTCAATAAAGATGGAGTCACTAATTGTGTTGTGTTTTATTTCTAATAAAAATATTTTTCTGTGTGTTGTGTTTTTTTTTTTTTATCATTACTAGAAATTCATGGTGGCCATGTCTAATATTGGCGTGACACCATGAATTTCGGGCTTAGGGCTAGCTGTTAATATACAGCTAGCCCTAACTCCATTATTACCCAGCTAGCCACCCGGCATCAGGGCAGCTGGGAGAGTTGGATACAGTGCCAGACGATGGTGCTTCTATGAAAGCGCCATTTTCTGGGGTGGCTGCGGACTGCAATTCGCAGCGGGGGTGCCCAGAAAGCTTGGGCACCCTTCACTGTGGATTCCAATCCTCAGCTGCCTAGTTGTACCCGGCTGGACACCAAAATTAGGCGAAGCTCATGTCATTTTTTTTTTAAATTATTTCATGAAATTCATGAAATAATTAAAAAAAAAAAGGGCTTCTCTATATTTTTGGTTCCCAGCCGGGTACAAATAGGCAGCTGGGGGTTGGGGGCAGCCCGTACCTGCCTGCTGTACCCGGCTAGCATACAAAAATATGGCGAAGCCCATGTCATTTTTTTTTCTTTTTGGGTAAAAAACTGCATACAGTCCTGGATGGAGGATGCTGAGCCTTGTAGTTCTGCAGCTTCTGTCTGGTCTCTTGCATACACTAATGAATGGAGGATGCTGAGCCTTGTAGTCCTGCAGCTGCTGTCTGCTCTCCTGCATACACTAGTGAATGGAGGATGCTGAGTCTTGTAGTTCTGCAGCTGCTGTCTGCTCTCCTGCATACACTAGTGAATGGAGGATGCTGAGCCTTGTAGTTCGGCAGCTGCTGTCTGCTCTCCTGCATACACTAGTGAATGGAGGATGTTGAGCCTTGTAGTTCTGCAGCTGCTGTCTGCTCTCCTGCATACAATGAACATTTTGAATAAGGAAATGACATCAGACCTTTTTTTTTTTTCATCAACAATCTTTAATGGCATTGTGCACGGATTAAAAACGCAGTGAGCAAAAACACAGCAAAAAACGCACCAAATCGCGGCAAAAACGTGACATGCAGCACCGCAGGTGACAGAGCAGAGCAAGTTGGTGACATGCTCTGCCCTGACACATAGTGTGCTGCATGTCACTGTATCCACTCTGGGACTTGTTGTGCAGGTGACCGGATGATACATGTCACTAACTGCCCCTCTCTGTGATTTCTGCTGCATAGTACCAACTGTATACACTCTCACCTGCACAACAAGTCCCATAGTGGAGACAGTTAGTGACATGTAGCATCCGGTCACCTGCACAACAAGTACCAGAGTGGAGAAAGATAGTGACATGCAGCACACTATGTGTCAGAGCAGAGCATGTCACTGTCTCCACTCTGGGACTTGTTGTGCAGGTGACCGGATGATACATGTCACTAACTGTCTCCACTGTGGGACTTGTTGTGCAGGTGACAGAGTGGAGCAGATTGGTCCCATGCAGCGTCCGGTCACCTGTGCTGCTGGGAGGAGCAGATGATCACACTGCCGACACCGCCCGCTCTCCTGACAGCTGAGCACAGCGGGCGGGTGGACAGTGTGATCACATACTTGCGTGACAGGGGGGATTTCAGTGGAGGAAACCCCCCCTGTACTCCACACTGGAGCCCGTACCTCCCACAGCTGACGGAGGGTAAGAGCGTGCTCTGCCTTCACCGCTCCACACTCCACACTGGCGTCCTCCGGCTCCTCCTCTCGATGCTGAGCTGTGACGTGCGGTAGTCACCGCCCACAGCCCAGTCAATTAGTGTGAGTGGCGCCGGCATCCTGTGACGTACCCGTCTAGTTTGACAGCCCGGAAATGCCGGGACGTCAGAGGATGCCGGCGGCCACAGCTCCAGGGGGACATGTGACCGGCACTGAGCGTGCAGGATAGCGCCGCTCAGTGCCAGAACTGGAAACAGAAGCCAATGGAGAAGATGCATACAATGGTAAGTGACAATCATTAGGGAAAAAAAAAAATGGGTGAACCACCCCTTTAAGGTCGCTGGAAAGTGTCACATGCTGCGATATCGTTAATGATGCCGGATGTGCGTCACTAACAACGTGACCCCGACGATAAAACATTAACGATATCGTAGTGTGTAAAGCCCCCTTAAGATTCCCGTTCCTGAATTTTTTTCGGGAGATAGGTCGAGATTTTTGAGCTTCAAAAATAATTGTAAATTATTTTTTGACCTGTGCCCTAAGTCCTCATGGAATCCCGTACAACAGGTCAAGATTGTCATCTCCCTACTGCGTGGTGACCCTCAGGACTGGGCCTTCTCTTTGGCGTCTGATCATCCGATTCTCAGTAATGTGGATTCCTTTTTTCAGTCCTTGGGATTATTATATGATGAACCCAATATTGTGGACCAAGCAGAAAAGGCCTTGTTGTCCTTAACTCAGGGTCTGGATTCTGCAGAAACTTTTTGTCAGAAATTTCGAAAGTGGGCGGTCCTTAACAAATGGAATGATGACGCACTTGCGGCACTTTTTCGGAAGGGTATTGCGGATGCTGTGAAGGATGTAATGGTAGGATTTCCCATTCCTTCTGGTCTTGATGCCTCTATGACTTTAGCCATTCAGATTGATAGGGGGTTACGTGAGCGCTGACAGATACCTGCTGGTTTTGTGCCTGTGGAACAGCCTTTGGAGCCTATGGAGTGTGATAGGGTCCTTTCTAATGCTAGTCGGCAGGGGTTCAGACAGAAGAATAGACTGTGCTTCTATTGTGGAGATGCTTCCCATACTTTCTTTGACTGCCCTAAACGTGAAAGGAGATTGGCTACTTCTGTTACTGTGGGTTCTATGCAACCAAAGTTTCTTTTGTCTGTCACATTGATTTGCTCATTGTCTTCCTTTTCTGCATTTGCCTTTGTGGACTCAGGGGCAGCGCTCAATTTGATGGATTTTGGGCTTGCTAGGGATTGTGGTTTCCCCATGGTTCCTTTGCAAACTCCTATTCCTTTAACCCCTTAACAACCGCGGGCAGTAAAATTACATCCTAGCGGTCATAATGTTGCTGACCACGGTCTGACGGCGGCAGCATGCCGCGATCGGCACACATCTCAGCTGATTTTCACAGCTGAGATGTGTGCCTGCTAGGCATGAGCAGAATCGTTATCTGCTCGTGCCATTTAACCCCTGTAATGGCGCTGTCAACATGTGACAGCACCATTATAAACGCGATCGCGGTAAAGTTTTACTTACCGCCCGATACCGGAAGTCATGTGACATGAACACGTGACTTCCGGTGGTTGTCATGGTAGCACAGGGTCATGTGATGACTCCTGTGCTAGACATGAACCACTTTCACTTTCGCTTTCCACGGAGGCCAGGGAAACAGGAAGTGCACGTATCTACTGTTTACAGCTGTGTAGCTGTGTTCAGCAGATAGTGCAGAGCGATCGGATTGCTGATCGCTATAGCCCCCTAGGGGGACTAGTAAAATAAAAACAAAAAAGTTAAAAAAAAAAGTTTTTAAAAATTAAAAAAAAACAAAAAAACCTAAAAGTTCAAATCACCCCCCTTTCGCCCCATTGAAAATGAAAGTGTTAAAAAAAAAAAAATATACACACGTTTGGTATCGCCGCGTTCAGAAACGCCCGATCTATCAAAATATAAAATCAATTAACCTGATCAGTAAACGGCATAGCGTCAAAAAAATTCCAAACGCCAAAATGACTTTTTTTTTGTTGACACAACTTTTGCGCAAAATGCAATAACAGGCGATCAAAACGTAGCATTGCAAAGGAGTCGCAAAAAATAATCTGTCACTGAGCCATAGATCCCGAAAAATGAGAGCTCTACGGGTCACGGAATATGGCGTAAAACGTGCGCCACTTTTTTCAGACAAACTTCCGAATTTTTTTTAACCCCTTATATAAAAGTAAACCTATACATGTTTGGTGTCTACGAACTCGCACTGACCTGAGGCATCACACCCACACATCAGTTTTACCATACAGTGAACACAGTGAATAAAATATCTCAAAAACAATAGTGCTATCGCACTTTTTTTGCCATTTTTCTGCATTTGGAAATTGTTTGCCTTTTTCCAGTACACTGTATGGTAAAACCTATGGTTTCATTTAAAGGTACAGCTCATTCTGCAAAAAATGAGCCCTCACATGACCATATTGACTGAAAAATAAAAAAGTTACGTCTCTCAAAAAAAGAATGTCGAAAAAAAAAAACGGAAAGCGAAAACTCGGCCGGTCGTGAAGGGGTTAAGGGGCATTGATGCTACCCCTTTGGCAGAAAATAAACCCCAATTTTGGACCCAGGTGCCTATGACAGTTGCACCAGCGCATCAGGAAACTTGTACATTTTTAGTATTGCATGATCTACAGGATACTTTGGTACTAGGACTTCCGTGGTTGCAGAAACATAATCCAGTTCTTGACTGGAGATCCTTGTCGGTAGCTAGTTCGGGTTGTCAAGGTGTGCATCAGGACCTTTCCGTGTCGACCACATCTGCTCAGGCAGTTGATGTTCCGGCTTTCTTGTCTGATTTCCGTGATGTATTTAATGACCAGGAATCTGATTCTCTGCCCCCACACCTGGACAATGACTGTGCCATTGAGTTGGTGCCCGGTTGTAAATTTCCCAAGGGGCGGATTTTCAACTTGTCTGTGCCCGAACATGATGCCAATGCGGTCATACATCAGGGAATCATTGGAGAAGGGGCACATTCGGCCCTCATCTTCTCCTTTGGGTGCTGGCTTTTTCTTTGTTGCTAAGAAAGATGGTTCGTTGAGGCCTTGTATTGATTACCATCTTCTTAATAAAATTACGGTCAAATATCAGTACCCTTTGCCTCTGATGTCTGATCTGTTCTCTAGAGTGAAGAGTGCCAAATGGTTTACGAAACTGGATCTTAAGGGTGCGTATAATCTCATCCGTATTAAGGAGGGTGATGAATGGAAGACGGCTTTTAATACCGTGTTTCCCCGATAGTAAGACACCCCCGATAGTAAGACGTAGTGGGGGTTTTGGGGGGGTCGGCTAATGTAAGACGTACCCCGAAAGTAAGACGTAGTAAAAATTTATTTTTTTTCCTCTTTACAGTACAGTTACAGCGGCCGAGCGCTCAACTGAGCGCCCTGACATGCCGCCGGCAAAGCGCTCAACTGAGCGCCCTAACATGCCGGCGGCCGAGCGCTCAGCTGAGCACCCTGACATGCCGCCGGCATGTGACAGCTCTCAGCTGAGAGCCCTGACATGCCGGCGGCAAAGCACTCAGCTGACATGCCGCCGGCAAAGCACTCAGCTGAGTGCCCTAACATGCCGGCGGCCGAGCGCTCAGCTGAACGCCCTGACATGCCGGCGGCTTAGCGCTCAGCTGAGAGCTGACACATGCCGGCGGTCGGGCGCTCAGCTGAGCGCCCTGACATGCCGGCGGCTTAGCGTTCAGCTGAGAGCTGACACATGCCGGCGGTCTGGCGCTCAGCTGAACGCCCTGACTTGCCGGCGGCTTAGCGCTCAGCTGAGAGCTGACACATGCCGGCGGTCGGGCGCTCAGCTGAGCGCTCGGCTACCGAGAAATGTTGAAATGTTGCAGTAATGTTGTCCGTGGTCCATCAGGACCATGGACAACATACAAAATCACACAGCCTCAGTGCCCTCATGTGCAGCCGCTGGTGGTTAAGTTTCCTTAACTTGCGGTACACTTAGGGCGCAATCGCGGCAAGTCCCCATACGGTACATTGCATGGAGACTTGCTGCAATTGCTGTGGGATTTTTTCCAATATAAGACATACCCCGAAAAGTAAGACATAGTGGCACTTTTCGGGGTAAAAAGAAAGTAAGACACTGTCTTACTTTCGGGGAAACACGGTACTCCTGAGGGGCATTTTGAGTACCTAGTGATGCCTTTTGGGCTCACTAATGCACCCTCCGTCTTCCAGGCCTTCATGAATGATATTTCCGGGACCTTATTGGTAAATTTTTGATTGTCTATTTGGATGACATCTTGATTTTTTCTGATGATTGGGACTCTCATGTCAGGCAAGTACGGGATGTTTTTCAGATACTTAAGGATAATGCACTGTTTGTTAAGGGGTCAAAGTGCCTCTTTGGGGTGCAAAGGATTTCCTTTTTGGGGTTCATCTTGTCTCCCTCCGCTATCGAAATGGTCCCGGTTAAGGTTCAGGCTATTTACGACTGGGTGCAACCGACTTCTCTAAAATCCCTGCAGCAGTTTTTGGGGTTTGCTAATTTTTACCGTAAATGTATAGCCAATTTTTCTGCCATTGTCAAACCTCTGACAGATTTGACCAAGAAGGGAGCTGATGCTGAGCATTGGACCCCAGAGGCAATTGTGGCCTTCCAGGAGCTTAAAAGGCGATTCACTACTGCCCTAGTCCTGCAGCAACCTGATGTGTCTCGCCCATTTCAGGTTGAGATCGATGCCTCAGAGATCGGAGCAGGTGCTGTTCTGTCTCAACGAGACGCTACTTCGGGTAAACTTAAGCCCTGTGCCTTTTTCTCTCGGACGTTTGCTCCTTCTGAACGGAATTATGATGTGGGGAATTCGGAATTATTGGCTATGAAGTGGGCATTTGAAGAGTGGAGACATTGGTTGGAGGGGGCTAGGCATCAAGTTGTGGTGCTTACGGACCACAAGAATGTTACCTACAGTGCTGGCCAAAAGTATTGGCACCCCTGCAATTCTGTCAGATAATACTCAGTTTCTTCTTGAAAATGGTTGCAATCACAAATTCTTTGGTATTATTATCTTAATTTATTTTGCTTGCAATGAAAAAACACAAAAGAGAATGAAACAAAAATCAAATCATTGATCATTTCACACAAAACTCCAAAAATGGGCCAGACAAAAGTATTGGCACCCTTAGCCTAATATTTGGTTGCATAACCTTTAGCCAAAATAACTGCGAACAACCGCTTCCGGTAACCATCAATGAGTCTTTTACAATGCTCTGCTGGAATTTTAGACCATTTTTCTTTGGCAAACTGCTCCAGGTCCCTGAGATTTGAAGGGGGCCTTCTCCAAACTGCCATTTTGAGATCTCTCCACAAGTGTTCTATAGGATTGAGGTCTGGACTCATTGTTGGCCACTGTAGTAGTCTCCAGTGCTTTCTCTCAAATCATTTTCTAGTGCTTTTTGAAGTGTGTTTTGGGTCATTGTCCTGCTGGAAGACCCATGACCTCTGAGGAAGATCCAGCTTTCTCACACTGGGCCCTACATTATGCTGCAAAATTTGTTGGTAGTCTTCAGACTTCATAATGCCATGCACACGGTCAAGCAGTCCAGTGCCAGAGGCAGCAAAGCAACCCCAAAACATCAGGGAACCTCTGCCATGTTTGACTGTAGGGACCGTGTTCTTTTCTTTGAATGCCTTATTTTTTTTCCTGTAAACTCTATGTTGATGGCTTTTCCCAAAGAGCTCTACTTTTGTCTCATCTGACCAGAGAACATTCTTCCAAAACGTTTAGGCTTTCTCAGGTAACTCCTGCCTGGCTTTTTTATGTCTCGGGGTAAGAAGTGGGGTCTTCCTGGGTATCCTACCATACAGACCCTTTTCATTCAGACGCCGACGGATAGTACGGGTTGACACTGTTGTACCCTCAGCGTGCAGGGCAGCTTGAACTTGTTTGGATGTTAGTCGAGGTTCTTTATCCACCATCCGCAAAATCTTGTGTTGAAATCTCTCGTCAATTTTTCTTTTGCTTCCACATCTAGGGAGGTTAGCCACAGAGCCATGGGATTTAAACTTCTTGATGACACTGCGCACCGTAGACACAGGAACTTTCAGGTCTTTGGAGATGGACTTGTAGCCTTGAGATTGCTCATGCTTCCTCACAATTTGGATTCTCAAGTCGTCAGACAGTTCTTTGGTCTTCTTTCTTTTCTCCATGCTCAATGTGGTACACACAAGGACACAGGACAGAGGTTGAGTCAACTTTAATCCATGTCAACTCGTTGCAAGTGTGATTTAGTTATTGCCAACACCTGTTAGGTGCCACAGGTAAGTTACAGGTGCTGTTAATTACACAAATTAGAGAAGCATCACATGATTTTGCAAACAGTGCCAATAATTTTTACGTCACCGCCGGAGTCTGCTCCAGTGACTTCTGCTCTGATCGCCAGGCGACGCTGTGTTCCTGCAGTGGATGGTGCTGGTGATGGGAGAGGAGTCGATGCCAGCAGCACCGGTGGGCGCAGGCTCCGATCATCCACTGGGCTGGGTTATCTTGGGATCTCCAGTACCGCTGGCTGACTGTAGGTGGTGGGTGTCTCCCAGCTGAAGTACCATCATTCAGCTACAGCTAATGGGAAGACACCACACCCTTCTTATTCCCCCTCCTGTCTGCTGGCCTCTGCCAGAGATAGTTCTGATTCTGGCTCATGTGCTGTTTATTTTGTGATTCCTGCGCGCTGACTTGCTTGTTGTTGACTACCCTTCTGCCTGCTGTTTTGTACCTCGCTGCCCGATCCGGATTTGACCTCTGCTACGTTTTCTGTTTACGTCTTTGCCTGCCGATTCTGTCCCTGTTCTGCTGTTCCTGGTTTGACCCTGCCTGACGACTACTCTCATCGGACTGCAGCCTTCCATGGGTGGAGATCTCCAGGGCCTTGTGTAATTCTAAATCCCTGTATAGGGGTTAAAGGGTTTCAGGGTTCTGGGGTCCTGCTTGGTGAGGGGCTTCCCTCTAGTCTGTCCATTACATCCTACCTGAGTCTGTTTATCCAGGCAGGTGTTACAATACTTTTGTCCACCCCCTTTTTCATGTTTGGTGTAGAATTATATCCAATTTGGCTTCATGACAATTTTTTTTTTTTTTGCATTGAAGACAAATTAAATGAAGATAATAATACCAAAGAATCTGTGATTGCAATCATTTTCAGGAAGAAACTGAGTATTCTCTGACAGATTTGCAGGGGTGCTAATACTTTTGGCCAGCACTGTAATTGAAAACTGCCAAGAGGTTGAATCCTGGGCAGGCCAGGTGGGCTTTGTTTTTTACCCGGTTTAAGTTTGTTGTCTCTTTTTTGCCAGGCACCAAGAATGTTAAGGCCGATGCCCTTTCCAGGAGTTTCTGCGCTGACTCTTTGGAGGTTGTCGAGCCGTCTACTATCCTGAATGATGGTGTAGTTCTCTCGGCCATTTCGCCTGATCTGCGGTTGGCACTGGCGGAATTTCAGGGGGATAAACCTGAGAGATGTCCTACGGGGAAACTGTTTGTCCCGGACCAATGGAGAGACCGAGTTGTCTCTGAGGTTCATTGGTCTGTTTTGGCAGGTTATCCTGGAATTTTTGGTACTCGGGATCTTGTGAGCCGCTCTTTTTGGTGGCCTTCCCTGTCCCGGGATGTCCGTAGTTTTGTGCAGTCGTGTGGAGTTTGTTCTAGGTTCATGCCCTGTTGTTCACGTTCTAGTGGGCTATTATTGCATTTGCCGGTACCTAAGAGACCTTGGACGCACATCTCTATGGATTTTATATCAGAGCTTCCCGTCTCTCAGAACATGACTGTGATTTGGGTGATCTATGATAGATTCTCCAAGATGGTCCACTAGGTTCCCCTGTCTAAGTTGCCGTCTTCATCAGAGTTGGTGCCTTTGTTTTTCCAACATGTTGATTGTTTGCATGGTATTCCCAAAAACATTGTTTCTGACAGAGGGGTGCAGTTTGTATGCAGATTGTGGAGGATCTTTTGTTCCAAATTGGGTGTTCAGCTGTCTTTCTCTTTGGCGTTTCATCCTCAGGCCAAAGGTCAGACTGAAAGGGCTAACCAGACCCTGGAGACCTATTTACGGTGTTTTGTTTCTGTGGATCAGGATGATTGGGTTTCGTTTTTGCCTTTGGCTGTATTTGCCCTTAACAATAGAGCTAGCTCTACCACATTGGTGTCCCCATTTTTCTGCAATTTTGCGTATCACCCCAGGTTCCTCTCGGGGCAGCTTGAGACGTCTGACTATCCCGGGGTGGATTCGGTTTTAAACAGAATGCAGCAAATTTGGGGGCAGGTAGTGGATAAATTGTTTCAATCCCAAGATTCTGCCCAGAAATTTGCCAACCGGCGTCGGACTGTTGGTCCCCAATTTAAAGTGGGGGACATGGTGTGGTTGTCCTCTAAAAATATTCCTATGAGAGTTCCATCTCCTTTATTTATTTATTTATTTATTTATTTAAGCCCAGATTTATTGGACCTAATAAGATTTCGGAGATTATCAACCCTGTATCTTTCCGTTTGACTCTGCCTGTGTCATTTAAGATTCACAATGTCTTCCATAAGTCCTTGTTGAAGAGACATGTGGAGCCAACAGTTCCTGCAGCAGCACCTCCTGACCCTGTTTTGGTACAAGGGGATCTGCAGTATGAGGTTGAAAAAATTCTGGATTCCCGTCGCAGTAGGCGTCAGCTTCAGTACCTTGTGAAATGGAAGGGTTATGGGCAGGAGGATAACTCTTGGGTTGTGGCTTCTGACATTCATGCGGACAGGTTGGTTCGAGCCTTCCATCATGCTCATCCTGAGCGACCCGGTGGCGTTGGTGAGGGTTCGGTGACCACTCCTTAAGGGGGGGGGTACTGTTGTGAATGTCAGTTATGCTTTTGCTGCTGTGAGGCTCCCTCTTGTGGCCAGGAATGGTTTGGACAGAAACCAGGTGTGTTGAGCAATGGGCGTTTCCATTGCTAACTCTCTGCCTATTTAAACCCTGGTCTGCTGGCAGGCTATGCCGGATGTCAGTTGTTCTTTGTACACCAGCCTGCTTCATCCTGCTCCAGACCACATCTACCCCAGATAAATGCTTGACTCTTTATTTATTGTTTGGTTCTTTTGGTCTTATCTGAGTTGTCATTTGCTGTGGTTATTGTCAGTTTATTTGCATGCAGGAATCTTTACTCTCAGTTGCGTAGCTGGGAAGCTCCATGAAGCTATGTTTGGAGTATTGCTCCTATAAGTCCATGTGTTTGTTGCTTCTTGAATTTGTATGGTTCCTGCTTTCTGTTCATTGGAATGACAAGAGCGCCTGGTATAGGACGGAGTTCAGATCTAGTGATCTGAGGGCTTTTTGTACTATCAGGTTTTTGGATTTTTGTAGGGTTTTTCTCTGGCCACCATCAGTCCCTTTCATATCCTGTCCTATTTAGTCAGTAGGGCCTCACTTTTGCTAATCCTATCATCTATCTGTGTATTGTGTTTTACTATATCACCGCAGTCTTTGAATGTGGGGGGCTTGCTATTCTTTGGCAATCTATTTTCTGAGGCAGAGAGTTATTTATCTTTCCTTCCTTTAGGATAACTAGTTCTCCGGCTGGGTTCGCGGTGCACAGGATGTTAGTTCACCCCTCAGCTACTTCTAGTGTTGATAGTTAGTAAGGGGATGGCGGCCAGATTAGTTGCCAATGCTCTTGTCACCTTTTACCAATGATTTATGGTGGTTTCCATGGTTCCGGATCATAACACTGATGGTACAGTAGATTCAGAGTAAAGGCCCCGTTACACGCTACGATTTATCTGACGATCTCATTAGCGATGTGGCACTCCCAGATCATAGTTACAATTTGCCGAGATCGCACAAAGGTCGTTTAGTAACAGTCACACGTACACATCTCACAAACGACGCTAAATCGTTCAGTGATATATTGTTTGACCAAGGCAGTCGTGTGGATGTTGTTCGTTGTTGGCAGGGTGTCAAACGTACCAATATGTGTGCTGCATTCCAAATGACGAACAATATTTTGAAACTGAACGACGTGTCAACGATCAACGATTTTCAACCTATTTGCGATTGTTCGGAGTCGTTTGCAGGTGTCACACGCAACGACGTTGGTAATGATGCCGAATGTGCGTCACGGAATCCATGACCCCAACGACATATCGTCAGATAAATCGTAGCATGTAACGTCGCCTTAAGTGAGTGATATATACCTACTCTAGAAACCCATTGTCATATTGGTTTATATGTGACAATCTGTTCTTGCAGTTCAGTTGGCTGAATAAAAAATGCCATAAGCAGCAACCTATACTCTACTGTCAAACTCACAGTGTAAAAAAGATAAAAGAGGGGTATTTGATGCCCCCATTGCGGTCCTGTTATTTTTGGATTGATACTACGGTACTTAAAAAAGTATGATGATACATATAAATTAGATGACATAGAACGCCAACTCAAACATTGGGACCATGTGTAAGATGTAAAGAAAACAAGAGTGCAATGATTTTAAAATCTCTTATAGCCATAATTTATTTTCAAAAGAACAAACAACACAGATCATACATCTTTCTGATTTATAAAAAAAAATTACCTTATTTTTCAGATTATAAGATGCACTTGGGAGGAAAGTGGGGAATACATCTTATAATCCATCTGTAGAGCTGAGCGGACTGTCAATAATCCGGGTTCGGCAGATCCGGGGCGGGTTGGTAAAGAAGTCCGGATCCAATCCGGAATCCGACCCCATATATGTCATTGGTGAGTGGAATATGGGAGAGAGAAAGAGAGAGAGAGAGAGAGAGATATTTTTACAGTTGGGGTCCGCTCAATACTATCCATTTGTAATTTACCGGGGGATGGGGGAGTGCAGTGGAGCAGTGTCAGATGGAGGTGGCAGGAGTAGAGCAATGCTGTGGGTGTCCGGCAATGCAGGAGCCATCTCCATTGATAAAAGAATATGTAGGCGGTGCGGACTTCAAAGAAATGTCACCACGAGCTTGTCTGCTCTGTACAGTTTTTGCACATATCGTACTTGTTTGGAGGATACATTTACATTCACCAGTTTTTATGTTTTTTATGTCTCTGTAGCTGAGTGAGACATATGGACCCGTCTACACCATCTACATGTCAAACCTCCGGACCATAGTACTGATTGGATACGATGCTGTGAAGGAAGCATTGGTGGATCACAGCGACGTGTTTAGTGACAGGGGAGACATAGGAGCAGGAGAGATTTTTTCCAAGGATTTTGGTAAGTCACTTAAATAAATTAATAAAATATGATACTTTGCCATGATTACCTGTAAATTGTAAGATATTGAATAACAGTACGTACAGACAGTTTGGTGGTGGTGCGGATGGTGGGGGAGACTTTTTAAATAAACTGTGTGCACAATTCTTAGGCGAGTATTTTGACCATATCATCATTTTTATGCTGATTTTACAACTTCACATTTTGTAAACTTGAATAATTATTGGATGAAGTAGATCATGTGATGTGTATTTGTGTAATGAGGAGGGTTCGACGTAAGGGTACAACGCCCTTTATCAAGGTGTGCAGAATTATTAGGCAGCGTGTTTTCCACAATGGGGCAAAAAAGAGATTTAGCTGACTCTAAAAAGTCAAGAATTGTTACAAACATTAGAGGGATACAGTAGTCTTCAAATTGTTAAGATATTGAGGCAGTCACAGACCCAACAAAAGTTTTGTTGCAAATAGTCATTAGGGTCTCCGGAGTTGTCATATTCCACACCTTCTGTCTCCCTGGAGGCCCAAAAGTACAAGGTGTTTGGTGTTCAGAGACATGGCAGAGGTAAAGGAGGCTGAAACCCGACCAACACTGAGCAAGACACAGAAAATGAAATGTCAAGACTGGACCGAGAAATATCTGAAGACAGATTGTTCACAGCTTTTATGGACTGATAAGATTAGTGACTCTTCAAAAACCAGATGGATGGGCCATGGCTCGATCAGTAATGGGCACAGACCTCCCCTTCTAATCAGATGGCAGCAAGATGGAGATGGGCACTGCTATGGGTTGGGATTATTACAGATGACCTACTGTAAGTGGATCTGATGTGGTTGAAGATGGACTCAAAAACTTACTGGAAGTTTTTAGAAGACTCTTTCTTCAAGCAGTGTTTCAAGAAAAGTCTGCATCCTTTAAGAAAACCATAAATTTTATGCAGGACAATTCTCTATCGGAATCTCCACTGCTCGTCTGCCAGTAAAGGCCTTAAAGATGAAAAATAATGACTTGACTTTTTTCCTCAACTGACCTAAACCCTACTGAAAACTTGTGAGCCCTTCCTAAACAGATAATTTACAGTGAAGGCAAACAGTCACCGGTCTGATCAGTATATGGAAAGCTGTGGTTGGTGCTGCCCAAAAAGTTGATTGTTAAAAAATTAAGAAGCCGACAAGACTCCATGGATGAAGTGTAAATCCGCTAGAAGGGCAAAGTAGAGAAGTATGTATATTTTTAATATGGACTAGTTATAAAGTTTGAGCCAGTCCATTATCGAATGAATCAGCTTCTTTTTGGTGACTTACCTTATTCACTCTGGAGTTACTGAGATTGCCGATCGAGGTCCATTTCTCTACAAAATACTCCATGGATGGAAGGCTTATGATTGTTAGCGAGAAGAAGAGTGGCCATATTGGCTACTGATAGTTTTTTTATTTTTATCATAAATATGCTTTTGTACATTTTGAGATGTTTTGTTATTATTCTCACTGTAACAGATGAAAATAATTGATTTGGGAACATTTATGTTTTTCATTTGGTTGCCCAATAATTCTGCATATATTGATATTCCCCTAAGGAAGACAAACCTCACTTTTTCTTACATTTTCAGGTTTATTAACCTTTTGGATTGACTGACAGCTCTGTAGTTCACTAATTAAATTAATCATCCAAAATACAAACAGTCTTGTACACACAGTGTACGTCTTGCTGATGGTGATCTGACAGTGTAGGGCTTGTGAGACTTGTCAGAGCTTGACTGCCCTACTGCAAAGTCTTCCCAACTGTCTAGCCTAACCCACTAACCCATTCAACTCCTGCTCCCCATCCTATAATGAAAACGTAACACCATTTTTGGATAAATTGGCAAGAACGGTCCCTTTTCTTGAGAAACATTACAAAATTAAATAACTATTTACATGCAAAGGAGGTTCTTGGAGCCCCCAAACACCTGACGGACAACCAAATATTATTTATAAACCAGCATTTTTGCCCCCAGCCGTGACCAGAAGCTCAAGGGCACCTCTGTTGCCAGAAAACCATGTCCCTAACTGACTCTCAGGGGACCCCACCCTGGAGAGCCCCCAAATCCACCAGGCAATTACCATTCCAGAATAAATGGAGGGGTGGGTTCCCTATCCATCTGATGTACAACCCCCCCACCTTTCATTTTTCCACCAACTCCAAGAACGCCCCCTCGCCACCACTCACTGAAATGACCTGAACAAAAAATGTTAGAAGCCGTTACCCCAATTCCTCCACCATAAAAGATTGAACATAGGGCGGGACCTTCTCTGCTGGTGCCTCGCACCGATATAGTGGCCCCCCCTTCTCCCCTAAACATATATCAATGTTCCCACCGCTTCTAACCTCCCCTGGCCCTAATAACCTACCCTTTAAACTATTGACCCCACAAAAGCCCACTCTGCACCCTTCAGCTAAATGAACTCCTGGTTGCCCTGCAAAGGAGAGTTATGGGTCACTATGCCCATGGCTCTGCTTTGTCTCCGTTCTCCCTTACTTATCAGATGGATACAGCAGCTTGCAAAATGAAGAATTAAACAATCAAACAGACCTTTTTTACCCAGTTCTACTGTAATGAGGTCTACTGCAGACAAAAAAGACAAAAGATAAAAGTGCACAATCTAGATTTAGAAACTAGTTAACCACATGATTAAATTACAGGGGTGATTGCAAGCAGTGGTGAAAGATGGAAAATCCTTCGTCGATTTACTTTAACAACTTTAAGAAATTTTGGTATGGGAAAAAGAAGCATCGAAGAAAGAATCCAAGAAGAAGCCCGATGTCTGACGGAGAAATTCATGAAGGAGAAAGGTGGGTGGAGAGTTTTATATTGGAAAATAAGTATTTCATACACTGTGGTATTTGCCCATTTTACCACCTAAAAAGAATGTAAAGGTCTGTAATTTTTATCGTAGGTAACGTTTTTCTTTTAAATTCTTCATTTAGTAGGAACCAGAAAAAAATAAGGTACAAGTCCTTGGACCTAAAGGCCCAACTGCATCAACCATGGTGCATTCAAAACAGATAGTACAGGAAAGTAACCATAACCTGAGGCACATATTGTCGTACAACCCATTTTATAATATGCGAATATGCAAGTTTCCAATATTTTATGCATACCTGAAAGCAAAAGATGGCAGAGAAGAAAAGGTAGAAATACAAGACGAACATAAAAAAGAAGAAAATGAAGGGGTTGGGTAAAGTCGTTTTGGCAAAGAGAGGGAGAGAGGAAGAAAAGAGGAAGGTGGGTTTTGTGGTGGGGAGGAAAGAGGGAGGGGAAGGTTAGGGGGGAGTATACTGGAGGCCACTCCAATTCTCCATCCTTGGCGAAATTGTGCATCTAGAACTATCTTGATGTCCCGGCATTGGTACCCGCAGGGCCCCCCAACAGCAACCAGTATATCATAGGTAACTTCAACTGTGCCAGACAGAATAATAAAATGCAGAAAATCCCAGTGTATGATTTTTAATTAATTAATTTGCATTTTATTAAATTAAATAAGTATTTGATCACCGACCAGCCAGCAAGAGTTCTGGCTCTCACAGACCTGTCATTTTTCTCCCACTCTGCACTCATTACCTGTATAAATTGCACCTGTTTGAACTCCTTACCTGTATAAAAGACCCCTGTGCACACAATCAATCACACTCCAACCTCTCCACCATCGACAAGACCAGAGAGCTGTTTAACACTAGAACTACTGGACTCGTGACACCTATATAGAAATACATGGTGCAAAGTAGTCAAAATGACTACCTCAGTAGTTCTAGTGTTAAGGACACCAGGGACAAAATTGTAAACCTGCACAAGGCTGGGATGGGCTACAGGACAATAGGCAAGCAGCTTGGGGAAAAAGCAACAACTGTTGGAGCAATTATTAGAAAATGGAAGAAACACAAGATGACTGTCAATTTTACTCAGTTGGTGGCTCCATGCAGGATCTTTCCTCATGAGCTAAAGATGATTCTGAGAAAGGTCAGGAATCACCCCAGAACTAAATAGGAAGAGAGCTGAGACCACAGTCTGAAAGATTAGTTAGTAACACACTATGCCGTTATGCTTTAAAATCCTGCAGAGCACACAAGGTCCCCCTGCTCATACTACCACATGTCCAGGCCTGTTTGAAGTTCATCAATAACAATCTTGATGATTCAGAGGTGGCATGGGAGAAAATCATGTGTTCAGATAGGACCAAACAGAACTTGTTCATATCAACTCTGGTTGCCATGTTTGGAGAAAGACGAAGGGTGAGTACAACCCCAAGAACACTGTCCCAACCATACAGCATTGGGATGGAAATATCATACTTTGCTGAATGACTTTTTTTCTACGGTTTTTATACAAGAAAATGCCATGGCAGATGACATGACCAGTGATACCATAAATTCACACTTGAATATTACCTGCTTAACCCAGCAGGAAGTACGCCGCCGCCTCGAAATCACTAAGGTTGACAAATCTCCGGGCCCGGATGGCATACACCCCAGAGTACTACAGGAATTGAGTTCTGTGATAGATAGACCATTATTTTTAATCTTCTCAGATTCCTTAATAACAGGGTCGGTACCGCAGGACTGGCGCATAGCAAATGTGGTGCCAATATTCAAAAAGGGGACAAAAACTGAGCCGGGAAATTATAGGCCGGTAAGTTTAACCTCTACGGTTGGTAAAATCCTTGAGGGTTTCTTGAGAGATGCTATATTGGAGTATCTCAAGAAAAATAACCTTATGACAGAGTATCAACATGGGTTTATGAGGGATCGATCCTGTCAAACTAATTTGATCAGCTTCTATGAAGAGGTAAGTTCAAGTCTGGACCAGGGAAATGCAGTGGATGTTGTGTATATGGACTTTTCAAAAGCTTTTGATACGGTGCCACACAAAAGGTTGGTACATAAAATGAGAATAATGGGGATAGGGGAAAATATGTGTAACTGGGTTAAAGACTGGCTGAGTGATAGGAAACAAAGGGTGGTTATTAATGGTACGTACTCGGACTGGGTCTCAGTTCATAGTGGGGTACCACAGGGGTCAGTATTGGGCCCACTTCTTTTCAACATATTTATAAATGACCTTGTTGGGGGCATGCGGAGTAGAATTTCAATATTTGCAGATGATACTAAACTCTGCAGGGTAATCAATACAGAGGAGGATAATTTTATATTACAGGGAGATTTATGTAAATTGGAGGATTGGGCTGAGAAGTGGCAATTGAAGTTTAATGTAGATAAATGTAAGGTCATGCACTTGGGTAGAGGAAATAACATTTATGATTATGTACTTAATCGTAGAACACTGGGTAAAACAGACACAGAAAAAGACTTGGGTGTATTGGTGGATGGTAAACTTCACTTTAGTGGACAGTGTCAGGCAGCTGCTGCCAGGGCTAATAAAATAATGGGATGTATTAAAAGAGGTATAAGTGTTCATGAAAAAAATATAGTTCTACCTCTGTACAAGTCACTAGTGCGACCACACTTAGAATACTGTGTACAATTCTGGTCACCGATATATAAGAAGGACATAGCTGAACTAGAGAGGGTGCAGAGAAGAGCCACCAAGATTATTAGAGGAATGGGTGGGCTGCAATACCAAGACAGGTTATTAAACTTGGGGTTATTTAGTTTGGAAAAACGAAGGCTTAGGGGGGATCTAATCACAATGTATAAATATATGAGGGGACAGTACAGAGACCTTTCCAAAGATCTTTTTACACCAAGGCCTGCGACTGGAACACGGGGGCATCCACTACGTCTTGAGGAAAGAAGGTTTAATCATAATCACAGACGAGGATTCTTTACTGTACGAGCAGTGAGACTATGGAACTCTCTGCCACATGATGTTGTAATGAGTGATTCACTACTAACATTTAAGCAGAGCCTGGACGCCTTTCTTGAAAAATGTAATATTACCAGTTATGTATATTAGATTTTATGACAGGGTATTGATCCAGGGAACTAGTCTGATTGCCGGATGTGGAGTCAGGAAGGAAATTTTTTCCCCATTGGAACTTGTTTGCCACATTGGGGTTTTTTTGCCTTCCTCTGGATCAACATGTTAGGCTACAGGTTGAACTAGATGGACTTAGAGTCTCCCTTCAACCTTAAAAACTATGATACTATGATACTATGATACTATGATACTTTGGGGTGCTTTTCTGTAAGGCCCGTTTCACACGTCAGTGAAAAACACTGACGTTTTTCACTCTCATGTAAAACACGTACATGTCCCTCCGTGTGCCGTGAATCACGGCACACGTGGGTTGTCTAAGTGCAATCCGGGCTCCATTCTCCGTGGCCCGTGATTGCACTTAGAAATCAATTCACCTGTGCGCGCTCCCGCTCTCCATGGTGCTGATCGCTCCCGCGGTGCAGCATCCGGCCGGCGCTGACCCCCGCAGCAGCTGCTTCCGGGTCGGCTGTGTTGTGCATCATGAATATGCGCGACAGTAATGAGCCGGCTCAGAAGCAGCAGGCTGCACGAGCTACAGAGAGCGTCGCTGGAGCCGGGTGAGTAAAAATGATTTTTATTTTAAAAGCACGTTTTTTTCTGGCATGTGTCTCACGGATCACACCACTGCGTGGTCCGTGGGACTTCAGTGATGCCAGAAAAAAATGGACATGTCTCCGTGCGGCAATCACGGACACGCGGGTACGCCGCACGGAGACACGTGCAGTGAAAAATCACTGATGTGTGAGCAGACCCATTCATTATAATGGGTCTGCGTATGTCAGTGATTCTGGTACGTTTAAAAAAAAGGACAAACGTACCAGAATCACTGACGTGTGAAACAGGCCTAAAGGGTACAGGACGACAGCACCGCATTGAAAACAAGATGGATGGGGTCATGTATCTCGAGATTTTGGCCAACAACCTTCTAATCTCAGTAAGAGCATTGAAGATGGGTCATGGCCGGGTCTTCCAGCTTGACAAGAACCTGAAACACAAAGCTAGGGAAACTAAGAAGCGGCTCCGTAAGAAGCATTTCAAGGTCCTGGAGTGGCCTATCCAGTCTCCAGACCTGAACCCAATAGAAAATCTTTGGAGGGAGCTGAAATTCAATGCTGCCCAGCAACAGCCCCAAACCCTGAAAGATCTGGAGAAGGTCTGTATGGAGGAGTGGGCCAAAATCCCTGCTACAGTGTGTGCAAACCTGGTGCAGATCTACAGGAAACATCTGATCTCTGTAACTACAAAGGTTTCTACCAAATATTAAGTTCCGTTTTGTATTGTATGAAATACTTATTTCATGCAATAAAATGCAAATTAATTATGTGAGTTTTTGATTTTTTTTTATTCTATCTATAAAAGATGAAGTTACTATAAAAATTCCAGACTTCTCCATTCTTTGTAGGTGGGAGAAGTTGCAAAATCGGCAGCATATAAAATACCTATTTTCACCACTGTATAAATCTACAGCTTAGACTAATGATTGAAAGACCTTAGTAACAATTACTGTTAATAGTAAAATGAGGATATTCACATTCACAATAACTTGCTCAGACATTTGTAGTTTTAAAAAAAATCGCTGACAAATTACATTTTTTTGATGGACAGTGGAAAAATATTTCCTAATTTTAAGGTCTGCCCTGTTATGTCTGGATGATGGGGAATCCTGCCTCCTAGGAACCTGCATGATTTGAATGGGAGACCAAAAGATTAGACATATGGAAGTTCAACATTACCGATCCTTCATTTTCTCAGTGTCTGCAATTAGGAGACTGTTCGGCTGCCCGCTGCTATGTTAGATCAATGGCGGATCATTCAATGGATGACATTTTTAGGTAAAGTCAACATTAACTTGAGCGTATCGTGCACAACAGACCCCAGATCAGCAGTTGTACTATGTACTATTTTTCCCATGGTCCATATTTTCCTTATATATGTTTTGCATTGTTTGGTAATGACTGTCGATGTCTTTATATTTACTTACAGACTCTCCAATTAACCCAATAGATATAATGCGACTCGCTGTTTCCAATGTCATTTGCTCAGTTGTATTTGGTGAAAGATTTGACTACGAAGATCAAAAATTCTTAAGGCTCATTTCACAATTTAATGAAATTGTTGAAGTGTTCAACAGCACTTCAGGACAGGTAAATAATTGCATGTTTCCAACTGTACAACCTATGTCATCCTATCTGGCAAACAGAGACGAGATCAATTGGCCTGGTCACTCGCCTTGTGTGATTGTGTGACGCACAACCAGCAATATAGCCGTAGACCAGCTGCTGCAGAATCCACATGCCCTAAGGCCAAACGAGAAGTACTGGAACCAGAATAAAACCATGGAACAAGAATCGCGCTACTGCAGACAAAATATTGATCCAATACACTGGTAGAAGTTGGTTTTGACTTCGAAACGCGTAGAAATAAACCACCTCTCACACATCATCCAGTGCATTGGATGTACAATTTGTCTGCAGCTGGTTCTTCTTCCACGATTTTATTCTGGTTCCAATACGAGGGGCTGCTGATAAGTCTTTGGCTTTATCCGGAGTGAAATTAGATAGGATGATGAAACTTTACATTTATTCCAAGTTTTGTAAGCCTAGAAAAAAGAAGGATTTCGGTTGTGTCTCAAAACCGGCATCTGTAGCAACCATGGCATCAGAAATGGTGTGAAATTTGGTACCCTTGAGGTGTTTCTTAAGGTTTGGAAACAGATGATAGTCGGAGGGAGCTAGATCTGGTGAATAACGCGGGTGGTCAACGAGCTGGAGGCCCAGCTCTGCCAGTTTTGCCGTGGTCGCTTGTGCAGTGTGAGCGGAGGCATTGTCTTGCAGGAACAAGATTCCTTTGGACAGCTTGCTGTGCCTTTTGGCCTTCACAGCTGCCTTCAGTTGGTCCAAAAGTTCAATGTAATACCTTGCATTGATGGTGGAACCCTTTTGAAGGTAGTCCACTAGCAGCATGCCCTCCTTATCCCAGAACACATAAACCGTCACCTTAGTGGCTGATTTTTGCACCCTGAACTTCTTTGGACGAGGAGAACCCCTGTGCCTCCACTCTTTTGACTGCTCCTTATTTTCAGGGTCATAAAATAGATCCAGGTCTCATCGATAGCAACCAGTCAATCCAGGAAGTTCTTATCGGTCTGGAAACACTGACAAATGGACCGGGAAGTTTTTACTCCCTTGCTTCTCGCTCTGTTGTCAAACATTTGGGGACCCACTTTGCAGATCGCTTCCTCATGTCCAAATGTTCATTGATAATGACAAAACACGTTCACGGGAAATCCCCATGATGTCTACAATTGCTTTAGCTGAAATTCTTCGATTCTCCAGTATGAGGTTGTGCATAGCATCGACGATCTCCAGAACAACAACTACTCTCGGTCGTCCAGGATGTTCCTCATCATTGGGGCCACAGTGGCCTATTTTAAATTTGGCAACCCAGTTCTTAACTGTGGAATATGAAGGCCATTGATCCCCCAAAGTCTGTGACATATCACCATGAATATCCTTTGCGGACTTTCTTTGCAGAAACAAGAATGTTATCACTCCTCTGCTCTCAGTTGCTGTGAATATCGCATTAGACTCCACCATTTTGTGTTCCCGCATGCATAGAACACTGGTGCCATAAGCAACAAACACAACATTCTGAAAACATATATTAGACACATAAGGCGTTCATGTCATGTAACATTCGTTACCATAGAAACAACAAAAGATCACAAAGCCAAAGTCTTATCAGCAGCCTTTCATACATACAGTACATATGCCAAGATGGTGTCTTTCCAGTCATTGTGTTTTCAGCAAGTCTTTTCAGACCCTGTCCCTGGTCTGGGCTCTGCTCCTTCCATTCCTGACCATTACATTTTCTTGTACTCCACGTCAAGCTTTGCTTGTAGGCCAAAGTGTTCCCATGTGATGAACAAGATTACAAAGCCTAAAGGGCGCTTTACACGCTACAACATCGCTATCGATGTTGCTAGCATTCGCACCCACCCCCGTCGGTTGTGCGTCACGGGCAAATCGCTGCCCGTGGCGCACAACATCACTAGGACCCGTCACACTATACTTCCTAGCGACGTCGCTGTGGCCAGTGAACCGCTTCCTTTCTAAGGGGGCGGTTCGTGCGGCGTCACAGTGACGTCACACGGCAGCCGTTCAATGGAAGTGGAGGGGCGGAGAAAGAAAGTGACGCCCCGCAGGTAAGGTGTTGTTCCTCGTTCCTGCGATGTCACACATAGCGATGTGTGCTGCCTCAGGAACGACGAACAACCTGCATCCAGCACCATCAACGATTTTTGGGATTTGAACGACGTGTCAACAATCAATGATTAGGTGAGTATTTTTGATTGTTAGCGGTCGTTCATATGTTTCACACGCAACGAAGTCGCTAACGAGGCCAGATGTGCATCACGAATTCTGTGACCCCAACGACATCTCGTTAGCGATGTTATTGCATGTAAAGTCCCCTAAAGACTTATCAGGAGCCCCTTGTACTTCTCGTCCTATATGGCACTCATACACACTTATGTCTGTCCCCTCACATTGGGTAGCTTGAAAAAAAAAAATGGGACAAGTAATAGGGATTATGGCACACGGTTCAACAAAAATGAAATTTTTCTCGCCGGTCTTGATGAGGGGACAGGGTGGAGTCTGAAGTTCCTGATTAAGACGCATTCCTCTTTATAAATCAGGCAAGTCACCAAGTACTGTAGAATGCGTCTCCATGTCCACCTCGCCACAAATCAAATTCCAGTAAGATTTGTGACATAAGGAAAGCCGACACTCATCATGAATTTAACCCTGCTCCTACCTCTGCCGAAAAAAATCTTCATTTTTGGGCAAAAGAACTGTGACTTTTCAAAGCTTTTTACAACAGAATTCTGTCGTGAAAGCTTTGATGAGTCAGGACCGTTGGCTGCAGGCTCAGAAAACTCTGTGTTTGTGTATAGTCTGAAATCATTGAGAAGTTAAATTTTTTGAAATTTAAATTCAGCTTATTTTTATAAAAGAGGGCATAGAAAATAAATGACATGGACATAACTATACTATAGTAATATCTTGTTTTTCTATTACTTCTTTCCTTAATTAGCTCCTTTTCATGTTCCCAAAAATAATGTCCCACATTCCTGGTCCTAGGAGGGTCATTAAACTGATGAACAACCTGAAACAATTTATTAAGGAAATTACAGATACCCATCGAGCCACCCTGGACGAGAATTGCCCACGTGACTTCATAGATTGCTTCCTCATGAAGATGGAAGAGGTTTGTTTCTTTATAATCTTAGATTTTCGAACATTTGAGGATCACATATTGTATGTAAAGAATGTGCACAGTAACCAAAATAAAATTAGCTTTGAAAAAAAGCAATGAAATGGAAATAAGTCGATCTGCAGAGAACTTACCTTGAGCTGAATTTCCGGAATTATGAAGACGCCCACAAGTTTAAATCAAAACACTCAATTTGGGAAGATTTGTAGGTGAGAAAGATAAGTGTATATTGTACTCTGCAGCAGATGGGCAACCAGTGCAATGACTGGCACAGAGTGGAGGCATTGGTGTCGTGGTTGGAGAGCTATATCCTGGCTGCAGCATTTAGGATGGATGGGAGAGGGGAGAGTTTATTAAAAGGAAGACCGATTAGTAGAGAGTTGCAATAGTCCAGACAAGAATGAATAAGAGCGACAGAAAGGGGTACTTTGCACGTTGCGACATCGCTACTGCGATATCGTTGGGGTCAAATCGAAAGTGACGCAAATCCGGCGCCAGTTACAATGTCGCAACGTGTAAAGCCTAGATACGCCGATTTACGATCGCAAAAGCGTCGTAAATCGGCGATCTGTGTAGCGTCAGTCATTTCCATAATTTCGGGATGACCGCTGTTATGATGTTGTTTCTCGTTCCTGCAGCAGCACACATTGCTGTGTGTGAAGCCGCAGGAGCGAGAAACATCTCCTTACCTGCCTCCACCGGCTACGTGGAAGAAAGGAGGTGGGCGGGATGTTTACGTCCCGCTCATCTCCGCCTCTCCGCTTCTATTGGCCGCCTGCCGTGTGACGTCGCTATGACGCCGCACGACCCGCCCCCTTAGGAAGAAGGTGGGTCACCGGCCAGAGCGACGTCACAGGGCAGGTAAGTGCATGTGAAGCTGCCGTAGCGAAAATGTTTGCTACGGCAGCTATCACCAGATATCGCATGTGCGATGGGGGCGAGTACTATCGCGCTCGGCATCGCTAGCATCGGCTAGCGATGTCGCAGCGTGGAAAGTACCCCTAAGAGTTTTTTCAGAATCAATGGTAAGAAAATGTCAAGTTCTAAAGATGTTTTTGATGTGGAGGTGACGTGATCAATCTGAGTCAAATATGACCCCAAGACAGCAGGCGTAGTGCTGGTGTGGCGCCCCTGAGGCTTCCGTCGCCACAGGTCATTGCACCCCATCAGCGGTGTGATGCCCCATTCTGGGAGAGGAAGAGAGTGAACTCCGGTCCCCTGGTAAATCCACACTACACCCATTGCTAGGGACACACAGGACCAGGGAAAGTGGCAGGCAACCCTCCCATGCTGCATGCTGAGAGGGGCTGTAAGACCCATCCCTGCTCCCATAGGGTGGTAGCTTAGCAACTGTGGAGGTGGGAGGAGCCACCAGAGAGCAGATAGAGAAAGGAAGGTCAAGTTAGTTTCAGTTTACCTCAGGGAGTGAGAGAAGCAGCATGTAGTTGGAGGAGAAGAACGAGAGAAAGGTGGGAGGAGGAGGCCTGCTGGAGGCAGGCAAGGAAGAGAAAGAAAAAAAAGAAAGAAGGAAAGAAAGCTCCAAGTCAGCCAGGAGCAGAGGAACTGAAAGAGACGCTTCCTGGTGAAGACCCTGGGACCCAGAGGTCCAGGTGACACCACGTAGGAGACAGAAGGGGTCGCAGGGCCGCGGGTAGTCCTGACAGTTACTACGAGCAGGCCTAGGGGTACCAAGGACGCAGGGCCCTAGAACTGCCACAGGGGTGCAGGCTGCGGTGGCCTGGTCCACAGTGACATCGGTGGAGGGATCCAGCTGCGACAGGGGACGGTCCCTAGAGACTGGAGGAGTGCAAAGACAATCTCCAAACAGTAAAAACTGAGGCCCCGGGACGTTGTAAGCTCCCAGGGCCAGAACCCATAGCAGCCGTCCAGAAAAGGGGTAATCAGCCGACAGGTGACCCCCCAGCCTGGAGGCTGTAGTGGAGGCCGAGCCAGGTCCATCTTAACTAAGGCAAGGCTAGTGAAGACAGCAGAGAAGGAGACACTAAGAGAAGGGTACCGGATTTCACACTCTGAATCACCCAGAAGACGGAGGTCCCTGACAGAGGTTCCAGCAGTCCAAGGGTCCTTCTGCCCTGACGAGAACTGTGAGTAAAGAACTAGAACTGCACCCTTGAAGTTGCCTCAGTTATTTCATCTGCATAGACATTTACAAGCACCAACTGTGCCCCGGGCATTGCTCCACCTGTGGGGAACAGTACCACCATAGCTGCCATCACATCATCCCGGTGGCCTCACACAGCAGCGGCGGCTTATTAGCCGCATACCACAGGTGGCGTCACGAACACAAACTTAAAGTCATCAGCCACATATTCTACTGACACCCACCAGGGCCACGGAGCCGGGCCCAGCCACCACTGACTACCACCGGACTAGTCCGGCCCGGCACCGGGTGTCCCATAGCCCTGGGGTGGGCGAGTCACTGGGGAGCAGTGGTCGAACCACACACGGAAATGGTAATATTAGTTTTAAGAAGGTTAGTAGAGGTCAGAAAGATAAGAAGTTCAATTTTTAACAGATTCAGTTTTAGATAGAGGGAGGACATGATGTTGGAGACAGCAGACAGACAATCACTGATATTTTGCAGTAATACAGGGGTGATGTCAGAAGACGATGTGTGTAATTGAATGTCATCATCAGCATAGAGATAGTACTGAAAACTGAATCTACTAATAGTTTGCCCAATAGGGGCAGCAAATTGAGAGAAGAGGACCTAGGACTGAACCCTGAGGAACCCCAACCATAAGGGGAAGAGAAGCCAGCAAAAGATACAGTGAAGGAGTGGTCAGAGAGTAGGAGGAGAACCAGGAGAGAGAGGTTTCCTTGAGCCCGATAGAGAGGAGCATAATGAGGAGGAGCTGGTGATCTGTTGCGGGCGGAGGAGGGGGCGCTGCGCTCACCCACTGCTCGGGTCCGGCTGCTGCTGCTGCTCAGTGGTGGCTCGAGCGGTGGGCCGGATCCCGGGGACTCGAGCGGCGTTCCTCGCCCGTGAGTGAAAGGGGGTGGTTTGGTTTAGGGATATTGTCCGTGACGCCACCCACGGTTGTGGTGAGGTTAGTCACACCACCGCTGCTCTGGACAGGGATCCCGGGAGCGGTGACAGGGAGCAGCTTAGATGTTGGTTCTCCCCTCCGTGGGTAGGGGTTGGTTGTCCGGGGCCCGGTGAGGGAGGTAGGGATGGTTGGCAGGCGGGTTACGGGGCCTGGTGAGGTGCAGGGTCACGGGGCAGCGCTGTGCCGCACGGCACAGTGGTACTCACTCAGCCAGTAATTCACACAGAGTCTCTGGTCAAACAAACAGCTGGATGGACGGGTCCCACAGACGGCTGCGGTTGTTCTCCTCCCGGCAGGTTGATGGTGACTGCCTTTCCCTGCACCTGTGTTTTGTGTAACGGTTGCAATGGCTTCCCACCGGTAACCCGCTCCCCAGCTTGGATGGGTGCTGAAGGAGCCCCTTTTGCCCACAGGCTCTGGCCCTGGGAACTGTAGCCTTTGCGGTGACTGTGTTTCCCTTTACGGTTTGAGCTGTTGCCTTTAATCGGGTCTTGGCTACTGGGAAACCCCGGAGGTTCCCTTCGCTAATGGATTTGACCAATTTGCGGCGACTCCAAGCCTGGTCGGGGTCCGTAGGCCCTGCCGAATGGTGCTGGCTTCTCTTTGCTCTCCGATCCGGTACCGCCGGGCTCCGCCTGTCCACGGTCCTTACGGTTCACTCTGATTAGCCTCTCCTGCAGACGGTCACCACCGTCTGCCAACCTTGCTGTTTGTGCCCGGGCTACATACCCGGACACGGTCAGTCTCCTCCTTTACCACTTCACTCTTCAACCTCCCAAACTAATCTCAAAAACTCCTCCCGCCTCCAGGGCTGTGAACTCCTCGGTGAGCGGGACCAACCGCCTGGCCCACCCCCTGGTGTGGACATCAGCCCCTGGAGGAAGGCAACAAGGGTTTTGTATTTGGCTTCGGTGTGCCAAACCCTGTGTACAATCCTCAAGGCACCTTGTTCTATGCAATAGTGCTACAGTGCACCTCATCTTTCATCCTCCAGACACCCACTATCAGCGACTCCTGACTAAGACCCGCGCGGGTCGAAACGTCTGATTGCATAGTCGCAATTCCTTATTTAATAAAATTTGTCACATTTTGCATCACATATATCGAGTGCAGTGAATTCGTTTGGGATTTGATACTAGGGTCTTTGACCCAATTTTCACTTGCACCACCATCATCATAAATCTGAGTGCAGACCATCGTTCTTTCTACCTAACTGCCATGTGTAACAGTAGGGCACTTACAAAAATGTGGCACTTGGTTAAAATCTACTGCACAAGTGCCTCCCTGCATGAGTGCCTTCCCCTTTGCTGTGTCAAAATATATGGGGAGGTTTGTGCTTAAATTCAGGTCTAATTGAACTTGTTAACAATCATTCAACTAATTTAAGATGGCAGGAGGCAATAATATACAAAGACCAATAAATAAGCTTTCAGGCCAACATAAATCATAAAATCATTGAAAAAGTGAGATAACCTTACAGCAACAGGGAACAGACACAGTGAGATGAATGAGATGTGTACCTGAAGAGAAGAATGATAAATGCTACATTCATGTCATGTGTATTTGCAGGGCATTTATACAAATCTGGCACTGATTAAAAAGTACCCCCTGCACAAGTTATATATAGGGAAGTGCTGGACCTGTATAGTCACTCACTGACTTTGTGAATTGATTGATACATGATAATCTGCCATATTAGCACCTTAATAACAAACATTTTTAATCATTTAAACAACTGTTAACATGGAGGGAAATAATAAGCTCCTCAGTGCTATTTTTGATACTGAAACAAAATACTGCATCCAAGGCTTGTGTGTCACAGAAAGTGTGATTCTTGAAATGTAAGATGGGTAAGCCGCATTTTTTGACACCGTAAAGAAAAATTTCTAAAATGTGTGTATTGTAAAAAATATCAATGTTTTGCACACTTTTTTGCTGTATCAAGCCAATATTACACCAGTTCATGTGCACACGTCACTGGAATTCAGCAGTCAGGTACCACCAGTTACCATCCATTTTCCCCTCGTCCGAAAGGTTGAGGTCGCTGGACATTGCTAAGGCTGTCTACTTTATTAACCTGAATCTTCTAAAGGAAATCGGGGATCATCGCCGCGCTTATCACTATTCAATCCAAAAGTTGTTATTCCAAGTCATTTATTTATGGAGCATGAACAAAGTCTACGCGTTTCAAGGATCTCTGCCCCCTTCCTCAGTACAATATAATACTAATGACACGGAAGGTATCTTTTGTGTCATTAGTATTATATTGTCCTGAGGGAGGGGACAGAGACCCCTGAAACACGTAGACTTTGTTCATGCTCCTTAAATAAATAACTTGGAATAACAACTTTTGGATTGAATGGTAACAAGCGCGGCGATGATCCCCGATTTCCTTTAGAAGATTCTGTTCCATTTTATGGGTCCGCAGCTGTCCCCACCAGCGTCTATGCTTCAGCAGGTGTTGTGACTTTTCACAACATCCATAGGTGAGTGCACCCTATAATCCTTTCACTGTTTTTATCAGTTTAGACCCTATGCATCTGTCTTTCCTCCACAGTTTTTTGAATTCCCTACTTTATAAACCTCAAAATGGTTCATTACAGTTCTAGGAGACCTCAAAAACATTAGAAATGTATTTTCTGGGCAATTAGAGGCTTTTTAGAATTGTGAGTCATGGAAAATATATTTAACACCACAAATCAAACCTTTCTGAAAATTCAGAAATCATTCATTCCAGTTAATTGCTCCTGTTTTGACTCGTATTTAATCTTTAAAGAGCTCAGAGGTCTTTCACAAATTTTTTACACTTAAAAAAAAACAAACGGTGACTTCTATTTATTTTTTTAATTTGCAGGAAAAAAAGAATCCAGATACAGAATTTCATGAGAAGAATCTACAGGCGACGATCTTCGACTTATTCACTGCTGGAACAGAGACAACAAGTTTGACTCTAAGATATGGTTTCATTATACTCTTGAAATATCCAGAAATACAAGGTGATCATTTTAATGTAATTTTATATCATTTATTAAGGTTCTCTTAGGGGAGTATGGCAGGAGTAACGGTGACATTTGAGCACTGGTGTCTTTGTGGGTCTAAATTTGTGCCTACTCTGACACAGATTTTGCATTGGAGCCTAAAGGCCCCGTTACACGCAACAACGTATCTAACGATATATCACCGGGGTCACGGATTCCGTGACGCACATCCGTCATCGTTAGCGACGTCGTTGCGTGTGACACCAACGAACGGCCGTTAACGATGGAAAATACTCACCAAATCGTCCATCGTTGACACGTTGTTCCTTTTCAAAAAATCGTTGCTTGCTGAGGACGAAGGTTGTTCGTCGTTCCCGAGGCAGCACACATCGCTACGTGTGACATCTCGGGACTGACGAAATATAGCTTACCTGCGGCCGCTGGCAATGAGGAAGGAAGCAGGTGGGCGGGATGTTACGGCCGCTCATCTCCACCCCTCCGCTTCTATTGGGCCGCTTAGTGACATCGCTGTGATGCCGCATGGACCGCCCCCTTAGAAAGGAGGCGGTTTCTGGCCACAGCGACGTCGCTAGGCAGGTAAGTCCGTGTGATGGCTCCTAACGATATTGTGCGCAGCGATTTGCCGTGACGCACAAATGACGGGGACAGGTTCTTTCACCAGCGACATCGCTAGCAATGTCGCTGAGTGTAAAGCCCCCTTTAGTGCACCATCATATTCCACAGACTTTACACTTTCATTTTTACGTACTATTTAATTACTGCAGTGTTCCTATGTGGTGTTTTTATTCTAGATTATAATCATGAGAAACTATGAAAATTATTAAATTTGCAAACTAGTTTTTACGTGTGTAGTTCTGCTATTAGAGCTTTTGTGTTACATTGTTTACAGTTTGTTTCTAAGGAGATCAACCACATTTCCTCAGTTCTAGATCCTGAGCTGCTGTTATCAGTCCTGCAAAATCAGAAGTCCCTGGCCCCCATTGTTACCTATTTACAGAGCAATTCTCCTACCTTCTGCTTGCATTCCTGGGAGTTTTCAAAGTCCCTGTCATCTCTACATGAAAATATAGTGATAAAAGATTAGACTTTAGAACATGCCACTGTCAGACCTGAACATTTTACAGTAAAACATTCAGCTCAAGAAAAGGATAAAGCTACTAAATAAATATGAGCAAACCCAAGATTTAAAGGCCGCTTTACACGCTACGACATCGCTAATGCGATATTGTTGAAGGTCACGGAATTTGTGACGCACATCCGGCCGCTTTAGCGATGTCGTTGTGTGTGACACCTATGAGCGATTTTGAATCGTGGCAAAAACGCTCATCGGTGATATTCCCCTAATCTCGATTATCGTTGCTGCTGCAGTAACGATGTTGTTCCTCGTTCCTGCGGCAGCACACATTGCTATGTGTGACACCGCAGGAACGAGGAACCTCTCCTTATCTGCGTCCCGCCCACAATGCGGAAGGAAGGAGGTGGATGTTCGTCCCGCTAATCTCCGCCCCTCCGCTTCTATTGGGCAGCCGCTTAGTGACGTCGCTGTGACGCCGAACGAACCGCCCCCTTAGAAAGGAGGCGGTTCGCCCGTCACAGCGACGTCGCTAGGCAGGTAAGTAGTGTGACGGGTCTGGGCGATGTTGTGTCAGACAGTCAGATCTTACCAGCGATGCAGGAACAATACAGGTCGCAGTAGCGACCTGTATAACGATCTCAGCAGTCACTGTGACCCTGTCACACAGTGTCAAACACAGCGATGTGTCCTGCCCAGCAGGACGTCGCCTTTGAAGAAAATGACCTGGACCATTCAGCAACGACTAGCGATCTCACAGCAGGGGCCTGATCGCTGGTAAGTGTCACACATAACGAGATCGCTAACGGGATCGCTACTGCGTCACCAAAATGGTGACTCAGCTGCGATCTTGCTAGCGATCTCGTTATGTGTGACAGTACCTTTAGTCTAGGAGAAGTCACATTCAGATTGTATCTATTTTGTAATTAAAAGTAAACAACAACTGAAGATTGTTTGAAATGTTATAGGCCTATGCTCATTATGTGTCATCAGGAGCGCACAGCTTCCCAGCCTATTCACTTCCTTGTTGCTGGGAGTCTAGTACTCCTGCTTGAGTGACATGTCTCGTTTAGTAGTAGAAATAAGTAGACCCATCGAAATTCGGTTTGGCAGCTTCATCTGGACTTTAGATAAAGTTTGATTTGGGACCTAGACTTGACCTGAAACCCAATAGAAGTCAGTAATTGGGCAGTTCGGATCTCCGTCCACATGCAGCTAGCCATAAACAGTTCACTTCCGAGGCTGGACGGGGTTTTTTCCAATTTCTTTTTTGCTGCACACTACATCCAATCACACTGTTGTTACCCCTAGTGCAAGCCATTCAAACACTGTAAATGGCTTGCACTGGGCCAAGCATTGAGAGTACCCAAACATAGCGATGCTTGTGTAAGTGGTGGTCATATGTAAAGCACTCTAAAGGCCACGTTACACGCTGCAATATCGGTACCGATATCGCTAGCGTGGGTACCCGCCCCCATCGGTTGTGCGACACGGGCAGCGATTTGCCCGTGTCGCACAACCGATGGGGGCGGGTACCCACGCTAGCGATATCGGACCGATATTGCAGCGTGTAACGTGGCCTTTAGAGTGCTTTACATATGACCACCACTTACACAAGCATCGCTATGTTTGGGTACTCTCAATGCTTGGCCCAGTGCAAGCCATTTACAGTGTTTGAATGGCTTGCACTAGGGGTAACAACAGTGTGATTGGATGTAGTGTGCAGCAAAAAAGAAATTGGAAAAAACCCCGTCCAGCCTCGGAAGTGAACTGTTTATGGCTAGCTGCATGTGGACGGAGATCCGAACTGCCCAATTACTGACTTCTATTGGGTTTCAGGTCAAGTCTAGGTCCCAAATCAAACTTTATCTAAAGTCCAGATGAAGCTGCCAAACCGAATTTCGATGGGTCTACTTATTTCTACTACTAAACGAGACATGTCACTCAAGCAGGAGTACTAGACTCCCAGCAACAAGGAAGTGAATAGGCTGGGAAGCTGTGCGCTCCTGATGACACATAATGAGCATAGGCCTATAACATTTCAAACAATCTTCAGTTGTTGTTTACTTTTAATTACAAAATAGATACAATCTGAATGTGACTTCTCCTAGACTAAAGGTACTGTCACACATAACGAGATCGCTAGCGAGATCGCAGCTGAGTCACCATTTTGGTGACGCAGTAGCGATCCCGTTAGCGATCTCGTTATGTGTGACACTTACCAGCGATCAGGCCCCTGCTGTGAGATCGCTAGTCGTTGCTGAATGGTCCAGGTCATTTTCTTCAAAGGCGACGTCCTGCTGGGCAGGACACATCGCTGTGTTTGACACTGTGTGACAGGGTCACAGTGACTGCTGAGATCGTTATACAGGTCGCTACTGCGACCTGTATTGTTCCTGCATCGCTGGTAAGATCTGACTGTCTGACATCTCACCTGCGACCTCCCAGCAACTTACCTGCGATCCCTATCAGGTCGCATCGTTTTCGGGATCGCTGGTAAGGGGTGCTTCACACACAGCGAGCTCGCTGCCGAGATCGCTGCTGAGTCACGCTTTTTGTGACGCAGCAGTGACCTCATTAGCGATCTCGCTGTGTGTGACACTGAGCAGCGATCTGGCCCCTGCTGCGAGATCGCTGCTCGTTACACACAGCCCTGGTTCGTTTTCTTCAAAGCCGCTCTCCTGCTGTGACACACAGATCGCTGTGTGTGACAGCAAGAGAGCGACAAATGAAGCGAGCAGGGAGCAGGAGCCGGCGTCTGACAGCTGAGGTAAGCTGTATCCAAGATAAACATCGGGTAACCAAGGTGGTTACCCGATATTTACCTTAGTTACCAGCCTCTGCAGCTCTCACGCTGCCTGTGCTGCCGGCTCCGGCTCTCTGCACATGTAGCTGCTGTACACATCGGGTTAATTAACCCGATGTGTACAGCAGCTAGGAGAGCAAGGAGCCAGCGCTCAGTGTGCGCGGCTCCCTGCTCTCTGCACATGTAGCTGCATTACACATCGGGTTAATTAACCCGATGTGTACTGTAGCTAGGAGAGCAAGGAGCCAGCGCTCAGTGTGCGCGGCTCCCTGCTCCCTGCTCACACTGGTAACTAATGTAAACATCGGGTAACCATACCCGATGTTTACCTTAGTTACCAGTCTCCGCAGCTTCCAGACGGCGGCTCCGTGCAAGCGCAGCGTCGCTTGCACGTCGCTGCTGGCTGGGGGCTGTTCACTGGTCGCTGGTGAGATCTGCCTGTTTGACAGCTCACCAGCGACCATGTAGCGATGCAGCAGCGATCCTGACCAGGTCAGATCGCTGGTCGGATCGCTGCTGCATCGCTAAGTGTGAAGGTACCCTAAGTCGTTGTGTGTGACTGGGCCTTAAGAAATGTCTTTTGTTCCATTATCATAAATTTCAGAGAAGATCCACAAAGAAATTGACAATGTAATTGGCAAAGATCGCTGTCCATCAATAGAAGACAAGAGTAAAATGCCGTATACAGAAGCCGTAATCCACGAGATCCAGAGATTTGCTGATATTGTCCCGGCAGGAGTGCCACATGCTACCAGCAAGGACACAACCTTCAGAGGATATCACATTCCAAAGGTGCAGTATGCCAGTCTTCTCTATCCTTTGATCATGCTTGCTAACTTTTTATGGGTGGCATCAAGAAGATTGGTAGTGGTGTGAGGAGATCCCTCCACAACGTTTCAGACATAATCACACTCTCTTTTAGGGGTTATGGCCCTCACTGCCCAGTCTCACCCCATTTTTATCTCCCTCCAAGCCTCAGTCACCACCTTTCCAAAACATAGTAAACCTTTTAGGGGCTGAGAGATTTATTAACAATAGTTCGGGAGGTCTCCCCTTTTTTTCTGGAGGTTCCTGGACATATCTCCTCCCCGGAAGTTCCTTCACTTGCTCAGCTGTTGTCAGTTGAGCACTTCCAGGCTGTATTTAATCCCTCTGCTTCCTGGAGAGGTTGCTGTTTATTCTATTGAATTAGGAGCTAGCCAGGGAGCAGAGAGGACGTATTGTTACTACTGCTGAGATCTGCTGTGATTGTTGTAAGTTGTTTCTACTACTTCCTTTTCTTTGTAACCTTACCCGTACTCCTTTGGTTACCCCCTGGTGAAAGTTTTTTGGTGTGTATGAGTTTTTTTTACCAGTTAGTCATTCCATGCTGTTGGGTTCTTAGGATCCTCATCCAGGTCTGTTCCATGGGTGGTGGGAACATAGTCTCAGGGCCAGGACAGGAGAAAAGGGCCATGTTGGAGGCTCGACCCTGACTACCATTAAGTCTACCATCGGGATAAGCCAAGGAGCCCCTGTACCATCCTTATCTCCTCGTTACAAGTTCCCTTTCTCTTTTTTTAGAGCAGTAGCTATTATAAGCAGTGGGGACCTCTCTTTCTCATCTGTAGAGTGTAAGCTCTTATGGTCAGCGGAGTATTCTTTGTCTTCTGTAAAGTGTGAGCTCTTATGGTCTACTCTCTCCCTCTCCCGTTCCCTCTCTCCCTCTCTCCTGTAGTGTGTAAGCACTTAGCATCAGAAGGGTTTTCTGGATTTTCCGGCACTGACTAGACCTCACACATCATTGAAGTCAATGACCAAGTAAAGGAGCTGTGGAGTCTGAAGAGACCCCAGAGCATCTTAAATTTATTTTCAGGTCACATTTGTTCATCACCACTAGAGTAAAGTACGGCACTTCTGAGGTGGTAGAGGGGTGCTTTAGTAGGATCCAAACCCACCACCTTACTGGGAGTGCTCAGATTTATGTCGTTCATCACTATGTCATAGGAATTACCAAACAGACATCACTTTTAACTCTTCAATTTTCCAGATTTACATATTTATACATTTTACTTTCAGGGAAGCTTGGTGTTTCCAGTCTTAACCTCTGTTCTGAAAGACCCCAAACACTTCAAGAACCCAGATGAGTTTGACCCTGGACGTTTCCTTAATGAGAAAGGCGTTGTTAAGAAGAACGATGCATTGATGCCATTCTCAATAGGTAAGAGATTATTACTGTGGCTGTTGAATTTAAGTTTCAATTTATGATAATATGTTGATATGGTTGGTTGACATAAACTGGGTTTAGGAAGACAACCAAAAATATTATCCAATAGTATTTCAGAATCAATTGTCTAGGCATTGTTTACACGCACTGAATTAATATACTATATCTTAGCGTTATCACATGAAACAGTTTAAGACGTGACTAATAGTTTATTTTTGGACTGAGAAATGTGCAGCAGCTCACAACCGTCCTGAGCTATTGTTGTCACATACTGACTACCAGGGTTCTGCCAGGTTCACACGAACCCCCGGCGAGCGTCGCAGCACACAGGGCACACGTTACAATGGTAGGCCCTGGCACTAGGGAAAGGGGAGTTGGGTCACCTCCTGACCTCAACTGAGGCTGATCAATGCACTCCCTAATGTCCCTATATGGGTTCTTTCACTCTATTGCCGATAACCTACCTATCCCTGTCTGTCCATGGACTCAGCCTTGTATAGTGAACAGGGCAGCGGGGACGCTAGTCCCGCTCTAGACTAAAAACAGGGGTAAAATAAACACCAATCATGCAAAGCAATCCAAACAACAAGGCTTAATAATGAGGAATAGACTAGAGGGGAAAAACCAAAGAGGGCTAAGGAAGGGGAAAACGGCACAGATTTTACCCAGCAAATGTTCTCTGAACGGCCTCCTGGTCCTCAGCTCACAGGTCCCTCTAGAGGCAAGTGAAGCAGAAACTATCACCAGCAATTACCTGAGCTAGGAGGGAAGTCTTTATAGTAGAGGTAATTAGCAATAGAGAACAGCTGCCTATAGCTTTCATTCAGAGATTCAGGAACCAGAGGATCTACTTAACCCTAGAAGCACTGGATAAAGGAAAATCTGCACAGCCTGTAGTAACAACCTGAGCATGTGTGTATGAAGCCCTGCTCTGTGATCTCCCGACACCATAGAACGGACGACTCTCTATTGTGGTGCCCTCATGACAATTTTTTATTGTAGAGAAGTGCTTATCTGACTTGCCATAACTTGAGACCAGGCTTATCAACTTGATTTTGCACTTATCCTGGACAGCTTATCCAACAATCACAAACAATTAATTTTTTTTACTCCAACATTGGTAAATAATTACAATCATCCATTGTAAATTATTGACAATAAATTGAGATTTTTGTCATTTCAGCAAATAATGCTAAGTTTTCCAAACATGAACATTTTTCTCCAAAAGCTTTTATTGGGTGCCAATAACTAACTGAGCATTACTTACTTGCTCCATTGCTTTATTTTCTCCAGCTTTGGCTCTTCCCTTCTGCCTTCGATGATCGCTTACAGGCTGTAGTAAATGTCCCAGCTTCAGCCAATCATTGGGCCCAGCGGCTTTGCCGATTTTGACGGCACAAGAAGCAGAGCTTAATGCTTGGCTGCAGCAGTGAAGCGTGATGTCATCATGACATCACACCTGCAGCCTGTGAACTATGACCAGAGGAAGCAGTGAATACCGGAGCTGGACGGCAGCAAGTGTTCAGTTCTCCAATTGGGAAAATTGAATATTAAATTCTGACCATTGGCTTATGGCGGAAAAGAAATAGGAATCCAGCCCATCCTCTGTTAAATCACATAAAAGGCAATTAAAAATATTAATTTACTAAATGATACAACCCCTTTAACCTGACTTCTTATTGTGTACTCTCATTCTGTGATTTCAGGCAAACGCCTGTGTGCGGGAGAAGGGCTGGCTCGCATGGAGCTCTTCATCTTTCTAACCACAATACTGCAGAAATTCACCCTGGAGCCCACCGTAGACAGAAGGACCCTGAGTATAAGACCCGAGCCCAACACCAATGCTACAAGACCCCAGGCATACCTCATGAAGGCCGTCCCTCGTTTCTGAGCAGAAAATGAAATTCTCGCCTAAAGGAAACCTTTAACTTAGAAAATAAGACTGATCTAATATTATTGGATATAAATTGAAATAAACATTACAAAGATTGTGTGGAAAAATTGAAATATATATATTTTTGTTCCATTTTTTTATTTTTAGCATAAGCCATACCTGTATAATTGTATAAAATATCATATAACTCAAAATCTGTAATCATCAGCGAAGGGTGAGCATGACTTGACCCTACGTGTGTCGCTGTGGCAGCTTCATCAGGGGAACACAGGTCTGTCTGCCCCTGATGAAGCTTCCACAGTGACACATGTAGGGTCAGGTCAGGTTACTCTTTGCACTATGCCTGCCATTAACTGATAAGGAGATTATTGTATTTTCTCTGTACTACCATGCTTTATGTGCTGCTACTACTTCATGGCCTTACATATAATCATTTGTTTGCTGGCGTCTAACTAGTTTTGGGTCAGGCCACTTACTGCACCATGCCTGCTATGAATTGTTAGGGAGATAATTGTTTTATTGCTGTTTGCTATCACACTTTATTTGCTTAATGCTATTCATGTTATTAGAGTTAACCTCTTGAGTACCAGCCTCAAACCCATTGTTGGTGTTCCATTAGCCTCAGGTACACGTGTGTGTGTGTGTGTGTGTGTTTGTATGTGTATATATATATATATATATATATATATATATATATATATATATATATATATTGTACTGTTAACTTGATTGAGAGGTTGGTTGGCTGAGTCATTTAGCACTTGATTATCATTGTAATTGGTTTGGCGTAGTTATGTGTTTTTTACATGTTTATAATTATGCACCTAATAAATATTTCTAGTAATAATTATTTCGTTATCGAGTGAGTGCTTAATTTATGCTGAACACTTTTATTCTCTTAGCCTCTATCCAGGAGACACATGATCCCACATGATCGGACACTCCAAGGAGCTATTTCCCTTTCCATTTACGGCTTCTTCTGGCCTCTCTTAGAGAATCATAAAACAAGGGAAGTGCGGAATATGCCCTTGGACACACAGAATACAATAAAATAAGTCTCGAAATTGATAATATGACATATAAAGACAAGTACATGACTTCAAGATCCCAAAGGTGCTCCAGCTGTACCCTAGGAGACTCAAACCTACCCGACGATGGAGGTTAAGCATCCTAAGGAGCAACCGGTGGTCCTCCGTGTTCTAAGGTGGCTAGCCCTATCTTTCCCTTTGCCTACGAAACTGGATCACTGGTTTATGATCCTTGGATAATGACAGAATCCAGGGCTACAGAAGAAAAGATACAACACAGATAAGCAATAGCCTGCTGGCTATAAAGTGCCAGCTGACAACAGAATGCCTCAACGCGTATCACCCCCTCATTAATCATTCCGGGGTAAGGGTACGAAGGTAACAGGCTCAACAGGAGGCAGAGGGTCAGATGCTAACATTGATGTCCAAAGATTTAGATATGGTCCACCACACCTGGGTTCCAGTTTATGCCTGCAACATGATAGTAGTGGACCCTTATGATTGTAAGTGATGGATTCATGCCATTCTCTACAGGTGATTATGGCAAAATTATCTATAAACTATGATTTTAAGCTTCAAATTAATTGGATTTTAACAGATTCAAATTTGCTTTTTGAGATGGCTGGTGGATGTAGGCTGGGGTTAGGAAGACCAAACTGGGAACGATGGGAGCCACTAAATTCTATGATTGGTTCTCACTGGGCGTAAAATCATGGTGTTCAGTGACCATGGCTCCGCCCACCCAAACCACTCCCTGCCAACTCTATAATTTCATTGGTTAGCTGCAAGTAGGAGGGGTAGGGTCATAGGTGGGCGGGGTTTCAGTTACTTACTTTCATCTTAAATGTTTGTTTATCTATGATGAACATAGATGTTTCTTTTTGGTGAGCGGACCCAAGTGATCCAGATCACCAAAAAGAGCCAGACTGCCCATCACAACTGCCATTGGCTTACTCTGCTGTGCCTATAAAGAACTTTGTGTCTGAAAATGAGATGTAAACCTATATGAGTATATTACATAGGGTAAATGAAGCATTGCATGTCGACTGTAATTACTTTTCACTATGGATTACTGCTAAACCTTTAGATGACCTTCCCTTCTTACAAGTGCATCTCAATAAATTAGAATATCATCAAAAAGTTAATTTATTTCAGTAATGCAATACAAAAAGTAAACAAATATATTATATAGAGTCATTACACACAGAGGGATCTATTCCTATATGTTATATAGAGTCATTACACACAGGCATCAATTCCTATATATTATATAGTCATTACACACAGAGGGATCTATTCCTCTATATTATATAGAGTCATTACACACAGAGGGATCTATTCCTCTATATTATATAGAGTCATTACACACAGAGGGATCTATTCCTATATATTATATAGAGTCATTACACACAGAGGGATCTATTCCTCTATATTATATAGAGTCATTACACACAGAGGGATCTATTCCTCTATATTATATAGAGTCATTACACACAGAGGGATCTATTCCTATATATTATATAGAGTCATTACACACAGAGGGATCCATTCCTATATATTATATAGAGTCATTACACACAGAGGGATCTATTCCTATATATTATATAGAGTCATTACACACAGAGGGATCTATTCCTATATATTATATAGAGTTATTACACACAGAGGGATCTATTTCAAGTGTTTATTTTTGTTACTGTTGATGATTATGACTTACAGCCAATGAAAACCCAAAAGTCATTATCTCAGAAAATTATTGTAGCACCCCTGAGGTTCCAGGTGCCAAAAAATGTAACCTGTGGAAACCCAAACCCCGGAAAATCTGTGCCAGTCAACACACCAGCACCCTCAGGCCACATACACCACCCCAATTCCAGCCTGGGAGACTGCCTAGTAACAAGTAAAAGGGATGGGCACTTACTGGATAGTTGCCATTCAATCTGCAGGGAGAGACCCAGTGAGGGGGAGAGGCCAGTGGTCAGTTGGGAAGTTGGCGGGAGGAAGTAGAGTGTGAGGAGAGGTGGAAGTGTGAGGAGGAGTTGAGAGGAGAATGAAGGAGGTGAGTAAAAGTACAGAAAGAAAGGGAAGACCTGAAGTAACAACGGAGCTCTGTAACAGGAGTGAGGGACTGTAGAGTACGGAACCAGGACTCCAGGCACCGTGGGATACCTGTGTAAGTCTGGAACCAAGGCTCACAGAACTCAGCACAAGGCGGGGTGCAGATCCTAGGACAGCAGGACACTTTATGGTCAACTGCTAATTCTGCCAGGTGAGGGGATCTTCAGGGTCCTTCACCACCCATAGAGTCTGAAGCATCAGCAGCAAAGAGGGGACTGGGGACTGAACCCCTTAAATAGTCCAGGCTGCCTGCAATAGGACCAAGACTGAAAAGAAGGGACTCCCAAGAAGCCCTAGGCCACAGGAGCCCATCAACAACAAATGTGCATGGGGACAGCTAACCAAGGTCACTGCTGGCATGGAGAACAAGGGGAGCGAGAACACCTGTAACCGGCACCAGCGGGTCCAGGTACCAGCCTCGAGTAAAAGGCAAGTTGAAACTGCAATACCGGTGTGGACTGTTTCCTTCTTGCTTCCGCACATATACACTGACTGTCCCCTACCATTACCCTCATCATTTACTGTTGAGGCCTGTCCCTGCTTGTGGAGGACCCAAAACACCTAAGCTGCATTACTCCACCAGCAGCGGCGGCGTCAATAATATGGCCGCACACCGCAAGTGGCATAGTCGAGAACTCTTTTATTTTTATTCCCTTTTTATGTTTCACCCATTTTTCATCGGACCGACCCCCAGGGTCACGGAACCGGGCCTCAGCCGCGACCACGACTATTCCCCCCCTGTGCACCACACGCCCGGGACCGAGTACCCCACAGCCCCTGGGGCGGTGTCACATTATAATATTATATAAGCCCAACTGAAAAAATGATTTTACACTCAGAAATGTTGGCTTACTGAAAAGTCTGTACAGTAAATGCCTCAACACTTGGTCGGGGCTCCTTTTGCATGAATTACTGCATCAATGTGGCGTGGCATGGAGGTGATCAGCCTGTGGCACTGCTGAGGTGTGATGGAAGCCCAGGTTGCTTTGATAGTAGCCTTCAGCTCGTCTGCATTGTTGGCTCTGGTGTCTCATAGATTCTCTATGGGGTTTAGGTCAGGGGAGCTTGCTGGCCAATCAAGCACAGTGATACTGTGGTTAGTAAACCAGGTGTTGGTACTTTTGGCAGTGTGGACAGGTGCCAATTCCTGCCGGAAAATGAAATTTCCATCTCCAAAAAGGTTGTCGGCAGAGGGAAGCATGAAGTGCTCTAAAATTTCCTGGTAAATGGCTGCGCTGACTTTGGTCTTGATAAAACACAGTGGAGCTACACACGCTGATGACATGGCTCCCAAACCATCACTGATTGTGGAAACTTCACACTGGACCTCAAGCAGCTTGGATTGTGTGTTACGGGGCTGCCTGGTATTATAACTAATTACGAGTAACAGGCAGTCAGGGCCCACCGTGTAACTGCTGCTAGTGATAGCAGAAAAGGGTGTCTGTACCACATAAGTAGTACTTGTTCCTGTTACTTCACAGAAACACTAGGACTAGTACGACACACCCTGTTTAACTCACAGCGAGTACCGTATTAGCATAAACTAATATGTGATAGCAAATAAATAAGTTAGGGCGACTACCCCATACAAATAGGAAATACCTCTGTTACTTCACAGAAGCTAGTAAATTAACAAAGCATAAACAATGCTCCTAGGTAAGGAGAGAATGCACAGGTCTCCTGTTAATGGTCACAGGCAAACCTAAGAACTAACCTCAATTATGCTCATAGAGGAAGTGTAATATGACAGCTGATAACAGAGAGCAATAGCTTTCTCTGAAATGGCTCAAGTGCAAGTCCCTGTCCAAGCCCCGTGTGCTAACCGCGCTATAAGGAGCCAGGGAACTCTCTATGCTACCCACAGAAAGTAAACAGGAGTGAAGGGGGAGAAGTTCCTACCTAGCCCGACTCCCCTAAAGCATGGGAAGCAGGTATATTATGCAGACTCGCATGGAGCGTCTACTCCCACACAAGCACATGTAGCGACTGAGCACCGAGAGGTTGGCTCCAGGGCCCTTTATAAACTTGGCACCGCCCACAAGATGGAGAATAATTAACAGGAACGACCCTGGGCCAATAGTAACGAGCAATGACAGAAGTGACGTCACCCTTGGCCAATCATGTAATGCCACGTCACATGCCGAGGACCATGTGGTCCCCGCATCATCTGTGACATCACACAGGGCCAATCATGTAATGCCACGTCACATGCCGAGGACCATGTGATCCCCGCATCATCTGAGACATCACCCACGGCCAATTATGTAATGCCACATCACAGACATGCTCAAAACAGAGTACACACTTAGCCTCAGAAATGACTAAGTCCGTGAGCATGCTCAGTAGCTCAAAATTGGGACTTAGACTCAGGAAGCTAAGAAGTTCCAAACGACTGGAACGACGCAGAAGAGGAAGAAGGGGAACGTGGAGCAACAGACCCAGGAGCCGTAACAGTGTGGCCTCTCCACTCTTCCTCCAGACTCTGGGACCGTGATTTCCAAATGAAATGCAAAATTTACTTTCATCAGAAAATAACACCTTGCACCATCGAGAACAGTCCAGTTCTTGTTAGCCTTGGCCCAGGTAAGACGCTTTTGGCGTTGCCTATTGGTCATGAGTGGCTTGATACAAGCAATGCTTCACTTGTAGCCCATGTCCTGAATACGTCTGTGTGTGGGGGCTCTTGAAGCACTGACTCCAGCAGCAGTCCACTTCTTGTGAATCTTCCCCAAATGTTTGAATGGGCTTTTATTAACAATCCTATCAAAGCTGTGGTTATCCCGGTTGCTTGTGCACCTTTTTCTACCACACTTTTTCCTTCCACTCAACTTTCCATTAATATGCTTGGATACAGCAATCTGTGAACAGACAGCTTCTTTAGCAATGACCTTTTGTGGCTCACCCTCCTTGTGGAGTGTGTCAATGAGTGCCTTCTGAACATCTGTCAAGTCAGCAGTCTTACCCATAATTGTGTAGCCTACTTAGCCAGACTAAGTGACCATTTTAAATGCTTAGGAAGCCTTTGCAGGTCTTTTGTGGCAATTATTCTAATTTTCTGAGATAATGACTTTGGGGTTTTCATTGGCTGACCCTGTCATACAATGTACAGTGTCAGTGTGCATCTTGTATAACAGTGTAAATTTGGTGTCCTTTAAATAACACAGCACACAGCCATTAATGTCTAAACTGCTGGCAACAAAAGTGAGTACACTCCTAGGTGAAAATGGACGGATTGTGCCCAATTTGTCCATATTTTGTGCAGCCACCATTGTTTTCAAGCATTGTCTTAAATCTCTTGGACATGGAGTTCACTAGCACTTCACAAAAGCCACTCGACTCCTCTTCCATCCTCCATGACAACATCATCTATGAGACCTTGCTCCAACTCCACCTTCCGTTTGAGAAGGCCCCACAGATGCTCAGTAGTCTTTAGGTCTGGAGACATGCTTGGCTAGTCCAGCACCATTACCTTCAGTTTCTTTAGCAAGGCAGTGGTGGTCTTGGAGTTGTGTTTGGGGTCAGTGTCATGTTGGAATACTGCCCTGTGGCCCAGTTTCCAGAAGGAAGGGATCACAATCTTTTTCAGTGTGTCACAGTACCTATTGACCTTCATGGTTCCCTTAATGAACTGTAGCTCCCCACAACCAGGAAGCACTCATGAAGCCCCAAATCATGTTACTACCACCACCATGCTTGACTGTAGATGTGACGCCCTGGCAAAACCAAGTAGTCACAGATGAGTGTACCCCCCACCAAGGGTACAGGAATCGCCTCCTCCTTGGGAATTTACACCACACTTCCCACACAGATATTCACCAGCCAATAAGGCCCTACTCACCTCCTCCCCAGGAAAATGGGAGGGATCGAGAGGAGCTTAGGAAGTGCAGAGAGCGGTTAAGTTTCAGTTTTGTGCTGTAGTCAGTGGAGAGCTGAGAGGAGAAAGTTGGAGCTCCCTGGACAAGCTGGAATTCGGGGTTGGAGCCCTGGACTACCGGACTAGGTGGCAGTGAGGGCCACAGGTGACGGAGATCCGGTCGCGGGGAACCTGAGGCTGGCCGGGGCAGGGTTGTAGCCCGCCGGTGCCGAGAGAGGGGATCCGGTCTGGAGGGCGTTCAAGCGAACTATTCCAAACAAGAAAGAGACAGACAGAGAGTGTGGAAGGAAGGGCCCCTGGCTGTATATATGTGTATGGACCCGAAGACACCCGCCAAAGGTGACCGGCCATTGGCAATTTGGTTTACAATACAGACTGTGTGCGTTCACTGACCCTCCACATCAGCACAGCCTCATCCAGCACAACGACAACCGAACTGTTAGTTTCCTGCTCCCTGCAACCTTTCACATTACCCTGAGCCCCGGGACTACACCTCCCCTACCCATGGAGGGGATCCCATCTTGCTGCCCCCTGCTCCATCAGCCCTGGATGCCCAATCAACAGGTAGCGGCGGTGCCACCATCCCATCACCGCAACCCATGGGTGGCGTCAAAGACAATCTCCCCTGTAAATATCCCCTTTTCACTCGTGGGCGATGGACGACTGCACGAGCCCCGGATCCGGCTGTCACTCGAACCACTGCCACTGCTCGGATCCGAGTGCCTCGAGCTGCTCCCCCCCGGTTGTGATCTGTCCCCCGCCCGCGACATAGACAGGACACACTTGTTTTTGTACTTCTTACTTAGTTGCCGCCACACACATGTAATCTAGCTCAGGGTGGTAAACATGGGCGAGATATGCTTCATTATTACCCAGGCACGCTACAGAAAATTGTGGACTCTGGGTGTTTGTGTGTGTAGTGCTACTGTAGCTACTGTGGACACCTTCAGTTTCAAACCTGGACAGCATCAGACCTTTGTCCCAAGGATAAATAAGCTAGACAAGTTTGCAAAAACAAAGTTCTCTTTACTTTGTACCTTTACTCAGGTGCAAATGGTAGCAGGTAGTGCACTTGAAGTGATCTTCTGCATAATACAGAAGCATATGGTTTCGAGCAACAGCACTTCACTTGTGAATGTTACACCGGCAGAACAAATACAGTGAACCTACATCCTCCTGATACAGGGACATACAAGGTCAATGTGTTATGCTGTGAACCCTGTACCCAGACTTTTGGCTGTGATCCCTTACAAGTGCGGCTCCTAGAGCCGCTTCCCTTTTCTTGTGTTCTCAATTGGGTAGATGCTGTTTCCTTCCTAATATTCCCCAACTGGCCAACACTTTACTCACTCCGAAACAAGTCTCTTCCTAGCCGGTATCACCCCCTTGACTGTATGGTAGATCTCTGTCACCACTAAAGGTTCCTTGCTGGACTTGTTCCCTTGTCTTACACACAACACTTGTCTTCTCTCTGAAAATGACTTACTAAAAGCCAGTCTAATTTTTATGCAGTGTATGGCGTATTGTCTGAGCACTAACAGGCGGATCCGACACCCCTGTAACCTCTGTTGTCAATACTGGCAGTACACATACGTCTGTTTTGAAAGACAACCTCTAAGTATGACACTGAGCATGTGCACTCAACCTCTTTGGTTGACCATGGTGAGACTTGTTCTGAGTGGAACCTGTCTGGTTAAACCGCTGTATGGTCTTGGCCACCGTCCAGCTCAGTTTCAGGCTGTTTGCAATCTTCTTATAGCCTCAGCCATATTTATGTAGAACAACAATTCTTTTTTTCAGATCCTCAGAGAATTCTTTGCCATGAGGAGCCATGTTGAACTTCAGTGACCAGTATGAGAGACTGTGTGAGGGATAACACCAAATGTAACACCCCTGCCCCCCCATTCACACCTGACACCTTGTAACACTAAAGAGTCACATGACTCAGGGGAGGAAAAATGGCTAATTGCGCACAATTTGGCCATTTTGTATTATTTATTTATTTATTTAATTTATTTATTTATTTATTTAATTTGGCCATTTATGGTGTAATCACTTTTGTTGCCAGCGGTTTAGACATTAATGGTTGTGTGTTGAGTTATTTAGAGGACACCAAATTTACCCTGTTATCCAAGCTGCGCACTGACACTGTACATGGTATGACAGTGTCCCATGAGAAGATATAAAATATTTTCAAAAATGGGAGGGGTGTACTCACTATACATACTTTATTTATTATACTGTCATACCACAATACTCATGTGTGCAGTATAATTTGCAACTTATCTAATCATTTTTATGTTAATTAAAATATTGAACTATAAAATGTCCTCTGTCCTGTATGTTGTATGTAATTTTCTTGTATTTCTTGATTTTTAATTTTTATTGAGACTTGTATGATAACTGCCACACTATACAATGGAGCTGTATAACGTAGGCTATGTTCACATCTGTATTGGAAGCTTTGTTAAGATATGTATTTTTTTTGTCTGCGCCATTGTTAAAAATCTCCATTTTCAATATTGTTTACTGTTTGTTTCCTAGGTTACCGACCTCCTGTGCAGCCTATCAGAGGTTTCTGGTCTTCCAGGAAATTATCGCACCTGTAAGATCCCCTATGCTCTCCAACCCATTGGGCATACAGCTATCAATGCTGTTCCCAAACACTGCTCCCATGGCCTCTTTTTCACTTCCTGGGCTCCTCATTATTGCTCATCCATATTCACTGCTTTCCCCACCCACCGGCCATCCCAGTGTCTGTGACTGGTTGCAGTCAGACACGCCCCAGCCTGTGTGACAGTGTCTGACTGCAACCAATCACAGACAAAAAGGCTGAATGCACTTCCAAAACTGCAATGTAAACAGGTGCACAATGTAAAATTACAAAAAAAGAGACAGTTGCACTCTGAAATGCTAAAGCATGAAGACCATGTATGTAAGAATATAGATATGCATTACTGCTAAAGGAAATCTAAGTTAAAAAGTCTCTTGTTTTGCAACCAATCACAGGCGCTGTTTGTGGGTGAGTATCGTGATATAAAAAGAAATAAAACATTTGGCACAGGGTTCCCCATATTATGATTCCCAGCACAGATAAAGCATATAGCTACAGGCTGCAGCCCCCAGCCATGTAACTTTCTTGGTTGTGTATAAAAATAAGAGGAAATGCATGTAGCTTTTTTTAAATTATTTAAATAAATCATTTTTAAAAACCAACATGCGGTCACCCCCAATTTTGATACCCAGCCATGATAAAGCCTGCCAGCTGGGGTCTGGTTTTCCCAGCCTGGCGAGGTCCATGCTTATTTGGCCACCCCCAGCCTAAAAATAGCAGCTTGCAGCCACCCAGGATTGTCGTATTCATTAGATGCGACAATCCCAACACTTTACGCAGCTCTTCCCGGTTGCCCTGGTGTGGTGGCAATCAGGGTAATAAGGGGTCAATAACAGCCCATAGCTGCCAGTATGCCATAGATTAGTAATGGGAGGCTTCTATGAGACCCCCCATTACTAATATGTAAGTGAAAGTAAATAAATACAAACACCAAAAAATCCTTTATTTGAAATAAAAGACAAAAAAACTACCCTCTTTCACCAATGTGTTAAACCCCCAAACACCCCTGCAGGTCCGACCTAATCCACACGAGGTCCCACAATGATTTCAGCTCTGCTACATATCTGAAGTCACAGAGCACGATCATGGTACATGACCGAATGCTGTGAGGTTCAGGCAGAGAATGAGTGAGCCACGTGATCAGCGATGATGACACTCTGGTTATTTGAAGTCACAGCGGGAGGTTTCCACAGTCCTCCACCTGTGACAGCAGGGTAGCAGGAGAGTGCACTGCAATTTTCCCCCATGGGGGTAACTGCTCTGAGAGGAGTGGGTATCATGTCTGAATAATCATAGCACTTCACCTAGTAATAATCATTTGTAACCAATCCAGCACAAAGCACCATCTCATATCTGTGAATGATGGGAGCCGGCTGTCAACTGAGGACCACTTGCAGTTTCTGATTGACTCTCATTGGTGGTAAAATTCCCATACAAATCAACACCCCGGTTTTCACTGTATCGTACTTGAGTGATTTTTCCATAATGCTTGTGAAGACATGTTTAATGTGGATACATATGGCATCCAAAAGAATCAACTCTTTGGCGATTGGAGCCAAATGATTCTTCTCATCAAAAAGAACTGGACAGACTATCACTAACCCTGACATCATGCCAAGCTGAGATTGTCCGCTTAGTAAGCATTAAGAGCAGATGTATTGTGTAATACAGCTGTCCGTAACTGAACCTTACACTCGCCCAACCTGTTCTCACTGATTACATGTAGGTACATCACCCTCTACCTGACCCAATATAAACACACAGGAAACCGTAAAGACTGAGCTTTAATCACCGGGGCTCGGGATGACTCTGAACATCGCAGCTACACTTCTCCTGGCTACTGGGGTCACTATCCTCATTTATTTCATTAAATGGTGGGGTAGGGTCAAACAGAAGGACCTGCCCCCAGGACCTACACCTCTCCCATTTTTGGGTAATATGTTGCAGATCAGCACCTTAGAAATGCCACAGTCATTTATTAAGGTAAGAACACTTATTTGTAATCTTACTTTTTATATGGAACTGGATATATAGTGATTCCTACAGCAACTTTATTGTGGAACTGATGGTACAGTACAGAGAAATCCAGGAACCAGATGTGCTACTTTTAGTCACCTTATTAGTTCAGAAAATTACAACATTTCAACCATGCAGGACCTTTATCAAGCCTTAGAAAAAGAGACATGCATGTCTGTCTTTTTCTATGGCTTGATGAAGGCCCTGCGAGGCTGAAACATTGTGGCTTTTTTGCTCTAATAAAGTTACTGAAAGGAGGATGTCTTGCGCCCTTAGGCTATGTGCGCACTAGGCCGTTTTACCCTCGGATTTACCCGCGGATTTGCTGCGGAAATTTCTTGAGAAATGTCTGCAATCTTTGTGCAAATAAGGAATAACGTTTGGAACACCATTCTAAGTCTGAACTGGGTGCAAAAACCTAAAAAAACATCACTATGGGGAGATAAGGTATGCACACCAGTGACTATGTAAGGGGAATACATGAAATAGCAGAAACTGCTGTGTGAATACTGACTTGAAAAATCCAATAGCTATATGCAAGAGTGAATATGTGAAAAATGGAATCTGCATTACTGCCATGAACATATGAATCAAGAGAAATTTAGCTACTGAATTGATCAATGCAATAGAGCCCCAACACTACGCCAAAGTATTTCTCTACGTTGGGGTCCCTAGCTTGTGTGTGTCCAATCATGCAGTTATTCCTTATTTGTTAGTAGCTTTTCGTTTGTGAACCCTCCCCAACCACACCTATTGCCAATCCACATTATACGCATATATAGCCTGGGTCTCAGCTTCCCATACACGGTAAGTTTTTTAACTGCATGAGAGGACACACACAAGCTAGGGACCCCAACGTAGAGAAATACTTTGGCGTAGTGTTGGGGCTCTATTGCATTGATCAATTCAGTAGCTAAATTTCTCTTGATTCATATGTTCATGGCAGTAATGCAGATTCCATTTTTCACATTTTCACTCTTGCATATAGCTATTGGATTTTTCAAGTCAGTATTCACACAGCAGTTTCTGCTATTTCATGTATTCCCCTTACATAGTCACTGGTGTGCATACCTTATCTCCCCATTGCAATCTTTGTGCAGACATTTCCCAGCAAATCCTATGAGAAAAGAAAATAGCTGTGCGCACGCTGCGGATTTTTCTCAAGAAATTTCCTTGAAGATTTTCTTGAGAAAATTTCTTGAGAAAATGAGGATGTCAATTCTTTTCCGCAGGTACCTGCGAATTTCTGCAGTACAGCCTGCAAAATCCGCAGGGAACAACCTGCGGGAAAAACGTGGCAAATTCGCGGCAAATCCGCATGCGGATTTACCGCGGATTTGGTGCAGATTTTTTCTGGAGGTCCGGAAATCTTCCACTCCCAGAAGTTTCTCAAGAAATTTTCTTGAGAAACTTCACATTTCTAGTGCGCACAAAGCCTTATTCCATGATTTTTCTGCATTGTTACAGCCTTGTGGAGGGTTGCACCAAGTGTACATGAACAACAGAGTGGTACACGGGACTCATCTACTGCAGAAACTGATGGTACAGTAGATTCAGAGTAAAGGTGGTGTCACACACAGCGACAACGACATCGCTGCTAAGTTGGCATTTTCTGTGACGTAGCAACGACCTCAACAGCGACGTCGCTGTGTGTAACACATAACAACGATCAGACCCCTGCTGCAAAATCGCTGCTTGCTCCTGAATGTTCCAGGTCATTTTTTGATCGCTGCTATCCCGCTGCGCCATGATAATAAGCTCAGCATCCTTGTGTTTGACACCGCAGCAGTGACGTGACGACGCTGAAGGCAGTGACGTAGGACTGAAGGCAGGACAAGGGCGTGTTTTTGCGGTGTATTTTGCAACGTCCCTACTGTGAAGATGTAATTTACCCTCTCACTGTATATGCTGTGATACTATGTCTTGATATGTATATTTCCCTGGTTGTATTAGTTGTAATTCATGTATTTTCTTGGGGGAGCTACTGGTCTCAATGTGTCTCTCTCATACAATCACAGTCTTGGCATCTAATGTGATTATGTAAATAGCCTGTCCTCTTCTTTCCAGAGTTGTGTATCTAATCTGTAATTGCATTGGCCAGTGAAGGAATAGTCATTGTTCTGCACAGCAGGGGATCCCTTCATCTACTGTGGCTGGCAGACATATTGGAGCCCTGTGATGGACCAAACCATTGATGATAGGATGTGTGACCCCTACCCCCTGAACATGGTGGGCTGGTCAAGGAGCACAGACAATGCATTTCCCTTTTTGTAACTTCAGAGTGAGCTGAACCTAAAGAGAAGAAGGACCTCCCAGCCTGGGTGGCTGTGGACACGGACGGAGCTAGGCCTGTGTGGCGGCCCGTGGGATTGTGTGGAACTCTTTGGACTACTGTAAGGACGATTGCTTTGTTATCCGGTCCGAGGATTGTCGGGAAGGGCCCCCGAATCTGTTTTACGTGGACTTATCGTGTTCTGTTCCAGTGTTCTTGTGAATAAACCTGTTGGATCGTCCCTCAGCCTCGTCCATCCTTTGCTCTGTTGTACACCCACGTCACAAACTGGTTGGCAGCGCTGGGATCAGAGCAGAAGGAATGGAGGACAATGGCTCAACATCAGGAACCAGCACTGCAGAGTACAAGACCTGGACTTTGGGGAGCCTGCAATCAAAGGCCCGTGAAGTAGGAGTTCGTTTCAAAGGACTCTCCAAGGAGCAGCTGATTGAGGCGCTAGAAGGAGTCTGCTCGCAAAATGACGTGGAGGAAGGATCCTCACAGCAAACAGAAGAAAGACGGGAGCTGGAGGTAAATACCCAAAAAAGTCAATGGGTTGTGTGGTATGAGGAGGAGATGGCACTGCTTGGAGATGAGGCCACCATAGAAGATAAGAGGGAGGCTATTCGCGGAGCTAAGGAGAGGGCATTGCTGGAGAGGAGATTTGCTGTGGAAGCAGCTAGAGGCTCCAGGCAAACTTTAACCACAGCACCAACTATGAGGGAATTCTCCAGAGTGTCCCGCAAGGACTTTAAGCCATTTAATGAAGCTGCAGGTGACATTGAGGGCTTCTTTCAGGACTTTGAGCATCAGTGCCGATTAATGGAAGTCCCAGAAAGAGAGCGAGTCAGACACCTGGTGGGCCTCTTGGAGGGTGGAGCTGCCGACGCCTATAGAGCTATGGACCCTCAGTGGAATTGTGAGTATGGGGAGATAAAACAGACCATTCTGGAACATTATGCCGTGACCCCAGATACTTATAGGACTAAGTTCCGTACATTAGCCTGTGATGGAGAAGTGTCTTTCAAGATGTTTGCCCACAGACTGAAACAAGTATGCCATCGCTGGCTGGAGGGAGAGGGGGCCTTAACTTGGCAGACCTTCCTCCAGGTCATCCTAAAAGAACAATTCTTTGCCCAGTGCCCCGCTGAGATCCGGGAATGGGTGCGTGAGAGAAAACCAGCGACAGTGGAGGAAGCTGCTGCTCTAGTTGATGAGGTGCTCACTATCAAGCCTCAGTGGAGGGTTCTGTTGGAGGATGGAGAGACGCCTAACAGCTCCACAACACTGGATGCCCCCAGTTATTCTGTCCCCATTGTTCCCCGTTCCTCTAAGCCACCACATGTTGATACCCGTGTTAATGTGCCTCCAGTTGCTTCTACTGCACTTTCTGGAAAACGCCGGGGAGAGGAAGTAACAGAGCGCAGGTGTTATGTTTGTAGGCATCCCGGGCATTTGCAGGCCTCATGCCCAGCCAGCCCATGGAGGAATCATCCTCAAACCCCTACAGCACCTTCAGGTGGGAGCCGGCCTCCAAGTTCCCCTACCCCTTACCCAAGAGGACGCCTTGGATGGAGGGAGACCCAGCTCAGATGCTATCAATGTGGACAGCCAGGGCATCGGCAAGTCTCCTGCCCAGCTGTTCAAATGAGGACTGATCCTGCACCCAATCGGATTGTTAATTATTTACAGCCCAGTGCCATGGAGGAAGATGTGGCACCGCTATGTGAGGACTGGCCTACTGAATCAGCCCCCCATGTTGCACCACCAGGAGTTTACGGGGTGCGACCCGCAGTTATGACGACTTCTGCTCATCAAGGTAAGCACTTGCAGGAGGTTGTGCTGGATGGACAGAGACTTGTTGGATTTTGTGACTCGTGTGCTTTCCTCACACTGGCTGATCCCCGAGTGGTTCGGCCTGAGGAAATCCATAGAGGACCTGGGATTGTCATTGAACTGGCTGGTGGACAATGGAGGACTATTCCCACAGCCACTGTGGATCTGAACTTTGGTTTTGGGGTCAGGCGATGTGTGGTTGGGGTGATGGGTGGTTTGCCTGCAGCTGTTCTCTTGGGCAATGATGTGGGAGAGCTACGATGCCAATTTGTGGCTGCATGAAGCCACATGTAAGTAACGCTCTGCCTGTGTGTACTTAACCAGTGACCTGTAGAGGTCCCTAGTACGTACACAAGTTGGGAGGGGGAGGGATTGTGAAGATGTAATTTACCCTCTCACTGTATATGCTGTGATACTATGTCTTGATATGTATATTTCCCTGGTTGTATTAGTTGTAATTCATGTATTTTCTTGGGGGAGCTACTGGTCTCAATGTGTCTCTCTCATACAATTGCAGTCTTGGCATCTAATGTGATTATGTAAATAAACTGTCCTCTTCTATCCAGAGTTGTGTATCTAGTCTGTAATTGCATTGGCCAGTGAAGGAATAGTCATTGTTCTGCACAGCAGGGGATCCCTTCATCTACTGTGGCTGGCAGACATATTGGAGCCCTGTGATGGACCAAACCATTGATGATAGGATGTGTGACCCCTACCCCCTGAACATGGTGGGCTGGTCAAGGAGCACAGACAATGCATTTCCCTTTTTGTAACTTCAGAGTGAGCTGAACCTAAAGAGAAGAAGGACCTCCCAGCCTGGGTGGCTGTGGACACGGACGGAGCTAGGCCTGTGTGGCGGCCCGTGGGATTGTGTGGAACTCTTTGGACTACTGTAAGGACGATTGCTTTGTTATCCGGTCCGAGGATTGTCGGGAAGGGCCCCCGAATCTGTTTTACGTGGACTTATCGTGTGCTGTTCCAGTGTTCTTGTGAATAAACCTGTTGGATCGTCCCTCAGCCTTGTCCATCCTTTGCTCTGTTGTACACCCCCGTCACACCTACGACTCCGATTGGTGGTTACAACAGCGTTCCGATTAGGTAACTTGCCAAAGGCGTTACAGTGATTTCATTCTTTAAGTTCCATTCTTTGTTCCACGTAGTAGATTCTCTGTCTGGTGTCGCTAGTGTGTCGTTCTTTGTGGATCTGAATGAAATGAAATAGAATGAATGAAAGCACTACTGTGTCTTCCTTTGTTTGGCACAGTCACCCAATCAGGCGCCGCTGTAGTGATCACCAATCAAAATAGAGGGGCGTGAAAAAAGGCAACACAAAGGCGCTGTAGCGATCACCAATCGGAACCGAGGGGCGTGAAAAGAGGCAACGCAAAACATGTCTAGGGGTAAACACCACGCCTCTATCAAGTTCTGCGTCGTCGCATAGCGACGCGTGTGACACCGCACAACTACCGTCGAGGTCACAATGATCGCTGCTCCGTCGCTGCTTAAAATTACATGTTTGACAGCTAACTAGCGATCATCTAAGGTCGCTGTTACATCACAGGAAATGGTGACGTAACAGCAACGTCATTGTCGTTGTGTGTGAACCCAGCTTAAATCAGTGATAGATAAAGGAAGGATAAGGAAATGTAGCTACTCTACAAAATCATTGTCATATTGGTTAATTTATTACAATCTGTTCCTGCTTCTCAGTTAACGGAATAAAGAATGCCATAAACAGCAACCTATACTCCGCTGTCAAACTCACAGTGTAAAATAGATAAAGGAGGTGTATTTGATGCCCCCATTGCGGTCCTGTTCTGTTTGGACTGATACTACTTAAAAAGGTATCATGATGATACCTATAAGTTAGATGACCTACAACGCCATCTCAAAAAAAGTTGATACACTGCGTGAGATGTAAAAAAAAAAAAACAAGAATGCAATGATTTAAAAAAAAATTCTAACCATAATTTATTAACAAAAGAACATAGAAAACAGATCGGAAGATGAAACTTAGACAATATTTCATTTTATTAAAAAAAAAAAATAACTTATCTAGAAATGAATGGCAGCAACAGATCTCAAAAAATATGTGACATGATTAACAAAAGGCTAGAAAAAAAGTGGCACTACTGAAAAACAGTTAGAGGGGCTATTTTCAACTAAATCACATGAATATTAAAGAACATATTAGAGAGGCAGAGGATCTCAGAAGCAAAAGTTTACTAGTCCATGAACAACTCCCTATAAAAATCATTTAAAAAATGTTTATCAATGTAAAATGGCAAAGACTTTGAGTATCCCATCATCCACAGAGCATGATATTGTCAGGACCGGGAGGACTGATGGGCCCAGGAGGTGGATCCACTGGACCGAGTATCCCACCGGGGGGCAGGGTACACGGCAGCCGGAGCACTGGCGTGGCAGGGACAGGTATAACCAGGTCAGCAGAGTCACAGAGTTCTTCAGGACGGTAAGGAAACAGGCACAGGTACCAGGGAGCAAAGACAAGGAGTCTACAGGACACGGCACCAGGGGGCCTGAACACCTAGCTCAAAAGACAAAGCTTCCAGACACGTTGATCAGGCAACGCCCCTATGGAAGGGCCAGTCTTATATATCCAGCACAGCCGTAGGTCACTTCCTGCTTCAGGTGTGCTGGGTCCATAAAACCAGGAGAGTGGGCGCGGCCTGGTCCTATACAGAGGCATGAGGCTAATACTCAGAGTCAGACTCATGAGACCAGGAGCAGGACACAGGAGAGCACGAGCGGGAGCGGCAGCCATGACCGGTGGACACGTGGAGTGGATCAGTGGGTAAGGAGCAGTGCAATGACGGTGAGGCCGGATCAGTGGGTACGGAGCGGTGGTGCGATGCAGGTGCGACTGGATCAGTGGGTACAGAGCGGTGGTGCAATGCAGGTACGACTGGATCAGTGGGTATGGAGCGGTGGTGCGATGCAGGAACCGGCTCAGTGGGTAAGGAGGGCTGCTAGGACACCGGGAGCGTGACAGTACCCCCCCCTTGAAGCCCCCCTCCCCGCGGCCGGGACATGTAGGCGCGCCGAAGAGGGGCAGCAACGTACTTCCGGGACAACCAGGACCGAGCCTCGGGACCGCAATCCACCCAATCGACCAGGAAGGACTGCCTACCCCGGACCGTTTTCATGGCCACTATGTCCCGTATCGGAGAACCCAAGTCAGCGGCAACGGAGGCAACAGATAGGGGAAGACAGTCGGAAGCAGGACTGGAGTCGTGGGCGACCGGTTCGGGCGTCTCGGACCGGGTACAGGATAGTGTGTCATCCTCAGTAGCAGGGGGCATCAAAGTCTCAAGTGCCAGGGATGGTGGCACGACGCTGGACTGCGTCGACTCTGCTTCTGGGTCCGGTGACACCACAGGCACAAGTGCCAGGAGCTGTGGTACACCGCTGGACTGCGTCGTCGCCTCTTCTTCTTCCGGCGGCATAGCAGGTTCAGGTGACAGGGGCCGAGGAACGGGCTGTAGGCAGTGGTCATGACACCAGGACCCCCAGCGAGTAATAGCGCCAGAGTGCCAACTAATGGCAGGGTCATGGAGTTGAAGCCAGGGTAGGCCCAACAGGAGCTCAGGAGCCATCCTCGGGATCACATAGAAGGTGATGGTCTCAGTATGCAAAGTGCCAACCTGGAGTCTCACTGGTTCAGTGGTATATCGGACAGGTTCGTATAGCAGTTTGCCGTCCACGGAGGCGAACCAGAGGGGCTTGGCAAGCGGGATCACAGGTACCTGGTATCGGTCCACTGCAGACTGGTGTATGAAATTAGCCGCTGCCCCAGAATCAATGTGGGCCTCTGCTGTGAACCTGGTCTTCTTCGTCGTCACCTGGACAGTCTGTGTAAGTGGAACGGAGGGGATTCCGGTGCCAAGGGTAGCGGTTCCCACCATCCCTTGGGCCTGGGGTCTACCAGGTTTCTCAGGGCATGTCCGAAGCATGTGTGACCCGTCTCCACAATAGAAGCACAGGCCCAGGGCGAGCCGTTCTGCACGGCGTTGCTTGGCTTGGTTCAGTCGGTCAATTTGCATGGGTTCCGGAAACATGTCACAGGAAGGCAGGGGCAAAGGAGCGGTAGGCCTCTGCGGGGACAAGGCGTGACGGGGTGGTCGCTTCTCCCGGAATACCTCTTTGGTTCGCTCCTGGAAACGGAGGTCAATCCGGGTGGCTAAGGATATTAAAGCGTCCAAGGTGCGTGGAACGTCACGGCCAGTAAGCTCGTCTTTGACGCGGCCAGAGAGTCCTTCCCAAAAGGCCGCCGTCAAGGCCTCATTGTTCCAGCCCAGCTCAGAGGCGAGCGTGCGGAACTGGATGGCGTATTGGCCGACGGTCAGGGTCCCTTGGCGTAGCCGGAGGAGCGAAGAGGTCACTGTGGTGGTACGTCCGGGTTCATCGAATGTACTTCGGAAAGCGTGCAAGAATTCCCGGATGTTAGTGGTCATTGGATCCTCATTCTCCCACAGGGGGTTAATCCAGGCTAGAGCTTCGCCTTCCAAGTGTGACATCAGGAACGCCACTTTAGCCTGGTCTGAGACAAACAAATGAGGAAGCAACTTGAAATGCAGGGAGCACTGATTCAAGAAGCCGCGGCAGGACTTTGGATCCCCTGCATAGCGAGGCGGAGCAGCGAGGCGAAGTTGCGAGGCCGTGGCGGAAACTGGTTCGGAGCCGGAGACTGGTTGCTGCGTGGACTCAGACGAGGCAGTGGTCTACAGTGTATATAACCGGTGGTCCATGGACGCCAGGAATTTCAGCATCCGGTGTAAGGTGTCACGCTGTTGCACCAGTTCCTGGCGTAGTTCGGCCAGCTCAGATGTTTGTGCTCCAGCGGGATCCATGGCCTGATCAAACTGTCAGGACCGGGAGGACTGATGGGCCCAGGAGGTGGATCCACTGGACCGAGTATCCCACCGGGGGGCAGGGTACACGGCAGCCGGAGCACTGGCGTGGCAGGGACAGGTATAACCAGGTCAGCAGAGTCACAGAGTTCTTCAGGACGGTAAGGAAACAGGCACAGGTACCAGGGAGCAAAGACAAGGAGTCTACAGGACACGGCACCAGGGGGCCTGAACACCTAGCTCAAAAGACAAAGCTTCCAGACACGTTGATCAGGCAACGCCCCTATGGAAGGGCCAGTCTTATATATCCAGCACAGCCGTAGGTCACTTCCTGCTTCAGGTGTGCTGGGTCCATAAAACCAGGAGAGTGGGCGCGGCCTGGTCCTATACAGAGGCATGAGGCTAATACTCAGAGTCAGACTCATGAGACCAGGAGCAGGACACAGGAGAGCACGAGCGGGAGCGGCAGCCATGACCGGTGGACACGTGGAGTGGATCAGTGGGTAAGGAGCAGTGCAATGACGGTGAGGCCGGATCAGTGGGTACGGAGCGGTGGTGCGATGCAGGTGCGACTGGATCAGTGGGTACAGAGCGGTGGTGCAATGCAGGTACGACTGGATCAGTGGGTATGGAGCGGTGGTGCGATGCAGGAACCGGCTCAGTGGGTAAGGAGGGCTGCTGGGACACCGGGAGCGTGACAGATATCACCAAAAGAAACAGAGTTTTTAGAGAAACTCATGTGAAAGGGTTGGTGGTTAATATTGCTTGCTCTTGATCTCTGGACCCACAGGCAGCACTGCTATAAAACGTGCAATTAGAAAAATTTTTGGTGCCTACAGTGAAACGTGGTTGAGGTAGTGTCCTTATGTGGGGCGATATGAGCTCTGCTGGTGTCAGAGGCTAAATTTCATTGGTAGCATCATGATGAATGCACAGATGTACTGTACTGCTCTATATTGAAGAGAAGTTGATCCCATCACTCTGCTCTTGGTAGACGTGCACTTTTCCAACATGACAATGATCCAAGACATACATTTGTTGAATTTCTGAATAAAAGAGTGAAAGTTATTCAATGGCCAAGTGTCTCCAGATCTGAAATAAACCTAAGACCAATGGAGGATTATGAAGGCAAGTGGTCATCGCTCTCCATCCAGCATCCAGGCTCTAAACGAGCTCGCTCTTGAAGAATCATAAAAAGATAGATGTTGCAGTCTGCTGTAAACTTGTGTATTCCAGGACTACAAGACCTGGTGCTGCCTTTAAAGATCATGGAGGTCATACAGAATACTAGAGGTAGAAGTTTTTGATATGGCACACATTCATATTTGCATCTACTAATTTAAGTATCTGAACATTTTGTAATGAATGTTTTATGGCTAAGTGAGATATTAATTAACAACTTACTCAAGGAAGAAAAAGGAAGAAAAATTGCTCACCGTAAAACTCTACCGTAAAGCGCAACGTGTGCCTTTCACCTGTTGTCCCACAGGATTTATGCGAAAAGAGAAAAAGATTGGCACAACGTGAAAATTAAAGATAACAAAATAAATTTTAATCATGCAGAGAACGCTTGTGACTCCGCAGCAAAGTATTGACATGCTTGCGGTTCAGAAAGCTGCACCACAGGTCAGTTTTCACTGCGGGCCGCACACACACAGTGGGCACGGGATTTCTAGAAAACCCATCCACTTTGCTTGTACTGTACGTCACAGCGTTTTGGACGCAGCTGAAACACGATGTGTCCAAAATGCTGTGAACACTAATCGTGGGCACACATCCTAGTGGTGCAGATAGAGTCACCGTGTCCTATGTCGTGCACCATTTTCGTGAGGATACGCCTACTGGAGGCGGACACCTAGATATAGCAGACTGCACTTGGGTGTCTGCCTAAAGTCGGTGTATAATACACCCAAAACCGGTGCACAAGAGAAAAGATAGTAACTTTGTCTACACCATTATACTCAATGGCATCATCGGTGCATACATCTGAATCCTGTTTTTCGGAGGGTTTGGACGTAAGCCACTGAACGGAAGACAAAACGTAGTGTTAAAGCACCCTTACAGGGTAAATTTGATGTTCCCTCTGAATAGCTCAATATACATCCATTAATGTCTAAACTGCTGGCAATAAAAGTAAGTACACTCCTAAGAGAAAATAGCCAAATTGTGACTCATTAGTGTTACAAGGTTTCATGTGTGGAGCACGGGTGTTAAATTTGGTGTTATTGCTCACATACTGTCCTATACTTGTGCCTAGAAGTTCAACATGGCACCTTATTGCAAAGAACCCTATGAAGATCCGTAAACTAGAATTTTTTCTCTACTTAAAATGACCTAGACTATAACACCCTGAAACTGAGTTGCAGCACGGCGGCCAAGACCATACAGCAGTTTAACGAGACAGGATCCACTCAGAGCAGGCCTCACCATTGTTGACCAAAGAAGTTGAGTGCATGTGCTCAGCGTGGTTTAAAATGGTTGCCTTTTTAAAACAGATGTATGAGTGCTGCCAATATTGCTGCAGAGGTTACAGGGGTGGAGAGTCCACCTGTCAGTGCTCAGACCATACGCCATACACTGCATCACATTGGTCTGCATGGCTGTCATCCCAGAAGGAATCCTCTTCTAAAGATGATGCACAAGAAAGCCGCAAACAGGAAGACAAGCAGACTAAGGACATGGATAACTAAAACCATGTCTTATGGTTTGATGACACCAAGGTAATTGGTTCAGATGATGTCAAGCATTTGAGGCGGCAACCAGTGGAGGAGTAAAAATACAAATGTGTCCTGCCAATAGTCAGGTATGGTGGTGGTGGGTTATGGTTTGGGGCTGCATGAGTGCTGCCGGCTGTTGGGAGCTATAGTTCATTGAGGAAACCATGAAAGCCAAAATGTACTGTGACATATTGAAGCAGAACAGGATCCCCTCCCTTGATATTCCAACATGATAATGACACCAAACACACGTCCAAGATGACCACTGCCTCGCTAAAGAAACTGAGGGTAAAGGTGGTGGACTGATCAAGCATCTCCACACCTAAACCCTATGAAGCATCTCTTGGGCCAAATGGAAGATGGAGGAGCGCAAGGTCTCTAACATCCACCAGCTCTGTGATGTGATGTCATCATGGATGATGAAATAGGATCCAGCGGCTCCTGTGAAGCTCTAGTAACCTCCATGCCCAAGAGAGTTAAGGTAGTGCTGTAAAATAATGGTGGCCACACAACATATTGACACTGTGGGCACAATTTGGGCATTTTCACTTAGTGGTGTACTCACTTTTGTTGCCAGTGGTTTAGACATTAATTTCTTTGTGTTGTTATTTAGAGGACACCAAATTTACTCTGTTATACAAGCTGCACACTGACACTGTACATTGTATCACAGGGTCAGATCTTCAGTGTTGTCCCAGGAAAAGATCTAATAAAATATTTGCAAAAATGTGATGGGTGTACTAACTATTGTGAGATATATATATATATATATATATATATATATATATATATATATATATATATATATATATATATATATATAAAATTAGAGTATTAGATTCACTGTTAAAAATTAGAAGTACTTTGAGCAATATGCTTCTATTGGGATCATAAAGTCCCCGCTACTAATCACTGTGGTCTACAGAGAGTCTCAGCAACAACTGTTTAATGTGCTTGCAGCACCTCTGCAGGAGAGATAAGGTATTACATATCACTCTTTCAAATTAATGAGTTAAATATAAACCATGGACATTCCAAGGTAGTGGACCCATGGAAGTACCAGGAGGTACGAAACGGCTGTCGTCCTGAGGGAGCTGGAAACCAGCTTTCTTACCACTGTTTTACTCCACTTCATGTTTTGAATAAAGACCAGCTTGGATTTTCCCTGTGAGTGCCGTGATCTCATTTCCTCTTTGGAATTCTTGGATTCTTACCTCGTTTCCACGAGCACCCAGGAACCAGCGCAGTGGCTCACTCTGACCGTCCTAGTCTCACTCCCCCGAGCACCAGCACGAGGTACACAACGGTAATGCACACCCATATTTCTTTTTTGGCTTAATAAACCATGGACATGTTGGGTCCTCCAGAGAGATACTCTATAAAAAAAATTCACTGGCTAATAAAATGGAGACCTACAATGAGATCCCTACTATAACATAAGTGCCCACGTCTGTGTAACAATTTCATCTTATCTTAAAGGCTATTAACATTTTTCCCCGTTACGTTTTAGCTGTACAGTTTTTCATCATACTTGTTACAATCACCAGTTTTTCCATTTTTATATCTCTGTAGCTGAGTGAGACATATGGACCCGTCTACACCATCTACCTTTCAGTCCATCGGACCATAGTACTGATCGGATACGATGCCGTGAAGGAAGCTTTGGTGGACTGTAGCGATGTGTTTAGTGACAAGGTAGACACAGGAGCCGGAGAAATTCTTTCCAAGGATTTTGGTAAGTCACTTTAAGTAAATTAATATAATGGCAAAAAATATAATTTTAATGTAAGATATCCAATAACACTACATACAGACAATGTCATTATTATACATACAGACAATGTAGTTATTGATTGGTGGTTGGGGAGATTTTTTTAAATACACTGTATGCACAATTCTTAGGTATTTTGACCATATCATCATTTTTATGGAGATTTTCCAACTCCAAGTTTTATAAACCTGAATGCTTATCGAATGAAGCAGATCAGGTGATGTGTATATGTGTAATGACGGGGATATGGGCTAAGGATGCAAGACTCTTTATCAAGATGTGCAGAATTATTTGGCAGCTTGTTTTCCAGGGGCAAAATGGGCCAAAAAAGATATATAACCGAGTCTAAAAAGTAAAAAGCTCGGCTCCCTCTCTTATCATTGCTTTCAATTGTATCAGAATCTGTGATTTAGATTTATAAACTATTTAACCACATGATTAAACTTACAGGAGTCGTTGCAAGCAGTGGAGAAAGGTGGAAAATCCTTCGTCGATTTACCTTATCAACTTTGAGAAATTTTGGAATGGGAAAAAGAAGCATCGAAGAAAGAATCCAAGAAGAAGCCCGATGTCTGACTGAGAAATTAATGAATGATAAAGGTGGGTGGAGAGTTTTAGATTAGACTGACTATTGGCCAACATCTCTGAATTTGGATTATTGCCCAACATCTCTGAACTTGGACTATTGGCCAACATCTCTGAACTTGGACTATTGGCCAACATCTCTGAATTTGGACTATTGGCCAACATCTCTGAATTTGGACTATTGGCCAACATCTCTGAACTTGGACTATTGACCAACATCTCTGAACTTGGACTATTGGCCAACATCTCTGAACTTGGACTATTGGCCAACATCTCTGAACTTGGACTATTGGCCAACATCTCTGAATTTGGACTATTGGCCAACATCTCTTAACTTGGACTATTGGCCAACATCTCTTAACTTGGACTATTGGCCAACATCTCTTAACTTGGACTATTGGCCAACATCTCTGAATTTGGACTATTGGCCAACATCTCTGAATTTGGACTATTGGCCAACATCTCTGAATTTGGACTATTGGCCAACATCTCTGAACTGGTACGATTGCCCAACATCCCTGAATTTGGACTATTGGCCAACATCTCTGAACTTGGACTATTGCCCAACATCTCTGAATTTGGACTATTGCCCAACATCTCTGAATTTGGACTATTGGCCAACATCTCTGAACTTGGACTATTGGCCAACATCTCTGAACTTGGACTATTGGCCAACATCTCTGAATTTGGACTATTGCCCAACATGTCTGAATTTGGACCATTGGCCAACATCTCTGAACTTGGTCTATTGGCCAACATCTCTGAATTTGGACTATTGGTGAACATCTCTGAACTTGGACTATTGGCCAACATTTCTGAATTAGAACTATTGCCCAACATGTCTGAATTTGGACCATTGGCCAACATCTCTGAACTTGGACTATTGGCCAACATCTCTGAATTTGGACTATTGATGAACATCTCTGAACTTGGACTATTGGCCAACATCTCTGAACTTGGACTATTGGCCAACATCTCTGAATTTGGACTATTGCCCAACATGTCTGAATTTGGATCATTGGCCAACATCTCTGAACTTGGACTATTGGCCAAAATCTCTGAACTTGGTCCCACACCAGGGTTGACAACTGAACTTTTAAGAATTTTCTGGGCAATACCAATGGACAGACAAAACTTTTTAAGTACATATTGGGAGCACATAATTCATCATTAAGATTTTAACCAATATCAATCTATAGCTTAGATAACTGAAATGATGTTAAGTCGAGGATATTCACAGTCACAATAACTTGTAGTTTTAAAACAATCACTGAAAACATCACATTTTTTGATGGACAGTGGAAAAATATTTCCTAATTTTAAGGCCTGTCTTGTAATGTTTGGATGGTTGGGAATCCTGCCTCCTAGGATCCTGCATGGTTTGACTGGGAGGCCAAAAGATTAGACATGTGGAAGTTCAACCTTACCGATCCTTCATTTTCCCAGTGTCTGTAATTAGGAGACTATTTGGCTGCCCACTGCTATATCAGATCAATGGCTGATCATCCAATGGATGAAATTTTTAGGTAGTCACCATTTAATAATATGTAGCCCCCATATAATATTATGCACCCCTATTTAGTATTATATAGCCCAATATAGTATTATGTAGTCCCATATAGTAGTATGCACACCCATATATTATAGTAACGGTCAAAGACCTCCACTTCTGATCAAATGACTGCAAGATCGAGATAGGGTCCTGTTGGGGCCTGGGATTATTAAAGATGAGCTAGCTGGATCATATGGGGTTGAAGATAGGCTTAAAATCAACTCTCAGTTTTTAGAAGACTCTTTCTTCAAGCAGTGGTACAAGAAAAGTCTGCCTCTTTCAAGAAAACCATGATTTCTATATCAGATCAATGGCTGATCATCCAATGGATGAAATTTTTAGGTACAGTCACCATTAACATGAGCTTACCGTGCACAACAGATCTGCAGTCGTACTGTGTACTATTTTTCACATGGTCCATATTTTCTCAATATATGTATTGCATTGTATAGTAATGACTGACCACATCTTTATATTTACTTTCAGACTCTCCAATTAACCCAATATATATAATACAACTCGCTGTTTCCAATGTCATTTGCTCAGTTGTATTTGGTGAAAGATTTGAGTACGAAGACAAAAAATTCTTGACACTCATTTCACAATTTAATGAAATTGCTGAGTTGTTCAACAGCACTTCAGGACAGGTAAGCAATGGCATGCCTCCAACTGCAAAACCTTCGTCTTGTCCGGCAGTCATACTCCCTTACATCTGTCCCCTCCCATTGGGTAGCTAGACCAAAAAAATTGGACAAACAATAGGGATTATGGCGCCCCGTTTAAAAAGACTGACATTTTTCTCGCCGGTCTTGATGAGGAGGCAGTGTGGACCCTAAAGTTTCTGATGAAGACGCATGCCTCTTTTTGAGCCAGGCGAGTCGACAAGTGGCATGCGCCTCCATGTCCGCCTAGACACAAATCTTATTCCAGTAAGAATTGTGACATAAGGAAAGCCGATGCACACCATGAATTTGACAAGTGAGGGTTGACATGCCAGCTTCGTACAAGAAATGCTACATTTTTGTGCAGTCTAAGGGGAAAAATTTTTGACACAACCTCCATAAGGTGAAAGGATTTCCCCTTAAACTCCACTATAGCTTCTCATACAGCCAGATCAGATCTCATACTTTGCACCGACGAGGGGCAGTCACCCTAAAACATCGTGTCTACAAATTGAGGTTCTGATCTCAAGTCATATGAAAAGGCTCGTTAAAAGGGTCACTTTTGACTTTTTGGATTGCTACTTCCAATAGGTGGCACTAGAGTTCATCTACTTCCTCCCTGAAGAGACAATTTACATTTTTGTGCAAAAGAACTGTGACTTTTCAAAACTTTTTACAACAGAAATCTGTTATAAAAGCTTTGATGAGTCAGGGTCATTGGCTGCCCGGTCAGAAAATTCAGTGTTTGTGTATAGTCTGAAATCATGGAGATGTTTCATTTTTTTAGGTTTAAATTCACTGATTCATCGGCAGCTTATTTTTATAAAAAAAGATCATAGAAAATAAATATGACACTGATGCAACTACACAGTAGTAATATCTTGTTTTTCTATTACTTCTTTCCTTAATTAGCTCCTTTTCACGTTCCCAAAATTAATGTCCTACATTCCTGGTCCTCATAAGAGGATCATTACACTGATGAACAACCTGAAACAATTTATTAAGGAGATTACAGATACCCATCGAGAAACCCTGGACGAGAATTGCCCACGTGACTTCATAGACTGCTTCCTCATGAAGATGGAAGAGGTTTGTTTCTTGATAATCTTAGATTTTTGGATTACGTATTGTAGGTAAAAAATGTGCCCAAATCCAAAATTCAATTAGCTTTGAAAAAAAAAGCAATGAAATGAAGAGGAGCCGATTGATCTGCAGAGAACTTACCTTGAGCTGAATTTCCTGAATTATGAAGATGCCCCAAGTTTAACTCCAAACACTTACAGTGCCTACAAGTAGTATTCAACCCCCTGCAGATTTAGCAGGTTTGATAAGATGCAAATAAGTTAGAGCCTGCAAACTTCAAACAAGAGCAGGATTTATTAACAGATGCATAAATCTTACAAACCAACAAGTTATGTTGCTCAGTTAAATTTTAATACATTTTCAACATAAAAGTGTGGGTCAATTATTATTCAACCCCTAGGTTTAATATTTTGTGGAATAACCCTTGTTTGCAATTACGGCTAATAATCGTCTTTTATAAGACCTGATCAGGCCGGCACAGGTCTCTGGAGTTATCTTGGCCCACTCCTCCATGCAGATCTTCTCCAAGTTATCTAGGTTCTTTGGGTGTCTCATGTGGACTTTAATCTTGAGCTCCTTCCACAAGTTTTCAATTGGGTTAAGGTCAGGAGACTGACTAGGCCACTGCAACACCTTGATTTTTTCCCTCTTGAACCAGGCCTTGGTTTTCTTGGCTGTGTGCTTTGGGTCGTTGTCTTGTTGGAAGATGAAATGACGACCCATCTTAAGATCCTTGATGGAGGAGCGGAGGTTCTTGGCCAAAATCTCCAGGTAGGCCGTGCTATCCATCTTCCCATGGATGCGGACCAGATGGCCAGGCCCCTTGGCTGAGAAACAGCCCCACAGCATGATGCTGCCACCACCATGCTTGACTGTAGGGATGGTATTCTTGGGGTCGTATGCAGTGCCATCCAGTCTCCAAACGTCACGTGTGTGGTTGGCACCAAAGATCTCGATCTTGGTCTCATCAGACCAGAGAACCTAGAACCAGTCTGTCTCAGAGTCCTCCAAGTGATCATGAGCAAACTGTAGATGAGCCTTGACATGACGCTTTGAAAGTAAAGGTACCTTACGGGCTCATCTGGAACGGAGACCATTGCGGTGGAGTACGTTACTTATGGTATTGACTGAAACCTATGTCCCCACTGCCATGAGATCTTCCCGGAGCTCCTTCCTTGTTGTCCTTGGGTTAGCCTTGACTCTTTGGACAAGCCTGGCCTCGGCACGGGAGGAAACTTTCAAAGGCTGTCCAGGCCGTGGAAGGCTAACAGTAGTTCCATAAGCCTTCCACTTCCAGATGATGCTCCCAACAGTGGAGACAGGTAGGCCCAACTCCTTGGAAAGGGTTTTGTACCCCTTGCCAGCCTTGTGACCCTCCACGATCTTGTCTCTGATGGCCTTGGAATGCTCCTTTGTCTTTCCCATGTTGACCATGTATGAGTGCTGTTCACAAGTTTGGGGAGGGTCTTAATTAGTCAGAAAAGGCTGGAAAAAGAGGTAATTAATCCAAACATGTGAAGCTCATTGTTCTTTGTGCCTGAAATACTTCTTAATACTTTAGGGGAACCAAACAGAATTCTGGTGGTTTGAGGGGTTGAATAATAAATGACCCTCTGAATAAACTTTTCACAATTTAAAAAAAAAAAAAAAAAAAAAAGAAATAACATTCTTTTTTGCTGCAGTGCATTTCACACTTCCAGGCTGATCTACAGTCCAAATGTCACAATGCCAAGTTAATTCCGAATGTGTAAACCTGCTAAATCTGCAGGGGGTTGAATACTACTTGTAGGCACTGTACTTTGTGAAGATTGTCCAAAAAACCCCAAACCCCCATTTAAAGGGCTCCTGTCACTAGAATTTTTCTTTAAAACCTTCAGCCACCACCAGTGAGCCATTATATACAGCATTCCAGAATACTGTATATAAGAGCTCAAGCCAATCATTATAACGTAAAAAAGACCTTTATTATACTCACCTAGGGGGCAGTCCGGTCCAGTGATTATCGCTGGACTCAGTCTGATGCATCCTTTATCCCGTGCAGTCATCGTCCTCCTGCCCGGCTGAGGCATCCTTCGTCATCCATACAGAAGTCTCCATTGCGCCCCTGCGCAAGTGCAATTTCATCTGCCCTGCTGAGGCAAATCAAAGTCTTGTAGCGCGCATGCACGGGCGGTCTTTGACCTTTCCCCACACCTGCATATTACAGTACTTTGCTCTGCCCTCATCAGAGTAGATCTAAGAACACTTCCGCAGGAGTGAAATGGAGGCCTCTCTGTGCTTGAAGTAGGACGCATCATCCACTCAGCTATGAAGGAGGATGGCAATAGATGAAAGATAGAAAGTGCCGAACCCAAGACCAGCGATGCTCATAGGACTGGACTGACCCCCCCAGGGAAGTATAATGAAGCTCTTTTTTTTGTTATACAGATCAGCCTGGGTTCTTATATACAGTATTAAAGAATGTGCTCACTAGTGGTAGCCACAGGTTATACGGGAAAATCCTTGTGACAGATTCCCTTTAACACACTACTGAAGACTCAGAGAGCTCAAGCATGTTAAAAATAGGAGTAAAAGTTGTGTAAAGGGAAGTGCTGGACCTGCATAGTCAGGCAGGGTTTGTGTAAATTGATTGATACGTGATAATTTGCAGTATAAGCACCTTAAGGCTATGTGCCCATGGGGAGCGTGTCCTGTGGTTATATCCGCAGGACATTCCACAGGAGCTCCCAGAAAACCGCAACACAACTTTTGTCTGTTTACATGCTGCGGAATGTCCTGCGGATATGCTGCGGGCATTCTGCATTGAGAATACAGTATCATGGCTTCGGCACTGCATCCTCAATGCAGAACAAGTGCTGCAGTGATTGGGAGTTCATACTTACCTCCATCATGCAGCACTTCTCTCTGTCCATGTCTGTCTGCACATTGCCGGAGAAGGTGGGCGGGCCTGAACTAGCTTTGGCTGTCACATGACCAGAGCTCGTGCAGGCCCCGCCCACCTCTTCCTTCCTGTACCTGGCTCCACCACGCTCCTGTGCATCGGACGGAGAAAGTTACTCCGTTGTCTTCTATCAAGGCAGGTAAGTATGGGACCCTGCGGAGAAATACGCAGGAATAATTGACATGCTGCAGATTTTTCCGCAGGGAAATACTGCATTATTTCCGCTGCGGAAAAAAACGCAGCATGAGTACAGCACTCCCCAAAATGCCATAGAAATGGCTGGGGGCTCGCTGTACTGCGGATTTTTGAAAAATCCGTGGAATTTCCGTGAAAATCGCGGCAAATACCGTGAGTTTTCCGCAGCATGGGCACATAGCCTAAAACTGTTTTTTTTTATTCTTTACATACTGTAAACAAGGAGAGCAATATTAAGCTCCTCAGTGCTATTCTTGATATTGAAACAAAATACTGCATCCAAGGCTTGTGTGTCACACAAAGTGTGATTCTTCCAATGTAAGATGGGCAAGCAGCATTTTTACATCTTAAAGAAAAATCTTTGTAATGTGTGTGTATTGTAAAAAAAAAAAAATATTTTGCCCAAATTGCTGTTGTAATAGTCCAATATTACACCAGTATACATCACTCGAATGCAGCAGTAAGCTCCTACCTGTTACCATCCAATTTTCCCCGAGACACAAAGGTTGAGGTCACTTGGACATTGCTAAGGTTGTGTTTGCATTATAACCCTCAAAATAGTTCAATTCAGTTCTCTGAGACCTGTCACGGTCGTCTCTCTGTTGTAGAGACTAGTGACTGGTGCTGGGCCAGAGTCTCTTTACTTTAAGACTCTGCAAATTAAATGTATTCCTTTTCCTTTGGCTAGGAGAGGGTTAATGTCTGCATTCCTTTCCAGCAAGCATTCCATTACCTCCTTAGGTGTTTCTGGTTTGGGAAAACTACCAGTCCCTATATATACCCTCTGCCCCCAGCAGAGGGTGCCAGTTATTCTCATTCAGTTGGAAGCTTGGCCTGGAGGTGAAAGCAGCTGGTGGAGCCCTCTCTGCAAGTTGCTGTGTTGGCTGCAGTATTGGTGCTGACTGCAGCAGTCTGTGGTGTGCTTACTGTACGGTGTGGAAGTTTCCCAGTTGTCTGTTTACTTCCACCTTTTATGCTGTTTCCACCTGTGTACATTTACATAGTTACATAGTTACATAGGTTGAAAAAAGACCTAAGTCCATCAAGTTAAACCTTCTTCCACCAATTTAGTCTCTCCTTTGTGTGTGATTGCCATGTGCACAAGTTGTTATTTTCCCCTGTCCATGTGTAGTTGTGGGGTTTGTGTTTACAGTCCTGGCTCACCTCTTGGGTGGAGGTGGGGGAGGGGAGTTACATCAGGGCTTGGACAGGAGTTAGGGTCACGTTGGTGACTCAGACCTCACTACCATCTAGCATATCTCTGAGTTGAGGGACAGCGCAGGGACTCCAGTCTGAGGGTCAGGCAAGATGTCTCGGTCCTGTCATCCGGTCCCCATGACAATGACAATACCTCAGAGTATTATATACAGTATATATTTTCTTGGCAATTACAACTCATGGAAAATGTATTCACAACCATAAATCAAACCTTTCTGAAAATTCAGAAATCAATCATTCCAGCTCTTGTTTTGGTTCTTATTTCATCTTTAAAAAGCTCAGAGGCTTTTGACAATTTTTTACACATGAAGTAATGGTAAGCTCAATTTGTTTTCATATTTTATAGGAAAAAAAGAATCCAGATACAGAATTTCATGAGGAGAATCTACAGGCGACAATAACAGACTTATTCAGTGCTGGAACAGAGACGACCAGTATGACGCTGAGATACGGTTTTCTCATACTCTTGAAATATCCAGAAATACAAGGTGATTATTTTAACACATTTTTATACACTGTGTGCAGAATTATTAGGCAAATGAGTATTTTGATCACATGATACTTTTTATACATGTCCTACTCCAAGCTGTATAGGCTGAGAGCCAACTACCAATTAAGTAAATCAGGTTATGTGCATCTCTGTAATGAGGAGGGGCGCGGTGTAATGACATCAACACCCTATATAAGGTGTGCTTAATTATTAGGCAACTTCCTTTCCTTTGGCAAAATGGGTCAGAAGAGAGATTTGACGGGCTCTGAAAAGTCCAAAATTGTGAGATGTCTTGCAGAGGGATGCAGCAGTCTTGAAATTGCCAAACTTTTGAAGCGTGATCACAGAACAATCAAGCGTTTCATGGCAAATAGCCAACAGGGTCGCAAGAAGCGTGTTGGGCAAAAAAGGCACAAAATAACTTCCCATGAATTGAGGAAAATCAAGCGTGAAGCTGCCAAGATGCCATTTTCCACCAGTTTGGCCATATATCAGAGCTGCAACATTACTGGAGTATGAAAAAGCACAAGGTTTGCCATACTCAGGGACACGGCCAAGGTAAGGAAGGCTGAAAAACGACCACCTTTGAACAAGAAATATAAGATAAAACATCCAGACTGGTCAAAGAAATATCTTAACACTGATTTTTCAAAGGTTTTATGGACTGAGGAAATTAGAGTGACTCTTGATGGGCAGATGGATAGGCCAGAGGCTGGATCAGTAAAGGGCAGAGAGCTCCACTCTGACTCAGACGCCAGCAAGGTGGGGGTGGGTACTGGTATGGGCTGGTATCATCAAAGATGAACTTGTGGGACCTTTCGGGTTGAGGATAGAGTGAAGCTCAACTCCCAGACCTACTGCTAGTTTCTGGAAGACAACTTCTTCAAGCAGTGGTACAGGATGAAGTTGGTATCGTTCAAGAAAAATATAAATTGCATGCAGGACAATGCTCCATCACATGCATCCAGCTACTCCACAGTGTGGCTGGCCAGTAAAGGTCTAAAAGATGAAAAAATAATGACATGGCCCCCTTGTTCACCTGATCTGAACCCCATAGAGAACCTGCGGTCCCTCATAAAGTGTGAGATCTACAGGGAGGGAAAACAGTACACCTCTCAGAGCAGTGTCTGGGAGGCTGTGGTGGCTGCTGCATGCAATGAGGATCGAAAACAGATCAATCAACTGACAGAATCTATGGATGGTCGGCTGCTGAGTGTCATCATAAAGAAAGGTGGCTATATTGGTCACTAATTTTTTGGGGCTTTTTTTTTTGCATGTCAGAAATGTTTATTTCTAAATTTTGTGCAGTTATATTGGTTTACCTGGTGAAAAGAAGCAAGTGAGATGGGAATATATTTGGGTTTTATTAAGTTGCCTAATAATTCTGCACAGTAATAGTTACCTGCACAAACAGATATCCTCCTAAGATAGCCAAATCTTAAAAGACCCACTCCAACTTCCAAAAATATTAAGCTTTGATATTTATGAGTCTTTTGGGTTGATTGAGAACATAGTTGTTTATCAATAATAAGACAAAATCCTCTAAAATACAACTTGCCTAATAATTCTGCACATGGTGTATAATTTATTAAGGTTCCCTCATTTGAGCAATGCAGGAGTAATAGTGGCATTTTAGCACTAGTGTCTTTGTGGGTCCACATTTCTGCCTGCTCTGACACAGATTTATCATTGGAGCCTAAGGGGTACTTTGCATGTTGCGACATCGCTACTGCGATATCGTCGGGGTCAAATCGAAAGTGATGCACATCCGGCGCCGGTAACGACGTCGCAACGTGTAAAGCCTAGATGCGCTGATAAATGACTGCAAAAGCGTCGTAAATCGGTGATTTGTGTAACGTCGGTCATTTTCATAATGTTGCACCAATAGGAGATACGATGTTGTTCCTCATTCCTGCGGCAGCGCACATCGCTGTGTATGAAGCCGCAGGAGCGAGGAACATCTCCTTACCTGCCTCCACCGGCTATGCAGAAGGATGGAGGTGGGCGGGATGTTTACGTCCCGCTCATCTCCGCCCCTCCGCTTCTATTGGCCGCCTGCCGTGTGACGTCGCTGTGACACCGCACGACCCGCCCCCCTAGGAAGGAGGCGGGTTGCCGGCCAGAGCAACGTCGCAGGGCAGGTAAGTGCGTGTGAAGCTGCCGTAGCAATAGTGTTCACTACGGCAGCTATCACAAGATATCACATGTGCCGGGAGCAGGTACTATCGCGCTCGGCATCTCTAGCATCGGCTAGCGATGTCACAGTGTGCAAAGTACCCCTAAGAGCTTCATGTTGCAAATCTTAATTTGATCTGTTTTTCATTTTCTTTAAAGTAAAAGAATATAATAATTCCACACCCTCACTACCAACCTCAGCTTCCTATACATGTGAAATATAAAGCTTCACCTGGCAGCCATATGTGGTCCATGGTGCCATTGCTTATGGCCTCCAATAAGATGGCTAGCTAAGTACTTCTCTATGTATGCTGGCAAATTAGAGAGAAGAGGAGTAGCTTGAGAACAGTGATAGACAAGTGCTAATGAGACATTTCATAGCAATAACTGTGACCTGTGTAAGGGGGTCTAGGGCTCTACCACCCCCATAGAAAAATGTATTTTGATATGTTCGACAAAGAACTGTGTAATGTCTGGTATGGCCATTAGAGGGCCGTAGTGTAGTGATCGCTTCACTCGTACCTTCTGGGTAGAAAAGGGTTAATTGTAGGGAGGAGTGTAGTTAATAAAAAGACAAGTAACTAGCAAGTTGGCAGGAGAGTCCCCAGTGAGGAGAAAGAACAAATAGCTGCCACTGTCAGACCTCAATATTTTACAGTAACACATTCAGCTGAAAAGAAGGATAAAGCTAATAAACAGATACGCGCGAACCCAAGGTTTGGTGTTCATACTTCGTAACAAAAACAGAGTGCAAGTGCTTTACGTATGATCACTCATGTAAGCATCGCTGTGCTTGGGTACACTCGGTGCTCAGCCCAGTGCAAGCCATTTGCAGCGATTGAATGGCTCACACTGGGGGTAACAACAAGTGTGATCAGATGTAGTGTGCAGCAATAAAAATGTAAAAACCCCGCCCACACCCGGAAGTGATCTGTTTACGGCTGGCTGCAAGTAGGCAGAGACCCAAACTAACCAATCACTGACTTCCATTGGGTTTCAGGTCAAGCCCGAACCAAACTTTATCTAAAGTCCAACTGCACCCGCTGTGCTGAACTTCAATGGGTTCACTCATCTCTCCTACTAAACGAGACATGTCACTCAAGCAGGAGTACTGGACTCCCAGCAACAAGGCAGTGAATAGGCTGGGAAGCTGTGCGCTCCTGAAGACACATAATGAGCATAGGCCTATAACATTTCAAACAATCTTCAGTTGTTATATAATTGTAATTGCAAAATAGATACAATGTGAATGTGATCCTAGACTAAGAAATATGTCTTTTGCTCCATTTTCATAAATTTCAGAGAAAATCCACAAAGAAATTGACAATGTAATAGGCAAAGATCGTTATCCATCAATAGAAGACCGGAGTAAAATGCCGTATACAGAAGCCGTAATCCACGAGATCCAGAGATTTGCTGATATCGTCCCATTAGGAGTGCCGCATGCTACCAGCAAGGACACAACTTTCAGAGGATATCACATTCCAAAAGTATAGTATTCCGGTCTTCTCAATCCTTTGATCATGCTTGCTAACTTTTTTTTATGGATGGCATCAAGGAGATGGTTAGTGGTGTGAGGAGATTCCTCCACAAAGTTTCAGACATAGTCACACTCTCTTTTAGGGGTTATGGCCCTCACTGCCCAGTCTCCCCCCATGTTTTATCTCCCTCCAAGCCTCAGTCACAACCTTTCCAAAACATAAGGTTTATTAACTGTAGTTCCTTTTTTTCTGGAGCTTCCTGGACATACCATCTTTTCAGTCTATGAATAAAATGCAGTGCTCTGGAAAGCAGAACATTGGGCATGGTTGAATCCCTTTGTCACCAGTGGTGACCCTACCCCATACCCGACACAAGTGAAGCAGTGGAAGGCACAATGTTGTACATGTGGCTGTTAGACAGAGTAACCCATGATTTGAAAATAATGAGAACTGGAGAACAGTAGACTGGAAAACAGAACTTGGTTTACTTCTGGAAGAGTAGATGGTGGCACAAAGCTTGGTGACTACATATCTAGATCAGAGAGAGACATAGCATCGTGTACGGTACAGTGCTCCATCCCAAGGCAGACCTTAGGCCTCATCCGCATCTTTTACTGAATTTTTTGGTGCGTTTTTGGTGCATCTTTGTGGTCACGAAGGGATATTCTCAAGTTGTCTCTTGAACAGATCACAATTGTGCAATCTCTTTATTTCCAGGTTGTTGGATGGGTGGACACTCCTCCTTGACTGACAGTTGTTCAGGAGCAGACTTGTAGTTTTGGTACAACTATAAAAGCTCAATAGAAGTTCTGCACTCAGCAGTGGCGGACACAAACTGATGAGGGCAACATTATATGCTCAACTCTTAAGGCCACTTTACATGCAGCGACATCGCTAGCGATGTCGCTGCCGATCGCACCTGCCCCATTGCTGCCCGTGGTGCACAACATCGCTAACACCCATCACACATACTTACCTTCCTTGCGACGTCACTGTGGCCGGCGAACAAACTCTTCTTTAAGGGGGAGGTTCGTGTGCCATCACAGCGACGTCACAAAGTGGGCAACCAATAGAAACGGAGGGGTGGAGACCAGCCGCATTAACGACACGCCCACCTCATTGCCGGAGGACGCAGTTAAGCTGTTGTTCTTCGTTTACGGGGTGTCACACGTAGCGATGTGTGCTGCCTCAGGAACGATGAACAACCTGCATCCAAAATCAGCAACGATATTTGGGAAAGGAATGACGTGTCAACGATCAACGATTAGGTGAGTATTTTTGATCGTTAGCGGTGGCTCGTATGTGTTACACGCAACGACGTCGCTAATGACGCCGGATGTGCGTCACGAATTCCGTGACCCCAGCGATATCTCGTTAGAGATATCGTTGCATGTAAAGCCCCCTTTAGAGTCTGACAGTACCTGCTTGCTGATTTTTAAGTGAAAATGAGCCCCAGTCTCTTGAGCCTCTGGTGGTTGCCCACTTTGCACAGATATGTTCGCCCATGGAACTCAACTATCAGTGGTTTGTTTTTTTCACAGTATTTACATATTGAGATAATAAGGCATTTGAACAAACACACAGCTCTGGAAAATGAGAGCCAGGGTGCACATGGATTGTATCATAGTATCATAGTATCATAGTTTTTAAGGTTGAAGGGAGACTCTAAGTCCATCTAGTTCAACCCGTAGCCTAACATGTTGATCCAGAGGAAGGCAAAAAAAAACCCCAATGTGGCAAACAAGTTCCAATGGGGAAAAAATGTCCTTCCTGACTCCACATCCGGCAATCAGACTAGTTCCCTGGATCAATACCCTGTCATAAAATCTAATATACATAACTGGTAATATTAAATTTTTCAAGAAAGGCGTCCAGGCTCTGCTTAAATGTTAGTAGTGAATCACTCATTACAACATCATGCGGCAGAGAGTTCCATAGTCACTGCTCGTACAGTAAAGAATCCTCGTCTGTGATTATGATTAAACCTTCTTTCCTCAAGACGTAGCGGATGCCCCCGTGTTCCAGTCGCAGGCCTAGGTGTAAAAAGATCTTTGGAAAGGTCTCTGTACTGTCCCCTCATATATTAATACATTGTGATTAGATCCCCCCTAAGCCTTCGTTTTTCCAGACTAAATAACCCCAAGTGTAATAACCTGTCTTGGTATTGCAGCCCACCCATTCCTCTAATAATCTTGGTGGCTCTTCTCTGCACCCTCTCCAGTTCAGCTATGTCCTTCTTATTAGTGATGAGCGAGTACTAAAAAGCTCGGGTGCTCGAGGCTCGGGCCGAGCATCCCAAGATACTCGTGTACTCGGCCCGAGCACCGAGCCCAATGTTATCCTATAGGAGACCCGAGTATTTTTCTGAAATGACCCCCCGGCAGCATGTAGAAACCCTAAAAATGTCACAAAAGTCTCAGAAGAGTGCTCAAATGACATGGCAACAGCATGGGGAAGACCCCTTGAAGCATTTATCACTCAAAAGTCACAGCTGTGAACAATTTTGTCCGAGTTTTACGCCATTTTTACGGACTCACCAGAAAACCTTCCAAAATGACACCAAAATGAATTTTCATGGCGGAAATGTCAAGGGCACATACCCAATAGTGAGATAGAGCTAATGTATGTTACTTTTTGAGATTAATACATGAAAGATTTTACGTGAAAACCTTGTGTGGCACTCCGATGTCCAAAACGCACGTTTTGTGCTTTTTACTAACGATGTCGGTCATTTTTTTTTTTCATTCTATCTCCCGTCGGTCGGTCTCGCTCTGTCTGTCTCTCTCTGTCTTGTCTGTCCCCCTCTCACAGTCTGTCGGTCATTCTCCCCCCTCTCTCTTACTTACCGTTCCCCGATCTCCGGCGCGGCGCTGCACGGCTGTTCACACTGTTCCGGCGGCTTTTCCTCTTTTGAAAAAGCCGGCCTCTCATTAAACAATCTCGTATTCCCTGCTTTCCTGCTTTTCGGCGCCTATGATTGGTTGCAGTGAGACACGCCCCCACACTGAGTGACAGCTGTCTCACTGCACCCAATCACAGCAGCCGGTGGGCGTGTCTATACTGTGCAGTGAAATAAATAATTAAATAATTAAAAAAAACGGCGTGCGGTCCCCCCCAATTTTAATACCAGCCAGATAAAGCCATACGGCTGAAGGCTGGTATTCTCAGGATGGGGAGCTCCACGTTATGGGGAGCCCCCCACCCTAACAATATCAGTCAGCAGCCGCCCAGAATTGCCGCATACATTATATGCGACAGTTCTGGGGCTGTACCCGGCTCTTCCCGATTTACCCTAGTGCGTTGGCAAATCGGGGTAATAAGGAGTTAATGGCAGCCCATAGCTGCCACTAAATCCTAGATTAATCATGTCAGGCGTCTCCCCGAGATTCCTTCCATGATTAATCTGTAAATTACAGTTAAAAAACACACACACCCGAAAAATCCTTTATTAGAAATAAAAAACACTAACAAAGTCCCTCATTACCAATTTATTAACCCCGACAAACCCTCCATGTCCGGCGTACTCCACAGTCCTCCAGCGTCGCATCCAGCTCTGCTGCATGCAGGTGACAGGAGCTGCAGAATACACCGCCGCTCCGGTCACCTCCACGCAGCTAATGAGATGAGTATAGCGATCAGCTGAACTGTCACTGAGGTTACCTGGATCCAACGGTGGATGCAGCGGTGGCCGCGGGTAACCTCAGTGACAGCTCAGCTGATCGCGCTACTCACCGCCGCTCCGGTCAGCTCCATGCACCAACTGAGGTGAGTATAGTGATCAGCTGCTGTCACTGAGGTTAATCGCGGCCACCGCTGGATCCAGCGGTGGCCGTGAGTTACCTGACTGACAGCAGCTGATCGCGCTATTCCCTTCATTAGCTGCGTGGAGGTGACCGGAGCGGCGGTGTATTCTGCAGCTCCTGTCACTTCCATGCAGCAGAGCTGGACGCGACGCTGGAGGACTGTGGAGTACGCCGGACATGGAGGGTTTGTCGGGGTTAATAAATTGGTAATGAGGGAATTTGTTAGTGTTTTTTATTTCTAATAAAGGACTGTTCGGGTGTGTGTTTTTTAACTGTAATTTACAGATTAATCATGGAAGGAATCTCGGGGAGACGCCTGACATGATTAATCTAGGACTTATTGTCAGCTATGGGCTGCCATTAACTCCTTATTACCCCGATTTGCCAACGCACTAGGGTAAATCGGGAAGAGCCGGGTACAGTCCCAGAACTGTCGCATATAATGTATGCGGCAATTCTGGGCGGCTGCTGACTGATATTGTTAGGGTTGGGGGCTCCCCATAACGTGGGGCTCCCCATCCTGAGAATACCAGCCTTCAGCTGTATGGCTTTATCTGGCTGGTATTAAAATTGGGGGGGACCGCACGCCGTTTTTTTTAATTATTTATTTATTTATTTTACTGCACAGTATAGACCCGCCCACCGGCTGCTGTGATTGGGTGCAGTGTGACACCTGTCACTTAGCGTGGGGGCGTGTCTCACTGCAACCAATCATAGGCGCCTGTGGGCGTGGAAAGCAGGGAATATGAGATGGCTGTGTACAGAGCACAGCGTGCCCGCCGGTATAAAGGCTCGGTCACGCTGTGCAGGCCGGCCAATCACTGCAATTCCACAACTAACAGGGCTGTGGCATTGCAGTGGTCTGCCAGCCAATCCCTGCATGAGGGCTGGCTCTCAAAAGAGCGCCAACATGCAGGGATGAAGACCACGAGTACAGCACGAGTATTGCAAAATTACTCGGTACCCGCCGAGTAGCCCGAGTACAGTGATACTCGTGCGAGTACCGAGTAGTAACACGCATACTCGCTCATCACTACTTCTTATATATCGTGACCAGAATTGTACACAGTATTCTAAGTGCGGTCGCACTAGTGACTTGTACAGAGGTAGAAGTATATTTTTTTCATGAACACTTATACCTCTTTTAATACATCCCATTATTTTATTAGCCCTGGCAGCAGCTGCCTGACACTGTCCACTAAAGTGAAGTTTACCATCCACCCATACACCCAAGTCTTTTTCTGTGTCTGTTTTACCCAGTGTTCTACAATTAAGTACATAATCATAAATGTTATTTCCTCTACCCAAGTGCATGACCTTACATTTATCTACATTAAACTTCAATTGCCACTTCTCAGCCCAATCCTCCAATTTACATAAATCTCCCTGTAATATAAAATTATCCTCCTCTGTATTGATTACCCTGCAGAGTTTAGTATCATCTGCAAATATTGAAATTCTACTCCGCATGCCCCCAACAAGGTCATTTATAAATATGTTGAAAAGAAGCGGGCCCAATACTGACCCCTGTGGTACCCCACTATGAACTGAGACCCAGTCCGAGTACGTACCATTAATAACCACCCTTTGTTTCCTATCACTGAGCCAGTTTTTAACCCAGTTACACATATTTTCCCCTATCCCCATTATTCTCATTTTATGTACCAACCTTTTGTGTGGCACCGTATCAAAAGCTTTTGAAAAGTCCATATACACAACATCCACTGCATTTCCCTGGTCCAGGCTTGAACTTACCTCTTCATAGAAGCTGATCAAATTAGTTTGACAGGATCGATCCCTCATAAACCCATGTTGATACTCTGTCATAAGGTTATTTTTCTTGAGATACTCCAGTATAGCATCTCTCAAGAAACCCTCAAGGATTTTACCAACCGTAGAGGTTAAACTTACCGGCCTATAATTTCCCGCCTCAGTTTTTGTCCCCTTTTTGAATATTGGCACCACATTTGCTATGCGCCAGTCCTGCGGTACCGACCCTGTTATTAAGGAATCTGAGAAGATTAAAAATAATGGTCTATCTATCACAGAACTCAATTCCTGTAGTACTCTGGGGTGTATGCCATCCGGGCCCGGAGATTTGTCAACCTTAGTGATTTCGAGGCGGCGGCGTACTTCCTGTTGGGTTAAGCAGGTAATATTCAAGGGTGAATTTATGGTATCACTGGTCATGTCATCTGCCATGGCATTTTCTTGTATAAAAACCGTAGAAAAAAAGTCATTCAGCAGGTTGGCTTTACCCTCATCCCCTTCCACCATTTCACCAAGACTATTTTTAAGGGGGCCAACACTATCGCTTTTCAGTTTTTTACTGTTTATGTAGTTAAAGAATATTTTAGGATTATTTTTACTTTCTCTCGCAATGAGTCTCTCTGTCTCAAACTTAGCTAACTTAATTTGCTTTTTACATATTTTATTTAATTTTCTATAATTATATAATGCCTCATCACTACCTACCCTCTTTAATTCTTTTAAGGCTTTCTGTTTTTCTTTTATTGCTTCCCTTACAGCTCTATTTAGCCATAGGGGTTTCCTCCTATTTCTAGCATGTTTGTTCCCATAGGGTATATTTTCTGCACAAGCCCTATTCAGGATGCTCATAAAAGTCTCCCATTTGCTTTGTGTACTTTTATTACTTAGTACATCATCCCAGTTTATTGCACTAAGATCATCTCTCAACCGTTTAAAATTTGCTTTCCTGAAGTTTAGTGTCCTTGTAGCCCCTCTACTAAACATCTTACTAAAAAATACATGAAAACTTATTGGACTAGAGCGGAGTGGCTCAAGAGGCAGAGGATCACGTTCAACTATCTGAAATTCAGTTTCATGTGAATTTGAACACTTTGAAATTTGATTTGTAATTTAAAAAAAAAAAAAAAATGCCTGACATTCAATTCCACTGTGTTGAAGCAAAAGTGAGCAGACTAATGTCTTTTTAACTGTAATTCCCTGCTGCTATGGCATCCTAAAGAATTTTATATTTTGTACAATGGTGGTCAGTACCTCGGCCATCACAGATCAGTGGTTCCCAGTGGAACACACTTTGAATGACAGATTTATTTTCCATCTCCAAAGTAACTGGGTAAAACTCACTCTTGTATAATGTATGCACCTCTGGTTCAGCGCCAGTGATGGGCTATGTCTCATAGTGTGTATAGCTGGCTTTGTTGAGGTACCCGATCTGTCCTGCCGTGCACCCTCTCCCGCCTAAACTGTGTCTGTCTGTCCTTCCCTGTCCACGTCCCACTTGACATATCTTTGTAGTTTGGACTTCCCGATACTTGACTTACACTCCCATCCCTGACTTAGCTCTGTCTCTCCCTTCGGCTTTCTCTATTACCATTTGTCTCCTGACCCCTTTGCTTACTTCTGACTCTGAGTTTGTTAACCCCTCGTACATTGTTTTGACTTCCTGTTGCTGACTCGACTCTCTTACTACTCTGCTGTCACCTTGTGGTGAGTTTGCTGTACTACTCAAGGCCACATCTTAGTGCAGCGGGACACTTTGGTACTGTAAAATGACTGTAAAATGTTTGTAGCAAAGGTTTGGGGGCTGCAAAAGGAAGCAAAATGGGTGTAAAAGCAGGACAATTGCCCTAAAAGAAATGTGAATAGGGAAATGATTTAAAGGGGTTCTGTCACAATAGCAATCATGGTTAAATAGGAAGTAAATGAATAAAATAATTTTAAGAGTGCCCTCACAAAGCCAAATTTAAGAGTGCCCCCACAGAGCCTGTTTACAAAGTTTCATTGAAGAGCCAATGTTTCAATAGTGCCCCCACAGAGCCAAAATTTTAAGGGTGCTGCTACAAAGCCATTATTTTAAAAGTGCCCCCAAAGAGCCTGTTTTCAGAGGTCCCCAACAGAGCCAAAATTTTAAGACTGCCCCCATTGAGCCTTTTTTAACAGTACCGTCAGACAGCCTTTTTTATGATTACCCCCATAGAGCCTGTTTTAAGAGTACTCCCACAGAGGCTGGTGTACAGTGGACACACAGAGCCTTTTTTCAGATAACCCCCACATTGCCTTCCTTCAGAGTACCCCCACAGTGCCTTTTTTCAGATAACCCCCACATTGCCTTCCTTCAGAGTACCCCCACAGAGCCTTTTTTCAGATAACCCCCACATTGCCTTCCTTCAGAGTACCCCCACAGTGCCTTTTTTCAGAGTACCCCGCAGTGACTTTTTTCAGAGTACCCCCACAGAGTCTTTTTTAGGAGTACCCCCACATTGCCTTTTTTCAGAATACCCCCACAGAGCCTTTGTTAAGATTACTCCTACAGTGCCTTTTTATAAGAGTACCCCCACAGAGCCTTTTTTGAGAGTACCACCACAGAGCCTTTTATAGGAATACCCTGACAACCTTTCTTAAGAGTACCCCTACAGACAGAGCCTCTTTTATTAGTGCCCCCTCAGAGCCTTTTTAAGAGTACCCTCACAGAGCCTGGTAGAGATCCTCCTCATTCTCCCTCAAATCTTCAGCTTGGTCTCCAGATCAATCTCTGGATTGGTCTTTGGATCTTCCGGCACTGACTAGGCCTCACATATTGATGTCAATGATCAAGCAAGGAGCTGTGGAGTCTGGAGAGACCCAGGAGCATATTAAATGTCTTTTCGAGGCACTTTCAATTTGGACAAAATTTGATCTAAATTGAATTAATTCTGCACAAAACAAATTTCGGTAGATTTGCTCATCACCACATCAGGAATTACGAAACAGACCTCACTTTTATCACTTCCATTTTTCCAGATTTACATACTTATAAATTTTACTTTCAGGGAACCTTGGTGTTTCCAGTCCTGACCTCTGTTCTGAAAGACCCCAAACACTTCAGGAACCCAGATGAGTTTGACCCTGGACGTTTTCTTAATGAGAAAGGCGGCATTAAGAAGAGTGATGCATTTATGCCATTCTCTGCAGGTAAGAGATTATTACTGTGATCTGTGAATGCTGAATTTTAGTTTCAGTACTTGATAATATGGTTGTTGGGCATAGACTGGGATTAGGAAGACATTTTCTAAACAAACATTTTTCTCCAAAAACTCTTATTGAGTGGAAATAAAAAACTGAGCATTACTTACTGACTTGCTCCATTACTTTATTTTCTCCAACGTTGGCTCTTCTCTGCTGCCTTCGATGATCGTTTTCAGTCTGCTGTAAATGTCCCAGTTAAAGCCAATCCCCCCAGGTTCAGCGACTTTGCCAATTTTGACGGCACAAGGTGCAGATGCCACGCTAACTACGGGGAAGTACCAAGCAAGCAACAAAAGGGAAGGGGAAACCCTGTGTCCAGGGATAGGGAAGATGGTGACCACTGACCAAACCTAGGTCCCTGAGGTCCCTCCCCACCATAGATAGGTTCCGCAGCTCGTCGCCGAGCCGGATACTTGACCCTAGTTATCCTTAGCGCTGGGCCCTAAATAGGGAACGGGTGAGATGAGCTATTCGTCAACGCCACCAAACACTTTAGATGACACAAGGAGGTCACACAGGCGGAAAATGTATGAACTACTTATCTACAGATGACACAGGTAGAAGTTTGGCAAAGTTTTCAGCAATGATACATTAGCTTACCAAAGCTTGAAATAACTGGATAATATCACTAGCACTTGTCCAAGGAAGGAAGGGGTATATAAGCACCAAGGGAATACTGATGATCAGCAGCTGGGCGGAAGGCGAGCTCCTGCTGGGTCCAAAAGGAGAAAAGTGAATCCAGCAGGAAAGCCATCTATACAAATGACTACTGACAGCAGGAGCATTCTGTACAGCCAGACGCTGTGACCTTTTATGGCCAGAAACCACATGACTGTCTGTCACCCTGACATACTTAGTGCTTAGCTGCAGTGAAGTGTGATGTAATCGTGACATCACACCTGCAGCCTGTGATCTATCACCAGAGGAAGTGGTGAAGACCGGAGCTGGATGACAATAAGAGGTTCAGTTCTCCAATTGGAAAAAATTAAGTATTACATTCTGATGATAAAAACCATTCCTACCTCTGGTTTATGGTGGAAAAAAAAATGGAAACCAGCCCATCCTCTGATGAAGTACGTGAAAGGCAATTCTAAATATTTTATTTTCTAAATCAAACAACCCTTTTAACTTGACTTCTTATTGTGCACTCTCATTCTGTTTTCTCAGGCAAACGCGTGTGTGCGGGAGAAGGCCTGGCTCGCATGGAGCTCTTCCTCTTTCTGACCACGATACTGCAGCAGTTCACCTTGGAGCCCACCATAGACAGAAAGACCCTGAGCATAAGACCTGAGCCCAACACCAATGCTACAAGACCTCAGGCATACCTCATGAAGGCCGTCCCTCGTTTCTGAGCTGAAAATTACATTCTCACCTAAAAGAAACCTAAAAGCTCTAGAACTTAAAAAATAAGACTCATCAAAAATTGTAAGATACAAATTATATTATAATTATATATATATTTTATTTTTTTTGTTCATTTTTTATTTTTATTATAAGCCATGCCTGAATAATTGTACAAAATATCATAGAACTCAACATCTGTAATCATCAGTGATGGGCGACCTGACCTTATGCGTGTCTCTGTGGTAGCTTCATCAGGAGAAGACAGGTTTGTCTTCCCCTGATGAAGCTGCCACAGCGAAACACATAGGGTCAGGTCACTCTTTGCACTATGCCTGCCATTAAATGATAAGGAGATTATTTGGCATAGTTGCTATGTGTTTTTATGTGTTTTTTTTATGTTTTAAGTCATGCACTTAATAAACTTTTCTAGTAATAATTATTTAGTTATTGAGTGAGTGCTTAATTTTTGCTGAACACTTTTTTCTCTTAAGAAAAAAATTTCCAGCAACTTCGTCCCAAATTGGTTTTCTTTAAAACGTGTAAGTTTATTCCATGGTATTAAAAACAGACATACATGTGAAAAATGTGAATAGCCTACGCATTTTGAACATAGGGGTTCTTAGGGGTACTTTGCACGCTGCGACATCGCTAGCATCGGCTAGCGATGCCGAGCGCGATAGTACCTGCCCCCGTCGCACATGCGCATCTAGGCTTTATACGTTGCGACATCGTTACCGGCGCCGGATGTACGTCACTTTCGATTTGACCCCGACGATATCGCAGTAGCGATGTCGCAACGTGCAAAGTACCCCTTAGACTTGGCTATACATATCAGTCAGTGACCAGGTTTTATACCACAAACAAACAGAGATCATTACTATTTAAGGACACTCCCCCTTGCTCTTGCGATTGCATAACATTACCATATTATTTACCGTATTTTTCGCTTTATAAGACGCACCGGAATATAAGACGCACCCCAAACTTAGACATAAAAAATGGTAAAAAAAAGAAAAATGGGGTCCGTCTTATACTCCGGTGTTCTCTTACCGGAGGGGGGCAGCAGTGGTGGTGAAGCGGGGTCACAGGAGGCACAGGTTGTGCTAGCAGGCGCGGCAGGTCAGTGGCAGCGGGGTCCTTGGTTGCAGGTGCCGTGGCGTCCGTGGTTGCAGGCGCGGTGGCGTCTGCGGTGGCAGGATCCGTGGGGTCCGTGGTGGCGGCAGCAGCCGTGGCGGGTGAGCCGTGCAGCAGGCCGGTGCAGTGAGTGTCCGCGGTCCCGGTTCAGTGGTGGCAGCGGCGGCGGCGACTGCTCAGTGGTGGCAGGGACTGCTCAGTGGTGGAGTGTGTCCGTGGTCCCGGTTCAGTGGTGGCAGCGGTGGCGACGGCTCAGTGGTGGGAGTGGCGGCGACGGCTCAGTGGTGGGAGCGGCGGCAACTGCTCAGTGGTGGCAATGGCAGGGACTGCTCAGTGGTGGAGTGTGTCCGCGGTCCCGGTTCAGTGGTGGCAGCGGCGGCGACGGCTCAGTGGTGGGAGTGGCGGCGACGGCTCAGTGGTGGGAGCGGCGGCAACTGCTCAGTGGTGGCAGCGGCAGGGACTGCTCAGTGGTGGAGTGTGTCTGTGGTCCCGGTTCAGTGGTGGCAGCGGCGGCGACGGCTCAGTGGTGGGAGCGGCGGCGACGGCTCAGTGGTGGAGTGTGTCCGCGGTCCCGATTCAAGTAATGGTGTGGCGCCCCAGGACCTGGTCGCCACAACAGCATTGCCCTCCCAAAAGGGTTAATGCTGAGCCTGGAGGTAATTGGGAGATCTATTGGCCAGTAAGTTAACACTCAACACAGTTCTCCCTCCGGCCAGCAGGGGGAGCTCTGAACCTGGAACTTCAGGGAGCATTCCTTAAGTCTGGCTGGAAGGAGGAAGTAGTGGTTAGTCTGGAGACAGGAGTGAAAGAGTGCAGACGCAGAGTAGTGCTGCCTTGTAAACTGGGGCCTAGAGCTGGGATAGCTTGGCCCAGTGAAGCAAGGGGAGCAGAGAGGCACAGCAGGGACTTGGACATCGGAGTCTGTAGTTGCCAGGGCATAAAATCCATCCCTGGTAGCTGAATCCGGAGGGCAGGAGAGCTGCAAGCCCCTGTCCCAGAAGCAATCTGAAGGTACAGCTGCATCCCAAGGGCCCGGTGTAGACTCCAGCAGAGAAGCACCAGAGAGGGCCTGCGCAGTCTACCCCACAGAAAAGGGGACGAACAACAAGTCCCAGCAGCAAGAGGGCAATTGCAAACCCAAAGTGCAGTGTCCTAACACAGCAGAGAAAGATTAAGGAGTAGGCCTCATACTCAACTGGCCAAAGATCACCCCAGGCACTTCCAGGCCGGCCGGATCATCTTTACCATCTGTGACGGTCTCCCTGGACTAAGTTTCTGCCGAGTAAAAGAGGAGAAGGTAAAGAGACTACTGTTTGTGCCTGTTTCTTTCATTGCTGGTCGGCCCTGCACCGTGTTAGTCACGCAGCACCATAGACTTCCACAAACACCAACCGTGCCCCGGGCATTGCTCCACCTGTGGGGAGCAGTACTACCATTGCTGCCATAACATCATCCCGGAGGCCTCACACAGCAGCGGCGGCTTAGTAGCCGCATACCACAGGTGGCGTCACGAACACAAACTTTAATTCAAGCCACATATTCAACTGACACCCACCAGGGCCACGGAGCCGGGCCCAGCCACCACTGACTACCACCGGACTAGTCCGGTCCGGCACCGGGTGTCCCATAGCCCTGGGGTGGGCGAGTCAACTTTGGCGTCACGAACAGGATTTCGTGCCCGGTCACACCGGGTACTGTGCGCCTGAAGAACTGTGTAAAAGACTGTGTACTGGTTGTAAATTGCCGCCGCCATTAGCCGCGCCGAGCGCAGGAAGAAGGGGGGCGTGCCTGACAAAGAGCGCGAAGGGAGCGCGCCATCAGAGCAGAGCGCTGTTAACCCCGCGCGACCCGGAAGAAAATTTGAAAAGTGAACGGAGCCTATTAAGGTTCACTAAGGGGGAGGAAGATGTCCGACTCCGAGGGAGAGCAGGTGGCTGCCATCGCCCAGGGCGCCGCAGCACCGGCCGAAGTAGTCCCAGTCGCCGTCGCCCCAGCCCCCACTGTAGCGCCGGTAATGCCGATCACCATGCCGTACATACCAGGGGCAGAATGGCTGCCGCAGTACTCCGGGGAGTCCCATACCTTGAGTGACTTCAGAGAAAGCCTGCACAGCTTGTTCCGGGTGTATCCTCTGACTGAGAGCCAGAAGGTGGGCATAGTAATGGGACAGCTAGCCGGCGCAGCCCAGCGTGAAGCGAAGTCCTGGCCTGATACAGATAAAGGGACAGCAGCCCAGATACTGGCCAAGCTAAAGAGTACTTTTGACACCCGCACCGCAGCAGAGATAAAGATGAGATTCTTTGGGTGCAAGCAACGGGCCACGGACAGCATAAGGGACTATGCCTTAAACTTGCAGGAGGCCCTGAAAGCAGTTAAACAGGTGGACCCAGAGAGTGTACGTGAAGAAGACAAACTCCTAACTGAGCAGTTCATAGAGGGGCTCCTGTCAGATGCCCACAGGACCCAGCTGCGTATCCTGGTCCTGCAGAACCCTGCTCTGGACTTTGCCAAGTTTAAGGACCAGGCCATCAGGGTACTGAGAGAATCTACACCGAATGACCCAGTACCCCTCCGGCCTCTTGCTATCACGTACCCCGGGGTGGTGCCTGCAACACGAGCCACTGCAGGGGCTGAGGTGCAGTCCCTGGATAAGGATCCCACTGCAGAGCTCAGACAGCAGTTCCAGGAGCTGACCAAGACTGTGGCTGCCCTTGCCAAGACCGTGCAGTCTCTACAAATGACCCCCTCGCCTGCAAAAATCGAGTTGGCCTCCAGCCCAGAAGACGTCCCATGGATGCGACAGAGAAGGATTCCGCCGACCCGAGGCAGAGACACAGACCGGTACGATTCAACAGGACAACCGATCTGCCGCCGCTGCAGCCAGGCGGGCCACATTGCACGACGCTGTCCTTTAAACGGGCCGAGCCTGGGGCCAGGAGCCAACCCCCAGGTGTGAGGAAGCCCGGCTCAAATCCCAGCCGCAGCAAGTATGTGGGAGGACGCCCGGTCCTTCCCATTGTGCTGGATGGGATCCCTTTGAATGCCCTCCTGGATACGGGGTCCCAGGTAACAACCATCCCCCACAAACTGTACAAAAGATATTGGGCTGATTCAGACATTGACCATGGCCCAGATGATGATTTAACGATTGTGGCCAGTAATGGTCAGCCCTTACCTCAAATTGGGTACAAAGAAGTAACCATTAAAGTGGGGCGGGTGGAATTGCCATGTCAGGGGATGATAATTGTAGATATAGATCGCAAAGAATCTGACCCACTGCTAACCCTTGGTACAAATGTGATAGAAAATTGTATTGCCGAAGTGATAATTTTGTTGCAACAGGCGTCTGAAACTGCCAGCTCCGGGCAGCAGCGTGTCCTACAGAGGGAGATCAGAGCCCTGATGAGGAGGCAGCAAGTAGAGCTAGCCGGAGGAGAAATTGGCAGTGTGAGGGTAAGTGACCCCCTCCCCATTGTAATACCCCCAAGAAGTGAAATGTTGATATGGTGTCGGGCAGCAATAGGCCTCAAGGGTCAGGATTACCATGCCTTGGTAGAACCAGTGTATTCAGACAGTAGGCCTGGAGTCCTGATAGCCAGAGGGGTAGCGGACGTCCGCAAGGGGAGAGTGCCCGTCCGTGTCCTGAATTGTGGGGAGGAGGAGGCCAAATTGCCCCGGTACGCCACTGTAGCAAAACTGTACACTGTCAGCAACAATACCATTAAAGCAGTGGAACCCTTGATCCCGTCCGACCAGGCGGAAGACAATGGCTCCAAGGGGCAGCCGGAAGACTGGTGCCAAAAATTACATGTAGGCACCGACTCCACCCCCTCGCACCAAAAGCATGGGGTTTACCGGGTGGTACAGGAGTACGAGCGGGTCTTCAGCAAACACCCCCTAGATTTTGGGCAGGTGAAAGGGGTTAAACATCAAATCCCCACGGGTGATCATCATCCCATTAAAGAGAGATACCGCCCTGTACCCCCCGCACAGTATCAGTGTGCCAAGGAAATGTTACGGGAAATGAAGGAGGCTGGGGTTATCAGAGATAGTTGTAGCCCCTGGGCAGCTCCACTAGTGCTCGTAAAGAAAAAAGATGGTACAATGAGAATGTGTGTAGATTACAGGCAAATTAACCGCATTACACATAAAGATGCTTATCCACTGCCCAGAATAGAGGAGTCACTAACAGCCTTAAAGTCAGCTAACTATTTCTCCACCTTGGATCTCACCAGTGGGTATTGGCAGGTTCCCGTGGCAGAGGCGGACAAGGAGAAGACTGCATTCACGACACCAATGGGCCTCTGTGAGTTCAATTGTATGCCATTCGGGCTCTGCAACGCCCCAGGGACATTCCAAAGGTTGATGGAGTGCTGCTTGGGCCACCACAACTTTGAAACCGTGCTGTTGTACCTGGATGACGTAATAGTCTACTCCAAGACTTATGAGGACCACCTGAAGCACTTAGCAGAAGTGTTTGAATCCTTGTCGAAATATGGCCTGAAGATCAAGCCGTCCAAATGTCACCTCTTGAAGCCAAAGGTACAGTACCTGGGTCATGTGGTCAGCGCAGAAGGTGTGGCACCTGATCCGGAGAAAGTCACTGTAATCAAGGACTGGCCAAGACCCACCACAGTGAAGGAGGTGCGGCAGTTCCTTGGACTGGTGGGCTACTACCGAAGGTTCATTGATGGTTTCACCAAGATAGCAGCGCCCCTTCAAGATCTCCTGGTGGGCCAGCCAAAGCAGGCTAAGAAGCAGAGCCCTCCATTTGAATGGAGCAGCCAACTGGAAACATCCTTTGTCCGGCTGAAAGGGGCTCTCACGGGAGAAGAAATTCTGGCCTACCCTGACTACAGCCAACCGTTTGTACTGTATACAGACGCCAGCAACGTGGGACTGGGAGCAGTTCTGTCCCAGGTACAGGGAGGCAGAGAGAGGGTGATAGCGTACGCCAGTAGGAAGCTTCGGCCCACAGAAAGGAATCCAGAAAACTACAGTTCCTTCAAGCTGGAGTTCCTCGCTATTGTTTGGGCAGTGACTGAACGCTTCAAGCACTATCTGGCATCGGCCAAGTTCACCATCTTCACGGACAACAATCCGTTGACACACCTGGCAACAGCCAAGTTAGGTGCGATGGAACAGCGATGGATGGCCCGGCTGTCTAACTTTGACTTTACCATCAAGTATCGGGCTGGCAAGAAGAATAACAATGCTGATGCGCTGTCCAGAATGCCTCACTTGCCCGAGTCTGGAGAAGACATGGATGAACTCGAAGAGATAGAGTTACCGGCTTTCCATCACCAAGGTGTGTCCCAGTGTGAGCATGCTGTGGGAGTGAAGCGCTCAAGCCAGCACGGGGTCTCGGTCAACCCCTTACTCCACCATAATTGGGAAGAAACACAGAACGGTGACCCGGCCGTGCGATTGGTCAAAGAGAAGCTAGCGCAAGCTGAGACCCATCTTGGCCCAGACGCTCCAGAGGAAGCCCAGCAGCTGTGGAAGGAGAGGGGACGACTGTTCACCTACCAAGGCAAGCTCTGCAAGAGATATGTCAACTATCGAACAAATGAACTTGTCTGGCAGATAGTGGTTCCGCAGAGAGATGCTCCAATGGTCCTAGCAGCGTATCATGATAACGCAGGACACTTCGGGTGGAAGAAGTTGGAGGCCCTACTCCGTGATCGGTTCTATTGGGTGCACATGAGAAAGATGATCGAGAAGTGGTGCCGAGACTGTGGCCCGTGTAACCTGAGGCGGAAAGACGATGCCAGCCAAAGGTCTCCCTTGCAGCCAATTGTCACAAAGCAGCCCCTGGAGTTGGTGGCCCTGGACCACGTGAAGTTAACACCAAGCCGGTCAGGCTATGTGTACGCCCTCACCATTGTGGACCATTACTCTCGTTTCCTGGTAGTAGTGCCTGTGAAGGACCAGACAGCCAGGACAGCAGCTAGAGCGTTCCAGGCATCCTTTTGCCGACCTCACGGCTATCCGGAAAGGGTACTGACTGATCAGGGTCCTGCATTCGAGGCTGAAGTGTTCCAAGAGTTCTGTAACATGTACGGTTGTAAGAAAATCCGAACCACACCGTACCACCCCCAAACCAATGGACTGTGCGAGAAAATGAACCATGTGGTTATTGATATGCTGAAGACCCTACCGCTGGAGGAAAGGAACCAATGGCCAGAAAAGTTGCCAGATCTGGTAGACCTGTACAACCACATCCCAGTGAATTCGACCAACTGCAGCCCCGCTTACCTGATGCGAGCCAGACCAGGCAAGTTGCCTGTAGACTTTGAGATGGGGACTGTGTCGCCTGAGGCGGTTCAAGAAATAGAGGATTGGGATACAGAACGGCAGCAGCGGTACCGTAAGGTCCAGGAGTGCGTAGAGAGGAGCCTGTCTCAAGCAAGAACGAGACAAGAACAGCATTACAATCAAACAGCCCCAGCAACTCCCTTAGCACCTGGAGAACAAGTCCTCAAGAAGAAGCGGAAGGCGCATAAATTGGATGATCAGTGGGAAAGCGAGCCCTACACCATTATCCCCTCCAACTTTGACAATAGTAAGGTATGCCTCATAAGCAAAGATGAAGGCAAGACCTATCAAGCAATTTCCCGAGACCGCCTGAAAGCGTGCCCTGAACGGTGCAGAATCCAAAGAGAAATGGAAGGAGTACAAGGAAGTCCCCAAAGTCAAGAGAAAGAAGGGGAGATGATTCAAACCATCCTTGGAAAGTTCCCCAAAACTTGGACCCGAATAAACAATGCCATAGTGGTACCAGTTTTGACGTTTCCGCAGTTGGTCGAGCCAGAAACGGAAAAGGTTCCGGATCCACCTAAAGAATCGTCCGCTCCAGCACGAGATGACACGCCAGCAGTGGAACAGGAGGATCAACCCCCTGTCAGTGGTGAACCTGTCATACCCTTGGCGACTCTTAGATCACAAAGGCAACCATCACGCTTACCTATGGGGGTTAGGCCCACCTGTAGTGCTGAGATAGAAGACGCACCACGTAGTCAGGGGCAAACACCAGAGCTACGTAGGTCCCAGCGCAGCACTCGGGGACAACCCCCTCTAAGGTATAGGGAGTCAACTGTATAAGGGAAAGAGTACTTATTAGAATGTAAATAGTTATGCAAAATGTCTGTCATGTTGTGTACAAAATGTTTTCTTTTTCTTTGACTGCGAAAATGGACAATTGGGCCACTGGACTATGGGTGGCCAACACCTAAATTGTTCATAGTTAGCACCAGTGTGCTCAACACCCCTGAAGAAAAACCCGTCCGGCGTGCATAGAGTGGGGTCATCAATGCTCTGACGCACGCCCAGAGCCTACGTTGGGGGTTTGAACGCGGCGGGTCCCCCATGGAGCAGTGTAATGGACACCCGGCAGGGAGCCACACTGGACTCTTATAGTAATGTTTAAGGTTGTAACGTTAAAGTATTTGCGCCTCCCATAATGGGATGAAATGTTCTAACATGTCATGTTTGTTTCTACAGTCCGGGAGTCCTGAATTTAACTAAGGGGGAGTGTGGCGCCCCAGGACCTGGTCGCCACAACAGCATTGCCCTCCCAAAAGGGTTAATGCTGAGCCTGGAGGTAATTGGGAGATCTATTGGCCAGTAAGTTAACACTCAACACAGTTCTCCCTCCGGCCAGCAGGGGGAGCTCTGAACCTGGAACTTCAGGGAGCATTCCTTAAGTCTGGCTGGAAGGAGGAAGTAGTGGTTAGTCTGGAGACAGGAGTGAAAGAGTGCAGACGCAGAGTAGTGCTGCCTTGTAAACTGGGGCCTAGAGCTGGGATAGCTTGGCCCAGTGAAGCAAGGGGAGCAGAGAGGCACAGCAGGGACTTGGACATCGGAGTCTGTAGTTGCCAGGGCATAAAATCCATCCCTGGTAGCTGAATCCGGAGGGCAGGAGAGCTGCAAGCCCCTGTCCCAGAAGCAATCTGAAGGTACAGCTGCATCCCAAGGGCCCGGTGTAGACTCCAGCAGAGAAGCACCAGAGAGGGCCTGCGCAGTCTACCCCACAGAAAAGGGGACGAACAACAAGTCCCAGCAGCAAGAGGGCAATTGCAAACCCAAAGTGCAGTGTCCTAACACAGCAGAGAAAGATTAAGGAGTAGGCCTCATACTCAACTGGCCAAAGATCACCCCAGGCACTTCCAGGCCGGCCGGATCATCTTTACCATCTGTGACGGTCTCCCTGGACTAAGTTTCTGCCGAGTAAAAGAGGAGAAGGTAAAGAGACTACTGTTTGTGCCTGTTTCTTTCATTGCTGGTCGGCCCTGCACCGTGTTAGTCACGCAGCACCATAGACTTCCACAAACACCAACCGTGCCCCGGGCATTGCTCCACCTGTGGGGAGCAGTACTACCATTGCTGCCATAACATCATCCCGGAGGCCTCACACAGCAGCGGCGGCTTAGTAGCCGCATACCACAGGTGGCGTCACGAACACAAACTTTAATTCAAGCCACATATTCAACTGACACCCACCAGGGCCACGGAGCCGGGCCCAGCCACCACTGACTACCACCGGACTAGTCCGGTCCGGCACCGGGTGTCCCATAGCCCTGGGGTGGGCGAGTCAATGGCGCCCGGAGCGACGCATGCGCAGATGGAGCTCTCATCCAAGGGCTCCATCTGCGCACGCGCTGACTCCCGGAGCAGCGCGTGCGCAGATGGAGCTCTCGTCCAAGAGCTCCACCGGCGCCATCATTTGAAAGTGGGACCGCGGACAACTGGTAAGCTGCACAGCCGCCCGCCCCACATGCACAGAGTGGCAGCCAGCAGGCTGCCCGCCCACCCTGCGTACAAGCCGCCGGGTACCTGTGCTTGCGTGCGGTGGCAGCCGGGTACCCATGGCTGTGTGCGGGCGGCAGCTGGGTGACTGTGTGAGGGCGGCAGCCGGGTACCTGTGTGAGGGCGGCAGCCGGCTGCTGCCCGCACGGGCACCCGACTGCCGCTCGCACACAGCACCCGGCTGCCGCCCGCACACAGCCATGGGTACCCGTCTGCCACCGCATGCAAGCACAGGTACCTGGCTGCCGACCCCACACAGCACCCGCTGCCGCCCGCACACAGCCACGGGTACCCGGCTGCCGCTGCACGCAAGTACAGGTACCCGGCCGCTTGCATGCAGCCACAGGCACCCGGCCGCCCGATCGCCTCAGACAGGACCCCCCCCCCCCGCTACCACTTTATAAGACGCACCCCCCATTTTCCTCCCAAAATTTGGGGAGGAAAAGTGCGTCTTATAAAGCGAAAAATACGGTACTTCACTCTATTCCTATTCAAATATTAATAAACCCATTATCTATCAGTGGAAAAGCATAGTACAGCTATATTCTCAATTAGATTATTTCTATTCAACACTTTGAGCAAAAAAAAAATCAGTAGAGATACATTAGGTCAGTTTTGATGTTCCTACCATCTGGGACTCTAGTCCCCAGTTTTAGGCTATGTGTCCACGGGAGAATGTAGCTGCGGAATTTTCTGCATCAAAATCCGCAGCTTTCCCGCAAAATCCGCACCTTTTCATAGGTGCGGATTTGCCGCGGAATTGACTCGGATTTGATGTGGATTTTGGTGCGGATTTTTTTTTTTCCCCCCAATTTTAAAGCCAAAATCCGAAAGAAAATCTGCAACAATAATTGACATGTTGCAGATTTTTCCGGACGAAAATCCGCACGATTTCCGCTGCGGAAAAATCCGCAGCGTGGACACAGCATTTCCCAAATGCCATAGAAATGGCGGGGGAGTAGCTGTGCTGCAGATTTTCGGGAAATCTGCGGCTTTTCCGAGAGAAATCCGCGGCAAAATCCACGCATTTTCCGCAGCGTGGGCACATAGCCTTAGAGTCCACCTTGCTTCCTCATTATACAGCATCCGCATTCTAACTCTACCTCTCACTAGAGGTGGTACATGTTCCAGTGCTGTCACCTTTAAAGTGCTAGTGTAGCGCTTCACGGGGCCAAGGGTGTGTTTACTCGTCGCCAGGCCAGTGGTATTTGGGGTTCCTGTCATGTCTTTTACTCACAGTTCTTTAGAAGGCTGCCCTCGGGGTACCAATCACCTGCCGTGCTGGGCCCCAGCCGATCCTGGGTAAGCAAGGAGCAACCACCAATGTCCGTGACCATGTAAGACCTTTCTCCTCTGCGCTCGTAGTGTAATATGGGTCCCCTTGGCATGAAGCGACTTGGGGACTCAGTTCCACCTTGTATCCCATTCAGATGGGGTTAGCCTGGGGATAACCTAGTCGACCCGTAGCCCTGCAGAATTGATGTAGCAATATGAAGTATGGTTCATCCTAGGGATCTGCAACCTGTCTTCACTGACCACCAAGGGACGGTTCATTCAGGTGACACTAGTGTGGCGCCCCTGAGGCCTCAGCCGCCACAGAGTATTGCATCTGATTTAGAGTGCTGTACTGATCCAGGTAAGAAGGAGTTAATATCTGGTGTCTGGAGCTTTACACAACATGCTGTCTTCATATCAAGTTACACAAACAGAAAACCAGGTGCAGTCATACTGAAGTCAGGGCAAAGGTGGTTACCATGGCAGAGGGCAACTTCCCGGGGAGAGTGTGTCATCTAAAGGGAGAGGGCACTAAAAGTAAAGAGTAGCAGCAGACAGGAAATCATGACAGACACAGATTTCAGCCCGAGACAGAGCTCTAACAACAGCTCCCTGGATGGGGGGTCTGTGAATATTTCCCCCAGGGGGGACCGACCAAGCAGAACATCTGTCCAGAGACACTGAAAGAGAGAGAATACCAGGACATCATGGACTCATAGAAGCTGGCAGACTGAAGGGAACCATACTTGTGTGGATCGGGAGTAGCTGCAGATGGTCGGGTGAGCCAGTGAGACTGAGGAGGACATGGCTGCCAAGGCGAAGCTTACTGAACTGTCCCTTGGTTACCAGATACACATCCTGTACCGGCGACCTACAAAAACCAGGAGGCCAGCGACGGAACGGAAGGCAAGGTGAGTGTTATGGGGAACCAGCAGATTAGGACCAGGGGGTATATATCCCAATCGCCAGTCGGGGCCCACCGTGCTCCAGATGGTAATGGAGCTGTTGGCACCCTATGGGTTAGGCGGAGACTATAGAGCTTGATGGCTCTGAGATAACCCAGGGAACCGGTCACGTGTGTAGTGACACGTCAGACCGGACGGCAACCCAGTTAGCGTTTCGGTGGAATTGGCGCAACCCCGACCACGTGTGCAGGGAACACGTCAGGCAGGATGGTGACCAGGTAGCGTTGACCGAGAAGACCGCTGCGACAGCGCCCTGTCGGCAACGTGTGTCAGACACGACAGGCCGAGCGGTCCTTTGATTAGCGTTTCTGGTGACTACTCGAATGGCCACATGTGTAGAGGGCACGTCAGGCCAAGGGATCACACCAGTAGCGTTGACTGGGAAGCGAAGGAGGATAATAGGTTCACACACCCAATCCTGGAACACCCTGTTAACTCCACAGGGGTGCTGAGGTATGCTGTCCGAGCGCGGAAGAGGCACAACCAAACAGGTGGTGCAACAGGTGCGTTGTCCGTGTGCGTAGAGGGCACTCTCGGACAGGTGACGCAACAGGTATGCTGTCCGTATGCGTAGGAGGCACAACTGGACAGGTGACGCAGCAGCCGCTGCCCAGTTAACGCCACTGGACTGCTATAGCACAACAGGAACGGTAGCAAGGAAGCACGGCGCCTGATCCTCATGTGCTGAGCCACAAATCTTGGTGTGACAGGCACCGTTCGCCTAGCCCTACCTACCGCTTCCAACAAGGCTTATGCCACCATGAATTCTAAGTGACTATGAGTGAAGACTGCGCACCTCCATGTTGTCTCCAGCCCCTTTTATAACCTAGATCCGCCCCAAACCCAGAGTAGAACCACCAAGTCCAATAGCAGAGTGAAGGAAATAGGAAAAATGATCCGGCACTGATTCTCCTTTTAAGATAAAATCTCCAAAGTCTTTATTAGAAATATTAAAAACATCGTGAAGGCCGAGTATGAATCTTTACATGGAAACTTTACGCGTTTCGGACTACACCATAAAAACAACTAGAGTCCTTAATCATAAGTATTCCATGTACAGTTAGGTCCAGAAATATTTGGACAGTGACACAAGTTTTGTTATTTTAGCTGTTTACAAAAACATGTTCAGAAATACAATTATATATATAATATGGGCTGAAAGTGCACACTCCCAGCTGCAATATGAGAGTTTTCACATCCAAATCGGAGAAAGGGTTTAGGAATCATAGCTCTGTAATGCATAGCCTCCTCTTTTTCAAGGGACCAAAAGTAATTGGACAAGGGACTCTAAGGGCTGCAGTTAACTCTGAAGGCGTCTCCCTCGTTAACCTGTAATCAATGAAGTAGTTAAAAGGTCTGGGGTTGATTACAGGTGTGTGGTTTTGCATTTGGAAGCTGTTGCTGTGACCAGACAACATGCGGTCTAAGGAACTCTCAATTGAGGTGAAGCAGAACATCCTGAGGCTGAAAAAAAAGAAAAAATCCATCAGAGAGATAGCAGACATGCTTGGAGTAGCAAAATCAACAGTCGGGTACATTCTGAGAAAAAAGGAATTGACTGGTGAGCTTGGGAACTCAAAAAGGCCTGGGCGTCCACGGATGACAACAGTGGTGGATGATCGCCGCATACTTTCTTTGGTGAAGAAGAACCCATTCACAACATCAACTGAAGTCCAGAACACTCTCAGTGAAGTAGGTGTATCTGTCTCTAAGTCAACAGTAAAGAGAAGACTCCATGAAAGTAAATACAAAGGGTTCACATCTAGATGCAAACCATTCATCAATTCCAAAAATAGACAGGCCAGAGTTAAATTTGCTGAAAAACACCTCATGAAGCCAGCTCAGTTCTGGAAAAGTATTCTATGGACAGATGAGACCAAGATCAACCTGTACCAGAATGATGGGAAGAAAAAAGTTTGGAGAAGAAAGGGAACGGCACATGATCCAAGGCACACCACATCCTCTGTAAAACATGGTGGAGGCAACGTGATGGCATGGGCATGCATGGCTTTCAATGGCACTGGATCACTTGTGTTTATTGATGACATAACAGCAGACAAGAGTAGCCGGATGAATTCTGAAGTGTACCGGGATATACTTTCAGCCCAGATTCAGCCAAATGCCGCAAAGTTTATCGGACGGCGCTTCATAGTACAGATGGACAATGACCCCAAGCATACAGCCAAAGCTACCCAGGAGTTCATGAGTGCAAAAAAGTGGAACATTCTGCAATGGCCAAGTCAATCACCAGATCTTAACCCAATTGAGCATGCATTTCACTTGCTCAAATCCAGACTTAAGACGGAAAGACCCACAAACAAGCAAGACCTGAAGGCTGCGGCTGTAAAGGCCTGGCAAAGCATTAAGAAGGAGGAAACCCAGCGTTTGGTGATGTCCATGGGTTCCAGACTTAAGGCAGTGATTGCCTCCAAAGGATTCGCAACAAAATATTGAAAAAAAAAATATTTTGTTTGGGTTTGGTTTATTTGTCCAATTACTTTTGACCTCCTAAAATGTGGAGTGTTTGTAAAGAAATGTGTACAATTCCTACAATTTCTATCAGATATTTTTGTTCAAACCTTCAAATTAAACGTTACAATCTGCACTTGAATTCTGTTGTAGAGGTTTCATTTCAAATCCAATGTGGTGGCATGCAGAGCCCAACTCGCGAAAATTGTGTCACTGTCCAAATATTTCTGGACCTAACTGTATAACAGAACGTTACTAAAATAGACTGGCCCCCGGAATGGGCGGAGGGGAGGGGCGGTGGTAATTGCATGAGAAAACAGGTGGACATCACCATGTATGCAGATAAAACAAAACAAAACAAATTAAATCAAACACCGCAATAAATGGTTATAATCCATGGTGCATAATAAATGATAAGTGATGGATGGTAACCCCCAAAGCATTCATTCTCCTATCAATGATAATAATAATTGCGTTTAAGGAGCTGGCTTAGGATTAGAGTGAAGCTGTAAACACAAGCCCATGTGTGTAGGAATAGCAGAGATAGGAAAAAAAAAAATGTGTATGTTTTTTTATATATATATTCTGAAATTGCCAGCAGTACCTGTGTGTCAAATATATGAAGGTGACTCCTCCAAAAAATATGCCTAATATCATCAATATGTTCCTTTTTTCTTGATGGCAAAAAAGACCATAAGGGTGTATGTACACATTGATTATATGGGGGGGAATAAAAAAAAAAATAAAAAAAAAAAAGGGGGGGGGAGGGGCACATATAAAAATCGAATAAGGGAGCACATGCTGTATTAATCCCTGAATTATAACTTCTATAACAGGCACCCATATATTATGTCAAATGATAATCAGTGAATCCACACACATGGGCATGGGGAGTGTTTAATGCAAAGGTTCATGAATATCTTTGTTGACTCCCCTGTATGTCCCATTTTTCAAGGCCTTCCCAAGGTCCATAAAGGCACTTTTCCTCCCCCATTGAGGCCCATAGTAGCTAGCACAGGGTCTTTGACCAGCAATTTGAGTGACTGGCTGGATCATTATATTCAACCCCTTATGAAGCGTACTATTGGTCACAGTAGGGATACGAAGAGTCTATTACAGGACTTGGAAAAGATGTCTTGGACAAGCGGTTCCTTCTGGATAATGAGTGATGTTGTCTCATTATACCCTAGCATACCGCACAAGGAAGCCTTGCAAGCTTTATATTTCCACCTGAACAAATATAGCTTATTTGATGACGTCCTCAAGGAATTCATTTTGATGACAACGGGGTTTTTGCTGACCCACAATTTTTTTCAGTTCAATGGTACATTTTATCTCCAGATAGCCGGTTGTCCCATGGGGGCGAGTTTTTCATGTCCGGGCAACAGGTGAGCTGAAGAATTTTTCTTTCCTTCATCCAATAGCAGAGTGCCATATCATCAGCGACGTCACCAGCAGCCTATCCGGAACCCCCACGTCACTGATGACCTCATGGCAGCCACGCCCCAAACACTTCACCAGTCATCGTCTGACGACCAATGGTGAGGTGCCAGATCATAGGGGCGGGCCTCTGAGAGCCAGTCCGGAGTGGCCATGTCATCAGGACACCTGACACCCTCTGCCCTATCAGGGCCTGCCACCTCACGGACATGCTCAGTGAGGTCCTTACCGGACCTAGCCTCTGATGCACTAGGTGCCTGAACATGCTCAGTAGCCTGAACAACAGACTCAGAAATCAGACTATCTGCCTGAGCATGCTCAGTAGGCACATCCCAGAACTTAGACACAGCACGAAGTCCAAGTACTTGTGCAAAGAGGCTGTTCGGATTAGTTGTGGGAGCATGCTCAGTAGCCTGAACTGCGGACTTAGTCTCAGAAATGACACAATCAGGCTGAACATGCTCACTAGGCAAAACACCAGGCTTAGACTCTGGCTGGGGTAAATCGGCGCGTGCATGCGCACAAGCCGCTTTTCCACATTTAGACGTGGTGATAGGAGCAGCCAACTGGACGACCTGAGACACGGCAAAGAACGGCAGCCGGCGCCTGGGCGCAACAGGAACCGCAGCAGGCTGCTTGCGGCTATGGCGGCGCCGGTTCGTAACAGTGAGCATAATGTGTTTGTGTGTGTTTGTGCGTGTTTGTGCAGAAAGCAAGAGCGGGTCAGAGCGCAGTTAAAGTACGGAACCGGAAGTGTGTGTGGTGAGTATTTGCTCGTACAGCAAAGCTTGCTTGTAAACTGAGTTACAAATTTACAGCAAGCAGTGCTCGCATAGCGAAATACTCGTGTGACACCCCTGGACTATCAGGTCGTCACAGGGTACTGCACAACCTACCCTCCCATGCAGTATTCCACCTCCCTCTTGGTTCTGGGTCCCTATCTTAATAGTGTTGCCTCCAACAGCAAATCAAATCCTAGAGACACCCTGCACCACACCCACCAGACACACCAGTGGGCGGCTTGAGTGGAATAGAGTCGCCCACCTGGGGGGTCAGAGAAGGGAGGTGAGGATTGTAGTCAGTGAGTTAGTGAGGATTGAGGACCCCCTCGAGCTGTGAGGAGCTCAGAGGAGGCTGGGAGTAGTGGCTCCCAAGAGAAACTGTCTAGGTTGCAGACGGTGGTCTGGACCTAGAGGAGTCAGACCCCCAGTCGCATGGGATTGTGGCAAGGTGCCTGCACCTGTCAAGGAGGACGACCAGCAGGCTAGCACTGTCACCGGTCCGGGACCGAAGGTACGGCGGGGTACACGGACCCTAGGTCGGGGAGAAGCTTCAAGCAACCCGACAATTCACCTGAGGAGAACGGAGCCTTTATGATCTCCCACCCACTCCAGAATCAGGGCTTTAGTGTAACGAGGGGGATAGGACTTTCCAAGCCAAAACGGTCCAGAAAATCCCAAGCGTGAGCCCGGGCAAGTTTCAGACTACTGGGCGACCACGTTGAAGTTAAACTTAGTGCCAGGAGGCAGGTCACGGATTACCAGGCAACACTATAGGGGTCGGGACCTGGATGAGCTCCCCTCAGCTACTAAGAGAATTGGTTTACCCGATTGTCAGCGTCTGCTTATGGACTGAGTGAGTATGAGAGTGACCCCTGCATCCCATGGCATCCCACACCGAGTCCCGGGGCATTCCCCCCTACCCGTGGCGGTACTCCCAATTACCGTACACCACGGGTGGCGTCATGAACTATATCTAAATTCCCCTGTACATATTCCCCTTTCATTTGAGTTGCCGCACGACCCCGGGTCCGGAGACCCTCGAGCCACAGCGAACCCGGATCTGAGCAGCTCGGCTGCTTCCATGGGGGCGGCACACTCGCAAACCAGGTTACTCGGAAACCGAGGTTCCACTGTATATGAGAAAAAAAGATTATATTCATTGAGATTCAGATAATCTATGAAACCTGTAATTGTCACTTCTGGACCCTTCCAGATAATCAGGACATCATCTATAAAACACTGGTATAATTATAGATGTCTAGAAAATTCATTATGAACAGAATAAATATATTCCGACTCATACTAGTCCATATATAAATTTGCCAGGGATGGGGAGAATTTACCTCCCATAGAACATCCCTGGCATTGGACATAGTACTGTAAATAAATGTGAAATAATTATTCTGTAATAAAAATGACGTCACTTCCAATATGTAGTTGCACAGACCATCAGAATAATTAGAATACACTTTAAGTTGTTTTTCCAGGGTTCTAAGGGCTAGATTTTGGGGAATGGGAGAATACAATGATCTTATATCGAATTTTACCCATACAAACTTTTACTACAAAACAAATGTATCCATACATTGTAGGTCATGCTTGCTGTCCTTAATATGACTAGGTGACAAACGTACCAAAGGTTGTAAATGTTGATCCAACCATTCTCCCATGTGCTCCAAAAGAGAATCTATACTAGCCACTATAGGTCTAAATGGTGGAGGGAATTGTGTCTTGGGGAGTGCATGGAAGAGTGGTGTTTTAGCATGTTCAGCATTATAATATCCTTTTTGCCTTTTAGTGAAAATTCCCTCCACTAATCCATCCTGTAACAAATTCTCCAATTTTCCCTTAATGGCCCTGGTAGGGTTTCCCGATAGTTTTCGGTATGTACAGAGGACCTGGTAGGTTTCATTTAAGCTGTAGAAATAGTATCGGGGAGTGCAACTTAAGCGGGCTTTACACGCTACAATATATCTAACGATGTGCCGGCAGGGTCACGTCGTAAGTGACGCACATCCGGCATCGTTAGTGATATTGTAGTGTGTGACACTACGTGCGACCATGATTGTGCGTAAAAACGATCAATTTCTAAAAATTGAACATCCGGTTGTTCAATGTTCCCGAGGCAGCACACGTCGCTCCGTGTGACACACAGAACGATGAAAACAGCTTACCTGCGTCCCGTCGGCAATGCGGAAGGAAGGAGGTGGGTGGGATGTTTATGTCCCGCTCATCTCCGCCCCTCCGCTTCTATTGGCCGGCCGCTGTGTGACGTCGCTGTGACGCCGAACGTCCCTCCCCCTTCAGGAAGTGGATGTTCGCCGCCCACAGCAAGGTCCTTTGGAAGGTAAGTACGTGTGACGGGTGTTAATCGTTTGTGCGACACGGGCAACAATTTTCCCATGCCGCATATATGATGGGGGCGTGTGCGATCGCATATGTAATTGAAACGTGTAAAGCAGCCTTTAGACAGATAAAGGGTTAAGTTTATTTTTTGGATGATTAGTTGTAGCGTAGGCTTAGAAAACCACCACTGGTCAGAATTCAACTATGATACTCAACTCGACTTTGTAGAACCAAGGGTAGGTTTATTACCAGACAGGAATGTAACATTATGCAAGTGAACAGGGGAAGTTACATTAACAACAGGTAGACTTTGTCACACAAAACACCTAACTGTCGCCCCAAATATTACACAAACTATTGCAACCACAAACTCAGCAGTTAAGATAGATTAGCAACTACACTGCAAAAGTAATCTGACTGGCCTTCGCTACTCAAGCCGTGTGGCTCCCGCACCCTGGTCATGGAGGTCTGTGCTACGCCATACCGAGTGTGCACAATGGTACAGGCTCATGGTCTAGTCAAGACGACACCTACTTGCTCCTGGGAATATAGGAATATCCAAGCTACAGTCGAATATGGTATGGAATACGGAATACGGGTAAAAACTATAACAAGAAAATGATTACAGTCAGTACAATGTTAATACAGAGTTAACATAGCATAACAGTATATGAGGTACAGTTGTAATGAGAATCTAGGTGAAAGGTCCCTGCAGCTGCAATACATAGAAAATCTTATCTATACAAACAAGGCAGGGATGACACTAAGGTGTAGGAGTACAATGCATTTACTACTCAGTCTTCATCTAAGATTCTATCACTAACACATGTAATTTGCTTTGCTCACCGGATTACACTAGGCAGGGTGTGAATGTACAGAGAGGTGAATCAGCAGGTCTTTTCCTAACAAATCCAAGGAGAAAATGGCTGCAGGCTTCTTCTCAGCTCAGAGGGGGGAGTTTCTTACCCAGAATACATTTAGCTTAAAGGGAAACTCATGAAATCATAGAATAACAATGACCTCTAGGGGTTGTAACAGAAATTGCAATGAAAGACTATTATCAGGCTGCCATATATGGCAGAACAAGGAGCAATAACCACACAGAGATGTGTCTCTGTTCGGGAGAAGCTCAATGGTCTTCTGATCCGTATATTATAAAATACACACAGTTATTCAGTTCAACATTGTCCCTGATTGGTCAGAGATTACCAGCAATGTTCATATAGTACGTCATCAGCCTGTTTCTGGCTTCCTAATACCAGCTCGAATCATCTACTGAATACTTCTTTGTTGCTGAGGAAGAATGAGGAGTCAACCTCCCACATCTCACATTCCAGATCTCACATGGGGAGAACTAAATGATTACAGATTCTCTTAGTATATTCTAAATAGCTCTTTGTTCATTGTTCATTCTGGATTGATTATCTAGTTAACACATTCCTGTACGCACATCTTAAGGCCACGTCTCACTAAGCGACATCGCTAGCGACATTGCTGCTGAGTCATGGTTTTTGTGACGTAACAGCGATGTTGCTAGTGATGTTGCTGTGTGTGACATCCAGCAATGACTTGGTCCCTGCTGTGAGGTTGCCTGTCGTTGCTGAATGTCCTGGACCATTTTTTGGTCATTGCTCTCCCGCTGTGAAGCACACATCGCTGTGTTTGTCAGCGAAAGAGAAACGATCTGAATGTGCAGGGAGCAGGGAGCCGGCTTCTGCAGACGCTGGTAACCAAGGTACACATCGGGTAACCAAGCAAAGTGCTTTTCTTGGTTACCCGATATTTACCTTGGTTACCAGCATCCGCAGCTTCTAGCGGCCGGCTCCCTGCTCCCTGCACACGTAGCCAAGGTACACATCGGGTAACTATAAGCAAAGCGCTTTGCTTAGTAACCCGATGTGTACTATGGTTACCAAGCACAGCATCGTTACACGGGTCGCTGGTGGCTGTTCTCTGATCGCTGTGGAGATCTGCCTGATTGACAGCACACCAGCGACCATGTAGCGATGCTCCAGCGATCCCTGCCAAGTCAGATTGTCAGGTCACATAATTATGCAACGACATCTATATTTTAATTATTTACACACACAGATAATCTTATTACATTTAAACAAACGACCTATAGCCCAGGCCTACCCTCATGGTATTTCTTGCAGCCGGCACCACACTTTGTCCCAAACCGCTGCTCTGGAATGGAGCACGGGACAATGTCTCCTCTACCCCACTCTCAGGCAACCGGACTTCCCCTGTTCCCTCTCAAACTCTTCTTCTACTCTTTCTCTCTTTCCCGCACGTTTGGACTGGGTTAATCCATGTTTACAATCCAGAGTGGAAAGTGAACAAGCCAGTCCATAATATGAAGAACAACAGAGGAGCATAGTCTTTTAAAGTTGCAGTTCCTTTCAACCATATTGAAGGGGTGATACCACTATACAGTGACATGTTAACATGGGCTCAGGGGTGAACATATCATTTGTGCAACCGGGTCTATGAGGCTAGCGGGCCACTACCACCTCCAAAGCAGGTGGAATTGTGCATTATGATGAGATGCAAAGGGATCATACAGTGTATTGTCCTTGCACAAGGGACTCTTTCTGTCTGTTTCCCCCAGTACATGGGCTGAATACTACTGTATATGATGAATGGACCTTCACTCTCTTCCCACTTCTTCTGGAGTTTTCTGCTACAAACCATAAACCCATAGCACTCATATTTTGTTTGGGATACATGGGTATATTTTGGACGCCTCAAGGTTTTATTTGATTTTTAATTAAGTCCTCAGTAATCAGCAATTCTGGTTAGTATCCAATGAGCAGGGTGGCAGGAGAATACAGCTGCGATTTTCCCCATCGGGGTAACTTCTGTGAGAGGAGTGGGTATCATGTCTCAATAATTATAGCACTTGACCTAGTGACAAATGTTTTGTAACCAATGCAGCACAAAGAGCCATCTCTTATCTGTGAATGTTGGGATTCGGGATCCCTTTGAGAGCTACTTGCAGTCTCTGATTGACTCTCATTGGGGGTAAAATTACTATGCGATCAACACCCCGGGTATTCACTGCATCGTACTGGAGTGATTGCTCCATAATGCTTGTGAAAGCATGCTTAATGTGGATACATTTGGCATCCAAAAGAATCAGCTCAGCTTCAGCTCTCTTTGGTGATTGGAGCCAAACGATTCTGCGCACCAGAAAGAACCGGAATTCCTGTCCCTATCCCTGACATCACGCCAGGTTGAGTCAGCATGGAGTAAGTGACTCACCCGCCCCAGGGCCTTGGGTGACTTGGTGTCGGGCCAGACTAGTCCGGGGTAGTCAGCAGTGGCGCGGCCCGACTCCGTGACCCTGGTGGAGTCACTTAAAATGGCGGTACGGGGGTGATGGTAATAAAGTTTATATAAAATTCATGACCTCACCTGTGGGAATTTGCAGTTATGGAGCCGCAGCTGCTGGAAGGGACCTCCGGGGCTGATGTTATGGCAGCTGAGGTGTTTCTTGCTCCTCACAGGTGGAGCGGGTACCCCAGGGCAACCTTTGGTGCTTGGCAAAGTCTATGGTGTTTGATGATGAGGTGCAGGACAAAACAGACGACACGGGGCTTGCAGTCAAGATGTTTTACTTACTGTTCATTTATGCCCGCAGAGTGCCAGTGTCCACCACGATGGGCTCCAGATGAACCCAAACTCCTCGGATCCCAGTGTCGGTTGTGACCCGGTGAATGCTGCTCTCGTGCACCTCTTTGTTACAAGTAGGTCCCCGTAGCCTGTAGCTTTAGAGGGCCCGTTTGACTTTTTGGATAGAAAGTCCCGGACCGTTCACAGGCAGCGCGAACCTTTCAATGGGCTGTATCTCTGTACCAATACCCAGGCTCTGAGTCTGCTGCTGTGCTTCGGACACTATGGTGGGCCAAGAAACGTGCAATCTTCTCTCCCTGTAGATTTATTAGGCGAGCCTGAAGCATCCCCTAATGTAGGGCTCTACACCCCCTCGATGCTCGGTCCTGGTAGTAATCATGCCTTACTCCCCAGCGACCGCACTCCTTCTTTCACCAAATCCACTAGTTAGCTCTGACTGGAACAGAATGGGGGGTTGTCAGCTGTCCCCCTACTTCTCCTCAGACCGACTGCTCTCCACACCTGACTGGATCTCCCCCTCCTGACTACACTGGTCTCCACTAGTTCCTCCCAACTGTCACTCCTCTGACAGGCTGCCTCCTCCCACTCTTTCTACTGACTACTCCCACATTCCCTCTTGCCAGACTCCACCTCTTCAGGCCAGTGAATGGGACTTAAGGCTCCATCACCAGTTACACTGGTCGCTGCTTCTCAGCATTAATGGAGTACCTGCCTTAAACCCTGACCCAATGTGTGACCTAACAATTGGTGTGTTCAACTGCTCACCCAGGAATTCACGATGAGCACAGCACCTAAAATCAGGTGCCGTGCCCTGTGGCGTCTGAAGCCTCAGGGGCGCCACACAAGCACTAAGAGCTCTTACAGATCACATGTAGAATCATCGCCCTGTACCTTCCTGAATATAAATACACAGTACACAGTACAGACTGAGCTGTAATCACCAGGGCTCGGGATGGCTCTGAATATCGTAGCTACGCTTGTCCTGGCTACTGGGGTCACTCTCCTCATTTATCTCATTAAATGGTGGGGTCGGGTCAAACAAAAGGACCTGCCCCCAGGACCTATACCTCTGCCATTATTGGGGAATATCTTTCAGATCAGCACCTCAGAAATGCCAGAGTCATTAATTAAGGTAAGGACACTTATTTGTAATCTTGCTCTTTATACGGAACTGGATATATAGTGATGTCTACGGCAACTTTGTTGTGGCAATGATGGTACAATAGAGAGAAATTCAGGAACCAGGGAACCAGACGTGCTACTTTTAGTAACTTTATGATGCAGAAAAATCACAACGTTTCGGACATGCAGGGCCTTTATCAAGCCATAGAAAGAGACATGCATATTTCTTTTTCATGACTTGCAAGACCGAAACGTTGTGATTTTTCTGCACTAATAAAGATACTAAAAGGAGGTTGTCTGGTGCCTAGATTTCTCTGTATTGCTACAGCCTTCTGGAAGGTTGCAAGAAGTGTGCATGGACAACAGAGAGCTACAAGAGACTTATCTACTGCAAAAACTGGTGGTACAGTAGATTCAGAGTAAGTGAGTGATAGAAAATGGAAGGATAAGGGAATGTAGCTACTCTACAAAATCATTTTCATATTAGATAATTTATCAAAGTCTGTTACTGCTGCTCAGTTGGCTGAATACAGAATGCCATGAATAGCAACCTATACTCTGCTGACAAACTCAGAGTGTAAAAGATATAAAAGAGGTGTATTTAATGCCCCCATTGTGGTCCTGTTCTGTTTGGACTGATACTACTTAAAAAGATATAATGGGGATACCTATAAGTTATACTACATACAACCCCAACTCAAAAAATGTTGAGAATATGTGTAAGATAAAAAGAAAACTGGAAAGTAATGATTTAAAAATCTCTTATAGCCATATATTATTTAAAAAAGAACATAGAACACAGATCAGAAGATGAAACTTAGAGATTTTTCCATTTTATCTAGAAATTAATGGCAGAAACACATCTCAAAAAAGATGTGACATGATTAACCAAAGGTTTGAAAAAATAGTAGCACTATTGAAAAACAGAGGGTCAATTTTCAACTAAGTCAAATGACTGTATATAAGAGAACATATGAGAGAGGCAGAGGGTTTTTTTGCAAACTATATGTGGGCTTTCATATGTCTTGCCCTGAGCAGAGGCTTCTGTCGGGCCACTCTGCCATAACGGCCTGACTGGTGGAGGCTGCAGTGATAGTTGACTTTGTGGAACTTTCTCCCATCTCCCTACTACATCTCTGGAGTTCAGCTATAGTGATCTTGGGGTTTTTCTTTACCTCTCTCATCAAGGCTTTTCTTCCATGATTCCTCAGTTTGGCTGGACGGCCAGGTCTAGGAAGAGTTTTGGTGGTCCTAAACTTCTTCCATTTAAGTATTATGGAGGCCATTGTGCTTTTAGGAACCTTGAGTACTGCAGAAATTCTTTTGTAACCTTGGCCAGATCTGTGCCTTGCCACAATTCTGTCTCTGAGCTCCTTGGACAGTTTCTTTGACCTCATGATTCTCATTTGCTCTGACATGCAGTGTGAGCTGTGAGGTCTTATATAGACAGGTGTGTACCTATCCAAATCAAGTCCTATCAGTTTAATTAAACACAGCTGGACTCCAATGAAGGAGTAGAACCAACTCAAGGAGGATCACAAGGAAATGGACAGCAGGTGACTTACATATGAGTGTCTGAGCAAAGGGTCTGAATACTTAAGCCCATGTGATATTTCAGTTTTTCTTGTTTAAAAAATTTACAAAAATATCAACATTTGTTTTTTTCTATCAAGATGGGGCACAGAGTGTACAATAATGAGAAGAAAATTAACTTTTTTTTAATTTACCAAATGGCTGCAGTGAAACAAAGAGTGAAAAATTTAAAGAGGTCTGAATAATTTCAGTACCCCCTGTAGGTATAAATAACCAACGTCCATAAAATAGAGAAGAGAGGTCAGCAGCCAGCCTCTCTTCTCTGTTTATGGACGTTGGTCATTTATACCTATGTCCTATCAGGTGTTTCATGTACCATATATTTATATGAACATGTATCATATTTATTTGAATATGTTATGGAGAGGATTCCGGGTAGCTTTGACTGCACATATCACTTTTGTGTGTTTTTAGGTCTTTTTTAATCTTGATGTTGTAATAAAGTCCTTTTGATATATTTATGCAGGCAATCATATGGTTATTCATTAGGTCATGGTGCCCCTTTGACACAATTCCTTTCTTGTTCTTATATAGTCCCCTTTTTGTGGTGCACGTTACCATTTATATATAGTGATTTTTGGTAGTGTAGTTGACCCCATTTCTTCCTTTTTCTATTGTTATGTCTGTTGTATTATCAGGCTTTTGCCATTTTTTGAATTATATATGCCCTTTATGCACATGGGCATGTTCCTTGCTATTATGACATTTATATGCAACTAGCTGTAGTACCCAGGATAGTAACTGTCTCTCTCCCAGTCTCTGTCTGTGTCTGATGTCTGTCTCTGTCTGTCTGTATCAGTCTCTCTCTCTATCTCTGTGTCTGTCTCTCTCTATCTCTGTGTCTGTCTGTCTCTCTCTCTCTGTCAGTCTCGTTCCCTGTCTCTCATTCCAGGTCTGTATCGTTCTAGGTCTGTCTCATTACAAGTCTGTCTCTTTCCCTGTCTCTCTCTTTCCCCGTCTGTCTCGTTCCAGGTCTGTCTCGTTCCAGGTCTGTCTCGTTCCAGGTCTGTCTCGTTCCAGGTCTGTCTTGTTCCAGGTCTGTCTCGTTCCAGGTCTGTCTCGTTCCAGGTCTGTCTCGTTCCAGGTCTGTCTCTTTCCCTGTCTGTTTCTTTCCCCGTCTTTCTCGTTCCAGGTCTGTCTCTTTCCCCGTCTATCTCTTTCCACGTCTGTCTCTTTCCACGTCTGTCTCTTTCCCCATCTGTCTCTGTCGCTTTCCCCGTCTGTCGCTTTCCCCGTCTGTCGCTTTCCCCGTCTGTCGCTTTCCCCGTCTGTCGCTTTCCCCGTCTGTCGCTTTCCCCGTCTGTCTTTTTCCCTGTCTGTCTCTTTCCACGTCTGTCTCTTTCCATGTCTAGCTCTTTCCCCATCTGTCTCTTTCCCCATCTGTCTCTTTCCCCGTTTGTCGCTTTCCCCGTCTGTCGCTTTCCCCGTCTGTCGCTTTCCCCGTCTGTCGCTTTCCCCGTCTGTCTTTTTCCCTGTCTGTCTCTTTCCATGTCTGTCTCTTTCCATGTCTGTCTCTTTCCATGTCTAGCTCTTTCCTGTCTGTGTCTTTTCCCATCTGTCTCTTTCCTTATCTTTGTCTCTTTCCTTATATCTATCTCTTTCCTTGTCTCTGTTTCTTTCCCCGTCTGTCTTTCCCCGTCTGTCTCTTTCCCCATCTGTCTCTTTCCTCGTCTGTCTTTTTCCTTGCCTCTCTCTCTTTCCCAGTCTGTGTCTTTCCCCATCTGTCTCTTTCCCCGGCTGTCTTTTTTAACGTCTGTCTCTTTCCCAGTCTCTCTCTTTCCAGGTCTGTCTCTTTCCACGTCTGTCTCTTTCCACGTCTGTCTCTTTCCACGTCTGTCTCTTTCCACGTCTGTCTCTTTCCACGTCTGTCTCTTTCCATGTCTAGCTCTTTCCCCATCTGTCTCTTTCCCCATCTGTCTCTTTCTCCGTCTGTCGCTTTCCCCGTCTGTCGCTTTCCCCGTCTGTCGCTTTCCCCGTCTGTCGCTTTCCCCGTCTGTCTTTTTCCCTGTCTGTCTCTTTCCATGTCTGTCTCTTTCCATGTCTAGCTCTTTCCTGTCTGTGTCTTTTCCCATCTGTCTCTTTCCTTATCTTTGTCTCTTTCCTTATATCTATCTCTTTCCTTGTCTCTGTTTCTTTCCCCGTCTGTCTTTCCCCGTCTGTCTCTTTCCCCATCTGTCTCTTTCCTCGTCTGTCTTTTTCCTTGCCTCTCTCTCTCTTTCCCAGTCTGTGTCTTTCCCCATCTGTCTCTTTCCCCGGCTGTCTTTTTTAACGTCTGTCTCTTTCCCAGTCTCTCTCTTTCCACGTCTGTCTCTTTCCACGTCTGTCTCTTTCCACGTCTGTCTCTTTCCACGTCTGTCTCTTTCCACGTCTGTCTCTTTCCCCATCTGTCTCTTTCCACGTCTGTCTCTTTCCACGTCTGTCTCTTTCCACGTCTGTCTCTTTCCACGTCTGTCTCTTTCCACGTCTGTCTCTTTCCACGTCTGTCTCTTTCCACGTCTGTCTCTTTCCACGTCTGTCTCTTTCCCCATCTGTCTCTTTCCTTAACTCTGTCTCTCTCCTTGTCTCTGTCTCTTTCCCCATCTGTCTCGTTCCCCGTCTGTCTCTTTCCCCGTTTGTCGCTTTCCCCGTCTGTCGCTTTCCCCGTCTGTCGCTTTCCCCGTCTGTCGCTTTCCCCGTCTGTCGCTTTCCCCGTCTGTCGCTTTCCCCGTCTGTCGCTTTCCCCATCTGTCTTTTTCCCTGTCTGTCTCTTTCCACGTCTGTCTTTTTCCCTGTCTGTCTCTTTCCACGTCTGTCTCTTTCCATGTCTAGCTCTTTCCCCCTCTGTCTCTTTCCCCATCTGTCTCTTTCTCCGTCTGTCGCTTTCCCCGTCTGTCGCTTTCCCCGTCTGTCGCTTTCCCCATCTGTCTTTTTCCCTGTCTGTCTCTTTCCATGTCTGTCTCTTTCCATGTCTAGCTCTTTCCTGTCTGTGTCTTTTCCCATCTGTCTCTTTCCTTATCTTTGACTCTTTCCTTATATCTATCTCTTTCCTTGTCTCTGTTTCTTTCCCCGTCTGTCTTTCCCCGTCTGTCTCTTTCCCCATCTGTCTCTTTCCTCGTCTGTCTTTTTCCTTGCCTCTCTCTCTTTCCCAGTCTGTGTCTTTCCCCATCTGTCTCTTTCCCCGGCTGTCTTTTTTAACGTCTGTCTCTTTCCCAGTCTCTCTCTTTCCAGGTCTGTCTCTTTCCACGTCTGTCTCTTTCCACGTCTGTCTCTTTCCACGTCTGTCTCTTTCCACGTCTGTCTCTTTCCACGTCTGTCTCTTTCCACGTCTGTCTCTTTCCACGTCTGTCTCTTTCCCCATCTGTCTCTTTCCTTAACTCTGTCTCTCTCCTTGTCTCTGTCTCGTTCCCCATCTGTCTCGTTCCCCGTCTGTCTCGTTCCCCATCTCTTTACTTGTCTGTCTCTTTCCCTGTCTGTCTCTCTATCCATCTCTTTCCCTTTCTGTCTCATTCTGTCTCTGTCTCTCTCTATCCGTCTCTCCACAGACATCATATTACCTCACACATAAGCTTCTTATACTATGAATGTCCTTTGTTCCTTTAGCAAACAATTATAGCTCCTATTAATAACCTAATAGCTCGCAGCTGCATTAACATAGTACAGACCAAAAGTTTGGACACACCTTTTCATTCAAAGAGTTTTCTTTATTTTCATGACTGAAAATTGTAGATTCACATTGAAGGCTTCAAAACTATGAATTAACACATGTGGAAAGAAATACTTAACAAAAATTCTTATATTATATAAATAAAATATATTCTAGGTTCTTCAAAGTAGCCACCTTTTGCTTTGATTACTGCTTTGCACACTCTTGGCATTCTCTTGATGAGCTTCAAGAGGTAGTCACCGGAAATGGTTTTCCAACAGTCTTGAAGGAGTTCCCAGAGATGCTTAGCACTTGTTGGCCCTTTTGCCTTCACTCTGCGGTCCAGCTCACCCCAAATCATCTCGATTGGGTTCAGGTCTGATGACTGTGGAGGCCAGGTCATCTGGCGTAGCACCCCATCACTCTCCTTCTTAGTCAAATAGCCCTTACACAGCCTGGAGGTGTGTTTGGGGTCATTGTCCTGTTAAAAAATAAATGATGCTGGAACTAAACGCAAACCGGATGGAATAGCATGCCGCTGCAAGATGCTGTGGTAGCCATGCTGGTTCAGTATGCCTTCAATTTTGAATAAATCCCCAACAGTGTCACCAGCAAAGCACCCACACACCATCACACCTCCTCCTCCATGCTTTACGGTATGAACTAGGCATGTAGAGACCATCCATTCACCTTTTCTGCGTCGCACAAAGACACAGTGGTTGGATCCAAAGACTAGAGATGAGCGAACCGGTCCCGGTTCGGCTCGAGGCCGGTTCGCCGAACGGGGGTCCCGTTCGAGTTCGGTTCGTCGAACGTTCGACGAACCGAATTCGAACCAATAGGCTATAATGGGAGGCAATCACAAACACATAAAAATGCATTATAAATGTACACAAACAGTTAATAAACATTGCCATAACACTTACCGGTCCTCGCGATCCCTTCTGCACTCTGTCTCCTGCCGCTATTCCATCCGATGATCGCTGAATCCTCCCGGTGACCTGCACTGCCAGCAGAGATGCAGGACCTATCGTGACGTCAAAATAGCCATGTGACCAGTCACGTGGCTATTATCTCATTGGCTACAGACTGGTCACATGACTATGACACGTCATGTAGGACCTGCGAGTGCATCTCTCCGGTACATGGTGCACATATGTGTATCGCCGTGTACCGGCGACATGCTCTAGCACACGGTCGACTCCCCGTTCCGTTAGGGACCGGCTGACACAGCCGGTCATTAACGGAGATCACCGTAGCCATAGCAACGCAGTTAGCGGTGACGTCACCGCTAACCGCGGCTCCGAGAGCACCGTTGCTATGGTAACGCATCTGTCAGCGTTACCGCTAGCAGCCAGCAGCGATCACTCACGGAGTGAAGGCTGCACGCTGCTTCCCGATTGTAGTGATGATTGTAGTGAGGATGGAGGTTCCCCAGCCCCAAGTGATGAGCTGGTGAATCTCATCCTCACTACAATCGTCACTACTACTACTACACTAGTGATGATTGTAGTGAGGATGGAGGTTCCCCAGCCCCAAGTGATGAGCTGGTGAATCTCATCCTTCCTCACTACAATCGTCACTACTACTACACTAGTGATGATTGTAGTGAGGATGGAGGTTCCCCAGCCCCAAGTGAAGACAGAAGAGCAGGGTCGTGGAGGGCTGACAGGGGGTAATAAAGATGGAGTCTCTAATGTGTCTGTGTATTTATTTCTATTAAAGTATTTTTCCTCTGTGTGGTGTCTTTTTTTTAACCCTTTATTGGAGATTCTTAATGGCCGGGTCAAACGTGCCTGACATTAAGAATCTCTGGCTTAATACTGGCTAGTAAAACAAAGCCAGTATTAACTCATGATTACCCAACAAGCCACCCGGCTCCAGGGCTGTTGGAAGAGTTGGATACAGCGCCAGATGATGGCGCTTCTATGAGAGCGCCATTTTCTGGGACGGCTGCGGACTGAAATCCGCAGCAGAGGCGCCCACAAACCTCGGGCTAACCTGTGCTGCGGATTCCAATCCCCAGCTGCCTAGTTGTACCCGGCTGGACACAAAAATGGGGCGAAGCCCACGTCATTTGTTTTTTAATTATTTCATGAAATAAGTGAAATAATTAAAAAAAACGGGCTTCCCTATATTTTTGGTTCCCAGCCGGGTACAAATAGGCAACTGGGGGTTGGAGGCAGCCCGTGGCTGCCTGCTGTACCTGGCTAGCATACAAAAATATGGCGAAGCCCACGTCATTTTTTTGGTGGGCAAAAAACTTCTGCATACAGTCCTGGATGGAGTATGCTGAGCCTTGTAGTTCTGCAGCTGCTGTCTGCTCTTCTCCATACAGACAGACAGCAGCTGCAGAACTACAAGGCTCAGCATACTCCATCCAGGACTGTATGCAGAAGTTTTTTGCCCCCTGAAAAAATTATGTGGGCTTCGCCATATTTTTGTATGCTAGCCAGGTACAGCAGGCAGGTACGGCTGCCCCCAACCCCCAGTTGCCTATTTGTACCCGGCTGGGAACCAAAAATAAAGGGAAGCCCTTTTTTTATTATTTCATGAATTTCATGAAATAATTAGAAAACAAATGACGTAGGCTTTGCCCCATTTTTGTGTCCAGCCAGGTACAACTAGGCAGCTGGGGATTGGAATCCGCACCACAGGTTGGCCTGAGCTTTCTGGGCCCCACTGCTGCGAATTGCAGTCTGCAGCCGCCTCAGAAAATGGCATTTTCATAGAAGCGCCATCTTCTGGCGCTGTATCCAACTCTTCCAGCACCTGCCTGCTATACCTGGCTAGCATACAAAAATATGGCGAAGCTCACGTCCTTTTTTTGTAGTTTTTTGGCAAAAAAAATAAAAAATGCTTCCCTGGATTTTCCATTGCCAGTGAAGGTAACACCAAGCAGTGGGGGTTAGCAGCCAGTAGCTGCTTGGATTACCCTTAGCTAGCAATACAAAAAATGCAGCGGGAGCCCATATATATTTTTTTTAATTATTTATTTAAATAACTAAAAATAAAATGGGCTTCCCTGTATTTTGATTGCTGGACATCACAGTGCTGTAAAAATAAATCTTTAAAAAAATGACGTAGCGCTCCGCGGTATTTTTGATTCTCAGCGCAGATAAAGCAGACAGCTATGGGTTGCCACCCCCATCTGCCTGCCGTTACCTTGGTTGGCAATCAAAATACAGGGAAGCCCATTAATTTTTTCTATTTAAAAAATAGTTAAAAAAAAAAAATGACGTTGGGTCCCCCCATTTTTGATAGCCAGCTAGGGTAAAGCAGACGGCTGTAGCCTGAAAACCACAGCTGGCAGCTTTACCGTGGTTGGGGATCCAATGTGGAGGTCCCCTCAGGCTCTTTTTTATAATTATTTTATAAATATTAATAATTACACAATAAAAGTAGGGTCCCCCCCAAATTGGATCACCAGCCAAGGTAAAGCGGACAGCTGTGGTCTGGTATTCTCAGGGTGGGAAGGTCCATAGTTATTGGGCCTTCACAGCCTAAAAATAGCAGGCCGCAGGCACCCCAGACGTGGCGCATCCACTAGATGCGCCAATCCTGGCGCTTCACCCCAGCTCATCCCGTGCCCTGGTGCAGTGGCAAACGGGGTAATAAATCGGGTTGATACTAGCTGTAAAGTCACCTGAGATCAAGCCCAGCAGTTTGTGATGTCATGGCGTCTATTAGATACCCAACATCATAAACTGTCAGTACTAACAAAAACAAAAAATCGACAAAAGAAATTTATTTGAAAAAACAGTCCCCAAAACATTTCCTCTTTCACCAATTTATTGTAAGAAAAAAAATAAAGGGGTCCCACGACGACTCTGGACCGTCTAGAATATGGGGGGGAGACACTCAGGGAACGTATCCCCCATTTTCTAGGAGTGCGGACCCTTCATGTGAGGAGTGTGGGTGCAATGAATCTGCACTCACTCTCCCCGGGTCCACAGCAGCAGAGTCCATGTCGTAATGGTTGCTACCAAAGCTGCAATGCCCTGCTCATGAGGTAAGGGCATGCCTAATCAGGAGAACTACTGTAGAGGAAGCTCTGCTCACTGGTATATAGGTGCTCAGAGGTAATAATAGATAAAATTAGTGAGTAACCTCGGCACTCTAAATCTCCCAGACTAAGTCAGTAAGTCACAACGGATAGTAATGCAAAATCACTTTTTATTGGTCCGTATTAAGAATTTTTTTTTTTCATAAGCATATATGTTTTTGTCCAAAACAAGTTACAAATGACGTTTCGGCCTGAGCCTTCGTCAGATTGGACTTATCTGCATGTAATCATGAAAAATGACAATAATCAGTATCACATAAGAGTGAGAGAACAATAACATAAACTCGAACAATGTAGAGGTACAATTGGGATGCAGCAAAAAAATTGCAACACAGCAAAAAATGAAACACATGATACAAATGTCATAATACAGTACAAGGACAATATAGTAATGACAAATATGGGGTCAGAGTAGGCTTAGACAGCTCTGGTACGAAAGAGATGTCAATCATAAGTAACATGTGCAGTAGGTGTAGAGCTACAGTATGCATGGCAGAGCTAATGGGTAGACCGACCATAGAGAAAGAACGAAGAAAAGTGGAGAAAAAGTGGAGAATAAGTGGAGAATAAAGTGGAGAATAAGTGGAGAAAAAGTGGAGAAAAAGTGGAGAAAAAGTGGAGAAAAAGTGGAGAATAAATGGAGAATAAATGGAGAAAAAGTGGAGAAAAAGTGGAGAAAAAGTGGAGAAAAAAATGGAGAAAAAGTGGAGAAAATAATGGAGAAAAAGTGGAGAATAAATGGAGAAAAAGTGGAGAAAAAGTGGAGAAAAAGTGGAGAAAAAGTGGAGAAAAAGTGGAGAAAAAGTGGAGAAAAAGTGGAGAAAAAGTGGAGAAAAAGTGGAGAATAAGTGGAGAAAAAGTGGAGAAAAAAAATGGAGAAAAAGTGGAGAAAAAAAATGGAGAAAAAGTGGAGAAAAAGTGGAGAAAAAGTGGAGAAAAAGTGGAGAATAAGTGGAGAAAAAGTGGAGAAAAAGTGGAGAAAAAGTGGAGAAAAAGTGGAGAAAAAGTGGAGAAAAAGTGGAGAATAAGTGGAGAAAATAATGGAGAAAAAGTGGAGAATAAATGGAGAAAAAGTGGAGAAATTCTCCACTTTTTCTCCACTTTTTCTCCATTTATTCTCCACGTATTCTCCACTTTAAGTGGAGAATAAATGGAGAAAAAGTGGAGAAAAAGTGGAGAAAAAAAATGGAGAAAAAGTGGAGAAAAAGTGGAGAAAAAGTGGAGAAAAAGTGGACAAAATAATGGAGAAAAAGTGGAGAAAAAGTGGAGAATAAATGGAGAAAAAGTGGAGAAAAAGTGGAGAATAAATGGAGAAAAAGTGGAGAAAAAGTGGAGAAAAAGTGGAGAATAAGTGGAGAAAAATTGGAGAAAAATTGGAGAAAAAGTGGAGAAAACGTGGAGAAAACGTGGAGAAAAAGTGGAGAAAAAGTGGAGAATAAGTGGAGAAAAAGTGGAGAACAAGTGGAGAAAAAGTGGAGAACAAGTGGAGAAAAAGTGGAGAAAAAGTGGAGAAAAAGTGGAGAAAAAGTGGAGAAAAAGTGGAGAACAAGTGGAGAACAAGTGGAGAAAAAGTGGAGAAAAAGTGGAGAAAAAGTGGAGAACAAGTGGAGAATAAATGGAGAAAAAGTGGAGAACAAGTGGAGAAAAAGTGGAGAAAAAGTGGAGAAAAAGTGGAGAAAATAATGGAGAAAAAGTGGAGAATAAATGGAGAAAAAGTGGAGAAAAAGTGGAGAAAAAAATGGAGAAAAAGTGGAGAAAAAGTGGAGAATAAATGGAGAAAAAGTGGAGAAAAAGTGGAGAAAAAAAATGGAGAAAAAGTGGAGAAAAAGTGGAGAAAAAGTGGAGAAAAAGTGGACAAAATAATGGAGAAAAAGTGGAGAAAAAGTGGAGAATAAATGGAGAAAAAGTGGAGAAAAAGTGGAGAATAAATGGAGAAAAAGTGGAGAAAAAGTGGAGAAAAAGTGGAGAATAAGTGGAGAAAAATTGGAGAAAAATTGGAGAAAAAGTGGAGAAAACGTGGAGAAAACGTGGAGAAAAAGTGGAGAAAAAGTGGAGAATAAGTGGAGAAAAAGTGGAGAACAAGTGGAGAAAAAGTGGAGAACAAGTGGAGAAAAAGTGGAGAAAAAGTGGAGAAAAAGTGGAGAAAAAGTGGAGAAAAAGTGGAGAACAAGTGGAGAACAAGTGGAGAAAAAGTGGAGAAAAAGTGGAGAAAAAGTGGAGAACAAGTGGAGAATAAATGGAGAAAAAGTGGAGAACAAGTGGAGAAAAAGTGGAGAAAAAGTGGAGAAAAAGTGGAGAAAATAATGGAGAAAAAGTGGAGAATAAATGGAGAAAAAGTGGAGAAAAAGTGGAGAAAAAAATGGAGAAAAAGTGGAGAAAAAGTGGAGAATAAATGGAGAAAAAGTGGAGAAAAAAATGGAGAAAAAGTGGAGAAAAAGTGGAGAAAAAGTGGAGAATAAGTGGAGAAAAAGTGGAGAAAAAGTGGAGAAAAAGTGGAGAAAAAGTGGAGAAAAAGTGGAGAAAAAGTGGAGAAAAAGTGGGGAGAAAAAGTGGAGAATAAGTGGAGAAAAAGTGGGGAGAAAAAGTGGAGAATAAATGGAGAAAAAGTGGAGAAAAAAATGGAGAAAAAGTGGAGAAAATAATGGAGAAAAAGTGGAGAAAATAATGGAGAAAAAGTGGAGAATAAATGGAGAAAAAGTGGAGAAATTCTCCACTTTTTCTCCACTTTTTCTCCATTTATTCTCCACGTATTCTCCACTTTAAGTGGAGAATAAATGGAGAAAAAGTGGAGAAAAAGTGGAGAATAAATGGAGAAAAAGTGGAGAAAAAAAATGGAGAAAAAGTGGAGAAAAAGTGGAGAAAAGTGGAGAAAATAATGGAGAAAAAGTGGAGAAAAAGTGGAGAATAAATGGAGAAAAAGTGGAGAAAAAGTGGAGAATAAGTGGAGAAAAAGTGGAGAAAAAGTGGAGAAAAAGTGGAGAATAAGTGGAGAATAAGTGGAGAAAAAGTGGAGAAAAAGTGGAGAAAAAGTGGAGAAAAAGTGGAGAAAAAGTGGAGAAAAAGTGGAGAAAAAGTGGAGAAAAAGTGGAGAAAAAATGGAGAAAAAGTGGAGAAAAAGTGGAGAATAAATGGAGAAAAAGTGGAGAAAAAAATGGAGAAAAAGTGGAGAAAAAGTGGAGAAAAAGTGGAGAATAAATGGAGAAAAAGTGGAGAAAAAGTGGAGAACAAGTGGAGAAAAAGTGGAGAAAAAGTGGAGAAAAAGTGGAGAAAATAATGGAGAAAAAGTGGAGAATAAATGGAGAAAAAGTGGAGAAAAAGTGGAGAATAAGTGGAGAATAAATGGAGAAAAAGTGGAGAAAAAGTGGAGAATAAGTGGAGAAAAAGTGGAGAAAAAGTGGAGAAAAAGTGGAGAAAAAGTGGAGAAAAAGTGGAGAAAAAGTGGAGCACCCTTTGGTGCCTTTCATGTGGCACTAAGGGGTGCTTAGCTTTGTATTTAGCCAAAAAAATGAAAAAAAAAAATGACGTAGGGTTCCCCCTAGTTTTGTAGCCAGCTAGGGTAAAGCAGACGGCTGTAGCCTGCAGACCACAGCTGGCAACCTCACCTTGGCTGGTAATCCAAAACTGAGGGCACCCCACGCTGTTATTTTAAATTAAATAAATAATTTAAAAAAAAAATCACGTAGGGGTCCCCCAAAATTGGATCACCAGCCAAGGTAAAGCAGACAGCTGGGGCCTGATATTCTCAGACTAGGGAGGTCCATGGTTATTGGACTCTCCCAAGCCTAAAAATAGCAGGCCGCAGCCGCCCCAGAAGTGGTGCATCCATTAGATGCGCCAATCCTGGTGCTTCGCCCCAGCTCATCCCGCGCCCTGGTGCGGTGGCAAACGGGGTAATATATGGGGTTAATACCAGATGTGTAATGTCACCTTGCATCAAGCCCTGGGGTTGGTGAGGTCAGGCGTCTATCAGATACCCGACATCACCAACCCAGTCAGTAATAAAAAAAAATAGACGACAAACACATTTTTATTTGAAAAAACACTCCCCAAAACATTCCCTCTTTAACCAATTTATTAGAAAGAAAAACAAATACAGGTCTGCTGTAATCCAAGGGGTTGCCATGACGATCCACACTGTCCCAGTCAATGAAGAGCAGGATGTTCCCCATTGGCTGGGAGAGCAATGCAGTGACCTGAGCTAACATCAATGGGTCAGCCCAGGTCACTGCAGGGCATGACAAGTGCTGCTGTCAGCGAGGTACATTACCTGCGCTGATCTCCAGCACACTGACAGCCCCTGTCACTGAGGTCAATGACCGGCGCCTTCACATCAAGTATCGCGAGAGGTCCGTGACGTCACCGCCAGTGTCAGTCTCGGGTCGGAAGCGATAGGTGATGTGACAAGCGGCGGCCATGGAGGACAGTGACAGCGCTGAGGTCGGGATGGCGGGACTTCATCACCGCAGGTAAGCCGAGCGGGGGAAGGGGGGGGTGAGAGAGTGTGTGTGTGTGTGTGTGTGTGTGTGTGTGTATATGTATGTATACATGCCGCGGGCAGGAGGGGGCGGAGTGAGCTGAGCGGGAAGTGTGGGCTTCCTGCACGTAACTAAGATAAACATCGGGTTACTAACCAAAGTGCTTTGCTTGGATACCCGATGTTTATCTTGGTTACCAGCTTGTGGCAGGCTGCCAGCGATGGCTCCTGCACACTGTAGCTGGGAGGGGTGGGGGGGTGTGCGTGAGTGAGAGTGTGTGTGTGTGTGTGTGTATATGTATGTATACATGCCGCGGGCAGGAGGGGGCGGAGCGAGCTGAGCGGGGAAGTGTGGGCTTCCTGCACGTAACTAAGATAAACATCGGGTTACTAACCAAAGCGCTTTGCTTGGATACCCGATGTTTATCTTGGTTACCAGCTTGTGGCAGGCTGCCAGCGATGGCTCCTGCACACTGTAGCTGTAAAAAGCCCTGCTTTTTGCTGCTAGAACCGTTCTCGAACGTATCTAGAACTATCGAGCTTTTGCAAAAAGCTCGAGTTCTAGTTCGATCTCGAACAGCCCCAAAAATCACTCGAGCTTAGAACTGGAGAACCTCGAACCGCGAACCGCGCTCAACTCTACCAAAGACCTCAAATTTGGACTCACTAGACCAAAGCACAGATTTCCACTGGTCTAAAGTCCATTCCTTGTGTTCTTTACCCCAAAGAAGTCTCTTCTGCTTGTTGCCAGTCCTTAGCAGTGGTTTCCTAGCAGTTATTTTACCATGAAGGCTGCTGCACAAAGTCTCCTCTTAAAAGTTGTTCTAGAGATGTGTCTGCTGCTAGAACTCTGTGTGACATCGACCTGGTCTCTAATCTGAGCTGCTGTTAACTTGCAATTTCTGAGGCTGGTGACTCAGATAAACTTATCCTCCGCAGCAGTGGTGACTCTTGGTCTTCCTTTCCTGGGGAAGTCCTCATGTGAGCCAGTTTCTTTGTAGCGTTTGATGGTTTTTGCCACTGCACTTGGGGACACTTTCAAAGTTTTCCTAATTTTTCGGACTGACTTACCTTCATTTCTTAAAGTAATGACGGCCACTCGTTTTTCTTTACTTAGAATTTCTATTATGGCAAGAAAAAAGCAGCTAACAGTCTATTCAGCAGGACTATCAGCTGTGTATCCACCAGACTTCTGAACAACACAACTGATGCAAAAATACAACAAGAAAAGGCAGAATAGAGGACCATTGCCAACTGTTATAGGACTAAACCCAGTGCACTATCATATCACTGAACAAGAGGAAAAACTGGGAATCATAGTCCAATTTATCAAAAAAATGAGTTCATAGTATCATAGTTTTTAAGGTTGAAGGGAGACTCTAAGTCCATCTAGTTCAACCTGTAGCCTAACATGTTGATCCAGAGGAAGGCAAAAAAACCCCAATGTGGCAAACAAGTTCCAATGGGGAAAAAATTTCCTTCCTGACTCCACATCCGGCAATCAGACTAGTTCCCTGGATCAATACCCTGTCATAAAATCTAATATACATAACTGGTAATATTACATTTTTCAAGAAAGGCGTCCAGGCTCTGCTTAAATGTTAGTAGTGAATCACTCATTACAACATCATGTGGCAGAGAGTTCCATAGTCTCACTGCTCGTACAGTAAAGAATCCTCGTCTGTGATTATGATTAAACCTTCTTTCCTCAAGACGTAGTGGATGCCCCCGTGTTCCAGTCGCAGGCCTTGGTGTAAAAAGATCTTTGGAAAGGTCTCTGTACTGTCCCCTCATATATTTATACATTGTGATTAGATCCCCCCTAAGCCTTCGTTTTTCCAAACTAAATAACCCCAAGTTTAATAACCTGTCTTGGTATTGCAGCCCCCCCATTCCTCTAATAATCTTGGTCGCTCTTCTCTGCACCCTCTCTAGTTCAGCTATGTCCTTCTTATATATCGGTGACCAGAATTGTACACAGTATTCTAAGTGCGGTCGCACTAGTGACTTGTACAGAGGTAGAACTATATTTTTTTCATGAACACTTATACCTCTTTTAATACATCCCATTATTTTATTAGCCCTGGCAGCAGCTGCCTGACACTGTCCACTAAAGTGAAGTTTACCATCCACCAATACACCCAAGTCTTTTTCTGTGTCTGTTTTACCCAGTGTTCTACGATTAAGTACATAATCATAAATGTTATTTCCTCTACCCAAGTGCATGACCTTACATTTATCTACATTAAACTTCAATTGCCACTTCTCAGCCCAATCCTCCAATTTACATAAATCTCCCTGTAATATAAAATTATCCTCCTCTGTATTGATTACCCTGCAGAGTTTAGTATCATCTGCAAATATTGAAATTCTACTCCGCATGCCCCCAACAAGGTCATTTATAAATATGTTGAAAAGAAGTGGGCCCAATACTGACCCCTGTGGTACCCCACTATGAACTGAGACCCAGTCCGAGTACGTACCATTAATAACCACCCTTTGTTTCCTATCACTTAGCCAGTTTTTAACCCAGTTACACATATTTTCCCCTATCCCCATTATTCTCATTTTATGTACCAACCTTTTGTGTGGCACCGTATCAAAAGCTTTTGAAAAGTCCATATACACAACATCCACTGCATTTCCCTGGTCCAGACTTGAACTTACCTCTTCATAGAAGCTGATCAAATTAGTTTGACAGGATCGATCCCTCATAAACCCATGTTGATACTCTGTCATAAGGTTATTTTTCTTGAGATACTCCAATATAGCATCTCTCAAGAAACCCTCAAGGATTTTACCAACCGTAGAGGTTAAACTTACCGGCCTATAATTTCCCGGCTCAGTTTTTGTCCCCTTTTTGAATATTGGCACCACATTTGCTATGCGCCAGTCCTGCGGTACCGACCCTGTTATTAAGGAATCTGAGAAGATTAAAAATAATGGTCTATCTATCACAGAACTCAATTCCTGTAGTACTCTGGGGTGTATGCCATCCGGGCCCGGAGATTTGTCAACCTTAGTGATTTCGAGGCGGCGGCGTACTTCCTGCTGGGTTAAGCAGGTAATATTATAAACTAGTTACTTGCAAAAATATAAAAACTTTTTTTATTACATATTTTTATAGCAAGAAATAGGTCATATCGAATAATTTACACATTCATAACACAACAGGTTTTACAAAGAGGGGTCCTAATGGTTAAACACTTAGGTCCAACCAAACAACCATGGGGGAGAGATTTCAGTTCCAAATCTATATATATTTAGTGCACCGCAAAATAATCACATATGCTGATATACAACCATCAAAAAATATCCCCTTGTATGGAGATTGCGTCAAATAATTTTGTGCTTCCAAGTGGATACATAAATAAAAAAAAAAAAAAGATGGACCTAAATACTGGGGCCATAATGTACATCAACTAGCCATTTCAAAAGAAATATAAGTGCCCCAGATCCAATACACAACTAATCCCAGGCAGTACTCACACCCATGGTGATATGGATGCCAGTTGAAAACGCGCCTCGACGCGCACGTTTCGTTAGCTTCCTTGGGGGGCCGTGGTGTGATGTGTGTGTACGCCATAGCGGGTTTAAATACTCAAACAAGATGACCGCGTCAGCAGATCATTGGATGCATGACTGGTGTGACTCCGACAGAGGTGCGCGTCATCGGGCATTCCCAGAAGTGACGCGGGTGTTTACTGTGTCGTCACACAGACATCCACGTCACACCATACGGAAGCCAGCAGACGCGAGCATGAACAGAGTGGCACAGCGCATGCGTTACACTGCAGCAGACATCTTGACAACAGGTAGGATTGATGGAAACTAGAAAATACGTACTGTACATAAGTCAATTCATAGCTGTGGGGAACACCAACAGAAGTGTCCTAACCAAGACACCAGAAAATCGCATCATATTTATGTATATCATAACGGCAGTGCTGACACTCAGTGAATATACAGCCAATATATCATAATCATACATAATCATATCCAGTGCAGCACTGTCGTATGGAATGATGTACATATTTCATAGCAAAGTGGCGTACATCGACAAGATAATGCACAGAATAAATACTAAGAGTGTACAAAAAAATCATCTTCCAGCATACAGACAAAACTGACTAAAACTGGTTTTAAAGTGCAGAAGAGTTAATCTTCTCATGCATTCAGAAGAGTATAGACAGGATGAACATCCTCCTCCCAGGCGTGTGAGTATAGAATCTTCATTAGTCAACATACTGGGATATTTATGGAGATCCAAAAGAAGAATAACGTTGTCATCTTTTGTTCTCTATTACTCGCCTGGAATCTTAATGAAGATTACAGAATCCATCAATCCAAAAATGATCCTATATAATCCTAATGCAAAAACAAAAACAGAAACAAGAAGAATCCTGAAAAGAAACACACAAAACACAAAATTAAAATGAAACCGAGGCAACATAAAAGAAAAAACAGTACCATAGACAAAAAGAAGGCAAGAGTCCGAATGGATCGAAGAAAAGGGGCAAACGACAACTGTTCATTTAGCCCGCCAGGTGACAAAGTCCCCAGCGTGACTATCCACCTACACTCAAGGCGCTCCAAGGCCTGTTTGAAATTACCACCTCTCGTGCCAAGGTGGAGTTTGTCAATGCCCCGTTCCTTGAGAGAGGACGGGTCACAGTCATGATATATTTTAAAATGTCAGGGAATGGTCTTGAGTGAGTCAAGGCTGACAACCTCTCTCACAGCCCCATCATGCTCCGTCCCCCATGCTGCACACCCCCATCGTGCTTCATCCCCCCATGCTGCACACCCCCCCATCATGCTTCATCCCCCCATGCTGCGCACCCACCATCGTGCTCCATTCCCCATGCTGCGCACCCCTCAGACAGGAGTATAATAGGAGAACTATAATAGGAGGAGTAGTCCTGGGGAGAGAGGAGTATAATAGGAGGAATAGTCCTGGGGGGAGAGGAGTATAATAGGAGGAGTAATCCTGGGGGGAGAGGAGTATAATAGGAGGAGTAGTCCTGGGGAGAGAGGAGGATAATAGGAGGAGTAGTCCTGGGGGGAGAGGAGTATAATAGGAGGAGTAGTCCTGGGGGGAGAGGAGTATAATAGGAGGAGTAGTCCTGGGGAGAGAGGAGTTTAATAGGAGGAGTAGTCCTGGGGAGAGAGGAGGATAATAGGAGGAGTAGTCCTGGGGAGAGAGGAGGATAATAGGAGGAGTAGTCCTGGGAGGAGGGGAGTATAATAGGAGGAGTAGTCCTGGAGGTGAGGAGTATAATAGGAGGAGTAGTCCTGGAGGTGAGGAGTAAAATAGGAGGAGTAGTCCTGGGGAGAGAGGAGTATAATAGGAGGAGTAGTCCTGGGAGGAGAGGAGGATAATAGGAGGAGTAGTCCTGGAGGTGAGGAGTAAAATAGGAGGAGTAGTCCTGGGGAGAGAGGAGTATAATAGGAGGAGTAGTCCTGGGAGGAGAGGAGGATAATAGGAGGAGTAGTCCTGGAGGTGAGGAGTAAAATAGGAGGAGTAGTCCTGGGAAAAGAGGAGTATAATAGGAGGAGTAGTCCTGGGGGGAGAGGAGTATAATAGGAGGAGTCCTGGAGGTGAGGAGTATAGTAGGAGGAGTAGTCCTGGAGGTGAGGAGTATAATAGGAGGAGTAGTCCTGGGGGGAGAGGAGAATAATAGGAGGAGTAGTTCTGGGGATAGAGGAGTATAATAGGAGAAGTAGTCCTGGGGGAGAGGAGTATAATAGGAGGAAAAGTCCTGGGGGGAGAGGAGTAAAATAGGAGGAGTAGTCCTGGAGGTGAGGAGTAAAATAGGAGGAGTAGTCCTGGAGGTGAGGAGTAAAATAGGAGGAGTAGTCCTGGGGGGAGAGGAGAATAATAGGAGTAGTAGTCCTGGGGGGAGAGGAGAATAATAGGAGGAGTAGTTCTGGGGAGAGAGGAGTATAATAGGAGGAGTAGTCCTGGGGGAGAGGAGTATAATAGGAAGAGTAGTCTGGGGGGAGGTGTATAGGTGCCCAATGTGTGCGGGGGGCGAGGCCGAGCGGCCAATGTGTGCGGGGGGCGGGGCCAAGTGGCCAATGTGTGCGGGGCCAAGCAGCCAATGTGTGCGGGGGGCAGGGCTGAGCGGCCAATGTGTGTGGGGGGCGGGGCCGAGCGGCCTATGTTGGCGGGGGGCGAGGCCGAGCCGAGGGGCCAATGTTGGCGGGGGCAGGGCCGAGCCGAGCGGCCAATGTGACGGTTGTCACTGTAATGACGTAATTTTGGAGCAAGACCGACAGACAGAATAAGGCAATTATATATATATATATATATATATATATATATATATATATATATATATATATATAGAGAGAGAGAGAGATAGATATATTATACACTACAGTTCAAAAGTTTGGGGTCACCCAGGAAATTTTGTCTTCTCCATGAAGAATCCTACTTTTATTTATCAAATCAGTTGCACACTGTATAGAGAATATCGTCCAGACAGTGACGAGGTTAGAAAGAATCATTTTTACTTGAAATAATAATTTTCTCTTCACACTTTGCTTTCGGCACAGAATGCTCCTTTGCAGCAATTCCAGCTTTGCAGACCGTTGGCATTTTAGCTGTTAATTTGCGGAGGTAATCTGGAGATATTTCACCCCATGCTTCCCTCTCCCACAGGTTGGATTGGCTTGATGGGCACTTTTTGGTACCATACGGTCAAGCTGCTCCCACAACAGCTCTATAGGGTTGAGATCTGGTGACTGGCTGGCCACTCCATTACAGAGAGAATACCAGCTGCCTGCTTCTTCCCTAAATAGTTCATGCATAATTTGGAGGTGTGCTTTGCGTCATTGTCCTGTTGTAGGATGAAATTTGCTCCAATCAAGCGCTGTCCACAGGGTATGGCATGGCGTTGCAAAATGGAGTGATAGCCTAACTTATTCAAAATCCCTTTTACCTTGTACAAATCTCCCACTTTACCAGCACCAAAGCAACCCCAGACCATCACATTACCTCCATCATGCTTGACAGATGGCGTGAGGCGCTCTTCCAGCATCTTTTCAGTTATTCTGTGTCTCACAAATATTCTTCTGTGTGATCCAAACACCTCAAACTTCAATTCGTCTGTCCATAACACTTTTTTCCAATCTTCCTCTGTCCAATGTCTATGTTCTTTTGCCCATATTACTCTTTTCCTTTTATTAACCAATCTCAGATATGGTTTTTTCCTTGCCACTCTGCCCTGAAGGCCAGCATCTTGGAGTCACCTCTTCACTGTAGACCTTGACACTGGTGTTTTGCGGGTACTATTTAATGAAGCTGCCAGTTGAGGACCTGTGAGGCGTCGATTTCTCACACTAGAGACTCTAATGTACTTGTCTTGTTGCTCAGTTGTGCAGCGCGGCCTCCCACTTATCTTTCTACTCTAGTTAGAGCTGATCTGAAGGGAGTAGTACACACCGTTGTAGGAAATCTTCAGTTTCTTGGCAATTTCCCTTCATTTCTAAGAACAAGAATAGACTGTTGCGTTTCACATGAAAGTTCTCTTTTTCTGGCCATTTTGAGAGTTTAATGGAACAAACAAATGTAATGCTCCAGATTCTCAACTAGCTCAAAGGAAGGTCAGTTTTATAGCTTCTCTAATCAGCAAAATTGTTTTCAGCTGTGCTAAAATACTTGCACAAGGGTTTTCAAGGGATTTCTAAACATCCATTAGTCTTCTAACACAGTTAGCAAACACAATGTACCATTAGACACTGGAGTGGTGGTTGTTGGAAATGGGTCTCTATTCACCTATGTAGATATTGCATTCAAAACCAGATGTTTGAAGCTAGAATAGTTATTTACCACATTAGCAATGTATAGAGTGGATTTCTGTTTAATGTAATGTTAGCTTCATTGAAAAAAAATGTGCTTTACTTTCAAAAATAAGGAAATATTTAAGTGATCCTAAACTTTTGAACTATGACCTGTAGGCAGAGCCTGTGATTGGTTGCAGTGAGACGCTGTCACATAGGCTGGGAGGCGCGTTTGATTGCAACCAATCACAGACGCCAGGATGATGGGTGGGGGAAGCAATGCATATGGAAGAGCAAAGATGAGCGGCCCAGGAAGTGAAGAAGAGGCCGCGGGAGCAGTTACATACGCGTCAGAGCCTCGATAAGTATAAAGGGCTTGCTTAATTCTTATTTACCATATTTTTCGCTTTATAAGACGCACCTGATTATAAGACGCACCCCCAAATTTGGTGAAGGAATAGAGAATTTTTTAATAAATGGGGTCCATTTTATAATGCCAGTGTCCGTCTAACAAATCATATAGGGTATATGTCCCTCATAGCCCCCCATCCTAAAATTAGCCCTCTGAATCTGGATATGGCCCAGTGATGCCACATGTCCCCTATGCCTGGCACACATCCTCTATGGCTGGCACACGGCCCCTATGGCTGGTACACGGCCCCATGTGGCGGCACACGGCCCCATGTGGCGGCTCACGGCCCCATGTGGCGGCACACGGCCCCATGTGGTGGCACACGGCCCCATGTGGCGGCACACGGCCCACTATTGCTGGCACATGGCCCCATGTGGCGGCACACGGCCCCATGTGGCTGCACACGGTCCACTATTGCTGGCACATGGCCTCATGTGGCTGCACACGGCCCCATGTGGCTGCACACGGTCCACTATTGCTGGCACATGGCCTCATGTGGCTGCACACGGCCCACTATTGTTGGCACACAGCTCCCTGTGTTAGATATCGCCCCATGCTGCTGCTTTTAGTAAAATAAACGCTTTCCTTACCTTCTCCAGCACTGTCCTGTCTCGTGTCCCCCTCCTCGGGGTTGAGCTCCGGCTTCCTGCATTTCCTGGTTCTCGGCCGGTCATGTGATCGGCACGGCAGAGTGAAATCTCTGCGTGCCTTATCACAGCAGCAGGAGGGAGACCAGGCAGACACGCTGGAGGAGGTGAGTAAAAAGTTTATTATTTTACTGTATGCAGCAGCATGGGGGCCATAGCTAACACAGGGGGAGGGGGCATGTGCGATCAAAGAAGGGCGCAGGCAGATATAATATACACTGCTGCCCCAGCCCATCGCCGCGGTGCACTTTCAGCACCATGGTGGTGGACAGCGGCTGTGCATATTATATGAGCGGGAGCAGGAGATCAAACGCTGCTGCTCCCAGCTTTCACAAGCCCCCCAGCAGAGCTCCAGAGCTGCCCGCACCTCCCCTGGACTCTGTAGTGTGTGTGTATATATATATATATATATATATATATATATATACACCCACTACCCCCCCCCCGTATATTCGGATTATAAGACGCACCCCCTACTTTCCCCCAAAATTTGGGAGAACATAAGTGCGTCTTATAAAGCGAAAAATACGGTACTTTACTTTTTCCTTATTTTTTTTAATTTCTCGAGTTCCAAATCCGTCCCAGGCCTGGGCACTGCAGTTGGGTACCGCGTGGATCTGGACTTTTACAGTCTGAGTCCGCCCATCACTAGTTATTATGAACATTTTTTCCTCATTTCATTTTAGCTGTATAGTTTTTGCTTGTTTGGAGGATAAATTTACATTCACCAGTTTTTTACGTTTTTTATATCTCTGTAGCTGAGTGAGACGTATGGACCTGTCTACACCATCTATCTTTCCAACTTCCGGACCATAGTACTGATCGGGTACGATGCCGTGAAGGAAGCATTGGTGGACCGCAGCGACGTGTTTAGTGACAGGGGAGACACAGGAGCAGGAGAGATTATTTCCAAGGATTTTGGTGAGTCCTTTAAGTAAAATTAATATAATGGCAAAAAATATGATACTTTGCCATGATTTTATTGTAAAATATTAAATAACACTACATACAGGCAATTAAGGTATAGTACTATCCCTAATTGATTGGTGGGGTTGGTGCGGAGGGCTTTTTAAATTTACTGTGTGCACAATTCTTAGGTATTTTGACCATATCATCATTTTAAGCAGATTTTCCAACTCCAAGTTTTGTAAACTTGAATGCTTATTAGATGAAGTAAATCAGGTTTGAAAAAGGTCTGCACTTTCTGACCGAAACGCGTCATCTTGTATTTATTTTGGAAAGACAATGGAATGAAACAAATGGAATAAATTCTGCGAAAAAGGAACCTTATTTGTGAGTGCCGATCTTCTTCCTCGCATCTTCTCTGCACCTGTGATACCATCGCAAGATGGAATGACAGTCACATAACCCTCGGCTCACACTCGCAGCAGAGGGTATTTAGCATAGCGCATCCTATGCTCTTGCATCAGAAGCTATACGCAAGTGGAACTGAACCCTCAGAAACATAAGGCCTCACTTTTACTTACATATTCCATTTTTAGGTTTATTAATAGGGATGATTGAATACCTAAATATTCGCCTTCGTGAATATCCGACGAATAGGTCAGCACTAGTCGACTATTCGCGATATTCGATGTGCAATGTAAGTCTATGGGAAACTCGAATAATTTAACATTGGACCTAACAGTGAGCTGTGGTGACTGAGGAAAAGGCTAAAATGGATGGGAAAAGGCTGAAACAGTATGGGCACAGCCTGTAGAAGGTGCCTAACTGCATTTCTGGTGTCTTGGAATAACGTGGTCAGAGCAGCTTTTACGTAGTCACCAGAACAGCTTTCAAACCAAAGTTTGAGATCTATCTCTCTCCTCTCTCACTCCTCTCTCTCTCTCCTCTCTTTCTTCTCTCTTTCTCTCTCTCTCCATCTCTCTCACCTCCCCTCAACTTGTACATTTCCAGGCTGTCAGATCGCCTTCATCTGACTCCCGATCACATGACTCCAATGCTCGCCCATAATCTAATATATAAAGCTGAGTGTATGTATGTATGTCTGCTAAAGTAATCCGCACCGTCGCATTTACAATCGCGAAATTTTTAATGAGACAGATGGGGAAAGAGACAGACGGGGAAAGAGAGAGACGGGGAAAGAGACAGACTGGGAAAGAGAGAGACTGGGAAAGAGACAGACTGGGAAAGAGACAGACTGGGAAAGAGAGAGACGGGGAAAGAGACAGACTGGGAAAGAGAGAGACGGGGAAAGAGACAGACTGGGAAAGAGAGAGACGGGGAAAGAGACAGACTGGGAAAGAGAGAGACTGGGAAAGAGAGAGACGGGGAAAGAGACAGACTGGGAAAGAGAGAGACTGGGAAAGAGACAGACTGGGAAAGAGACAGACTGGGAAAGAGACAGACTGGGAAAGAGAGAGACTGGGAAAGGGAGAGACGGGGAAAGGGAGAGACGGGGAAAGGGAGAGACGGGGAAAGGGAGAGACGGGAAAGGGAGAGACGGGGATCGAGAGAGAAAGGGATCGAGAGAGACGGGGATCGAGAGAGACGGGAATCGAGACAGACGGGAATCGAGACAGACGTGGAGCGGGACAGACGTGGAGCGGGACAGACCTGTTGTGGGACAGACCTGGCACGGGACAGACGGGAAATGAGACAGACAGATAGATTGATAGAGACAGACAGCTAGTCTGCAATAAAAATAAAAAGTATCGTAGCGGATGTTTTATCCGTTGGATACCGAATAGTGGCGAATATATTCGCTCATCCCTATTTATTAACCTTTTGACTGAATCTCTGTAATTCAATAATGAAATTAATCATCCAAAATACAAATTGTCTTGTGCACACAGTGTACGTCTTGCTTAGTAGATGGACACAGCAGCTAGCAAAATGAAGATATGAAACCAAACAGACCTTTTTCACCTAAGCAGTGCAATTGTAATGAGCTCAACTAAGCACAACAAAGACCTAATAGATAAAAGTGCACAATCTAGATTTAGAAACTATGTAACCACATCATTAAACATACAGGAGTCATTGCAAGCAGTGGAGAAAGGTGGAGAATCCTTCGTCGATTTACCATATCAACTTTGAGAAATTTTGGAATGGGAAAAAGAAGCATCGAAGAAAGAATCCAAGAAGAAGCCCGATGTCTGACGGAGAAATTCATGAAGGATAAAGGTGGGTGGAGTGTTTTAGATTAAAGTGACTATTGGCCAACACCTCTGAACTTGGACCCTCGCATCAGGGTTGGAAACTGAAATTTTAATAGTTTTCTGGACAATAATTATGGACAGACGTTTTAAACACATATTGGGAAAGCATAATTTACCATTAAGATTTTAAACAATACAGTGGGGTAAAAAGGTATCTGATACGCTGCTGATTTTTCAAGTTTTCCCACCTACAAAGAATGGAGAGATCTGTAATATTTATTATAGGTAACTTCAACTGTGACAGAATAAAAAAATCCAGAAAATCACATTGTAATTTTTTTTAAATAATCAATTTGCATTTTATTGCATGAAATAAGTATTTCATCATCTACAAACTAGCAAGAATTCTGGCTCTCACAGATGTTGTTTTTTCTTTAGCATATTATAAAAGATCTTTGGAAATACTTTTTCTAAAGATCTCTTTATGCTACTGTGCCGCCCCCGTGCCAGCAGCCGGCGCTGCTCGAATCGGGGCCTTCAGGGGTGGTGGCTCAAGGGTCTCCGGACCCGGGGTCTCGCGGACACGCCGAATAAATGGGGGGACATAGATGTACGGGTTAGGCCGTAGCAAGTTCATGATGCCACCCACGGTGTGTGGTGAGGTGGGACACCACCGCTGCTGTTATGGGGCACCCGGTGGAGATGTTGTGCAGCAAGTTGTTAACCCCTCCGTGGGCAGGGATGGTGGCCCCAGGACCCGGTGGCTCAGTGCAGGGGATGGCGACCGCAGGGGGTGCTGGAGTACTCACGATTAGTAACACACACAAGTCTCTGCTAAACCAAGATGGTGGTGGCCGGTGCCGCGGCCGGTTGCGTTCGGGATCCCCCACCCGGCTGGTGGTCTCTATCGTTTTCCTGCACCTCTTTGTGTAAGGTGGACGTTCCCGGTATGAAACTCAGGAGTCCGCTCCCAGCTGGCCGTGGCCTAAGGAGCCATGCCCGCAGACGCTGACCCGTGGGATCTATGGGCATTGGCGGTGACCTCTTATCCCTAATCGGTGGGCTGTTGTCTTCTATGAGGGACTTTGGGTGGGACAGGACCTCTAGTCCTGGCCTTAATCGGTTAATTAACCAGTTCCAGTAGGTTCTGGTGCTGTCTTCAGGGTCCGAGTACCCCCCTTTGTGCACTTTTTCCGGTAGGGTCTCCGGTGTATCGGCGGGCTACAACCCTGTCCCGGTCCACCTCGGTTCTGCCGAGCCGTATTCCTGTCTCCTGCTGACGGAGACCACCATCTGCCTCCTAGCCTGTGGCACCAAGGCTCCTACCCTGGTACCGTTCAACTTGGACTTCACCGCTGGAGCTACCCCTAGCTTCAGCCCACACTCCTCTCCAAACTGTACTAGACTCTCTGTTTTCCCGCCCTGGGCTGTCTAGACCCCTGGGTGGGCATGTTCCAACCGCCTGGTCACGCCCACTGGTGTGTCTGTCTGTCCCTAAGGGGGGGTGACTATGGTTTCTGGTTGGCTGTGTGTTTCCTAGTGAGGGAAGGTGTTATGCAGGGGCCTGTCTGTTGTCGCGGGCGGGGAGGTGCGCTGCGCTCGCCAACGCTCGGGTCCGGCGCTGCTGCTTCTGCTGCGGCTGCTCGATGGCTCGAGCGGTGGGCTGGATCCGGGGACTCAAGCGGCGCTCCTCGCCCGTGAGTGAAAGGGGTGGTTTGGTTTGGGGATTTGAGTTCGTGACACCACCCACGGGTTGTGGTGAAGATGGGCACCACCGCTGCTGGTGACGGGGATCCCGGGAACGATGGCAGGGAGCAGCTGGGATGTTGTTTTCCCCCTCCGTGGGTAGTGTTTGGTTGTCCCAGGGTCCGGTGAGGTGTCGGGGAGGCAGGGTTGGCGAGGTGCAGGGTCGCGGGGGCAGCGCGGTGCCAGAGGGCACGGTGGTACTCACTCAGCCAAGAACAGATACAGAGTCTCCGGTAAAACAAACGGCTGGATGGACGGGTCCCGCAGCCGGCTGCTGTGGTTACTCCCGGACGGTTGGTGGTGGCTGCTTTTCCCTGCACCTGTTGTGTATCTTCGGTTCCGATGGCTTCCCACCGGTAACCCGCTCCCCGGCTTAGATATGTGCCGGAGGAGCCCCTTTTTGCCCGCAGGCTCTGGCCCTGGGAATTCTAGCTGTGGCGGTAGCTGTATTTCCCTTTCTCTGTTTGGACGGTTGCCTTCAATCGGGTCTTTGCTGCTAGGAAACCCCGGAGGTTCCGGTCGCTAACGGATTTGACCTGTTTAATGGCGACTCCAAGCCTGGTCGGGGTCCGCAGGCCCTGCCGGTTTGTGCTGGCTTCTCTTCGCTCCCCGGTTCGGTACCGGCGGGCCACCGCCCATCCCTGGTCCTACGGTTCCGCGTCGATCGGCCTCTCCTGCAGACGGCCACCACCGTCTGCCAACCTTGCTCTCGGTGCCCGGGTCACATACCCGGAGACGGTCAGTCTGCTCCTCTACTACCACTTCACTCCTCCTTCACTCTCCCTAACTGATCCTCTCACTGACTTCCTTTTCCCGCCTCCAGGACTGTGAACTCCTCAGTGGGCGGGGCCAACCGCCCGGTCCCACCCCACCTGGTGCGGACACCAGCCCCTGGAGGGAGGCAACAAGGATCCGTGTGTGACCGATGCGCCCATCCCGGGGTGTGGGGTGTGCTGCTGCAGTACCCGTGACGACCTGGCTAGTCCAGGGCGCCACACTGTGACTACCTGGTTTTGCCAGGGCGTCACACTACTATAGGCAGTGGATGAAATTTTTAGGTAGAGTTACCATTAACATGATAACAACAGGCTACGGATCTGCAGTCGTACTGTGTACTATTTTTCCCATGGTCCATACACACACATTAATATATATATATATATATATATATATATATATATATATACACACATATATATATATACATACATATATATACACATATATATACACACACACATATATATATATATATACACATATATATATATTTATACACATATATATGTATATATCTATATATATATATATATGTATATATATATATATATATATATATTTGTATTGTATAGTAATGACTGACCACATCTTTATATTTACTTACAGACTCTCCAATTGACCCATTACATATAACGCAACTCGCTGTTTCCAATGTCATTTGCTCAGTTGTATTTGGTGAAAGATTTGACTACGAAGAGAAAAAATTCTTAAGACTCATTTCACAATTTAATAAAATGGTTAAGGTGGTCAACAGCACTTCAGGACAGGTAAATAATTGCTATGCTTCCAACCGCAAAACCTATGTCTTCCAATCCGGCGGCAGATTACTATGGGTAAACAAACACAGTAGTGTTACCCAAAAAACAGAGAAGAGATCAAGAGGCCTGGTCGCTCACCTTGTGTGGTTGTGTGACCAGGCATAGTCCAGCTGCTGTACAATTCACGTGCCCTAAAGGCCGCTTTACACGCTTCGACATCGCTCAAGCGATCTCGTTGGGGTCACGGAATTTGTGACGCACATCTGGTCGCTTTAGCGATGCCGTTGCGTGTGACACCTTTGAGCGATTTTGCATCGTCGCAAAAACGTGCAAAATCGCTCATTGGTGACATGGGGGTCCATTCTCGAATATCGTTGCTGCAGCAGTAACGAAGTAGTTCATCGTTCCTGCGGCAGCACACATCGGTATGTGTGACACAGCAGGAATGAGGAACCTCACCTTTCCTGCGGCTGCCCGCAATGAGGAATGAAGGAGGTGGGCGGGATGTTCGTCCCGCTGATCTCCACCCCTCCACTTCTATTGGGCGGCGGTTCAGTGACGCTGATGTGACGTCGCTGTGACATTGAACAAACTACCTACTTAGAAAGGAGGCGGTTCTCCGGTCACAGCGACTTCGGAGGGCAGGTAAGTAGTGTGACGGGTCTGGGCGATGTTGTGCGGCACGGGCAGCGATTTTTCCCGTGTCGCACAACCGATGGGGCCGGGTACCCACGCTAGCGATATCGGTCATGATATCGCAGCGAGTAAAGCGGCCTTAAGACCAAACGAGAAGTACTGGAACCAGAATAAAACTGTGAAAGAACCGCAATACTACAGACAAAATGTAGATCCAATAAACCGAGTTGCACTTCGAAACGCGTTGAAATAAACCACCTCATCCAAATAGTTCCAGTATTTCTCGCCGAATTCGGCAGTCATACTCTGTTATGTTTGTCCGCCCACATTGGGTAGCTTGACAAAAAACAATGGACAAACAATAGGGATTACGGCACCCAGTTTAACAAAACTGAAATGTTTCTCATGTAACAAAAAAAAAAAAGGCAGTCAGCTCACCAGTCCATAGAGCGCTTGAATGGATAGTATAACCAAGGGTGCGGTGCATAGATGTTTCTGAGCTAGTACACAGGTGAAATATTCAAGAAGGGAAAATAAATCCAGTTCCTGCAGTAATGGTATAGAATGGCATTCCAAACTTTTTATATTAAAATCATTTTTTTTTTAATTCAACCATTAAAAACACGGGAATTGCTGGCCAATGCGTTTCGAGCAAGTTGTGTGTCGCCCCTGAGGCTCCAGTTGCCACAGAGGTACTGCACCTCAGCCAGAGGTGTGGTATCCCATTCCCGGGTAAGGAGGAGGCCACAGGTCGTTGTACACATACATAGACATACTGTTAATTTTCTCAACACTCCATTAGGCCGTGGTTAGGGCAAGTTGCACCTTAGCTGTCGCCTTAGGTAAGCACAGCCCGAAGCCAGCTTGGAGGTGGAGTTTAGTTAGTGGGAGCAGACTGTAGAACGTTAGTCAGCGAGGAGGAGGATGCGGAGGAGAAAGGTTGTGGGATCTGGAGCTGGAGCAGCTCGTCCCAGGATCAAGACAGAAGGGGTCTTAGGGCCACGGGAAGTGCGCTGTACACCCGTGGACTCTTTTCCATGGACACATCACCTTCAGTCTTGGGGCTCAGCTCTACCTGTGGAGAGCTACACCAACTCAGCTGCATCATCATCGACCCCCGGGGAAACTGAATAGCAGTGGCGGCATCTATGTTGCCACATACCACAGGTGGCATCACAAACTATCTCCACTTGTAAATAAACACCTCACTTTAAACGACACCGCCGGGGTCACGGAGCCAGGCCTTGCCACCGTGATTCTCCCTAAGAACATAAAAGGCCCGGTAACGAGTAGCCCCACGGCCTTGGTGGGCGTATCATTTGCTCTTACTCATAGCCTATGAGTAAGAGCAACTTGCTCGAAAGGGTATTGGCCAGTGATTCCTATGTTTTTAATGGTTGAAATAAAAAGATGTTTTTAATATAAAAAGTCTGAAATGCCATTCTATGCCATTACTGCCGGAGCAGAACTACTTTTCCTTTCTTGAATTTTTTGTCGCCTTTATTAATGAGGGGGCAGGGTGGAGACTGAAGTTCCTGATTAAGACACATGCCTCTTATTGAACCAGGCGAGTTGCCAAGTGGTATGCGCCTCCATGTCCACCTTGCCACAAATCTTATTCCAGTTGGATTTGCGATATAAGGAAAGCCGACGCTCACCATGAATTTGACGAGTGAGGGTCGCTATGCCCCTGCTCCCAGCTTCAACTAAAAATTGATACATTTCTGTGCAAAAGAATTGCAATTTTTCAAAAGATTTTCACAACAGAATTCTGTCGTGAAAGCTTTGAGGAGTCAGGGTCATTGACAGCAGGGTCACAAAACTCTGTGTTTGTTTATAGTCTGAAATCATTGAGACATTTAATTTTTTTAAATTTAAATTCAACTTATTTTTATAAAATATGGCATAGAAAATAAATAAGACACGGACATAACTATACTATAGTAATATCTTGTTTTTCTATTACTTCTTTCCTTAATCAGCTCCTTTTCAGGTTCCCAAAAATAATGTCCTACATTCCTGGTCCTAGGAGGGTCATTAAAGTGATGAACAACGTGAAACAATTTATTAAGGAGATTACAGATACTCATCGAGACACCCTGGACGAGAATTGCCCACGTGACTTCATAGATTGCTTCCTCATGAAGATGGAAGAGGTTTGTTTCTTGATAATCTTAGATTTTCAAACATTTGAGGATCACATATTGTATGTAAAGAATGTGCAGAGCAGCCAAAATTCAACTAGCGTTGAAAAAAAGCAATGAGATGGAAATTAGTGAATTGATCTGCAGAGAACTTACCTTAAGCTGAATTTCCTAAAATATGAAGATGCCCAAAAGTTTAACTCCAAACACTTAATTTGTGCAGAATTGTGAGTGAGTAAGAACATTTTATATTGTACTCTGTAGCAAATGGGCAACCAGTGCAATGACTGGCACAGGATGGAGGCATCGGTGTAGCGACTGGTATATCATCCTAGCTGCTGCATTTGTGATGCCCTGGACTAGCCAGGTAGTCACAGATAGCCCCATGCACTACACCCATCCCCAAATAAGGTGTCAGCAGCCACCCTAGTAAACCCTGGTTACCTCCCTCTGGGTTTGATGTCCACACCATGGGGGCGGAGCCTGACGGTTGGCCACGGTCCCACCGAGGAGTTCACATGCCCAGTGGCAGGAATTTCAAGTTCAGATAAGTTTTAGGAGAGGAGTTGAGTGGAGTGCAAAATCTGTCTGTGCCCTGGGTAGGCACCCGGGCACTGTGACCAGGAGGCAGACGGTGGTGGCCGTCTGCAGGAGCCGGGAAGACAGGGCAGTGGCCCGCCGGTACCGAACCGGGGAACCGGCTGGAAACCGGAGCACAAGAGGGGGTACTCAGACCCTGAAATGCAGTCCCGAATCTACCGGACCCCGTTAATTCACTGATTGAGGTCTGGACTTTAGGTCCTTTCCCACCCAAAGTCCCGAAAGAAGACAACAGCCCACTGATTCTGGATAACGGCCACTGCCAAGGGCCAAAGATCCACCGGGCCAGTGCCTGCGGGCAACGAGCTCTCACGATGTACACGCCGGGGAGCGGGACTCCCATCGCTGAAGCGCGGTTGTCCAAAATCTACAACAGGTGCAGGAGAAGGCGGACACCACAAATCTTTTGAGGACCGAAGCGACCAGCTGCGGGCACCGACTATCCACCGTTTGGTTTACCAGAGACTCCTGTATGTTTGTCCGAGTGAGTACTACTGGGCCCGCGGGCTGCGCACCGACACTGCACCACACCAACCGGGTCCCGGGGTCACCATCCCCTGCCCATGGAGGGGTTAACACCTCAAGCTGCTCCCAACATGTCCCCCGGGGTGCCCAGTAACCGGCAGCAGTGGTGCCTACATTCACCACAACCCGTGGGTGGCGTCACGAACTCTAAATCTAATCCAAAAACCCCACTCGACACGCCAGCCCCCTTTACAGAGCAACGTGACCCCCGGTCCGGAGACGCTTGAGCCACCGATACACGAGCCCGGATCCAAGTGGCTCGGCTGCAGCCGAGCATGAGGCGGTACACATCCAGCAAGGATTGGAGAGGAAAGCTTAGTAAGAGGGAGATTGATTAGCAGAGAGTTGCAATAGTCCAGAAAACAATGAATAAGAGCAACAGTAAAGGGGGCTTTACATGCAACAACATATCTAACGATTTGTCGTCGGGGTCACGAAATTCGTGCCGCACATCCGTCGTCATTAGCGACGTCGTTGTGTGTAACAGCTCCGAGCGAGTGTTAACGATCAAACATACTCACCTAATCGTTGATTGTTGACACGTCGTTCATTTTCAAAATCTCGTTGGTCGTTGTGGACGTAGGTTGTTCGTCGTTCCTGAGGCAGCACACATCGCTACGTGTGACACCCCGGGAACGACGAACAACAGCTTACCTGCATCCTCCGGCTACGAAGTGGGTGTGTCGTTAATGCGGCTGGTCAACGCCCCTCCGCTTCTATTGGTCGGCCGCTGTGTGACGTCGCATGAACCTCCCCCTTAACAAAGAGGTTGTTCGCCTCCCACAGCGACATCACTAGGAAGGTGTAGGAAGGTAAGTAGGTGTGACGGGTGTTAGCAATATTGTGCGCCATGGGCAGCGATTTGCCCGTGATGCACAAACGATGGGGGCGGGTGCTTTCACGAGCGACATCGCTAGCCCCCTTAAGAGTTCTTTCAGATTCAATGGTTAGAAAAGGTCAAATTCTGAAGATGTTTTTAAGGTGGAGGTGACATGAGTAAGCGAGTGAACAAATGCAGGGAGTGAAGGAGAGATGTGAGTCAAATATGACTCCAAAACAGCAGACTTAAGGCCACTTTACACACACAGATAAATCTTTGGCAGATCTGTGGTTGCAGTGAAATCATGGACATATTGTTCCATTTGTACACAGCCACAAACCTGGCACTGATTGTCCACAATTTCACTGCAACCACAGATCTGCCAAAGATTTATCTGTGTGTGTAAAGTGGCCTTTACTGCTGGGGAATAATGGTAGAACCTCAGATAGAAATGGTAATATTGGTTTTAAAAGGTTAGTAGAGGGAGGAAACATGAGGAGTTCCATTTTTGACAAATTCAGTTTTATATAGATGAAGGACATAATGTTGGAGACAGCGGACAGACAACCACTGATATTTTCCAGTTTTGCAGGGGTGATGTTAGGAAACAATCTGTATAATTGGTTGTCATCATGAGCAAACAGATGGTACTGAAAACTGAGTCTACTGATAGTTTGTCCAATAGGTGCAGTGAATAGAGAAAAGAGGAGGGGGCCTAGGACTGAACCCTGAGGAACTGTCACAGTAAGGCTAATACAGAGGGAAGAGGACCCTGCCCTTCCGGGCTTACATTCTATAGGATATTGGGGAGGAGACAGTAGGTTGGGAGGTGGTGAGGCAGCAGCTCCGGTGGTGGTGAGGAAGCAGCTCTGGTGGTGGTAAGGCAGTGGAGTCATGGGAGATTCTAGGCGTTTCTCAACAAATGAGTTTTCAAGTACCATTTGAGGCTTGCAAGTATAGCAGATAGTCTGACATGTTGAGGCAGCGATTTTCAGAAGACAGGGGATGCCCAGGAAACAACTTGGACACAGTTGGCTGACGAGTAGTGATGAGCGAGTATGCTTGTTACTACTCGGTATTCGCACGAGTATCACTGTACTCGGGCTACTCGGCGGGGACCGAGTAATCTCGTGATACTTGTGCTGTACTCGTGGTCTTCATCCCTGCATGTTGGCGCTCTTTTGAGAGCCAGCCCACATACAGGGATTGGCTGGCAGACCACTGCAATGCCACAGCCCTGTTAGTTGTGGAATTGCAGTGATTGGCCGGCCTGCACAGCGTGACCGAGCCTTTATACCGGCGGGCGCGCTGTGCTCTGCACACAGCCATCCAGACAGTCAGTGCAGGGAGAGTGTTGCTGCTTCAGGGAAAGGTTTGCGGCCCTTTATAGTTATTTCCGTAGCAGGGCTACAAACAGTGTGACCAGAAGTCCTTCTCAGGACTATTATAGTTGTATACAGGCAGGCAGGGTATAGCCAGGTCGGAGTACAGTAGCAGAGTCCTTCTCAGGACTATTGTTGCTGTATACAGGCAGGGTATAGCCAGGTCGGAATACAGGCTAGTGACCAGAAGAGTCCTTGTCAGGACTATTGTAGCAGTATACAGGCAGGCAGGCAGGGTATATAGCCATTCCTAGTGGTGACCGTATACCAGCCTTCATCATATCTGGGGCTGGTGTACACAGTCTAAAACAGTCCAGATAGTGTCAGACTTCTCAGTAATTGTCGCTCCTAAAAACCTGTTAGGTTCTTAGTGCGTCCGTGCTTGCATTTAAAAACCGCACGTGTGTGGCAGTCGGTGGCAGCGTCAGGCTCCATATTGTCCCTGGATAGAGACGTGCATGATGGCCTGTAAACCTGAAGTGCCCGTTGTAAGGAAGTGGGTCTATTGTAGTATAGCCCTTAGGCAGGGCAGCCAAAAATTTGGAGGCTCCACATTGTCCCTGGATAGAGACGTGCATGAGGGCCTCAAAACATTGTTCCCATTGCAAAGGAGCGGGTCTCCTGTCATTGTAATGCTCATTCTGAAAGAATGGGCGAAAAAATTTACCACTGGGGGTATACCTGAAACAATGGCCTAACTATTGTAACGGTCATCATGATGGCACATGAGGAGAAGGAGGAGCAGTCCAGCGATTAGCCAAAGTCCAGAAGTGTGTACCCATGGGTGAGTGGAGGTACATGGCAAATTCCCGTTACAAACTTTAAATTCCGCTGTCATTTGCTGGTGGTGTGGTGAAGTCTGGCCCAATCCAACCCTTGTTCATCTTGATCAGAGTCAGCCTGTCAGCATTGTCAGTTGACAGGCGGGTGCGTTTATCTTTATTTCATACAATTAAAACACATACATAGACATAATGGCACAACAGGGTAGAGAAAGGTGCAACTGTAACTCCCACTGATTGGAGGGAGGGTGGGTTGGGAATCAAAGAAGTTCCTCAGGTCCTAGCATAATACTTAGACTCATAAATATACCAATTAATTAAATTTGCAGATATCAGTTTACCATCATGTGCATCCATAAGGGTCATATGGTGAAAAACCGGGAGTAGACTCCTAGTGGTGAGCTATTAAATTATACTACCAGAGTAATCAATTATAATTTCATAGCTTTTGTGTGCGTCTCCAATAGGTACTTATTTTATCAGCACACATATAACAGTCTGCTCACCACCAGGAGGCACCCCTGTCACCATATACCTAACAAGATCAATTTCATGCTGGTAGAATGCAGAATAGCTCCATATCCTATATACAATTGTGTAGCTGTAAGCTGCAAGCAGCAGTCCCATATAACACATTCACTGCTTCAAGTACTTATTAGCCCCTCAAAACCACACAATGCAAAAAATTCAATAAGCTTACAAATATACACTATTAGGCACTATTAGATACTAAGCTATACTTCTACCCCCGCCTGCAAACTTTACAGGTCAAGAGGTGCTGGATCACAGAAGTCATTATTTGCATACTTCCAAGTTATATAGGCAACCCACAGGAATACACCATAACAATAATCATCATTAGCTGCAAGAGTAATATAGGAGAGTCATATAATAGTATACAGACCTGACCAGAGTAATTCATTCACCACCCACCGCGCCTCAACGCGTTTCACCGCCTAGGGCTTCCTCAGGAGGCAGGTACATACCTTGCTGAGCTGTCACCCTTTATATTCTATTAAAATTGAACGCATGTGGTGCATAATTGCGTGCCCGGCTCCACGTTAGTATCGGCGCAGCATGGTTCCGGTCGGAGGAGACACCGGAAATTACCTCACCCCATATCCGGCCTAGGGCGGGACGCGAGCAGGCCCGGCAACCATGGCAACGCGATGCCGAAGCCACCAGGCATGCGCGCGGCCCGCACACAGTGGCCGTACTGCAGGGCAAGTTCTCCTCCCGGATCCCAGCTGCGCACAGTGTGGGTAACCGAGCAGCAGCAACCACCACATGCGTTCACAGATCGCAAGAGACCATGATCGAAACCAAACATGTTCGGACCGTATCAACATCCAATTATATATATATTTTTTTCCTTTCAAAAGATGAAAGGTCGCAAATGCCACTAGATACTTAAAGTATAAGGCTATATGCATAGTTCTAACCATAGGAATAGGGTGACATGATGCACATATATTATATCTGTTCAAAATCATTACATATTTCACTAATCGGCCATTTAAAGCACCAAAAGTGTGACATATTACATGCATATTATATATACTCTGCATTCATGAATACTTAATTAATCTTTCATATAGAGTATTTACTTCTAGCTTACCTCCCACCTACAATCTCTGCTAATCAATTCATAACCTCAAAGCATACATATGAATATACATACAGGGCAAATCTGGCATCACCCAATGGGCAAAACACCCATTCGGGGTACCATATTGCCCATCATGTATCCCTCCTATAGTTATCCATAACGTAACCAACCAACAGCGGTAGGAGTGCTATACCCTCCATCACTCAGCCAGATACCTATAGTTGCTGAAGTTTCTTTTGGATGTATTAATACATCACTATAGTCTTAATCTGACAAGTACAGAAGGAGGGGTAAAAAAAGGGGCCGAATCAAACAGATGGAGGAAGACAGGGACCATAAACCAGCAACAACAGAGGCCACAAAAAAAACCTCATACAGCCCTTCACCCAAGCTAGAGTCCAATATATGGGATAAGGCTGGGGTTATTGGTCGGTCATTTATTGATCAATCTTCCATCCTTCGACCATTTGGTTAAGTCCATAATATTGCAACATTCATCCATCTTGATTATTGCTCGACGGGTAGTGCCTCATAAGTAGATCGTCCAATGCAGGCAACCGATTCTATTAATTCCAGTATTTCCATAGCATAGATAAATCATACCAATTATACTAATTGGATGTAGAATCCGCATGTTAAATGGAGATGACCTCAAAAAGAAATAAGAATATATATTAAAACTCAAGCAAGGTATATATTCCCCTTTTCCAATAAGTAGAGATTTTGCCAATAAGACATTATAACAAACAATTACATGTATTTAAAAGAAACATTAAAACATGGAGAAAGGGTGTCCCTCACAAGATAGGACATATGTTCACAAAAAGGCATTAAATCCAAAATTTTCATTTAGACCTTCTGGGGTCACGGTTCCCAGCCTATAAATCCACCGACTTTCCAGGCGCGCAAAGGTTCTGCCAATATCGCCACCTCGTACACCTTATTTGATCGATAGCTTTTACGATCAACAATCGGGAGTCGGAGTTGTGGAACTCCTTGAAGTGTCGGGGAATGGTCTTCAATTTCTCATTACCAGATGTTTCTTTTGAGTTTTTTATATCCATGACATGTTCCCCAACTCTGACTTTTAGCTCCCGGGTGGTCATACCTATGTAAAACAAGCTGCATGGGCAGGAGGCTTGATATATTACGGCTTTGGAAGAGCAGCTTAAAAGCGCCCTAATCACGTATTCTCTGCTATCCCTAGCTCCACGAAAAGTTTTCGCTTTACGCATGTTAATGCAAGCTTTGCACAATCCACACGGATAGAACCCAATTGTATCCACATTATGTTGATTTGTTATGGGGCCATAATGACTTCGCACGGGGTAGTCCCTCATGTTCCTGGCCCGACGTGCCGTGACTAATGGGTATTGCGGGATATTCGATCTCAATGCTGGGTCTGTTTTTAAAATTCCCCAATGTTTTTTAAAAATCTCCACAATATCCTGCCAACGGTTGTTGTACGTTGTGATTAGACGGACTACGTCTTGCTTTTGTTTATTTGATTGCACATAATTGCAATACAATAAGGACTCTCTCGTGCGTTTTTTTGCCCGATCATAACCGTGTTTGATTGCTCTTCTGCTGTATCCTCGGTGCAGGAACCTTTGTGTTAGGTCTTCTGCCTGCACCAAGAATGCCTCCTCAGAAGAGCAAATCCTACGAGCTCTCAAGAATTGTGCTATCGGGATGCTTTTGATTGTTGCAGGGAGATGTGATGATTGAGCATGTAGGAATGCGTTTGTCGCCGTCGGTTTCCTAAATATCTCTGTTGTTATTCTCCCGTCCTCAGAAGCCTGGATTTTAAGATCTAAAAAATCGATCTCACGACCGGACCAGTACATAAGGAATATATTTACAGAATTGTTATTCAGTCTGTCAATAAATTCCTTCAATTCCCTGGGGGCACCATCCCACAGGAACCAGACGTCATCAATATATCTCATCCAGTTGTTGACTTTGTGGATGTTGACGTCTGGTTCCGTGAGGAAGATCTCCCTTTCCCATGCGCCCAGGAAAAGGTTGGCATAGGCTGGGGCACACGCCGCCCCCATGGCAGTACCTTGCTGTTGGACATAAGTGGCCCCTTTAAATGTGAAGACATTGTGAGTTAAAATAAACTCTAATAATATGAAGAGAAGCTCCACTAGCTTATCTTCAAGATTACTGCTCTTCAAAAAGTGTGTTACTGCTCTAAGTCCGTCATGGTGACTGATAGACGTATATAGGCTTTCAACGTCAGCAGTCACCATGACGGTACCTGGTTCAAGCACGATGTTATCCAATCGTTGGAGTGCCTCAGTGGTATCCCTGATATAAGATGGCAGGGAGGCAGCCAGCGGTTTCAAATAATAATCTAGCATTTGGCAAACTCTCTCACATAGCCCCTCAAGTCCCGATACAATTGGACGTCCGGGGGGGCAACTGCTGTTCTTATGCAGTTTAGGTATAAAGTACATGGTCGGCATTCTTGGGTGCTTGACAATTAAACAGTCAAATAGTTTTTTTGGAATAACACCTTCCTCAAGGGCACGTTCAAGAATGTGGACCAATTCACCTTTAAACCCAAGTAGCGGGTCCATGTAGAGCCTCCTATAACATGCTTTATTATTCAGTTGCCTGCTGGCCTCCTTTTCATACATGCAGCTTGGCCAGATAACAAGGTTGCCACCCTTGTCAGCTGGCTTAAACTGCACGTCAGTCCACCCCTTCATTTCATCCAGAGCTTTTCTTTCTTGGATATTCAAATTTGAAAACCTATTAGGCCTACAATTTAGCTGCTCAATATCGCGGGATACCATTTTAACAAAAATGTCCACCGCGGGGCACAGACTAAGGGGCAGAAATTTGTTAGATTTAGGGTAGAGCTATGTAGGGAACTTACTCATACTGGCACCGTCCGCTTCTTCTGCCAATGTTTCGAGCGCCTCTAGTGCCTCCTCCTCCCTTTCCACCTCTGTTGGCCCCCCTGTGACAGATTGATTAAACATACGTTTGAATAATAGTTTACGAGCAAACAGGTGTACATCTTTGATGGCCGTGAACGTGTCTAGCTGCATGGTAGGGGCAAAAGAAAAGCCCCTACCAAGCAGCCGGACCTGAACGTCGGACAACACGTGTTCTGATAGATTGATTACCTTGTATTGATCCAGACGTTCGTTCACAGCTTGTAGGGTGTAAGTGCCCGGTTTCCTTACACCACCAGATCTCGTATTAATTGTACTCCCGGATGGGAGTTCCTCCTCAGATAAATCTACTTCACTAGCAGTATTGATTGAGGATATAGATCCTGTTTTTTCCCTTTTTCTTTTCATTGGGCCAGTTGTAAATTGCCATTTAAAGACCTTCTTATTGGCGTAGTCGGAGACATCCCTTTGGTATTTTTTTGCTTTAACCGCACTGATTTCTTTCTCCCATTTCTGGGCATCCTTTTCTACTTCCTCCAAAAACTTGTTTAACACCTCCCCGGGTAAGTCCTTACGTAGGTTAGTCTCCAGTTGCGCTATCTCATTGTCCAATGATGACAATGATATTCGGTTTTTATCTATAATTATTTCCAAGAAGGCTTTAGTGCAGCTCTCTGCCGCTTCTTCCCACCTTTTGACATAATTCTCGTCTTCCAGTGGGAAGGAGGGATAATATATTATATATATTATTATATTTTAATTGTATGAAATAAAAATAAAGTTTAACTTTTTATAGAAGCAAGGCATCATTTATATATTCTTGGCTTAAGGATATAAGTGGTTATATCTATATATAAGATGTACCTTTTGAGCACTTTTTGAGACAAAATGTGGAAAGTGTGGTTATATGGGTGCGTTTATCTGTAATGATTCCACCTGCGGCACTAAAAACACGCTCTGACAAAACGCTAGCGGCAGGGCAGGCCAGGACTTCCAAGCGTAGAGAGCCAATTCATGCCACGTGTCCAGCTTGGATACCCATTAATTGTAAGGCACAGAGGAATGTCGGAGTACAGTTGTTTGATCTGCAAGGTACTCCTTGAGCATCTGGGCAAACTTAGGATTTCTTGTGGCACTACCCCGCAACTCAGGGGCTGTGGTATGTGAGGGGCTGAGAAAACTGTCCCACATCTTAAAGACTGTTCCCCTACCTCTGGCGGATTGGACTTGTGCCCCTCTCGGCTGTACGCCTTGGTTGTCCACTGATTCCTGACCTATGCCGCTAGCGTTTTGTGAGGGGAATGCTTTGCCTACTTCCGTGACTATGGCCTTTTGGAACTGCTGCATTTTGCCTGACCTCTCCGCCTCGGGAATAAGAGACATAAAGTTCTCCTTTTAGCGTGGGTCTAACAGTGTTACCAACCAGTAATGATTGTCGGCCAAGATGTTCTTAACGCGAGGGTCACGAGACAGGCAGCTTACCATAAAGTCAGCCATGTGTGCCAGACTCTTAACAGCCATCACTTCAGTATCCTGACCAACACGATGACTGAACATGCTGTCCTCCTCCTCCTCCTCCTCCTCCTCATCATCTATCCTGTCCTCTGGCCAGCCACGCTGAACCGAGGATATGACTATGATATGACTATATATATGTCATATCCTCAATTTGGCCGGAGAGTTGCTCCATGTCTTCATCCTCCTCCCCGTCATAGTCCTCCACTGCACATTGTGATGAGACGAGGCTGGGCTGTGTGTTATCACCCACACCCACTACTGTTTCTTGCTCCAACTCATCGCGCTCCGCCTGCAATGCATCATGTTTGTTTTTGAGCAGAGACCATTTTAGAAGGCAGAGAAGCGGTATGGTGACGCTAATAATGTCGTCATCGCCGCTCACCATCTTGGTGGAGTCCTCAAAGTTTTGGCGGATGGTACATAGGTCGGACATCCATCTCCACTCCTCAGGTGTTATGTGTGGAGTTTGACCCATTTCCCTACGGCTTAGGTGATGCAGGTACTCAACAACTGCCCTCTTCTGCTCACATATCCTGACCAACATGTGCAGAGTTGAATTCCAACGCGTGGGGACATCACACACCAGTCTGTGAGCCGGAAGATGCAAATGGCTGAAGCAGTAGGTGACTTTCGAAAATGTGCAAACTTTTACCAGCAGATCATACAGCTCTGGGTATGACTTTAGAAATCGCTGAACCACGAGGTTGAGCACATGGGCCACGCATGGACCATGTGTCAGCTGGCCTCGCCTCAAAGCCGCCACCAGGTTCCGGCCATTGTCACACACGACCTTTCCTGGCTTTAGGTTCAGAGGTGTGAGCCAGTGATCTGCCTGCTGTTTCAGAGCTGTCCACACCTCTTCTGCATTGTGGGGTTTGTCACCTATGCAGATTAGCTTCAGCACAGCCTGTTGCTGCTTTGCCGAGGCAGTGCTGCAGGGCTTCTGTGTCGCCCTGGACAAGCCAGGGGCCACAGAGCACAACACTTACACACCCCACACTCCCTGCAGGCACATCATAGTCAAAACACAAAATCCTTGTTGCCTTCCCCAGGGGCTGTTGTCCACACCAGGGGGTGGAGCCAGGCGGTTGGTCTCCACCCACCAAGGAGTTCACAGTCCTGGAGGAGGGAAAACACAGGCAGTGAGAGTTAAGCTAAGGAAGTGGAAGGAGGAAAGTAGTAGAGAGGAGAAAAGTGACAGCAAAGAGCCTGAAGTTGGTCCGGGTGTGTGGCCCGGACAGGACAGCAAGGTTGGCAGGATGTGGTGACCGTCTGCAGTGGAGGCCGATTGGAGTCTGCTGTAAGGACCGTGGACGGGTGGTGACCCGGCGTTACCGGACCGGTATACAAAGAGAAGCCAGCACCATTGGCAGGGGCCTTTCGGATCCCGGCAAGGCTTGGAGTCACCGTGAATTTGCCAAATCCGTTAGTGAAGGGGACCTCCGGGTTTCCAAACAGCCAAGTCCCGATAGAAGGCAACCGTCCAACCGTGAAGGGGAGACACTGCCACCGCCAAGGGCAACCGTCTCCCAGGGCCAGCGCCTGTGGGCAAAAGGGGCTCCTCCGGCCCATATCCAGGTCGGGGAGCGGGTTACCGGTGGGAACCCATCGCTACCAACACTGAACTTAGGTGCAGGGAGAGACAGTCATCACTAACCTGCAGGGAGGAACAACCGCAGCCGTCCGAGGGACCCGTCCATCCAGCCGCTTGTTTTACCGTGAACTGTGTCATCATCATTGGGCTGAGTGAGTACCTCCGTGCCGTGCGGCACAGAGCTGCCCCCGCGACCCTGCACCTCATCAGGCCCCGCAACCCGCCTGTCATCCATCTCTACCCCATCACTGGGCCCCGGGACAACCAACCCCCCTACCCACGGAGGGGAGAAATAACAACAAAGCTGCTCCCTGTCACAGGCTCCCGGGATCCCCGTCCAGAGCAGCGGTGGTGTCCACACAATCACCACAACCGTGGGTGGCGTCACGGACAATATCCCCAAAACCCAAACCACCCCTTTTCACTCACGGGCGAGGAGCGCCGCTCCAGTCCCTGGGATCCGCCCATCGCTCGAGCCACCGAGCAGCAGCAGCCGTAGAGCAGCGGCACCCGGACCCGAGCAGTGGGAGAGCGCAGCGTCCCCTCCTCCGCTCGTGACACTTCCAGCTTGGGACTGGTGTGGAGGGTAAAGTGGATGAGGATGCGCAGGAGGAGGAGGAGGCTGAGGAGCATGACATTCCGGAGCTGTAGAGTGTGGGTGAAACCCTGACTGAGGTAGGGCCTGCAAAACTTGGTGTGGGAAGGACGTGTTCCATCCCTCGCTCAGACTGGGTCCCAGCTTCCACAATATTAACCCACTGTGCCGTCAACGAGATGTAGCGGCCTTGCCCACAAGCACTTGTCCATGTGTCTGTGGTTAGGTGGACTTTGGCTGAAACAGCGTTGTTCAGGGCACGTGTGATGTTTTGTGACACGTGGTTATGCAATGCGGGGACGGCACACCGGGAGAAATAGTGGCGGCTGGGGACCAAGTAACGTGGGACAGCTGCCACCATCAGGTCGCGGAATGCTTCTGTCTCCACCAGCCTAAAAGGCAACATTTCCAGCGCAAGCAGTCGTGAAATGTTACCATTTAGAAGTGTGGCATGTGGGGCGTTGGCAGTTTATTTGCGCCTGCGTTCAAAGGTTTGCTGAATAGATAACTGAACGCTGCGCTGGGACAAGGACGTGCTTGATGATGGTGTTATTTCTGCATGGGCAACTGCAGGTGCAGGGCCGGAGGAGGCTTGTTCGCGGGCAGCATGGACAGGGGATTGGCTTGCATGCACAACAAGCGAAGACGTAGCAGTGACATCAGCAAGCACTGCTCCTCGACTCTGTTGTACATCCCACAAAGTCGGGTGCTTGGCTGACATGTGCCTGATCATGCTGGTGGTGGTCAGGCTGCTAGTTTTGGTACCCCTGCTGATGCTGGCATGGCAGGTGTTGCAAATGGCCTTTTTAGAATCATCTGGAGCCAACTTAAAAAACTGCCAGACTCGGGAAGACCTAACATTTGTACAGGCACCTTGTGTCGTGTTGTTGTTCCGGGGAACGGTTGCCTGACGTCTGCCTGGGGCCACCACCCTGCTTCTTACTGCCTGTTGGGATGCTACGCCTCCCTCCCCCTGTGCACTGCTGTCCTCGCTCTGCATATCCTCCTGCCAGGTTGGGTCAGTTACTGGATCATCCACCACGTCGTCTTCCTCTTCCGCACCCTGCTCCTCCTCCTGACTTCCTGACAATTGTGTCTCATCATCGTCCACCCTTTGTTGAGACACGTTGCCAACTTCGTGAGAATGTGGCTGCTCAAATATTTGGGCATCTGTACATACAATCTCGTCATGGCCCACTTCAACAGGAGCTGGCGAGAGGCCAGAATGTGTGAATGGAAACGTGAACAGCTCTTCCGAGTGTCCAAGTGTGGGATCAGTAATGTCCGTGGACGTGTACTCGGCCTGGTGGTAGGAAGGAGGATCAGGTTCTGAAATGTGCGGTGCAGTATCACGGCTACTGACACTTGACCGTGTGGAAGACAGAGTGTTTGTGGTGGTGCCAATCTGACTGGAAGCATTATCCGCTATCCAACTAACAACCTGTTGACACTGGTCTTGGTTCAAGAGCGGTGTACTGCTGCGGTCCCCAAGAATTTGGGACAGGACGTGCGAGCGAGTAGATGTGGCCCTTTGTTGTGGCGAAATTAGAGCTTGCACACGACCTCAGTCTCTGCCTGCACCACCATCACGTCCACTTCCTTGTTCGCTGCCAACGCCCTTGCGCATTTTGCAATGCTGTGCTGATGTGTATTCACTAGACTTGTGCGTTATATCCAAGTTTGTGCAAAACGCACACAAGTGCACCTGAACGCTGCCACCAACAGGCACACACGTGCGGTTTTTAAATGCAAGCACGGACGCACTAAGAACCTAACAGGTCTCTATCCAGGGACAATGTGGAGCCTCCCAATTTTTGGCTGCCCTGCCAAAGGGCTATACTACAATAGACCCACTTCCTTACAATGGGCACTTCAGGTTTACAGGCCCTCATGCACGTCTCTATCCAGGGACAATGTGGAGCCTCCCAATTTTTGGCTGCCCTGCCAAAGGGCTATACTACAATAGACCCACTTCCTTACAATGGGCACTTCAGGTTTACAGGCCCTCATGCACGTCTCTATCCAGGGACAACGTGGAGCCTCCCAATTTTTGGCTGCCCTGCCAAAGGGCTATACTACAATAGACCCACTTCCTCAAAATGGGCACTTCAGGTTTACAGGCCCTCATGCACGTCTCTATCCAGGGACAACGTGGAGCCTCCCAATTTTTGGCTGCCCTGCCAAAGGGCTATACTACAATAGACCCACTTCCTCAAAATGGGCACATTAGACTCAAGAGGCCTTCATGTACGTCTCTTCTCAGAGACATCGAAGTGCCACACAATGTTTTCACGTAAAATCTTTCATGTAATCTCCAAAAGTAACATACACCAGCTCTATCTCACTATTGGGTATGTGCCCTTAACATTTCCGCCATGAAAATTCATTTTGGTGTCATTTTGGAAGGTTTTCTGGTGAGTCCGTAAAAATGGCGTAAAACGCGGACAAAATTGTTCACAGCTGTGACTTTTGAGTGATAAATGCTTCAAGGGATCTTCCCCTTGCTGTTGCCATGTCATTTGAGCACTCTTCTGAGACTTTTGTGACATTTTTAGGGTTTCTACATGCTGCCGGGGGGTCATTTCATAAAAATACTCGGGTCTCCCATAGGATAACATTGGGCTCGGTGCTCGGGCCGAGTACACGAGTATCTTGGGGTGCTCGGCACGAGCCTCGAGCACCCGAGCTTTTTAGTACTCGCTCATCACTAGTGACGAGCGAATGAGTGAGGAGGAGAGAAGTAGATCTTGGGAGGACCGGAGATTACCTGATTAGTTTAGAGATATACAGAGGAGATAGATTATGGATGGCTTTATATTCTTATACTGTAAGTGTGGTAAGTGGGAGTGTCCTGAGTGGGGAGTTAGTTCTTAACAGAAGTGAAAGAAGGCTGTGATTAGAGAGTGGTAGAGGGGAGTTAATAAGATCATGCACTGAGCTTGGGAGAGTTAGTAAGCTCTGAAAATAGAAAAAGTAGTTCAGCTCACCCTTCCTAAAGTCCAGATCAGGATCGGTGTTGGTGCATGGAGCTGCTCTGGCCTCAGGCAGAACATAGATAAGCAAAATAGAGTATGATCTCCGGAAGGTTAAAAATATTTATTGAAATTCTATTAAAAAAGATCCATCGATCATGAAAACAGTGAGGGGGACACATTAAGAGAAATCCGACAAGTTTCGGCTAGTAGAGCCTTATTCAAGGATTGCACTTAAATGTCTATTATGCACACAGATATACTGAGAAGTCTCACCTGGAGGCCCAGGTTCCTTCCCATTCCAAGTGAGACTTCTCAGTATATTCAGTCAATTCCACCTCAAAAACATCTCTAGAATTCAACCTTTTCTTACCGTTGACTCTTCAAAAACTCTTACTGTTGCTCTCATTCATTATCGCCTGGATTATTGTAATTCTTTACTAATTGGTCTCCCTGTTACTAAACTCTCCCCTCTCCAATCCATTCTGAATGCCGCAGCCAGGATCATTTTCCTCTGCAACCACTTCACTGATGCCTCTGCTCTATGCCAGTCATTGCACTGGTTGTCCATCCGCTACAGAATCCAACATAAACTTATCACTCTCACTCACAAAGCTCTCCACGGTTCTGCACCACCCTACATCTCCTCCCTCATGTCTGTATCACCCCACCCGTGCCCTCCGTTCTGCTAATGACCTAAGACTGACATCCTCAACAATTCGAACCTCCCACTCCCGTCTTCAAGATTTCTCACGAGCTGCACCAATGCTCTGGAACACACTACCAAGAGAAATTCGATTAATTCCCAACATCCACACCTTTAAGCGGGCCCTAAAAACGCATTTCTTTAGACTAGCCTATCACCTCACTGCCCTGATCTAATCTAGCCCCTTTCTGCCCTTCATAACAAAACATTTACTTCCAATTCTTGTCCCCTGTACCTGTATAAATTCTGGCTGGCGACCGGTCCACACAGCTGGTTTTGAATACCCTATTAAATCGATGGCTGGACCATATATAACAAGCTTTTCTCTCCCTCATTCACCTTTTGTGCCCCCCCTATTTCCTCATAGACTGTAGCTTACGAGCAGGGCCCTCACTTCTCCTGGTATCTTAATTTTGTTATTTCGTATTGTTTCAAATTGTCTGTACATGTCCCCTCTGAATTGTAAAGCACTGCGGAATATGTTGGCGCTATAAAAATAAAACTTTATTATTATTATATCTGTGTGCACAATAGACATTTAAGTGCAATCCTTGAATAAGGCTCTACTAGCCGAAACATGTCGTATTTCTCTTAATGTGTCCCCCCTCACTGTTTACATGATCGATGGATCTTTTTTAATAGAATTTCAATAAATATTTTTAACCTTCTTTGAAGTGCTGGAGATCATACTCTATTTTGCTAGTAAGTTCTGAAAGGCCAAGAGAGGTGGTTAGAAATAAAAGATGAATGGCAGCTGGGGAGAAGGGATCATCAATAGGGATATTAAAGCTCCCCATGATGAGAGCAGGAATGTCACAGGTTAGAAAATGTGGAAGCCAAGTGGCAAAGTGATTGATTGAGGAACTGACTTGGGGGGTTGGAGGGTGATACACATCTTCCACTCACAGTGAGAAGGGCCTGTAAAGTCTGACAGTGTGGCTATCAAAAGAAGGGAAAATAAACAAGGTGTAGGCCATCATACAAGAAGCAGTGGTGATGGTGTCTGACTGCTGCATCCAGGTCTCAGTAATTTGAAAAGAAACGGTCATGGGTGTAGGAGAGTTCGTTACCTACTAACTGTGGGTTCCAGAGGGCACAGTTAAAAGAGACAGCAGGCGTGCACAGAATATTATTGAGATTCATGGGGTTTGTGAATGTAGCATGGAAACTTACTATTACAAAAAGAACCTGAGTTAGGGGAGATATCTCCTGCGCCTAATAGAAGGACAATAGAGAGAGTCAGAATTTGGTTAAATAATTTGTGAGTGTCTCTTGTGTTGTATGGGAGTAGTGAATGGATCTTTGTCATATACAAATGTGAAAAAAGCCAGAGATCAGAGGGAGAGGGGAGGAAAGAGGGCCTGATATAGATGGAGGATGTGTGCCATACATAGGAGAGGACAGAAGAGAGGGACTGATATAGATGGAGAATGTGAGCTGTGCATGACAGAGAGGAGGAGAAAGTTACTGATATAGACAGAGTGCACATGTGACGCCCTGGCCGGGCCAAGTAGTCACAGATAGAGCCCCGCATTACACCTGTCCCTCATAGGTAACACACAGCCAAACATTTAAACCCTAGTCATCCCTCAGGGCTTGATGGACACACCAGGGGGCGGAACCAGGCGGTTGGAAGACGCCCACCAAAAAGTCTCAGACAGCCTGAGGCGGGAAAGTAAACAGATCAGTGTTAGAGTTCAAGTTGGAGAGGTGTGTGGGCTCCAGCAGAGGCGAGAAACCAATTTGAGCCGGTGTCGGGGTAGGAGCCCTGGTACCTTTGGCTAGGAGGCAGACGGCGGTCTCCGTCTGCAGGAGCCGGGAAGACGGTTCGGTGGAACCGAGGTGGACCGGGACAGGGTAGTGGCCCGCCGGTACCGACCCGGGGAACCGACTCGGAAACTGAGTTTTGGAGCACAAACTGGGTACTCAGACCCTGAAGCTAGGTCCAGAAGCTACTCGGGGCTAGCTAATTAACTGATTGCAGCCAGGACTAGAGGTCCTGTCCCACCCAAAGTCCCGACTGAAGGCAACAGTCAAACGAGGGGGATAAAAGGCCACCGCCACGGCTCAGAGATCCCATGGCCCAGCCTCTGCGGGCAAAGGGCTCCTTACGCGACCACACGCCGGGAGCGGACTAATGAAGTTGCAAGCGCAGGTAGTCCACCATCAAACACAGGTGCAGGAGAAAGACAGAGACCACCAGCCGGGTGGGGGACCAGACTGCAGCCGGCTGCGGGCACCGACCACCATCATCTTGGTTTACCAGAGACCCGTGTGTTTATTAATAGTGAGTACATCCGCATCCTCCGGTCGCCCATCTCCCTGCACCGCCAAACCAACAAACCTCCAACGGGTCCCGGGGCCACTATCCCTGCCCATAGAGGGGTTAACAACTTGCTGCGCAACATCTCCCCCGAGTGCACCGTAACTGAAGCGGTGGTGCCTACCTTCACCACATCCTGTGGGTGGCATCTCGAACTTAACATGGCTCCGGCCGTACACCTACGTCCCCAAACCAAAATCCCCTTTTGGGTTGAAGTGACCGTGAGGCATCCGGGTCCGGAGACCCTCGAGCCACCCACTGAAGGTACGGATCCGAGCGGCTCGGCTGCCGAGTACGTGTGAAACGGCGGTAGACATGAGGGATTGAAGTGGCTAGCATATAAATGATACAAATTCATATGGTGAAAAACATTTTCCAGCACAAATGAACTAGGAACAAGTTTGTTTGCATGTCCTGCATGACTTACAGTCTGCTGCTCTGTTTAACTGTCATGTACAGTATAACTGTAGGGCACTTATACAAATCTGGTGCTTGGATAAAATTTGCATACGTTCTCCACTGCATAAGTGCCTTCCCATTAGCTGTGTCAAAATATATAGGGAGGTTTGTGCTTAGATCCAGGTCTAATTTAACTCATTAACAATCCGGCAGTTAACTTAAGACAGCAGGAGGCAATAAGATACAAAGACCAACAATTAAGCTTGCAGGCCAACATGGATCATAAAATCTTTAAACAAGTGAGATGAACTTATAGATGAGTTGAATACAGCAGATGAATGAGATTTATACCTGTATGAAGAAAAGAGAGATAAATGCTACATTCATGTCAAGTGTATTTGCAGGGCACATATAAAAATCTGGCACTTGGATAAAAAGTGCCCCTGCACAAGTTATATATAGGGAAGTGCTGGACCTCTATAGTCACTCAGTGATTCTGTGAATTGATTGATACATGATAATCTGCAGTATTAGCACCTTAATAACAGACATGTTTTATCCTTTAACCAACTGTAAACATGGAGGGCAATAATAAGTCAGTCAGTCCTATTTTTCATACTGAAACAAAATTCTGCATCCAAGGCTTGTGTGTCACAGAAAGTGTGATTTTTGCAATGTAAGATGGGCAAGCTGCATTTTTTGACACCCTAAAGAAGAAATTCTATGGGCGTATTGTAAAAAAAAAATCTTTTGCACACTTTATTGCTGTAATAATCCAATATTACACCAGTTCATGCATACACATCACTCAAATTCAGCAGTTAGGTACTTCCATGTTGTGAATACGTTTTCCAGTTTGGGGCTCCCTCTTGTGGTCAGTGCTGGTGGTGTAGTTGATTTGTAGAATAAAAGCCCCACACCTGTAGAGGACTGGCAATCAGGGTCAGATTGGGACTATATAACTGAGTAGTTTTCTCTTGTTACTTGCTGGTGCTCAATGGTCTCCTGTGTGTTAAGGACATTCTGTAACCAGCCCTGCTCACTACCAGAGCTCCACTCAGATAAGTGGTCTTTGTACCTCTGCTGTTTGTTTTCCACTTTCTTGTCATTTTTTCTGTTTTGATACTAATGCTTGATTCCTATTTTGTCTGTGTGGAGTTCTTGGTGGAATGGGATCATTCCCTGCTGGGAGTGTCTGTATACTTAGCTCCATGATTCCGTAAGGTATTGTGTTTGTCATGCTTGGTATTAATTTAGTCCCTCATCTATATTAGTGTTTTTGGATCCCATTAACATCAGAGTGCTGATATACAGTGGGGGAGAGGTTGTGTGACCTCAGGATTTTTCCATATCAGAAGTGCTGGTATATATTAGGGTTTTTTTATGGTTGCAGACAGTGCTCCTTCCTATCTTTCCTATAAAGATAGTTTGGGCCTCACCTTTGCTGAATCTGTCTTTTCTAGCTTTGTATTGTGGTTTTTCTATATCACCGTAGCCTTTACATGTGGGGGGCTATCTATCTATCTTTGGAGACTGCTCTGAGGCAGATTAGCTTTCTTATATCTCTATCTGTGAGAATATTTAGTTCTCCGGCTGTGTTGAGACGACTAGGTCATCGTAGGCACGTCCCACGGCTACTTCTAGTTGTGTGACAGGACTAGGTCTGCAATCCATTAAGGTTCTAGCCACTGTTACCATTTGGGATTCCTTGTTTTTTGATCCTCCTCGATCCCTGAATCATAACACCTCCGATTACCATCTATTTGCTCTTAGTCCGAAAGGTTGAGGTCAGTTTGACATTGCTAAGGCTGTGTTTGCATTATAAGCCTCAAAATGGTTCAATACAGCTCTGGGAGACCTCAGAACATTATAAATGTATTTTACGGGCAATTAGAGGCATTTTAGTATTGAATGGAAAATGTATACAACACCACGAATCAAACCTTTCTGAAAGTTCATAAATCAATCATTCCAGTTAAGTGCTCCTGTTTAGACTCTTATTTCATCTTTAAAGAGCTGAAAGGCCTTTGACTAGAGATGAGCGAGTACCGCAATTATTCGAATTCACGAAACTCGGAACAAGCATTTTTTAATACTCACTTATTCGTTCCGAATAGTGAGTACAATGCAAGTAATTTGCTGCTGAACCCAACAAAGAGCCCAGACCTCCAGCAGAAAATTACTAGCATTTCCCATTGACTTGCATTGTACTAGCTATTCAGAACGAATACGCGAGTATTAAAAATAGTTGTTACGGGTTTCGCGCATACGAATATTGCGGTACTCGCTCATCTTTACCTTCAACAATTTTTTACAGTTAAAAAAACGGTGAGCTCTATTTATTATTTTTAATTTGCAGGAGAAAAAGAATCCAGAAACAGAATTTCATGAGAAGAATCTACAGGCGACTATCCTCAACTTATTTCTTGCTGGAACAGAGCCAACAAGTATGACGCTGAGATATGGTTTTCTCATACTCTTGAAATATCCAGAAATACAAGGTGATGATTATGATACAATATTTTTATATAATTTATTAAGGATCTTTCATTTGAGCATGGCAAGAGTTGTGGTGGCATTTTGGCACTAGTGTCTTCATGTGTCCAAATTTCTGCCCACTCTAACACAGATTTTACATTAGAGCCTAAGAGCTTCACGTTGCAAATTCTAATTTCATCTGTTTTTCATTTGATTAAAAAAAATAATATAATAATTCTACACCCGCACTACCAACCTCAGCTTCCTATATACATGAAATATAAAGCTCCTCCTGGAAGTCATGTGTGGTCCATGGTGCCATTGTAGCAACCACGGGGCAGGGGTTAAATGGTACTCATCGCCAGGCAGATGATGTTGGGTCTGAGATGTCACAGGTGGCCTTGCCTGGCTTTGTGTCCCCAAGGTGTACAATAAAATTGGATGATAATGGTGGATGGGATTTGTCTACGGTACGCGGCCAGGAATTAGCCACTGCTGCGGTCGCTGTCCTCTGGGACGGGTGATCTTGCAGGCTGGATGTTTCAGCTTCCCACAGGTGAAGCTAGGCCCCAGGGAGGATGATGGTGGTAGTAGTGGCCGTTGGCCCAGAAGCGCGGGGCGCCGGCAATTAAGGGGCGGACACAGTATTTGTAATTCCAGGTCTTTACTCACTGTCCGTGGGTTGCCCAGGAGGTGCCGGTCTCTGCCGTGATGGGTTCCAGCCAAACCCGGGTAAATTAGAAGTAGCCACCGGTGCTTGAAAGTGTCCTTTCCCAAGAGTTGCCACTTCAGAAGTGAGGAACCCGGGCTGAGCTTCCGGCTGCAAGCCTCGGACTCCGTGAAGAAAAGAGAGAAGAAAGTGGTGTCGTGTCACCAGAACTGAATTCCGACTTGACTGAAATTGTGTAAAGGATGCTTATACTTCTACCCCAAGTGGTGCTCGCCCCCCAGGTGGTTGTCCCAGTGACCGGGAAAGTCCCATGCTTCGTGATGGCCATCCCCCTATCTACCCTAGTCCAGTCCCTAGTGAAAAGACACCTATACTGTATGTAATGTGGAATGTGGAATACCTGTGATTAACCTCCTCCTTACCCGAGATGAATACTGCACCTTAAGTAAGGTGCAGTACTCTGTGGCGACTGAAGCCGCAGAGGTGCCACATCATTGCTTATGGCCTCTAACAATATGGCTAGCTAAGTACTTCTCTGCACATGTTGTTAAATTAGAAAGAGGTAGATTGTTATGATCCGGAACCATGGAAGACCATCACAAATCATTGGCAAAAAGGTGACAAGAGCATTGGCAACTAATCTGGCCGCCATCCCCTTACAAACCAACACAACTAGAAGTAGCTGAGGGGTGAACTAACATCCTGTGCACCGCGAACCCAGCCGGAGAACTAACTATCCTAAAGGTAGGAAAGATGAATAACTCTCTGCCTCAGAAAATAGACAAGAATAGCAAGCTCCCCACATTCAAAGACTGCGGTGATATAGGAAAAACACAATACACAGGTAGATGACAGGATTAGCAAAAGGTGAGGCACCCACTGACTAAAATAGGACAGGACAGGAAAGGGACTGATGGTGGCCAGAGAAAAACCCTGCAAAATACCAACTTCCTGACAGTACAAAAAGGCCCTCAGATCGCTCGATCTGAACTCCGTCCTATACCAGGTGCCCTTGTCATACCAATGAACAGAAAACAAGAATTATAACAAATTCAACAAGCCATAAACACATGGACCCAAAGGAGCTAAACTCCACATAGAACTGCAGGGACTTCCTCAACAATCCACTGAGGGGGAAAATCCCTGGAAGGAAATAAACTGAAACCAACCACAACAAATGACAAACCCAGATAAGCAAAGAACCAGACAATAAATAAAGAGCAAGCACTTGCAGTGGGTGAGCAGACCCCCTGCAAAAGGGAGCATAGTTAACCCGGAAATGTTATTAATAAAAATGTTTTGTTTGTATGTGCATGTGTATTGTGTTAGGGTACCCCTAGTGGCCGGGTGGGACGGCTGTCACCACAGTGGGGAGGAGGAGCCGGCAGAGACAAGGGGAGGAGAGAGCAAGGGTGTGAGGAAAAGATTAGATCAAGGGAGCAGTCGTCTCGGGGACAGGAGCGGAGCAGCAGAGCCGGGGCAGAGTGTGGGAGCTGGAAATCAGGGAAGCCGGTGAGAAAAGGAGCGGGCGGAACCTCATAGTGTGAAGCAGTCCGGTGTGGGTCCGGGCTGTGGATAGCCAGAAGTGGGAGCCGGGCGAAGTGGAGTAGTCGGGCACATCCCCACTGGAGGGGAAGCAAGGACAGGCTTCCCCCAGCTAAGAAAGCGTATCATCACCTTTATTGCTTTGTTTGGGACTTTGTGAAGAATAAAAGAATGTTTGTTCATTGCATCGAACCCTGCCTGAAGAGTGTTTGTGCGCCGGATAACATCTGCATCACCACCACACTCTGCCCCACCAAGTCATCTCCTGTCCCCATAGTGACGGTGGAACCAGGGGTAAGCCTGATTGCAAGGGCCACGGCTACAAGGCCAGAGGCACCCCTGGCACCCCGTTACATGTGGCGTAGTCGGCAGGATGCGATTCCCCTGCCAGGAACCCAGGAGGCTGGAGATCGGGTCGTGCCTGAAGCACAGGATCCGGACCGTGATACAGGATTTCCAGTCCCGTGGTGGGAAGAGAACCTAGTACCCGTAGCGTTGGACCGGGTACAAGATGGCGGCAAGGAGGCCGTTATCTGTGAGGAAGAAAAGGCGCGGAAAGTTGGCGCCGAAAGAAGAGCCTGGGGCTGGCCGGTGCCGAAGAGAAAGCATGGAGTACTCCGCCCAAAGAGGGGAGGCGCCAGCTCCAGGGCATGGAAGAAGAAGAAAAAGAAGTACCTCAGCGGAGGAGTCAAGATGATGCGTGAGGCTGGGGGTGGAGTCCGTTTAAGAGCGGGAAACGAAGACCCGCCTCCACTCTACCCAGTCTCAGCATTGACACCGCCGCCGTTACCAGCAAGATTGTCAGGGGCAGCGACGCCTTCACCACCGAGAGGAGCTGCAGCAGCTGCGCCTGTGGAGCCACCCTACGCCCCTGCGTCCTTCCAGAGGATCCGTCAGCAGCCGGGACAATCCCTGGGGGCATACATCCAGGCCCAAGTGGAGGAATGAAAGAGGGCCTGGCCCCCAGAGTAAGTCACCACTGCTGATCTGTTGTTTAAGTCCGGCGCCGTTTAGCCGGCAGAAGTTCTTTTAAAGTTTCACGGGACGAGCTCCCTTCTGTGTGTTTGTACGGGCAGTCGCCCCATCTAAGACCGGGAGCGCTGTTGCCAAGCCTCCGGGCGCCCATCTAAGACCGGGAGCGCTGTTGAGCCTCCGGGCGCTAGTTGAAAGAAGGACCGGGAGCGCTGCAGAAACCGCCGGGCGCGGGACTGGTGGCCGTCCAGAGGAGGAGAACTGGGCACACTGGTGGCCGTCCAGAAGAGGAGAGCTGCGCACACTGGTGGCCGTCCAGAGGAGGAGTGCTGCGCGGGACTGGTGGCCGTCCAGAGGAGGAGAACTGGGCACACTGAAGGCCGTCCAGAGGAGGAGAGCTGCGCACACTGGTGGCCGTCCAGAGGAGGAGAGCTGCGCACACTGGTGGCCGTCCAGAGGAGGAGAACTGGGCACACTGGAGCCCTCTGTGTGGGTGCTGCGCCTATTGTGGACGGTATTGCAGACTTTACGTGCTTCTGTGTGTTTTAAGTAAGAGCCGTGCCGGGAGGCTCGGGTTTTAAGAGGGGAGGTATGCAGTGGGTGAGCAGACCCCCTGCAAAAGGGAGCATAGTTAACCCGGAAATGTTATTAATAAAAATGTTTTGTTTGTATGTGCATGTGTATTGTGTTAGGGTACCCCTAGTGGCCGGGTGGGACGGCTGTCACCACAGTGGGGAGGAGGAGCCGGCAGAGACAAGGGGAGGAGAGAGCAAGGGTGTGAGGAAAAGATTAGATCAAGGGAGCAGTCGTCTCGGGGACAGGAGCGGAGCAGCAGAGCCGGGGCAGAGTGTGGGAGCTGGAAATCAGGGAAGCCGGTGAGAAAAGGAGCGGGCGGAACCTCATAGTGTGAAGCAGTCCGGTGTGGGTCCGGGCTGTGGGTAGCCAGAAGTGGGAGCCGGGCGAAGTGGAGTAGTCGGGCACATCCCCACTGGAGGGGACGCAAGGACAGGCTTCCCCCAGCTAAGAAAGCGTATCATCACCTTTATTGCTTTGTTTGGGACTTTGTGAAGAATAAAAGAATGTTTGTTCATTGCATCGAACCCTGCCTGAAGAGTGTTTGTGCGCCGGATAACATCTGCATCACCACCACACTCTGCCCCACCAAGTCATCTCCTGTCCCCATAGTGACGGTGGAACCAGGGGTAAGCCTGATTGCAAGGGCCACGGCTACAAGGCCAGAGGCACCCCTGGCACCCCGTTACACACTTATCTGGGGAAGATGTGGTGTAGAGCAAGAATAAGCAGGCTAGGCAAAAAACAACTGACATCCGGCAACAGCCTGCAATCAGACCAGGACTTAAATAGGCAGAGAGTTAGGAAAGGAAACACCCACTGCACAACCCACCTGGTCTCTATCCAAACCCTTCCTGGCCACCAGAGGGAGCCTCCCAGCAGCCAAGACATAACTAACATTCACAACAGTAGAGTAGTTTAGGATTGGGAACAGTGATAGGCAAGTACCAATGAGGCATTTCATAGCAATAACTATGAACCCACCATATATTAGGACAACAGATCCTCTTAGCCACTACTTGACACTTTAGAAAGGAATATATGGGTTGGAGGTTCTCTCCATTCCAGTTAATGGGAGCTACCACACTGTTGCCTAACAATGGTTTAATTCGGATACTCTGTAATGGAAAGAACCACATTCATGGTCTTCTCTCTGGTGTCCTGATTAGGAGAAAAAAAATGAAGTCTCCTAAAAGGATCAGTAGAAGTATGGAAGCGCGACTTGCATCGTTTATACACATACACTTCATGGCATGTTCCTTTGGTTCTTTAATATGTTATAAATGTCTCAGATGGTAATGTATTTGTTTAACTTATTTATATAGCACCATCATATTCCACAGAGCATTACACTTTCATATTAAGATGTGTTACTATTTAATTACTGCAGCGTGCCTATGCGTTGTTTTTATTCTAGATTTATCATGAGACATCATGAAAATTAGCAAGTTTGCAAACTACTTTTTACTGCTGTAGTTCTGCTATTAGAGCTTTATTGTTTTGTTTCTAAGGAGATTGGCTACCTTTCCTCAGCTCCAGATCTAGAGCTGCTGTTATCAGTCCTACAAAATTAGAAATCCCTGGCCCCCATTATTGGTTGTTTACAGAGCAGTTCTCCTACTTAGGCTGGGGCCACATGGAGATTACTGCGATCAGGGCCGGCTCCAGGTTTTTGTGGGCCCCGGGCGAAAGAGTCCCAGTGGGCCCCATCCACACGCAGACACACATACGTACACATACATATACATATTTAACGACAAACTCACAAAAATACATATAGAACTGACACATCTATACAGTCATATACACTGACATACATAGATACACATCATACATGCATACAGACAGACACACACAGCTCTGCTGGATACATACATACAGACACAGCGCTGCTACATACATACACACATAGCTCTGCTATATACATACACACATAGCTCTGCTGGATACATACATACAGACACAGCGCTGCTACATACATACACACATAGCTCTGCTATATACATACACACATAGCTCTGCTACATACATACACACATAGCTCTGCTACATACATACACACATGGCTCTGCTATATACATACACACATAGCTCTGCTATATACATACACACATAGCTCTGCTATATACATACACACATAGCTCTGCTACATACATACACACATAGCTCTGCTACATACATACACACATGGCTCTGCTATATACATACACACCTAGCTCTGCTATATACATACACACCTAGCTCTGCTATATACATACACACATAGCTCTGCTGGATACATACATACAGACACAGCGCTGCTACATACATACACACATAGCTCTGCTATATACATACACACATAGCTCTGCTACATACATACACACATAGCTCTGCTATATACATACACACATAGCTCTGCTATATACATACACACCTAGCTCTGCTATATACATACACACCTAGCTCTGCTATATACATACACACCTAGCTCTGCCACATACATACACACATAGCTCTGCTATATACATACACACCTAGCTCTGCTATATACATACACACATAGCTCTGCTACATACATACACACATAGCTCTGCTACATACATACACACATAGCTCTGCTATATACATACACACATAGCTCTGCTATATACATACACACCTAGCTCTGCTATATACATACACACCTAGCTCTGCTATATACATACACACATAGCTCTGCTACATACATACACACATAGCTCTGCTATATACATACACACATAGCTCTGCTATATACATACACACATGGCTCTGCTATATACATACACACATGGCTCTGCTATATACATACACACATGGCTCTGCTATATACATACACACATGGCTCTGCTATATACATACACACATGGCTCTGCTATATACATACACACATGGCTCTGCTATATACATACACACATGGCTCTGCTATATACATACACACATGGCTCTGCTATATACATACACACATGGCTCTGCTATATACATACACACATGGCTCTGCTATATACATACACACATGGCTCTGCTATATACATACACACATGGCTCTGCTATATACATACACACATGGCTCTGCTATATACATACACACATGGCTCTGCTATATACATACACACATGGCTCTGCTATATACATACACACATGGCTCTGCTATATACATACACACATGGCTCTGCTATATACATACACACATGGCTCTGCTATATACATACACACATGGCTCTGCTATATACATACACACATGGCTCTGCTATATACATACACACATGGCTCTGCTATATACATACACACATGGCTCTGCTATATACATACACACATGGCTCTGCTATATACATACACACATGGCTCTGCTATATACATACACACATGGCTCTGCTATATACATACACACATGGCTCTGCTATATACATACACACATGGCTCTGCTATATACATACACACATGGCTCTGCTATATACATACACACATGGCTCTGCTATATACATACACACATGGCTCTGCTATATACATACACACATGGCTCTGCTATATACATACACACATGGCTCTGCTATATACATACACACATGGCTCTGCTATATACATACACACATGGCTCTGCTATATACATACACACATGGCTCTGCTATATACATACACACATGGCTCTGCTATATACATACACACATGGCTCTGCTATATACATACACACATGGCTCTGCTATATACATACACACATGGCTCTGCTATATACATACACACATGGCTCTGCTATATACATACACACATGGCTCTGCTATATACATACACACATGGCTCTGCTATATACATACACACATGGCTCTGCTATATACATACACACATGGCTCTGCTATATACATACACACATGGCTCTGCTATATACATACACACATGGCTCTGCTATATACATACACACATGGCTCTGCTATATACATACACACATGGCTCTGCTATATACATACACACATGGCTCTGCTATATACATACACACATGGCTCTGCTATATACATACACACATGGCTCTGCTATATACATACACACATGGCTCTGCTATATACATACACACATGGCTCTGCTATATACATACACACATGGCTCTGCTATATACATACACACATGGCTCTGCTATATACATACACACATGGCTCTGCTATATACATACACACATGGCTCTGCTATATACATACACACATGGCTCTGCTATATACATACACACCTAGCTCTGCTATATACATACACACCTAGCTCTGCTATATACATACACACATGGCTCTGCTATATACATACACACATGGCTCTGCTATATACATACACACATGGCTCTGCTATATACATACACACATGGCTCTGCTATATACATACACACATAGCTCTGCTATATACATACACACATGGCTCTGCTATATACATACACACATGGCTCTGCTATATACATACACACCTAGCTCTGCTATATACATACACACCTAGCTCTGCTATATACATACACACATAGCTCTGCTATATACATACACACATGGCTCTGCTATATACATACACACATGGCTCTGCTATATACATACACACATGGCTCTGCTATATACATACACACATGGCTCTGCTATATACATACACACATGGCTCTGCTATATACATACACACCTGGCTCTGCTATATACATACACACATGGCTCTGCTATATACATACACACCTAGCTCTGCTATATACATACACACATAGCTCTGCTATATACATACACACATAGCTCTGCTATATACATACACACATGGCTCTGCTATATACATACACACATGGCTCTGCTATATACATACACACCTGGCTCTGCTATATACATACACACCTAGCTCTGCTATATACATACACACATAGCTCTGCTATATACATACACACATGGCTCTGCTATATACATACACACCTAGCTCTGCTATATACATACACACCTAGCTCTGCTATATACATACACACCTAGCTCTGCTATATACATACACACCTAGCTCTGCTATATACATACACACATGGCTCTGCTATATACATACACACATGGCTCTGCTATATACATACACACATAGCTCTGCTATATACATACACACATAGCTCTGCTATATACATACACACATGGCTCTGCTATATACATACACACCTAGCTCTGCTATATACATACACACCTAGCTCTGCCACATACATACACACATGGCTCTGCTATATACATACACACATAGCTCTGCTATATACATACACACATGGCTCTGCTATATACATACACACATAGCTCTGCTATATACATACACACATGGCTCTGCTATATACATACACACATAGCTCTGCTATATACATACACACATGGCTCTGCTATATACATACACACCTAGCTCTGCTATATACATACACACCTAGCTCTGCTATATACATACACACATGGCTCTGCTATATACATACACACCTGGCTCTGCTACATACATACACACATAGCTCTGCTATATACATACACACATAGCTCTGCTATATACATACACACATGGCTCTGCTATATACATACACACATGGCTCTGCTATATACATACACACCTAGCTCTGCTATATACATACACACCTAGCTCTGCTATATACATACATACACACATGGCTCTGCTATATACATACACACATAGCTCTGCTATATACATACACACCTAGCTCTGCTATATACATACACACATGGCTCTGCTATATACATACACACATAGCTCTGCTATATACATACACACATGGCTCTGCTATATACATACACACCTGGCTCTGCTATATACATACACACATGGCTCTGCTATATACATACACACATAGCTCTGCTATATACATACACACCTAGCTCTGCTATATACATACACACATGGCTCTGCTATATACATACACACATAGCTCTGCTATATACATACACACATGGCTCTGCTATATACATACACACCTGGCTCTGCTATATACATACACACCTAGCTCTGCTATATACATACACACATGGCTCTGCTATATACATACACACATGGCTCTGCTATATACATACACACCTAGCTCTGCTATATACATACACACCTAGCTCTGCTATATACATACACACCTAGCTCTGCTATATACATACACACCTAGCTCTGCTATATACATACACACATGGCTCTGCTATATACATGCACACATAGCTCTGCTATATACATACACACCTAGCTCTGCTATATACATACACACCTAGCTCTGCTATATACATACACACATAGCTCTGCTATATACATACACACCTAGCTCTGCTATATACATACACACATAGCTCTGCTACATACATACACACATGGCTCTGCTACATACATACACACATGGCTCTGCTATATACATACACACATGGCTCTGCTATATACATGCACACATGGCTCTGCTATATACATACACACCTAGCTCTGCTACATACAGACAGAGACAGACACGCGCGGCTCCGGGGGGGGCATAAATCGGGGTTGGGGAGGGCACATACCGCTCAGGTCACGGTGGAGAGGGGGCCCACACAGCGCCGGAGGGACACGCTGTACTGGGGGTCGCTGGCTGGCACTGCAACTCTCATCTGTGGGACTGAGCAGGATGCCGGTCTGTAGCTCCGCCCACAGATGAAGTTCAAACCAGGAAGTCTGCGCGCCTTAAAGAGACGGCGCCGCAGATTCCTGCCGAGGACTGCGGTTCCCCGGAACTCGGCCCGGGGACCGCAGAACTAAGGAGAGTGGGCCCCGGCCAAGGTGCACCAGAGCTGACGAGGCCGAGTGGGCCCCCCCCGGCTCTCCAGGGCCCCGGCATTTGCCCGGGTATGCCGGGTGCTGACGCCGGCCCTGACTGCGATCCTCGCATGACACTCGGGTCACGCTCGCAGCACAGCGGGAGCTGAGTGTCATGTGAGTGTCACTGCGACTGAGTTCCGATCATTTGATCAGACCACAGCAGCGGGAGGCGGGCCGGCACTGAGGAGGGGAGGGCCGGAGCTGCGGAGGAGAAGGAGGGATTTATCTCCATCTCTCCTCCGTTGCCGGCTATTGCCATTCTTGCTCTGCACTCGCATTACACCAGTGTACTGCGAGTGCAGGGCGATTTTTCTCTCGCCCCATAGACTTGAATGGGTACGAGAGAAACAAGGATTGCATTCCACCTGCAGCATGCTGCGATTGTTTTCTCGGTCCGATTAGGGCTGAGAAAATAATCGCTCATGTGTGCTGACATAGGCTAATATTGGTCCGAGTGGAATGCGATGTTTTATTGCATTCCACTCACTCCGATTTTCATGCCGTGTGTTTTAGGCCTAACTGCTAGTTTGCTTAGAATTATTCAAAGGCCCTGTCATCTGTATATGCAAATAAGGAAGGAAACCAACAAATGGCCAAAAATCATTAACAATGGCTAACTCCTTAACAACAACACTTACAGGATCCAAATGAGTTCATAGCCAGAAAAAAATGCATCTTGTGTTTTTTTTTTTTAAATACATTTTTTATTAAAGATATTAAAAATAAAGCAAATAAAGAAAAATGAAACAAGTTTGGGGATAAGCAAAGAACATTTCCTGTTCATCATACAATCCAAATACTGAGCACGTGTTTATACCGGAAAATATTTTAGACAGCACACAATAGAAGAACAGAATCTATTCATTATCAAAAATATTATAAAAACACACCAGAGAGGTAGGGCTCTCAAATGTTGTCCACTAGGGGTCATTGTCATGCAAATAAGGACTGGAGATCAGTCCATGTAGCGCATCTGGGCAAATATATATATTTACCGGCACTGATCTTCCAGGAATACGGGGTTATATGTAGTACCCTGTGGCACCTGACACTCAAGGGCACCACATCTACCCCTAGTACTGTGTATACCCCCTAGTACTGTGTATACCCCCTGGTACTGTGTACCCCCCCTAGTGCAGTGTGTGCCACTAAGTGCTGTGTACCCCCTCAGTGCTGTATAACCCCCACTGCTGACAGTGCCCCCTTATGCTGTTCATGTTCCCCAATGCGCTGTACACCCCAGTGCTGTGTGCCACCCTCCAGTACTGTGTACCACCCCAGTGCTCTGTGCTCACCACTGTTGTCCATGCCCCCCCCCTAGTGCTGTCCGTGCCCTCCTGGTGATGTTTATGCTCTCCCAGTCCTGTCTGTGCTGCCTCCTAGTGCTCTCCGTGCTGCCTCCTAGTGCTCTCCGTGCTGCTTCCTAGTGCTGTCACCTAGTGCTGTCCATGATGCCACCTAGTGCTGTCCTTGCCGCCACTAATGCTGTCCTTGCCACCACCAGTGCTGTCCGTGCCATCGCCAGTGCTGTCCGTACCGCTGCCAGTGCTGTCTGTGCCGCTGCCAGTTCCACCGAGTCTCCTGTCCATGCCCCAGCCTCTCCTGTGATGTATATGCACCAGCCTTTCCTGTGATGTATATACACCAGCCTCTCCTGTGATGTGTACCCCAAGTATCTCCTGTAATTTATGCTCCCCGTGTCTCCTGTGATGTGTATGTCCCAGTGTCTCCTGTGATGTGTATGCCCACAGCATCTCCAGACTGAGACAAACCTGGAAAAGCAGTTGTGAGAAACAACATGATGAATATCACCGAACATCACAGCCGCACCAAAGAGAAGCAGCTCCGGCCACCACAGTAGGGCTGAGTTAATCAGTTGTTTGACCAAATATAGCAGGGTAAATTTCAAGTTGATCATTTGGTGCGGCCCCCGAAGGTTGATAGAAAATACCAAATGGCCCCCGGCAGTAAAAAGGTTTCCCACCCCTACTTTAGAACATGCCACTGTCAGACCTGAATGTTTTACAGTAGCACATTCACCTCAATGAAAGGATAAAGCTGCTAAACGAGACATGTCACTCAAGCAGGAGTTCTAGACTCCCAGCAACAAGGATGTGAATATGCTGGGATTCTGTGTGCTCCTAAAGACACATAATGGGCATAGGCCTTTAACATTTAAAAAAATCTTCAGTTATTTAGCTGTAATTGAAAAACAGATACAATTTGAATATGATCGGAGACTGAAAAATGTGTCCTTTGTTCCATTTTCATAAATTTCAGAGAAGATCCACAAAGAAATTGACAATGTAATAGGCAAAGATCGCTGTCCATCAATAGAAGACAGGAGTAACATGCCATATACAGACGCCGTAATACACGAGATCCAGAGATTTGCTGATATTGTCCCTGCAGGAACGCTGCACGCAACTAGCGAGGATACAACCTTCAGAGGATATCACATTCCAAAGGTGCAGTATGACGGTCTTCTCAATCTTTTGATCATGCTTGCTAACTTTTTATGGATGGCATCAAGAAGATGGGTAGTTTAGTGTTGTGAGGAAAGTTATCAGACATAGTCACACTCTCTTTTACGGGTCATGACTAGAGATCAGCAAGTACTGTAATATTTGTCATAACGAGTACTTTGTAATATTAGCATATTCGTTCTGAATAGCGAGTACAATGCAAGTCAATGGGAAATGTGAGTAATTTTCTACTGGACCCAACAAGAGGTCTGGGGATCTGAGGAAAAGGCGAAATGGATGGGACAGTGATGAAACTGAATGGGGAGAGCCTGGGGAATATGCCTGCATGCATTTCTGACTCACATATGGTTTTGGCATCCCCAGGAGCCACACAAAACACTTCCTTGTGGCTTGCGTCTATTGGTGCCCCTGCAGTATGTCACACTGTACCAACATTCCAAACTGTACTATTGAAAAATGAGATTTTTGGCAAAAAATTGTAATTTTTCGAGCTACCTCGCCACGTCAGGGCAAATCTCTTGAGGCAGTCCTACACTACAATATTTTTATTTAAAGTGTGCCATGCGGCCTCACATATGCAAAAATAGGACTGCACAGCACGTACCTGGTGCTTTTCAGTCTCGTCTCCATGACTGATTCATGGTTGTGGGCGGGATAGGCCCAGGCACATGCTGCTTAGAATATATAGCCTGTGGACAAGGCTGGATGGCAATGTGTGAACAACCACCAATCGCCAAAAATCAAGACAGATGGAAAAATAAAAAAATGAAGTGCACTGCAATATGGGGACCAACCAAAAACCTATATAACAATGAAAGATAGCATAAAAACAACCTCTACTCAAAATATTGTATTTTGCAAAGTGTGCACAGTACCAACATTCGAAACTGTACTATTGAAAAATGAGATTTTTGGCAAAAAATTGCCGTGACGTGGCGAGGTAGCTCGAAAAATTGCACTTTTTTGCCAAAAATCTCATTTTTCAGTAGTACAGTTTGGAATGTTGGTACTGTGCACACTTTGCAAAATACAATATTTTGAGTAGAGGTTGTTTTTATGCTATCTTTCATTATTATATAGGTTTTTGGTTGGTCCCCATATTGCAGTGCACTTCATTTTTTTATTTTTCCATCTGTCTTGATTTTTGGCGATTGGTGGCTGTTCACTCATTGCCATCCAGCCTTGTCCACAGGCTATATATTCTAAGCAGCATGTGCCTGGGCCTATCCCGCCCACACCCATGAATCAGTCATGGAGACGAGACTGAAAAGCACCAGGTATGTGCTGTGCAGTCCTATTTTTGCATATGTGAGGCCGCATGGCACACTTTAAATAAAAATATTGTAGTGTAGGACTGCCTCAAGAGATTTGCCGTGACGTGGCGAGGTAGCTCGAAAAATTGCAATTTTTTGCCAAAAATCTCATTTTTCAATAGTACAGTTTGGAATGTTGGTACTGTGCACACTTTGCAAAATACAATATTTTGAGTAGAGGTTGTTTTTATGCTATCTTTCATTGTTATATAGGTTTTTAGTATGTCACACTGACGTGCCCAGCCACGTAGTGACTTACACTGCAGTGTTCGGGTATCTGCGGGGATGACGTGTGCCAAAATGAGGAGGTTAGCCCAGATCATTACCAGCTGTGATGATCTCCGCTGAACTCGTGATGTCAGCGATCGTCACCGACTACCATGACTCCGCGTTCTCACATCAAGTCTCGCAGGTGGCCCAAGACTATGACTAGCGATGATGTTATGGGCTCACGCGATACTTCGCAAGAGAGCGCTGACGTCACAAGTTCAGCAGAGTTCATCACCGCAGGTAATGAACTTAGCTAGCCTGATGATGTCGGTGTTCATCATTCCCTGCGGTGACCTGGTCTGACCAAATGATGTTAGCTCAGGTCACTGCATTGCTCTCCCAGCCAATGGGGAACATTTTGTTCTTTATTGACTGGGACAGTGAGTATGGATAATCGTGGGACCCCCTTATTAGATTCTGCCGGACTTGAATTTGTTTTCTCTTTTCAATAAATTGGTGAAAGAGGGAATGTTTTGGGGAGTGTTTTTTCAACTAAAATTTTTTTGTTGGCTATTTTTTTATTACTGACTGGGTTAGTGATGTCGGGTATCTGATGCCATGACATCACTAATGCCAGTGCTTGATGACAAGTGACATTACACAACTGGTATTAACCCCGTATATTACCTCATTTGCCACCGCACCAGGGCAATGGGATGGGTCGGGGCGAAGCACTAGGATTGCTGCATCTAATGGATGAGCCACTGCTGGGGTGGCTGCGGCCTGCTATTTTAAGGCTGGGGAAGATCCAATAACCATGGACCTTCCTAGTCTGAGAATACCAGACCATAGCTGTTCGATTTACCTTGGCTGGTGATCCAATTTAGGGGGACCCCACATTTTTTGTTTTAAATTAGAGGTAGCACAGTAACATACGCTTCGGAGGGACTGCTCTTATTTATACATTTGGGCGGTCCCTCCCTCATTGAGACTCAGATAGTGGATTACATATTCCATAGCAGTTTACAATCCGCCCATTATAGCATTGGGCTTTACCCTCCTCCTCCATGTAATTCTGCGGCCCTAAATTCAAATTTTTAGTGGGCCTGCAATAGTCAGGAAACCTGAGTTTGGTGAGGGCTCTGAGATGGCTCAGTAACATACATTTGGAAGGGCCATCCTCTATAAATTTTAAAAGGTCCTCTTCTGTACATTGGAGAGTGCCCTCACGTATTCATATCGTAGGGCCCTCACTTGCTCATTTAAGGGCATAGACTACAGAGAAGAAGGGAAAGCAACATGGAGTACAAGAAGGGAGCAATGAATGCAGACTGTGATCCTCAGGTTGGGCTGACCTCTGCCAACAAAAAAAAATAACGCTGCACTAGTCAACTGGATGATGAGCTCAAATATATCACTTGTGCAAGTGAATAGACAAAGGATATATGGTGCCTCCCTCCAGGAAAGGTTGGGGAAGCTCTTCCAAATGGCTCAAAGATATTTATTGGCAATAGTCCCCAGATTATATAGGAAGAGAAGACTTGTTGATACTCTAGTACTTGGTCCAGTGCAGAATGTGCATCGGATTTCTAAAAATTACTCCTCTGGGCTGCGTCATAGATGCAGAAAGACACCATGACAAGGGCCTCCGATGACAAACATTATCTACGTAGGACTAGTGTAGTAGTTGTGGCCCTCAATTCAAGTTTTCAGAGGGCAGTCAGTTGTTTCTTCAACAGTCAATGTAAATTGCTATTCAATATGTGTGCCCTATCTCAGTTACAATATGGGACAAGTCATGACAAGGGTCTCCAATAACAGTTTGGTAGGACTACTGGCCTGGTTTTTCCACTGCACAATGAGCATTGTTTACAAAAATTAGCCCAATGGCCAAAGTCATGGTTGATGCAGGGAGTCACCATCATAAGGGCCTCAATGACAAATAGTAGTTAGGCTGGAGTAGGAGTACTGTCCTGGTTTGTCAGAGAAGATTATTATTGTATAATTTGGTGTGGACAGCAGCAGAAAACAAAAAAGACAGAATTTCTGTAACATGTGAACACGGCCTTACAGATACAAAAAAGCAAGACGTCATATAGTGAAGCTTATATAAATATGAGAAAGTTCTGGCTGATACGACTTTGAATGAATGAACAGCGTCTGCTGAACATCCCTCACTGCCAGATGGGTGTGGCTTGTGGTGGGGCTAGGGGCGTGGGCAAAATGTGTCCCTCTTTATGTTCTTGAAAATTTGGGCCCCCTTACCTCTTGGGCACATGTGTGGTTGCACCAATGATATATTTGCCCTTGGAACTCAGTTATCAGTGGTTTTCTGTTTTCACAGTATTTACATGTTGAGATAACAAGGCATTTGAACAAACACACAGAAAGTAAAGGCCCAGTCACACACAACGACTTACCAGCGATCCCGAAAACGATGCGACCCGATAGGGATCGCTGGTAAGTCGCTGGGAGGTCGCAGGTGAGATGTCACACAGTCAGACCTTACCAACGATGCAGGAACGATACAGGTCGCAGTAGCGACCTGTATAACGATCTCAGCAGTCACTGTGACCCTGTCGCACAGTGTCAAACACAGCGATGTGTCCTGCCCAGCAGGAAATCACCTTTGAAGAAAATGGCCTGGACCATTCTGCAACGACTAGAGATCTCACAGCAGGGTCCTGATCGCTGGTAGATGTCACACATAACGAGATCGCTAACGGGATCGCTACTGCGTCACAGAAACCGTGACTCAGCAGCGATCTCGCTAGCGATCTCATTATGTGTGACGGTACCTTAAGAGCCAGGTGAAAAGGGATTGTGATTACATAGGACTAGAGAGGAGTGGATCAAGCGGCAGAGCATCAAGCTCAATTATCTGAAATTCACATTTTCATTTGAATTTAACACTTTGACATTCAATCAGTGGTTCCTAGTGGAGCCTGCTTTGCATAGTCATTTTTTATCTCCAAAGTCACTGGGTAAAACTCTCTCTTGTATAATGTACTAGCTGTAGTACCCGCGTGTTGCCCGGGATACCGTAATAACTGTTTCTCTCACCCAGTCTCTGTCTGTCTCCCTCTCTGTCTGTATCTCTCTGTCTGTCGCCTTCCCTGTCTGTCTCTTTACCTGTCTGTCTCTTTCCCTGTCTGTCTGTCTCTGTATGTCTCTTTCGCTGTCTGACTCTTTCCCTGTCTGTATATCTCTGTGTCTTTTTCCCTGTCTGCCTCTTTCCCTGTCTGTCTCTTTCCATATCTGTCTCTTTCCCTGTATCTCTGTCTGTCTCTTTCCCTGTCTGTATATTTCCCTGTCTGTATTTTACCTTGTCTCTTTCAGTCTCTTTACCTGTCTGTCTCTTTCCCTGTCTGCCTCTGTCTGTCTCTTTCCCTGTCTGCCTCTTTCTGTTTGTCTGTCTCTCTGTCTGTTAAACATACATACACACATACATACAGACATGCACACACATACATATTTACACACACATACATATATACACACACATACATACACACATACTGTCACGCTACCGGGATCCCGCCGCCGCCAGTCACTCACCTCTCCGGTCCCCCTGTCCGCGGCTGCTCCTCTTGCTCCCCCTCCTTCTGCGTCCTCCATGCCTCCCGTCCCCCTGCGACCCGAGACACTGTGTCGGGCTCCCCTGCATCTCCTCCACCTTCCTCTCTGCTTCCTGCACTGGTCTCCGACACTCGGGCCTTGCGCATGTGCATTAGGGCACGGGCGCGCTCACTCATCTCTTCTTAAAGGACCAGCGTCAAAAGAACAGGATATGGCTGATTACAGGTACAGGGTATATAAGACTTCCATTGCATGTGGGCGGTGCCTGTTCAACGTGTTTCTGTAGCTAGGTGTTCAGGTCCCTCTGTGCTTTGTACCCAGGTTAACCCTGTCTCTTCCGCAGTGCCCGTCTGCCGTCCTGAGTGTGTCCAGCTTGCCGGTGTCCCAGGAGTTGCCTCGGTGACTATCTGCTGTGGATCTCGCCATCTTCCGTCAGCCTGTACTCGTCACCAATCCTGGATTCCACCTGGTTTCTTAAGCCTGCACGGCTCGCTGGATCCGGACCTCGTCTGCTGTTACCACTCGGCACCTGTACCCGGTTCCAGTCACCCATCCTGCATACGGTTCCCGTTGGACTAATACTCATATCCCATATAGACTTCTGAAGGACCCGTAATCTGAACTCCCTCGTGTTCTGGCTACCGTGCATCTAGGCCCTCTGGAGGGGTGATCGGACAGTCCCTGTATAGGGGTTCGCTCATGGTTGCCTCTCTGGGAGAGTCCGGTGCTCGGTCCCGTGGATCCACCGCAGGACGTTACACATACATACATACATACACACACACACATACATATATACACACACACATACATACACACATACACACACATACATATATACACACACATATATACACACACACATACATACACACACACATACATACACACATACATACACTCAGCTTTATATATTAGATAAGCTCTTATGGTCAGTGGGGATCCTCTCTCTCTCTCTCTCTCTCTCTCCTCTGTGGTATCTAAGGTCTTATGATCAATTCTCTCTCTTCTGTAGAGTAAAAGTTCATATGATCAAAGGGGTCCTCATCCATTCTCTCTTGTATTGTATAATCTCCTATAGGCAGTGGGGACCTTTCTCTCTTTCTCTTGTATAGTGTAAGTGTCGAAGGGCGGGGGCCGGCATCCCCGTCGCGGGGGCTGCTCGGGGAGATCGCGGTCGGATCCGGTGCCTTCTCCTAGGTGGCTCGAGCGGGCCGGACCCGGGGCTCGAGCAGCGCTCCTCGCCCACGAGTGAAAGGGGGGAGGGATTGGGGATTTGTACAGAGTTTGTGACGCCACCGACGGATCGTGGTGATGATGGGCACCACCGCTGCTGGTGACGGGGTTCCCGGGAGCGATGGCGGGGAGCAGCTAGGTGTTGACTCCTCCGTGGGTAGGGGCGGTGTGTCCCGGGGCCCGATGGGGAATTGCTTTCCAGTAGGATGGAGCTCGCAGGGTGCAGGGTTGCGGTGCAGCGCAGCGTGGTGCCGGATGGCACTCGTGTACTCACTCATACAGATGGACAGAGTCTCTGGTAAACCAAACGGCTGGATAGACAGGGCCCGCAGCTGGCTGCAGTGTTTCCCTGGATGGGTTGATGGTGGCTGTCGTTTCCCTGCACCTGTGTTTGAATGTTGACTCCAATGCCTGGGCACCGGTAGTCCGCTCCCCGACGTATTTGTGCCGGAGGAGCCCCTTTGCCCACAGACGCTGGCCCTTTGGATCTCTGGCCCTTGGCGGTGGCGCTTATCCGTACTGGTTGGGCTGTTGCCTTCAATCGGTACTTGGTTGGGAATGAACCCCTGAGGTCCAGACCGCAATCAGAGTATTTGACTAGAGGTTGGCTATAAGCCTAGTCGGGGTCTGAGTACCCTGCTTGGTGCTTGGCTCCAATCGTCTCCCCGGTTCGGTACCGGTGGGCCACCGCCCGACCCCGGTCCTACGGTTCCGCTGACCTTTGCCAACTCTTGGAGACGGCCACCACCGTCTGCCGACCTTGCTGTATGTGCCCGGGTTCCAACCCAGACACCAACAGTTTTCGCTCCTCTTTTGCTACTGCCCACAACGGGACTCTCCTTCCAACTGTGTGTTTTTCCCGCCTCCCGCCTGTGTACTCCTCGGTGGGCGGGGCCAACCACCTGGCTCCGCCCCACCTGGTGTGAACATCAGCCCTGGAGGGTGGCAACAAGGATTTTAAGTTTGACTGGTGTGACCTGTCCAGGGAAGAGGGGGGTGTGTGTAATGACCTGTGACCCCTGGGTTCCAGGGCGTCACATTAGCTCTCATGGTCAGCGGAATATTCTCTCTCTCCTGTAGAGTGTGAGATCTCTCTCTCATGTGGAGTGTAGGCTCTTACTGTCATATTAGTACTTTCTTTCTCTCTTGTAATGTGTAAGCTTTTATGGTTGGCAGGCTCCTCTCTCTTTCTTTTACTTTTTCTCTCTCCTGTAGAGAGTTAGTTGCTATGGTCAGAGGGGTTTCCGCTCTCATCTTTAGCCTGTAAGTTATTGTGGTCAGGTGGATCCTCTCTCTCCTCTAAAGTGTAAGCTCTTATGGTCAACGGAGTTTTCTCTCTGTCTTATTTACTTTGTATGCTTTTGTAGTCAGTGGTGAAAAAACATAAAGGGGTTCTGTCATCATAGCAATCATGGTTAAATAGGAAGTAAATGAATAAAATAAAAATGTTAAGAGTGCCCCCACAGTGCCAAAATAGTTAGAGTGCCCCCACAGTGCCAAAATATGTAGAGTGCCCCCACAGAGCCAAAATATGTAGAGTGCCCCCACAGAGCCAAACTTTTTAGAATGCCCCCAAAGAACCTTTTCTATAAGTACCCCCACAGAGCATTTTTTAAGAGTAAACTCACAGAGTTTACAGAGTTTACAGGTACCGAGTGGCCACACAGAGCCTTGTAGAGATCCTCCGCTTTCTCCCTAAAATCTTCAGGTTGGTCTTCAGATTAATCTCAGGCTTGGTCTTTGGATTTTCCGACACTGACTAGGCCTCACACATTATTAATGTTAATGTCTAAGTAAAGGAGAAACTCCAGAGGACATTAAATGTCTTTTCGGGGCACTTTCAATTTGGACAAAAATGTGATTTAAATTGAATGCATTCTGCCCAAAACAATTAGGAATTACTAAACAGACCTCACTTTTATCACTTCTATTTTTCCAGATTTACATATTCATACATTTTACTTTCAGGGGACCTTGGTGGTACCGGTCTTGACCACTGTTCTGAAAGACCCCAAACACTTCAAGAACCCAGATGAGTTTGACCCTGGACATTTTCTTAATGAGAAAGGCGGCATTAAGAAGAGCGATGCATTTATGCCATTCTCTGCAGGTAAGAGATTATTACTGTGATCTGTGAATGCTGAATTTAAGTTTCAGTATGTGAAAATATGTTGATATGGTTGGTTGAGATAGACTGGGATTAGGAAGACGACCAAAAATATTACTCTATACAATTTAAGAATCAATTGTCCAAGTGTTTTTTAAACACACTGAATTAATGTATATGACAAGAGTAGGGTCTTGAAAGCTGCTGTGAAAAGCACAGAAAACAAGACATATATGACAAGAGTAGTAATGTACTATATGTTACAGTTATCACATGAAAGTTTAAGCAGTGGCATAACTAGAGTCCGATGGGCCTTGGTGCAAAGTTGGAGCCTGGTCCCCTCCCGCATGTTGGTCAGATGTATGGGCCGCTGTAGCGTTCTAAATCCTAAAAAGACATGAGTTGTCCCCCTTTCCCCCTTCATTGTGTAGTACTGACCCCCATCCTGTACTAATGTCCCTCATCCTGTGCAACTTCCTGGTAAATATATATGTCCCCCATCATGGTGTATGACCTCGTCATGGCTATATCCTAATATATATACTGTATATATGACCCCATCCTGGTATACATATCCCCATAATGACATCATCCTGGTTTACATGTCCTCATAATGACCCCATCCTGGTTTACATGTCCTAATAATGGCCCCATCCTAGTATACATGTCCCCATAATGACACCAGCCTGTTTACGTCCTGATCCTGACCACATAGTGGTATATATGTTACCCCTGGGCGCCGCACACAGTAAAAAAAAAATGATTATACTCACCTTCCCCCTGCTCCCCAGTGTACTTCTCCAATGACTAGAGTGTAGGCGGTGCGTCACATGATATCACTGTTATGCGCGGCGTGCCAACTTACAGTGCGGTCAGCTGCCAGGTGCGGCATATTCTCTTCTTCCCATGCCCTGGATTATGTGTGTGAAGAGCAGTGAATATTCATAGACTTATTCGGCCAACACATTGCAGAGCAGGGAGCTGACGGGTCTATGTGCTGCGATGTATTTCAGCTGCATGAGCGCCCTCGGACACACATCTAGCCCAAGCTGGAGTTGGCGGCCCCCTGTACCCCTGGGCCCGGTCGCAATTGCTGCGACTGAAGCGATGGCCGAGAGGACCACCGCGGTGCAGAGTAGGTTACAGTACACAAGACGAGGTGCGAACAACAAGGGTGTATTTATTAACAGGCGGGGAAAGATGTGGAGAAGGCAGGTTCAGGCACGGGGTATACAGTGGCAAAACGTGATTTAACAACACTTTTGTATTCTCTAGCTGGTCCGCTCAATAGCACGGTGCTCCAACTATTACAGGTTCAAGAAACACAAAAACAGTCAGGTACAATGCTACTCTACACGTAACCTCTCTGGCCTCTGCTAAACGGGCCACACGGATGCCATGTTCTACCTACTGAAGCCTACTTTAGCCCCTAGTATGTGCACAATATTCAACTCACAGTGATGCTGGGGACGTGGATCCAGTCCCGGGGGCCCCCAACAGCAGTCTCATCCGGAGGTGCGCACGTCTCCTGGGCCGGGTTAAGGAGATCAAAATCTTCTTCTTGCTTCAGATTCCTCGCTTGTTCCCTGTTATCTGCAAGTCTCTGTCTTGATTCAGAAGAAAATTCCAATCCTCCGAGACGCACCGGCTGTGTGCTCCTTCACATGCATCAAACAAGAAAACAGAAACTCACTTCTCTCCTTACACTCAGGCTGTCCATTAGCACACTTTTCTGCAGGGGGATCAGAACATTCCATTACCCCCAGACACGGGGAGGTTCCTGTCTCTTAAAGTGGCAGCGTGTTTCTTATTGTCCATAGCAGTAACACCCCCCAATACGACCACGATCGTTACGCCCCTAAGATTAAGACGGGACTAAGTTTATTTTTGGACTGGAAAATGTGCAGCAGCTCACAACCGGTCCGAGCTATTGTCCATGGTAGAAAGGTGCTTATCTGACAAGTCATAACTTGTGACCGGGCTTATCAACTTGGTTTTGCACTATTCCTGGACAGCTTATCCAACAATCACAAACAATCAATATTTTTTGCTCAAACCTTGGTAAATCATTAATATCATTAAGATCATCCAATGTAAATTATTGGCCATAAATTGATAGTTTTGACATTTCAGCAAATTAATACAAAGTTTTCCAACATGAACATTTTTCACTAAAAGCTCTTATTAGATGCAAATAAACTGAACATTACTTGTTCCATTACTTTATTTTCTCCAGCGTTTTCTCTTCCCTGCTGACTTCGATGATCGTTTTCAGGCTGCAGCAAATGTCGTAGCTTCAGCCAATCATTTGGCCCAGCGGCCTTGCCGATTTTGATGGCACAAGGAGCAGAGCTTAGCACTTGGCTGCAGCAGTGAAGTGTGATGTCATCATGACATCACACCTGCAGCCTGTGAACTATGACCAGAGGAAGTGGTGAAGACCGGCGCTGGATGGCAGTAAGCCCAGGGCCACACGGGGCACTAGTGCGATCCTCGCATGACACTCTGTTCACGCTGGCAGTACAGCAGAGCCGAGTGTCATACGAGTGTCCCTGCGACTGAGATCAGACTGTGTGAGCGGACCTGAGCTGCGGGGGGGCGGGCCGGCACTGAGGAAGGGAGTGAGGGATTTATCTCCCTCTCTCCTCCGTAGCCGGCTATTGCGATTCTCGCTTTGCACACGCGGTACACTGGTGTACCGTGAGTGCAGAGCGATTTTTCTCTCACCCCATACACTTGAATGAGTGCGAGAGAAAGAGTCTCGCATTACACTCACAGCATGCTGCAACTGTTTTCTCGTTCCGATTAGGGCTGAGAAAATAATCGCTCATGTGCGCTGACACTCAGGCTAGAGTTGGTCCGGGTGGAATACGATGTTTCATCGCACTCCACTCGCACCGTTTTTCTCGCCGTGTGGCTTAGGCCGAAGTGTTCAGTTCTCCAATTGGGAAAATTGAATATTAAATTCTGACAATTAAAATCATTCTTTCCACTGACTTATGGTAGAAATAAAAAGTAGGAATTACATAAAAGGCAATTAAAAATATTTTTTCTTTTCCCTAAATCAAACAACCCCTTTAACCTGACTTCTTACTGTATACCCTCATTCTGTTATTTCAGGTAAACGCTTGTGTTTGGGAGAAGGCCTGGCTCGCATGGAGCTCTTCCTCTTTCTGACCACGATACTGCAGCAGTTCACCTTGGAGCCCACCGTAGACAGAAAGACCCTGAGCATAAGACCCGAGCCCAACACCAATGCTACCAGACATCAGTCATACCAGATGAAGGTCGTCCCTCGTTGCTGAGGTGAAAATTAAATTCCCACCTAAAGGAAACTAAAAAGTTCTAGAACTTAGAAAATAAGACTGATCTAATTTTATAAGATACAAATAGAATTAAACATTACAAAGATTGTGTGGAAAAATTAAAATATATTTTTATTCTATTTTTTATTTTTAATATAAGCCATGCCTGTATACTTGTACAAAATCTATATATATAATTGCCTTATTCTGTCTGTCTCTGTCTGTCTGTCTTGCTCCAAAATTATGTCTTCACAGTGACAACCGTTGCATTGGCCACTCGCCTCGCCTCGGCTCCACCCCCCGCACAGATTGGCCGCTCGCCCTGGCCCCCTGCACGCATTGGCCGCTTGGCCAGGCCCAGCCCCCCTCACGCATTGCACGCTCGCCCTGGCCCCGCTCCCCGCACGCATTCTCCGAACCCACACGGAGCCCCGACTCTCAGGTGACTGCTGCACCCCCGGAAACCCACACCGGCAAGCCAGATGTGTGAAACCACTAGCTTACCCCGGCTCCCGGCGCACGTGTGCCAGAGCCGGCGTAGGCTGGTAACCATAGTACACATCGGGTAACTATAGAAACCGCTTTCCTTAGTTACCCGATGTGTAACATGGTTACTAGCTTACCCCGGCTCCCGGCACACGTCAGCACTGTCGCTTTGAATCGTTACTTACCTTTTCTCCACTTTCTTGGATCCGGCGCGCTCCCATGCACTGTATACACTACAGTGGCCGCGCGACAAGCATCCGATTACGTATTGTCATGTGACCGGAGCATGTCACCAGGAAGTTGCGGCGCGACCACTGTACTGTACACAGTGTATGAATGCTTTCAGACGTCCGTGTTTAATCAGGTACCAGTCACACGCATGGTTATGGTCATACGTGTGACATCCGTGTTTGCATGCGTGTGACAGGTACCGGAGAAAACCGGTGAAATAAGAATATTTTTCATATTTACCTGCATTCTCCGGCTCTGCTGGCTCCCGCTCCTGACCGCCTATCAACACACACACACGCACACACACACACATAGAGCAGACACGCATGGATACACTGAGTGCATACACACATAGCGCACATGCATGTATACACACACACACACACACACACACACACACACACTGAGCACATATACACACATAGCAGACACACCGAGCACACACAGACATAGCGCACACACATGTATACACACATAGCGCACATGCATGTACACACACACACACACACACACACACACATAGCAGACAGACACACACACACACACACACACACACACATATAGCAGACACACATGGATACACCGAGCGCATACACACATAGTGCACATGCATGTATACACACACACACACACTGAGCACATATACACAAATAGCAGACACACCTTTTCTTGTGTTTTTTGTTGTGCATTAGATGTGCACGGAGGTCTGAATGCACCTCGCAATGCTTGCAACACCCAGTGAGCGTGACAGGGGGTCTGCGGGGAAGATGCCTGCGTTTCGCATTGATTTCCATTATACTCGTTACTCGAATGGAGCCTGCCTAAGTGTCCAACCTGCTCGTTTCCAGTAACGAGCACTCAAGCATTTTAGTGCTCATTCTTCATTAGTAATTATTTTTGCTAATGTAAGGATTAAGCTCGTATGACAATTGTTTTATTTTATTTTATCTTAGGCAAATTCCTTTCCGTCTGCACTATGTTGAACTAGTGAACAGTTGAGATATTCATTATTGTCTACCAATAAACTTAGCCATTATAGCCAATGATTAACTTGTCCATTATAGTTAATTAATGAAAATGGCCTTGATTGTCAACTTAGAAACATGACTCCGAAAGTGAAATGATCCATTGGCAGTCTAATTGTCAACGAAAAATAGGTAGGGGCAACACTGACCCTAATGAGCCCTTAGTATGTCCCTACTTAGCAATGGAGGGTATGACGTCCTAGGGTTGTGGCGCCCCCATTCACCGACGGAAAGCACTAAAAAAATCCCTAATACACCTTACACTACACAGATATGTCCACCAAAAAGTGAGAAAATATTATTTTAAATTAGGACTAATAATGGCAGAGCATTAATATGCCATCCATAATGAAACAGTTACTCATCTGGCACAGAGGTCCGACAGTCAAGCCCCTCATCAAAAACGTTGTCCCGATACGTTTCCCCCTGTTTGATCCACAGGGTTCATCAGGGGACAGTTTAGAACAAAGTCCAGGACAAAGAATCTTGCATCCCGGTAGCAGCCAGGGTAAAGGTGCTTTGAGGAGAATCCTTGTACGTAGACAACTTTAACGATCCATTGAGTATTTCTTCATTCTCCGATAGGTAGCTGGCAAGTCAGGCTAAAGGCAAATGTTTCCTATGGATGGTCAGATAGTGGTATAATCCAAGAGTTTCCTTTTTCCCTCCCTCTTTTCTGGTTTTCTTTTAGAGTCAAAGTACCTTCTTTAGCTAGCTCCGCTCTTTTTGCCTCAAACAAAGAATGTCCTTGTTGGCCAATGTGCTATCAAATGTTAAACTACTGGCTGAATTAGCCTTGAACAATACATTGGATCCTTATGGGAAAATCTACACCAGCTGCAGTTCAGGCTAGAGCTTTTTACGTCTCAATTTTTCTCTAACTAGTATACAAAGGCTAACATCAGCAATAATTACTCACCCTACTTGCTAGCTTTCTGTAACCCATAACTTTTATGCATGACCTCTTCGCTCTTGATTTTTGCTGCGTTGCTAGCAAATATATGTCTCCTATGTACAGAAAAGGACACAGGAGCTTGGTGACAGGGACATTTTCAAAGCCCCTACATATTCCTGTGTCGCGGGCGGAGGAGGGGACGCCGCGCTCTCCCACTGCTCGGGTCCGGCTGCCGTGGCTGCTGCGGCCTGCTGCTGCTCGGTGGCTCGAGCGTTGGGCCGGATCCCGGGGACTCTAGCGGCGCTCCTCGTCCGTGAGTGAAAGGGAGTTTTTTTTTTGGGTGTGGGGATTGAGTTTATTGTCCGTGACGCCACCCACGGTTGTGGTGATTTGTTAGCACCACCGCTGCTCGATATGGGGACCCCGGGAGTGATGATGTGGAGCAGCCAGTTGTTGTGTTGCCCCTCCGTGGGTAGGGGTTGGTGATCCCGGGGCTCAGGGGGGAGGTGGGAGATGCAGGGCCTGGTGGGCGCAGGGATGCGGGGGGCAGCGCTGTGCGTTCCGGCACTGTTGTACTCACTCAGCCTGAGACGGTGACACAGTTCTCGGTAAAACACACGGCTGGAAAGACGGTTCCCACGGACGGCTGCACTTGCTCTCCCAGTAGGTAACGGTGATGTCCCTTTGTCCTGCACCTAATGTCCTTGTGTTGGTAGCGATGGGTTCCCACCGGTAACCCGCTCCCCGGCTTGGGTATGGGCCGGAGGAGCCCTACTTTGCCCGCAGACGCTGGCCCCGAGGAACTGGTGCCCTGGCGGTGGCGGTGTTCCTCCTTAATGGTTGGACTGTTGCCTTCAATCGGGACTTGGTTGTTGGGAGACAGACGTCCCCTTCACTGACGGATTTGGCAAATTATGGCGACTCCTAGCCTTGCCGGGGTCCGAGAGGACCCTGCCCTGGTGCTGACTGTCCTTCGTATACTGCTCCAGACCGCTGGGCCACTACCCGTCCGCGGTCCTTCCAGCAACCTCCGAGCAGTCCCCCTCCAGACAATCACCGCTGTTGCTGACCTTGCTGACACTGTCCTGCACTTAGCCGGACCAACTTCAGGTCTTTCTACGCTCACTTTTACTCTTTTCTTCTTTGCTCCACTACTACTTCACTTTCTTCTACTTTCACTTCCACACTCAACTTCACTGTTTACTCCTCCACTCCCTAGCTTGAACTGCTGGTTGTTCCCGCCTCCAGGGCTGTGAACTCCTTGGTGGGTGGAGCCAACCGTCTGGCCCACCCCCTGGTGTGAACATCAGCCCCTGGAGGAAGGCAACAAGGATTTTAGTAGCTTTCGTGTTCCTAACTGGGATGTAGGGTGTGGTGGTGTTGTGACCTGTGACCCCTGGCTTGCCCAGGGCGTCACACCTGTTTCAGCAATGCATGGGAATTAGCATTTACCCTTGAACAGGCTAACACTCTCATTAAGATTTTCTGTTTTCGTTGATATCTCCAGCATGGAGGACCTCTTTTTTATAGTCATTACTATGGGTGTCGCTGTCTTTTTATATTTAGGAACCTCACTTAATCTCCCTTTTTATATTGGGTCTTGAGTAATTAGGACATTTTTAGATCTCCTGCCACCCTGGTGACACACACCCTCAAGTCTTTCAGAACATCTGGACCTACCAATTTTGATGCTCTCCCTTTCCCACAGTGTGGCACAATCAGAACCCACGGGACTGAACACTGCTCTCAAAAAAAGCAAGTGTCCAGTCACTCTATGTGCACCATGAGGATTCTCCGGTCTCAGTGTCAAGAACAGACATTATGTGGCCACCAGTATATATAGCAATATTCAGAATCCCTGCCACAATTCATCTAGATGGGTGAGGCCTCGCTCCATGCAAGTTTATTGATCAATGGCGGAAACAATCTGGCTGGATTGTGGCCGGTAGTTTGCATATTGCACATTTGGGGTCACATGATCTCCGTTTCTAACGCTGACACCGGAGAATCCTCACAGTGTGCAGTGTGGGCAACAAGAGGGTTGACATGGAGTGACTTCAGACTTGTCACTTTTGACCATACAACTCTTTTAAAGGGTGGTCCAAAAGTAAATCTTTTTTTTAATCCTAAATGCTATTTAATGTAAAAATCTATTTAATGTAATCACTTTTCTAATACACTTTAATTAAAAATTCCCTACCATTTCCTCTCTAACTTAGAAGCTATATTTATTTATATTATTAATTCTTCTGATGATGCTTCATTTCAGAATCCAAGTGCATGCCACTGGTACAGCTAAAAGAAGCGTCATCAGTTACGCATGTTTCAGGGACTGGGCTAGTCCCTGCTCTACTGAGCATACACCAGTTGTCAATTCCAAAGTACTTTCAGTACATTCTGTCTCTAGCTCTCCAGTATTATCACCCCAGCTGTCTTCAATCATTTTGCAATTGTAAAAGTTCATTTTGATTTAGATTCTCTGCAGATTCTAACACTGGGCAATATGCACAGTGACAGTGCACTTCCTTGCCAGCTTTGAGCAGAAGTAATGAACCTGCAAGGGAGCTGGCAGTGCGCTGCCACTATGCGTTATAAAATTATCCAGCGTCAGCAAGGTGAAGAGGGGAGCCCATCCACGCCGAGGGTCACTAGCTTCCCTGCTTCATTCAATGTGTGTGTGTTCGTGTTGTGCTCCCGTTGGGGCATTCGGCACTTAAAACAATGTCCATCTTCACTGCTGGTCTCCATCATAGACATGGAGGGATACATAATTTACACACCCAAGTTTCTTTGTTCAGGAACAGGTTTATTGTAGTTCACCACTTCTTCCTTACTTTGGACAAACAGGCCCTCTCAAGCTGCTGCCGCTCTCCCAGGGGTTACTAACTTGCTGACACTCGCCCTGGGTATCTATCCTCCAGCAGCCGAGTGCTTCCTCCCCGTAAGTTTTAGTAGAGGCTTCCGTGTCTCACTTGGGTCCACAGACGACGTACCAGCTCTCAGCCAGTTCAGGGTTTCCCACCAATCTCAGGACACGTTACAGTTCGTCCGCAGGGTGAGATCTTGACACATGGGAGGCTTGCTCCTAACCCGGAAAGGCCCTCACTTCTGGCCCTGTCCACTCACTTGGACATCTGTGGCAACACTAACTTTCTTCACTAACATCTTGGACATCTTCACTAACTTTCATCTCTTCCCAATACTTCTCTGCTCACTACTCCCTCCTTGTCTTGGTCTCCCTGGTTACCACTTAACTATTTGTACCTGTTCCTGCTCTGTCCTATCAGGTCGTCACAGGGTATTCTGAAATCTGCCCTTCTGTGCAATATCCACCTCCTCCTTGGTTACGGGTCCCTAATCTATGGTGTTGCCGAAACCAGCTAATCAAAATCCTAGGAACACTCTGCACCACACCCACCAGACACACCAGTAGACGGCCTGAGTGGAATAGGGTCGCCCACTTGGGGGTTTGGTTAAGGGGAGGTCAGGAGTGTCAGGAGTAGGTGAGTGTAGTGTTGGAAGTGAAGGAGAGAGGAAGTCAGGAGCTGGGCTCCTTGGAAGTACTAGGCAGCAGACGTTGGTCTGGGCCTGGTAGGAGCTGGACCCCCGGTCGCAGTGGATCGTGACAAGGGGCACGGTATTGTCGTGGAGGACAGCCGGCGGCCTTGTACCATCACCGGGCTGGGACCAGGGCACGACAGGGTACGTAGACCCTAGGTCAGGGAGTAGCTTCAGGCAACCTGACAATTTACCAGACGAGAACGGAGCCCTCAAGATCCGCTCTCCATCCACTCCAAAATCGGGGTACTAGCGCAATGAGGGGGATAGGACTTTCCACTTAAAAGGTCCAGAAAATCCCAAGCGTGAACCCTGAGAGCCAGCTCCCTCAGTTAGCCACACTGGGGAACGGGACCCGACTAGTTTCAAGTATAGGGGCCAACCAAGAAGAGAACAAGGTGCCAAGGGAAAGGTCACAGATCATCAGGCAGCACCAGCGGGAGCGGGACCCAAACGTGATCCCCCTCAGCGACAGCGGTGTCCAGAACTTTGGTTTACTAAGTTGTCGGTGTCAGCTTTATGGACTGAGTGAGTACGCAAGTGACCCTTACCTCCTAACGGCACGTCCCCGTCACCATCACCAAGTCCCGGAGCATTCCACCCTACCCGTGGAGGGGTTAAACACCTGGCTGCCCACTCCATCGCCACCGGGTACTCCCAGCTGCAGTGATGGTACTCCACCTTACCACACACCACAGGTGGCATCACGAACTGTAAATACACCATCCCCTGTAAATATCCCTTTAATTTGAGTGACTGCACGACCCCCGGGCCACCATGGATCCGAGCAGCCCGGCTGCTGACGTGGTGGCGGCACACTCACTACCTACGACTGACACCCCACTCCTGCACACTTGGTCCCTAATTACACTACACTAAAACATCCTATCTATAACTCTATGTCTACAGTACTCCTGGCTCTTTACAGTATGTCTCCCACCTGACAAAGCACAAGGGGCCAGCACCTTACATTATACATTACTTGTAATAAAACAAATGAAGCATGCGGTCACTAGATGGCCCCGACCATCGCGTCTGTCCAGTTCTGCTACATTGCTGACGCAGTAGAGCACTCATAAGAACATCTTACATTAAATACAATACACTCTTATATACAGTATATTTATAATACAATAACAATTCCTCGTATGAGTGGACTTGGCTCGACCACCTCCTACACAGACACTACAGAGACCAACGCTGCCGCAAGTGAAGAATCATCATGCCAGAACAATGACTGCTATGAATATGAAACCCAAAACAGGATGGTGGTTTCTTCACCACTTCACCATACCTGGAATTCTTTTCCTTTATTAAGGCTATGGCGATGGAATAACAAAAAATGGAAGGTTTTGGAAGGTGTGGATGTCAAACAATAGCAAAAATTAGAAAATATCTGCTTGTGGGGTTAAATAATATTTGATTATGATTGCATTTACAATACATTGTGAAATATAGCTGTAACTTTGCACTTTACCCACACCCAGCCTGTTTACATGTTGGATCTCATCCACATACCTGACCGAATATAAATACACAGGACACATTACAGACTGAGCTGTAGTCCCCGGGGCTCGGAATGGCTCTGAATATCGCAGCTACACTTCTCCTGGCTACTGGGGTCACTCTCCTCATCTATCTCATTAAATGGTGGGGTAGGATCAAACAGAAGGACCTCCCCCCAGGACCTACACCTCTGCCGGGCTTGGGGAATATCCTTCAGCTCAGCACCTCAGAAATACCAAAGTCATTAGTTAAGGTAAGAACACTTACCTGCAAGCAATCTAACTCTTCTTACTGAACTAGTGATATAAGACAATCAGGAAAATGTGGTGTTCTTCTGCCTCAATGGACGAAAAGGACTCTGAATGGATTAAGTTGAAAATGGTTTATTAGTCTACGCGTTTCAAGGGAATCTAGCTCCTTCCTCAGGACAAAACCATAGTTTTAGTGTTTGCTGCCTTAGTTTCTCCTGAACTAGTTATATAGTGATTCCTGGCATAAATCTACGTAAATCAGAGTAACTCTGGACAATAGGAAAGGAAATTCATGATACCAACAGCTCTTATACCAGGTTTTCATCATATACATGTAGTGTTTGACAGATTATGCATGTGTCTATTTCAGGTTAACTTCCCACCTCAAAAAAACATTGTTCAATGTGCCCACAGCACTTCCGCAGGAGAAATGAGGTATTACACAGTGAATATTCAAATTAGCAGGATTCATGGACCTATTGGCTTCTGTAACTAACTTGGGGTACTTAGTGAAATCCGTATTGATCAGAAAAGCATAAAAGCCATCATATCGCGATGCAGTGTAGCCAATTAGGATGGTCCAATGTCTAATATTAAAATATCACCGGGTGAGCAGACCTCAATGTAGATGGGGGCCTTGTCTGAACAGTCAGGGTCGGGTCCTGCTCTGCCCCCATCTACACTGAAGTCTACTCACACAGGGTGAGGCTTTAATATCAGAGATAGGACCGTCCCGATTGGATACACCTTGGCGCGATGGAATGCCTTTTACACTTTTTTGATCAAAATTGTGTCAACTACCCACCCTATGTTATTTACATGTACTAATACATTATTACAAACATTTATTTAGCAAAAAAAAAGAGAGAAAATCCACCAATACGGAGGAAGCTTGTGTCATTGATGTAAAAAAGCTTTTAATAAATTCAAAATGTAAAAACACAGTCAAAGACATCAAAAATGGTAAAAAGGGCGCCCCTGGAAATGTATGTACTTACTGCAGGGTGTTTGTTCATTTTGTTTTTATCTTAGGTTTTATCTGTTAGGTGGCCACAGTCTGAATGTGTACCTACAAGTTGCACCTATACCAACACATGTTCTGCTCATTTCTTTGGTTTGGCGTTCCGTAAATCGTCTTTTTAGATGCTCTCCTCTGATAAAAAGTGGTCCTCAAGATGGCATTCCCCCCATATCCTTGATTGTGTATTACTGTTTCTGTGTGTATCCCAACTTCTAGGATTTCGAAAGTCTATCCTATGATGTGTATACATGAAATAGCTTTAGGCCAAATGTTCAATCAACCGTCCACAACAAAGAAATTCCAAGGCAAGAAAGTTGCTCCGGAAAATCTACTATATGGTCACAACCATTAATTTGACATATGCTTTGATCACAAACAACCTTTGTAAAGCAAAGATATATATGGAAAAAAAAACCCACATTTTTTTCTTATATTTATCGACTTGATTACAGTTATTTGTAAGTGAAAATGTCCTTTTTGATAGGTCTACATAATGGTTTTGATGGTATACTATTAGGGCACCAGACAATTTACTCTCCTAACTCTATAATCACACATAATCAGATGAAATATCCATGTTATTTTCATTTTAGTGACAGATATTTCTTATTTCCCCTTAAAACACAAAGTTCAGGCATTGAAATTCCAATTGCAAGATCCTTCTCTGCTCTGACAAAACCTGTTGGATGTTGGAAGAGAGTCAGGACTCCTTCATATACGTCATATGGTCAGTAAGTCCTGCTAGTATTGGTAGGTTTCGATAACTTTGGGGGCATTAGTTATATGGATACCTTCCATGCTGACCACACAAATGTGATGGCGCCTGGCTGAATATTCATTTGGCCGATTACCAACTCTCCCATCCTGCCATCCACTTGAATGATTGACTTGGCAAAGTCAATGGAGAGCAGAGACATAGGTTTGATCACTTGACTTCAAAATGTCTGACCCTTAATCCAAAATAATCTGTCAGGCGAGAGTCAAAAAGCCCACTTAGACATTAAATGGTCTCAATCTCTCCAAGTTTTAGATGTGTACGTCTGTTTTCAATCTGATATGTCAGGGGGCCTGTAGACTTGTAATGCGGAGAATTGAAGAATCAAGGTGAAGAGGAAGACCAGCAACCCGATGGCTTGATATTATCAAGATAACTGCGTAGGAGACCCTGGTGTTCTAATCTAGGTGGAGAAGACCCTGGTAGACCTATGAAGGCGAAAAAGACCATGGTGGACCTATGTAGGTGGAAAAGACCCTGGTGGACCTATCTAGGCAAAAAAGAACCTGGTGGACCTATCTAGTCTGCACAAGTTTGATCTTCCTACAGAGCGTTCATCCATTGAGTTGAAGGCTGTTTAAAAAAACCTTGTAATTTATACTTTTTTATGTTTTTTTATATCTCTCAAGCTAAGTGAGACATACGGTCCCATCTATACCATCTACTTAGCAAACCTCCGGACCATAGTACTAATCGGATATGATGCCGTGAAGGAAGCATTGGTGGACCGCAGCGACGCGTTTAGTGATCGGGGAGACACCGGATCAGGAGAGCTTTTCAATAAAGAATTTGGTAAGTAAATAAAATAAATGTCTAAAATAATAATACATTTTCGGTAATATGTGTAATCTTTAATAGATGAGGGACCTTATTTAAAGAATACAGAGCTGTAAAAGTATATTTCTTTCATATGTTACAGGGAGGACGATTTATGGCTATCCCTGAAGCTTTCGGGTTAATTCTTATGTAATCTGTTTTTCTGGTTGTGCTATCTCAGCTGTTCTGAATCTCTGTACCTTGGATGCACTACAGACTAATAGGATTAGAATATATTTATTAAAAGGAGTAACCTTATATGAAAAATGTCTATCTTTTCTCAGAAACAGCGCCTCTCATTGGCTGTATCTAGTATTGCATTGTACACCTATTTATGTAAATTAACCTGAACTGCAATATCATAAGCAGGAGACAAACAGGAATAGATTTTTTTTCTCGATACAAAGTAAATTCCTTTTTTTTTACCTTAAAGAGGTTGTCCCCTAGTTTTACATTGATGGTCTATCGTTAGGGGCACTTTGCACACTACAACATCGCAGGTGCGATGTCGGTGGGGTCAAATTGAAAGTGACGCATATCCGGCATCGCAGTCGATATCGTAGTGTGTAAAGCCTTTTTGATACGATTAACGAGTGCAAAATCGTCGTAATCGTATCATCAGTGTAACGTCGGTCATTTCCATAATTTGGAAATGACCGATGTTACGATGTTGTTCCTCGTTACAGCGGCATCACACATCGCTGTGTGTGAAGCCGCAGGAGCGAGGAACATCTCCTTCCTGCGTCCTGCGGCTCACGCCAGCTATGTGGAAGGAAGGAAGTGGGCGGGATATTTACGTCCCGCTCATCTCCGCCCCTCCGCTTCTATTGGCCACCTGCCGTGTGACTTCGCTATGACGCCGCACGACCCGCCCCCTTAATGAAGAGGCGGGTCGCCGGCCAGAGCGACGTCGCAGGGCAGGTGAGTGCATGTGAAGCTGGCGTAGAGATAATGTTCGCTACGCCAGCTATCACCATGATATCGCAGCTGCGACGGGGGCGGGGACTATCGTGCTTGGCATTGTAATGTTCAAAGTGCCCCTTAGGGTAGGTCATCAATGTCTGATCGGCTGGTGCTAGACACCTGGCACCCCTGCCAATCACTGTCGTCGGTGCCGCCGGTGGCAGCAGGCAGCTGGAAATGCTCAGTTCCAGAGCTGCTCCGTCTTCTCATAGAGGCCACTGCTGGGTACTGCACATCTGCCTCCTATTGATTAGAATGGGAGGCGGATGTCCAGTACCGGCTGCGGCCACTATCAGAAAATGGAACAACTCTGGAACTGAGCATTTCTGGCCGCCTGCTGCCGCCGCCAGGACCGAGAGCAACTGATCGGTGGGTGTGCGTGGTGTCAGACCTCGGCCGATGAGACATTGATGACCTATCCTAAGTATAGTCCATCAATGTAAAAGTAGTGGACATCCCCTTTAAGAAACAATACATTACAGCTACATTTTCCTGCATTATCTAAAAGGGTAGTCTAAAGTCTCGGTGACGAAAACCTTTGTAGAAACTTTTGTACATGTTTGTGAACATGTTGGGTTTCCTTTACTGATTGTTTTTGAGGATGTATATTTTTTTTTGCAAGCTGAAAACATGTGTTTTAATATTCAGATTTTTTTGGTGAAAGTTTATCAAAGGTTTTTTTATGGCATAGAAAAGTCACAAATTATGATGAATGTCATATTTTGTCATTTTTTTTTTACTCCTTTGTAGGGTTCACCTGGGGAAGGCTGGGTCATAATTAGAGATAGGCGAACTCACAGATGTTTGGGTTCGAAGGATCTTACCGGACTTTAAAAAAAGTCCAGTTCGGGACTGGGCTTAAACCCAAACATATGCCCTGACGCCAAACCCCATATATGTCTATGGGGACCCAAACATTGTGCTGTAATAGGTGGTAGAAAGGGCTTGGGGGCTGCAAAGCAGGAGACTTATACTTACCGAGTCTCTGTCATCTTGCTTCTGGGTCCGCTCATCCCATGAGTATTCAGCACAGCTTCATAAATGTAGTAGGGAACAGTGTAATCTCTGTTGGGAGAACACAGTATGATAATTCTCCCCTCTATTTTCTTCTAAATAAGCTAAAAAGATTTGTATGATTATAATTCTGTCAAATCATCATCAGTAACTGTGATAGAAGTTTATGTTCCCTCCTTTGGAGAACGTCTGTGGTGCAGTCCATGAAGTTTCATTATACTACTAACTTCATTTGAAAGAATACATTTACCTCCCTGGGGATCCCATAGAATTTCCCTTAGGCCTGCGACACACATCCGTGCTGCCGGCATGTGTTTGTCATTTTTTACACGTACCGGCGGCACGGAGACACGTTAACCAATGCTACCCTATTGTAGCAGGCACACACACGTAAAACCACACGGAACGTGTGTCCGTGTGCGTTTGTACGTGTGTGTGTTTTTCAAAGCGCTGACATGTCAGTGATTTCTCCCGCAGCACGGGTGTCACACGGCCCGCACCCGTACCACACGGGTGTAGTGTGGATGCGGTCCCGTGTGACACGCGCTGGAGAAAACACACATGTCAGTGAAAAAAAAACAAAACATTAACTCACCTTCTCCAGCCCTCCTGTCTCTGCCGCTGCTGCCTCTTGCTGCCGACCGCCGCTCATTATTCTCATTGAATATTCACTTCACTGCCTGGCAGCAGCAGCAGCGGGGAGACGGGAGGGCTGGAGACCGAGGATCAGCACCACGGACAGCAGCGCGGACATCAGGAAGGACCAGGTGAGTAAGAAAGCCACGGACCCACTTGGGGGGGAGGGGCGACATGACCAAGGGGGAGGTAGGGAGTGATGGGGTTAATAGGGACAGTGGTGTGTATGCCTGATATGGCATTGGGGGATGGTCTTAGCCGGGGAGGAAGAGGAGGAGCAGGGAAAGGGTTAGTCTGGGAGAGGGAAGAGTTACCTCCTCTTCTGTTTCCGGACGCCGAACGATCCCCGCCCACCCTCCCTTTGTGTTGTCATGTGGGGGATGTTTTTTGGGTAATTGGGATACCCTTTGTCACAGCAGCGGTGGGGGTAGGTCTGGTCCAGAGGTTTGGAAGTGATTGGTGGCTGGACCGGGAGTCATTGTCTTGGTATGGTGGCTCTCGGTTTCCGGGATGTGGCAGGCACGGGGTTCTGCCAAAGTGTGGGGGTCAATCCGTGGGTGATTGGCACCTCGTCTCTGGGTCGGTGTGTTGCGGCCGGGGACAGGGGGAGTAGTAGTTAGTGGACTGGGCCTACCCCGGGGGGTATTGTAAATGTTATTGTCTATTGTTACCGTTATGTGGTTGTTTTGGGTCGCCCGTTGGACGGCGTCCCTAAGGTGCTAGTCTGTAAAACAATAGGCAATAAAAGGCTGCTGTGGCCATTTTGAACCAAGTCGCATGCAGTCCGTGTGTTTATTCTTAGAGGATAAGGGGGTTTGGTTACACAGACATCACGACCGGAGAATCCTCCCTCAGCTGGTCATGTTAATTACCGGTTCTACGTGTGCTATCGCGGATAGCACACGAAGAACACACGTGTCCCGCACGTACCAGAGACACGTACTTACCTGCACGCAACACGCAGGGGAAATACGTGTCTCTCGGCACGTGCGTGAATTTCACGTGAGTGTGGCAGAGGCCTTAAAGTGTATATCGCTGAATGCTTGCCAAAACAATCTTGGAAATATTTACATTCCCCTCCCTACCTCACCCCTCTGCAACAATTCTTTTGTATAGAGCTGGGTAAAAAGTTCATATTAATCCGCCTGTGTGTTTTCAATTCAGTGAACCATTTTCCTTAACTGAAAGTATCGGGACCTTCAATAAAAGAAACTATGATTATGTATATAATAATAATCTTTATTTCTATAGCGCCAACATATTCCGCAGCGCTTTACAATTCAGAGGTTCATATACAAACAAGTAACAGTTATAGAAGATTCAATAATTAAAGCAAAAAATAAAGACGACCCTGCTTATAAGAGCTTATAATCTACAATGGGGAGAGGTTGGGGTGACACAAGGTACAGGTGCATATTTACAACAACGGTCCAGCCATCTTGGAGAAATGTGGGATAGATAAAGGCTGCATGAGACGGTCACCAGACAATCTTTGTGATATTATTGGGTGCGGTGGAGTCTGACGGAGAATTATGTTTTGAGAAGTTGTGGAGGGACTTATGTGAATTGACTTTGATTAAGAAAGGTGATAGGCCCCCCTAAAAAGACGTGTTTTAGGCGGCATCTGAAGCTGTGCAAACTGTGGTTTGTCCTAGTTTTTTTGGGGTAGAGTATTCCAAAGAATTGATGTAGCTCGGGAGAAGTCTTGGAGCTGGGAATGGGAGGTTTAGATAAGTGGGGATGTTAGTCGAAAGTCGCTTGGAGAGCATAGGGAACGGGTAGGGTGATAGACAGAGATGAGGGGGGAGATGTAGGGGGGGTGCCGCACTGTGGAGAGTTTTGTGGGTGAAATATATAGAGTATAGAAGTAGCAAAAAGAAGCTCAATAGTTTGAAGAAAGTTTCAGAGATTTTTTTGCTTGACATAATGAAATTGACATGAAGTTGAAGTTGTGGAAAGTTACTTGAAACTCAATGCACCTTTCAAAGTCTTCTTATTAATCTTTAAGAGCGGAGAAAAAAAGTCATATAGGAGAAAACGGGTTTAATGCCGCGCTAAAGGATCGCTGATATCAGTAAGATGAAAATCTCTTTTTTATTTTAGTCAATCCAACGCGTTTCAGAGACAAGGACCGTCTCCTTCAGGGAAAAAAGAAAATGAAGAAGGAGACGGTCTTTGTCTCTGAAACGCGTTGGATTGACTAAAATAAAAAAGAGATTTTCATCTTACTGATATCAGCGATCCTTTAGCGCGGCATTAAACCCGTTTTCTCCTATATGACTTTTTTCTCCGCTGTTTTCTGGACGGGGCCGCTGCTGGGACCACGCGGACACTCACATGCTGAATAAGGAGTTGTGACTGTCACAACCCTACCAGGTGAGTGTACCTATCCTTACTTTTTGTATGTTTCATACCGGGTAAGACCCTATTGCGCCTTCTGTTTCCCCATTTTAGCATTTATTAATCTTGAAGAGTGAGTTTTTTTGTAAAAAGAAAATAAAAAATAAAAAAAAAATAATAATAATAAAAAAGAAATGTGTATCTTTTGTATTTGAAGTCTGCACAATTTTGAAAAGCTAAGGCTTGTTGTGACATTCAGAGTCAAAAAATTTGTACTGCTCATGTCCATTGTCCACCTGACAGGAGACCAGGCCATACATATACTAGAAAAGCTTTTTAATGGGATATCAAGATAAGAAAACTATAGTCACTTTCCACAAAAAAAAAAAAAATACACCACACCTTTCCATAAGTTGTGTCTGGTGTTGCAGCTGGACTCCATTGGTGTGAATTGTGAAAATCTGTAATACTAGACACCTCGTGGGGAGCGGCTTGGCATTCCTTATGGAAGAAAAGTACCCAGGTATTTCGAATCTCGGACAACCTTTTTAATTACATGCTTGAATTTACAGGAGTAATTGCAAGCAGTGGTGAGAGATGGAAAATCCTTCGTCGATTTTCCTTAACAACTCTGAGAAATTTTGGAATGGGAAAGAGAAGCATCGAAGAAAGAATCCAAGAGGAAGCTCGTTGTCTCACTGAGAAATTTATGAAGGACAAAGGTGGGTTGAATCCAAAATTGGGTCTCATTCTCTTAGACCAACCATACATACCATGTTTTTCCAAAAATAAGACTTCCCTTCCTCTAGTTACTTTCGGAGTAGAACTTGTATTTAAGCCTTGCTCCGAAAAGGCTAAAAAGTTTAGGCCAGGACTCTTCGGCCTTTTAAGAGCAAGGCTTAAATACAAGCTCTATTCCGAAAGTAAGGACACCTCATAATAGAAAGCAGACACCTCCACAAGAGAGAAGAAAGAAGACAGAAGATCATGCAATCATACTCACCAGACACCGAATGGGAGGAACTGTAGCGGAACACACACTCACACACATCAGATCGCTCACACAATCAGACATCAGATCACTCACACAATCACACATCAGATCACACACGTGGGAGTCTACTTTTTTTGGTGTAAACCTACTGTGTTTCCCCAAAAATCAGACCTACTCTAAAATAAGCTCTAGCGTCTTTTTCAGGGCAAAAAAGTATAAGACAGGATCTTATTTTTGGAAAAACATGGTATTAAAAAATATTTTGACCCAGAACTCCCCAATGAATATGCATGTGCGTTCTTGGGAAACAAAGGATTAGTCATACTAACAGTAAACATTCCTGATCCTCCTTTTCCCAACTTCTGCGATAATTAATCTGTTGGACTGCCTCCATGCACATTAGATCCATGGCTGACCTCTTAAATCAAAAGAGCCAACATTAATGTGATCATTATGACCATTTTTAGTGATGTGACCATACACAATGGATGACAGATCTGTAGTAGCAGTGTGTAGTAACATTTAAGGGAGTTGTCTGCAGTAATTTGACCACATATATGCAATGTGCATACTCCTGGCCAGAATCTGACTACACTGTTTCCGGCATCTGCATTGAGCGCAACGGAAATAGTCTAGTCCCATTCTGTCTAGGAGTATGCATATCACATTAAAATAATTAAACAAAAGTTTAGTTATTCTTTAAACTAATGACTAATCATCTCTTTATATTTTCCTATGTTGTTACAGACTCTCCAATTGACCCAGCAAATATAATGCGAGCCGCTGTTTCCAATGTCATTTGCTCTGTCGTGTTTGGTGAAAGATTCGACTACGAAGATCAAAAATTCTTGAAACTCTTGTCTTATCTTAATGATATTCTTAAGCTGTTTAACAGCCGTTCTGGACAGGTAAATATCAAGAAACCTCTAAAACTATATGGGTATAATGGAACTAACAATAATTATAGAAAATAATGGGTTTCGCTTACTTTACAAATTTCTGCCCACATGGATGAAGGTAAACTGCCTTGTGTCTATTAGACATTTTTATACACAGATATGTCTATGTGCCTGTATGGGAAAAATTATAACATCAGTATCAATCAACCTATGGCTCAATGTCTCTGGACACCTTGGTTATGTCAGAGATTTGGAAGTTGACTCAATCTTTGCATTGTGTGTGCCATACTAAGCATCTATACCGAAAGAGGAGAAGAGAACTGTCTGGGGACTTGAGAACCAAAATTGTTGAAAAATATCAATCTCAAGGTTACAAGTCCATCTCCAGAGATCCTGATGTTCCTTTGTCCATGGTGTACAACATGATCAAGATGTTTACAACCCATAGCACTGTAGCTAATCTCCCTGGATGTGGACGGCAGAGAAAAATTTATGAAAAGCTCAAACTCAGGATAGTCCGGATGGTGGATAAGCCGCACCAAGCAAGTTGCAACGAAATTGAAGCTGTCCTGCAGGGTCAGGGGGCATCAGTGTCAGTGCAAATTATTAATCCACATTTGAATGAAAGAGAACACTGTGGAAGAGACCCAGGAGGATCCCACTGCTGACACAGAGACATAAAAAAAGCTAGATTGCAATTTGCCAAAATGTACGTGAATAAGCCAAAATCCTTCTGGAAGAGTGTTTTATGGACAGATGAGACCAAGATAGAGCTAATCGTAAAGCACATCATTCTGCTGTTTACCAAAAACGGTATGAGGCCTACAAACAAAAAGAACACAGCACCTACAGTCAAATATGATGGAGGCTCAAAGATGTTTTGTGGTTGTTTTGCTGCCTCTGGCACTGGGGGCCTTGAGTGTGTGCAAGATATCAGGAAATCCAAAGATTACCAAAGGATTTTGGATCATAATGTAGTGCCCAGTGTCAGAAAGCTGTGTTCTAGGTAATGGGTCTTCCAGCAGGACAATAACCCCAAGCAGTCTTCAAGAAGCCCCCAGAAATGGATGGAAACAAATTGCTGGAGAGCTTTGAAGTGGCAGCAGTGAGTCTGGATCTAAATCCCATTGACACCTGTCGAGAAATCTGAAAATTGATGTTGGGAGAAGAGAAGACACCTCCAAATATGAGTGACCCGGAGCAGTGTGCAAAAGAATAGCACAAAATTAGTGCTAAGAGGTGTAAGAAACTTGTTAATGGTTATAGAAAGTGATTGATTGCAGTTATTTATTCCAAAGGGTGTGCAACCAAATATTAAGGCGGGCTTTGCACACTACGACATCGCAGGTGCGATGTCGGTGGGGTCAAATCGGCGTCGCAGGCGATATCGTAGTGTGCAAATCCATTTTTATACGATTAACGAGCGCAAAAGCGTCGTTATCGTATCATCGGTGTAGGGTCCGGCATTTCCATAATGCCAGTGCAGCAAAAGGTACGATGTAGTTCCTCGTTCATGCGGCAGCACACATCGCTGTGTGTGAAGCCGCAGGAGCGAGGAACATCTCCTACCTGCGTCCCGGCTGCAATGCGGAAGGAAAGAGGTGGGTGGAATGTTTACATCCTGCTCATCTCCGCCCCTCCGCTGCTATTGGCCACCTGCCATGTGACGTCGCTGTGACGCCGCATGACCCGCCCCCTTAGGAAGGAGGCGGGTCGCCGGCCAGAGCGATGTCGCAGGACAGGTGAGTGCATGTGAAGCTGCCATAGCGATAATGTTCGCTACGCCAGCAATCACAAGATATCGCTGCTGTGACAGGGGCGGGGACTATCGCGCTCGACATTGCAGCATCGGCTTGCGATGTCGCAGCGTGCAAAGTACCCCTAAGTTGAGGGGGCCGACAATGTTGTGTGGCTCATTCTTGGGGTTTTGTGTGAAACTATGTCCATTTTGCTTTTTTTCTGTTTTGTTTTTTGTTTTTTAAAACAAAACCTGTTTAATTGCAATAATTTTCTCTGACAGTTTTGGCCTAAACTGTAAAATGGTGGAAGAATATTTAATTAAGGCTTTCTGCAAAATTGAGTTATTTTTTTATTTTATATGCAATGAAGCAATACCAACACATTTTATAAAAAGGTGGATATATTCTTTAAATTATAAAATATTTGTAGATTTCAATATTTATTAATTTATGTTTTTCTACTTTTTCCTTTACAATCAGCTTTTCAACATGTTCCCAACCATCATGCCCTACATTCCTGGTCCTCACCAGAAGATCTTCACAGTTACAGACAGCCTGAAAGAATTTATTAAAATGATGGCTAAGACCCATCGAGACACCCTGGACGAGAACTGTCCCCGTGATTTCATAGATTGTTTCCTTATAAAAATGAAAGAGGTGAGTTTGTAGGTTCAAAAAAATACTCCACGGTATCAAAATGTAGCCATTTTTAAGAAGACATTGAAATCAATCTATAGGCCGTTATGAGCAACTACTACATTTCTAATAGTCGATTGCATGTGACCTTGACAATTTTTGATAATTAAAATATTGATAAATTTATATTTTAGGAAAAAAAGAATCCAGACACTGAATTTCATGAGGAAAACCTTGAGGCGACAATATTAGACTTATTTTTTGCTGGAACGGAGACGACAAGTCTGACTCTCAGATACGGTTTTCTAATACTTTTGAAATATCCAGATATTCAAGGTAATTATTCTAATGTAATTTTTTTGTTTTTTGTAATATTTTCCTTACTGGATTATAGCTATAAGAGGTGCAAAAGGTACACGTCAAACTCATACCTTCTGTTCCTGAGATACGGCCTACTCCTCACTGTAATGGTTATCATGATTCATGAAGATCCCCAAAGAAACGTTTTCGGGATGACACTTAGTTGGCTAAAAAGGCTAGATTTATATACAGGGAAAAGAGGAGAGGCGTCAGAACACACAAAAAAAAAATGCCAGGCTAAGGACAACAGCGGTATTTTCACCAGGTTAACAAAATGCATAAGAAGAAACAAATCCTAAGAAATAAGAAGCGTAGAGCTTGGCCTAACCTTCACCTAACTCCAACCAGCATTTCTTCAGAGACATAATACCTTGCAGTATTATGTCTCTGAAGGAATGAGCTGGCCATGGACCACATGGGGGCCGCTCTCCTTCACCAAGGAGACTCCGATTGTGAACATGGCTTCGGGCAAGGTTCATGACACTTACTTGCTGCTTCGGGCTGGTGTCCATCACCTCTGCTTCCAGTCATTGTCAGATAGTAAGACACGCAACACCAGTGTTCACTTGGCCAACCGGTCTTGTTTATTGTTATTCTTCACGCCGTTCTGACAGACATGGCCTTCCTTTCACTCTCTGTGAAAGTTACCTTGGAGTTCCATGACTGGCCCTAGCACCAAGGCCACGTCCTATCACTTTGAACCCACTCCTCGACTGCCATTCTTCTGGAGCTCCCTCGACTAGCCATCCGCCCTGTCACACCTCCCTTTCACTTCCTTAACCCTATCTAATCTAACATCTTTCTTCTAAAACTTGCTTTACCGCTGACCAAACGTGACGGTAGGTGGCAGAATTTCAGAACCTAGTCTACAGTCTTAATTCTATTACATAGGAAACCTGTTATTTTCTCAAAACCACCAAAGTACTAACACATGTATTTTGTCAGGTCTGGCTGTTTGCATGTTGGTGGGCATCATGACAGGTCTCGGGGGGGTCAGGGGGGTTACTCCCTCTCAAATCTCTGCACTCAGACGAGTCCCTCGCATTCCTGGGCATACTACAGCTCTCCGTCGGGTCACCTATCAGCCCTCACTGGCCATGAGTGGTGGGGTGTCACATCTGGGGGACAGAGCTAGTGAAGGTGCTCACTCTGGCTGTATTTTGTGCTTTAAGATACCTATTTAGGGTTGTGGTATTTCTAGGAGGTGATGCGCCGTTGCTACCAGCGATCGTATAGTGCAAAGGTCCCGGGATGCCGAATACTCTAGCATCAACTCTTGCCAGGGGATATGGGACGCCATGTCTTCTGGTTCAGCAAGGTGGTGCGGGGTTCCTTCCATTCAATCTTCCTCACCCCCTTTTTTGCCACTCTGGATTCAAGGTGGGGACTGCAAGTTACCTCAGCAGTGGCAGCTGATGCATGAGAGGGATATGTAAACCCACCACACCCTCTGGTCAGTGCAGATTACTTTCAGTTGTACCTGAGTATTAAGGTTAGTAGTTGTGTTTCTACTGGTTTTTTCTCTGCTCTGGTCTTTTGGTTTTGGTTTTGTCCCCAGACTCCCCTTATAGCTGTTTAGTGGTTGCTACTTTTCTTGCTTGTATTGGTGCATTTGATCCAACTGTGTCCTGTATAACCAGCCACCAGCCACCCCGCTATTGTCACCTGGGAAGGGTTTTGCCTAAATCCCCCCTCACCCCAGGACCAGAAGGCGGGTGAAAAGTACCCCGGCTCTTTAAGGTGTACAGTTGCATGACGGCTAGCGCAAAGTATGTCTGGCATGCTTTGCTGGCCAACAGTCCGATCATCCCATCACTACCCTTGCATTACACATTTATATATTTTAACAGTCTACACATAAGACATAGCATATTTACATAATGGGGCTCTGTCCACATATTACATCTCCATGTTAAATGGTTCATTGGCAGTAACTAATTTATAAACACAATTATAAAATATATTGACCCGAAGAATATGCTTTTTTTGTCAATTTCAGAGAAGATCCACAAAGAGATTGATAATGTAATAGGCAAAGATCGCTGCCCATCAATAGAGGACAAGAGCAAAATGCCGTATACAGAAGCCGTAATCCACGAAATCCAGAGATTTGCTGATATTGTCCCGACAGGATTACCGCACGCAACCAGCAAGGACACAACTTTCAGAGGATATCACATTCCAAAGGTACAGTATACCGGTCTTATCAGTGTCTTGAGTCAGCACTTTATATGTTACTATTTTAAAGATTGATAGTTTGCAATTCAAACCTTATGCTATCTGTATTTATTACTACTCTTCAAGTTCCCAACTAAGAGTCTACTACACTGCATAATGCAAAACATGAAACAATGCAAAACATGATCACCAACCGATAACATGATTACTGATCGGCGCTTGTTTAGCATCCTGTTTACACTAAGTGAGCCACAATTGAATGCTCTCGGCAGCACAGGTCCTGTTTACACAGGACAATGTGCTGCCAAGAAAAATGATGTTTTGGGCAAAGAAAAAGATTATTTCATCCGACGAATAATCTTTTTCCTTTTTTGTAGAGTCATCATCAGCCTGTTTAGATGGCACAAGTAAAGAGAAACAAATGTTCCTAGGAATGCTCGTTCACGATAATCCTGACCTTAAGCCTGCTTTACATGTTACGATTTAGCATACGATATTGTATGCGATCGCACCCGCCCCCATCGTATGTGCAGCACATTCAATTTGTTGAACGTGTCGCACACACGAATATTTACCGTCACATGTACTTACCCATCCATACGACCTCGATGTGGGCGGCGAACATCCACTTCCTGGAGTGGGAGGGACGTTCGGCGTCACAGCGACGTCATGCGGCAGCCGGCCAATAGAAGCGGAGGAGCGGAGATGAGCGGGATATAAACATCCCGCCCACCTCCTTTCTTCCGCATTGCTAGCGGGAGCCGCGGGACGCAGGTAAGATCTGTTCATCGTTCCCAGGGTGTCACACACTGCGATGTGTGCTACCCCGGGTACGATGAACAACCTGACGTTCAGTTTTTTAGGAATTGAACGACGTGCATGTGATGAACGTTTTACCGTTCAATCGCAATCGCACGTATCTGTTACACGCTACAATGTAACTTACAATGCCGGATGTGCGTCACTTACGACGTGACCCCGCCGACATATCGTAAGATTGGCAGGGGTCTGACACCCCACTGATCAGCTGTTCTCGGTGTCGGCAGTGGCCAGAACTGTACAGCACAGTTCCGTCAATGTAATAGTGGCCACAGCTGGGTACTGCACATCTGCCCCCTATTAATTTGAATAGGGAGCGGATGTGCTGTAACCGGCTAAGGCCACTATAGATTTGACGGAGTTGTGCTGTGCAGATCCATAACTGAGCAATTCCAGACACCTCCGACATTGAGAACAGCTGATTGGGGGGTTATCAGGTGTCATAGGAAAAAATAAATAAATTCAGCTCACCTCTCTTCACCCTAGGGTCCACCACCTATGCACGGATCGCCCAGGCCTGGGCGGATAAACACAGTCAGAGAAGAAAAAATGTTTCCAGCATCGGCACATGGAGAATTGCCACAAAACTAGAACATTTATTTAGTCCATTAAAAACAGGATGCCACACACAAAAAGGGCAAAGGGGCACACAGTGAGAGACACGGGAATTATCCCCATCCTACGTACGCGTTTCAACCTTGCGGTCTTAATCACCGATCAGACATTGATGACCGATCCTAAACATAGGCCAACAATATGAAAGTAGTGGACAATTTTCTTTACGTCTGGTGCTTGTAAAAATACTACCGCCATGTGAAATCTGACTTCAAAGAAGTTGTTTTGATCTGTCCAAAGTGTTGGTCTCATATATCTGATCATTTGACATCCAGATGTGACGGACAATTAGATTTACACATTTCATACACTTATTTTACAGGGAACTATGGTGTTTCCGATCCTGACCTCTGTTCTGAAAGACCCCAAACTATTTAAGAACCCAGATGAATTTGATCCTGGACACTTTCTTACTGAGAAGGGTTCCTTTAAGAAGAGTGATGCATTTATGCCATTCTCTGCAGGTAAATAAATTGTTCACAGTTCTTAGTTTCAAAGGAAGAGGATTTGATGTGACTGTGGGAATGCAAGGGACAGGTGGGTCCTATACTGTCCCTCACATTAGGGGACCCTTGTCTATCCCTAACTCTAGGGTTACCCATATTGGTGAAGATGCCGGAGTCCCGTTCCTGGCTATTCTCCTGACCAGAGCTAATCAGGAGTGTGATGGAAACACAGATTTAGACAGACAGGGAAAAAACAAAATTTAGACACATTACAAACTCACAGGAACAAACAGTAAGAAACTAATGAGAAAAGCAAGAGAGGTAAGGCAGCAACAAAAGGACAACAAAAGTTAACACCACAAATGCTACAACCACCAGTAAGTTTGGATCAAGTCACCTATCCAAACCAGTATAGATAAACTATAGCTGGCACTAATGGAAGTGTCCAGGTAACATACACAGTATAGGAGGGGAGTGAATGTGACTGGCTCTCCCACAGCAAGTGACCAAAGGAGATTTACATGTAGCCCCACAAAGATTAACCCTTGCTAGTCTGCACATGAAATTCAAGTTTGTAGGTTGATGCCCGAGTCTACCTGCGCTGATCACAGACATGAGAAAACCTCCTTGTGACAGTAAGGCTATGTGCGCACGTTGCGTACAGTCACTGCAGAAATTTCTGCAGCGATCTGAAGAGCACACGTGCAGTTCAAATCGCTGCAGAAAATGTCCGTAGTGAAAAAAAAAAAGCCGATTCCATGCGCTCTGACTGCAGCTCCTCGACTTACAGCAGGGACTAAAACTTAACTTTTACTAGTACATAGATAAAATCAGTAATAACAATAATAAGGTGCTTGTGCATAAATTGTGCAAACAACAGCAAAGTGCCACATGGCAGCGCATAGGCTTGATCTCACCCAAGCTTCATCCATGGGCTGGACTGCACATCGGTCCCAAGGTGAAAGGTCACAGGCCGGAAGGATCAGGTAGACAGGTATATTACAAACCCTGTTGTGCCCCGTGCATGAACTTCCACCCTGACAAGGGCAGCACCCAAGTAGAATGTCTGCCCCACAACCAAAAAACAACAAACAATTCCTCCCGACGCGTTTCCCTCTCAGTAATGAGAGTTCCTCAGGGGAGACGGAGGAAAAAATTGGGAGAGATCAACCTGCAGTGGCAGGGATCAACACAGGCCAACAAGGTAAGGGACCTATGTGTGCTAGGCAAATGGTGGCGCCACTTTTTCTGCTTAGCAGACTTGCTGTTATTTTTTGACTGCAGCTCCTCCCATAGACAGAGCGGGGGCTGCAGGCAAAGCACACGGAAGAAGCGACATGTCACTTCTTAGAATGCGCGCTTTGGGCAGCAGCCGAAGCGCTGCGCTCTAAGATGCCACGTGCGCACGGCTCCTGCATAATCTTCATAAATTATGCAGGGGACGCAGGACGCATGCAGTTACGCTGCGCTACAAAGCGCAGCGTAACTGAATGTAATTACGCAACGTGCGCACATTAGGAGATCACCAAAGATAGCATGTGCTTGTGCTGTAGTGAATGGACCATATATGACAAGCTTTTCTCTCCCCCATTCACCTTTTGTGTCTCCCCTATTTCCTCATAGACTGTAAGCTTACGAGCAGGGCCCTCACTCCTCCTGGTATCTTAATTTTGTTATTTTGTATTGTCTCCTATTGTCTGTACATGTTCCCTCTGAATTGAAAGAGCTGCGGAATATGTTGGCGCTATAGAAGAAAAACTTATTATTATTATCCGGTGTCATTGATCCTCTTTGGTGACAATCTGTTGCGAGTGTAGTGTGTAAGAGTTCCTTGGTGTGTGTTACTTCTTCCCTTACATTTTATTCCCCCTGTGCCTTTGTCTTCTCTTTGTAGTTATTTGCAGAGTGAAGGAGTTTCAGTTCTTTCCCTTGCCCATGCCTTTTTAGGAGAGAGGTTATCTCGGTGTCTCCTGCTCTCCACAGGGGGATGGGAGTGTCAGAAGTTAGGTCAAGGTGTAAGTAGGAGACAGGAACATGCTGGGGGCCCAGACCTCACTACCCCTTAAGTGTACCTCTGGGTTGAGGGTCAGCACAGGGATCCAAATCTAAAGGGTACTTGACACGCTGCAACATCGCTAGCGAGCGTACCCGCCCCTGTGGGTTGTGCAACACGGGCAAATCGCTGTCCGTGGCGCACAACCTTGTTAGGTCCCATCACACGTACTTACCTGCCTAGCGACGTCATTGTTGCCAGCGAACCGCCTCCTTTTTAAGGGGGTGGTTCGTTCGGCGTCACAGTGGCGTCACTAAGCAGCCGCCCAATAGAAGCAGAGGGGCGGAGATGAGCGGCTGGAACATGCCGCCCACCTCCTTTCTTCCACATTGCCAGTGGATGCAGGTAAGGAGATGTTCGTCATTCCTGCGGTGTCACACATAGCGAACAAGGAACAACCAGCGGCATGCACCACCAACAATATTATGAAAAGGAGCGACGTGTCAACGATCAACGATTTTTAACGTTTTTGCAATCGTTGATTGTCGCTCCTAGCTGTCACACGCTGCGATGTCGCTAACGACGCCGGATGTGCGTCACAAACACTGTGACCCCGACGATATATTGTTAGCGATGTCGCAGCGTGTAAAGCACCCTTTAGGGTCAGTTTAGGTCTTCCTAGTTAGCCTAGCCCATCTGTGCACTGTGACTCCCCTCCTCATTAAGATCAGGGCTTAAGTGTAATAAAAAAGATCTCAAAAAACATATTGGGTTTAGAATAGTAACGGTTGGGATAAATATTTTCATTGGCCACACAAACCGTTAAGCTTAGCTTGACTTCTTATGGTGCACCCTCGTTCTCTTTTCTCAGGCAAACGCGTGTGTGCGGGAGAAGGCCTGGCTCGCATGGAGCTCTTCCTCTTTCTGACCTCTATACTTCAGAAATTCACCCTGGAGCCCACCGTAGACAGACGGACCCTGAGTATAAGACCCGAACCCAACACCAATGCTTCCCGACCCTATTCATACCAGATGAAGGCCGTCCCTCGTTTATGAGCTGAAGACGAACTTTTTGACAAAATGAAACCTAGAAGCTCCGGAACTTACAAAATTTGAAAGGATGTCAACTAATAAAACAATACAAAGACTTCACTGCGTAAAAATGAAAATATAATTTAATAATTGTAAAAATACAATATAATTTTCAATGTCCGTAATTATTTCATGTTAATACAAATACTTTAATATGTCTATCTTGTATGTATGCATTTGTTTTTGTTTTTCTTAATAATCTCTTGTATTGATGCTTGTGTTAATACTAGTAAATTTTGTAACAGATTTGTATAACTATAACTATGTTCACGTGTGTATTTTGTTTAATATAATGATGGTCTTCATGACAAAAGACTAAAAGGTCCAAATACAGTAGAACCTTGCTTAACGAGTAACCCAGTTAACGAGAATTTCGCTTAACAAGCAAAGCTTTCTGTAAATTTGTAACTCGATTTACGAGAAAGCTTTGCTGTACGAGCGAAATTCTCACCGCACACACTTCCGGTTCCGTACATCCACCGCGCTCTGACCTGCACTTGCAGTCCACACAAACACACACAAGAACGCACAAACACACACAAACACACGCACATACAGTATTATGCTCACCTTACCTTCTGTTCCACCGCCGGCCTCATCGTTCTTGTAGTTCCCGGGTACATCGCGACGTCCTCGCGCCGAACTACAAGACCCAACGGAAGGTAAGGTGAGCATAATATGTGGACCTTCAGTTCCATCGCTGGCCTCCTGGGTCCTGTAGTTCGCCACTCCAGGCAGTGCATCGGCAACCATAGCGATGAAGCAGGAACTTCCTGTCACCGCTACTCAAAGGCAGCGTGCTGGCCAATAAGAGGCAAGCGTCTCCTGCCTTTGACGTCAGCGCTCTGGCAGCGGACGTTCCTCCCTCGTTGTTATGGTAATCCGATACACAGCTCGTCCCGGAGAACAGCAAGTCCCAGGAGACCGGCGATGGAACGGAAGGTAAGGTGAGCATAATATAATATGTGTACCTTCCATTCCATCGCCGGCCTCCTGGGCCCTGTAGTTCGCCGCTCCATGATGTGTATTGGTAACCATCAGCGACGAAGCAGGAACTTCCTGTCACTGCTACTCAAAGGCAGCGCGCTGATCAATCAGAGGCTCCTGCCTTTGATGTCAGTGCTCTGGGTGCGGAAGTTCCTCTCTCATCGTCATGGTTACCCGATACACAGCCCGTGCTACTGAACAGCAAGTCCCAGCAGGCCGCCCATGGAACGAAAGGTCTGGTGAGCATATAATATGTGCGTGTGAGTTTGTGTGTGTACGTGTTTGTACGTGTGTGTGTGTGTGTACGTGTTTGTGTGTGTGTGGAATGGCACAATAGGGGACCAGAATGGGACATTTAACAAGTTGTGGAACGAATTGTCTGCATTGCAATGATTTCCTATGGGAAATCTTGCTTTGCTGAACGAGAAACTTGGTTAACAAGCACAGTCCCAGAGCGGATTGTTCTCGTTAACCAAGGTTCCACTATATAGTCAATTCTGTCCACGCATTTAGTGATGATCGTGTTCATTATGTGATGGATATGACACTATAAATTAATTTTTTTTTCTGCCCCTCTGATTGAGAAATAATGCAGTTTTGGTTCATGCACGCATAATTTAGTTGAAGTCTCTTCTGTCACTATGTGACTGCAGGATAGCAAGGGAAAGGGGGCTCCTATACTGTTCCATATGCTACTAGGCTATCCCTAACCTCCAGATTACCCCTGATGGTAGATATACTGGAGGCCCGTGCCTTGCTATTCTCCAGATCAGAAGTAATATTTCCTCCTCCCCCAGGGAAGGAAGTGGCAGGAGTGAGATGGTAAAATAGATAACGACGGACAGGGAAAAACAAAACTCAGGCACACTACAAACTCACAGGAACAAACAGTAAGATACTAAGGAGAAAGGCAAGAGAAGGAAGGTAGCAACAAAAGGACAACAAGCGTTAACACCATAAGCATTCAAAGCAATAAAGTACTACAACCACGAGTAAGTCAGAATCACAACCCCTCACCAGACCAGTGTAGAAAAGCTATAGCTGGCATTAAAGAAAGTGCTCAGCCAGCATACAGTCATATGAAAAAGTTTGGGCACCCCTATTAATGTTAACCTTTTTTCTTTATAACAATTTGGGTTTTTGCAGCAGCTATTTCAGTTTCATATATCTAATAACTGATGGACCGAGTAAGGTTCCATCATGCTTTGGGGCTGTGTGGCCAATGTCGGCACCGGAAATCTTGTTAAAGTTGAGGGTCGCATGGATTCAACTCAGTATCAGCAGATTCTTGACAATAATGTGCAAGAATCAGTGACGAAGTTGAAGTTACGCAGGGGATGGATATTTCAGCAAGACAATGATCCAAAACACCGCTCCAAATCTACTCAGGCATTCATGCAGAGGAATAATTACAATGTTCTGGAATGGCCATCCCAGTCCCCAGACCTGAATATCATTGAACATCTGTGGGATGATGTGAAGCAGCTGTCCATGCTCGGCGACCATCAAACTTAACTGAACTGGAATTGTTTTGTAAACAGGAATGGCCAAATCTACCTTCATCCAGGATCCAGGAATTCATTAAAAGCTACAGGAAGCGACTAGAGGATGTGATTTTTGCAAAAGGAGGATCTACAAAATATTAATGTCACTTTTATGTTGAGGTGCCCATACTTTTGCACCGGTCAAATTTTGTTTAAATGCGGATTGCACATTTTCTGTTAGTACAATAAACCTCATTTCAATCCAGGAATATTACTGAGTCCATCAGTTATTAGATATATGAAACTGAAATAGCTGCTGCAAAAACCCAAATTGTTATAAAGAAAAAAGGTTAACATTAATAGGGGTGCCCAAACTTTTTCATATGACTGTATAAAGGTGTCAGGGCCGGGAAGACTGGTAGGCCCAGGAGGTGGATCCACTGGACCGAGCACCCCACCGGAGGGCAGGGTACATGGCAGCCGCAGCACTGGCGTGGCAGGGATGGGTCCCTTCGGGGGACGGGTAGAACAAGGTCACACGGTACTAGTGGACCAGCATCCCTCCGGGGACGGGTAGCACAAAGTCACCGGGGTCACAGAGTTCCTTGAGACAGTGCAGGACACTGGTACAGGTGCCGGGTAGTAAAGACAGGCAGTAGTACAGGACACAGCACAAGGGGACCTGAGCACCTAGCTTACAAGACAAAGCTTCAAGACACGTTGATCAAGCCCCGCCCACAATGAAAGGCCAGTCTTATATACCCAGCACAGCCTCATGTCATTTCCTGCTGCAAGTGTGCGGGGCCTATAAGACCAGGAGAGTGGGCGCGGCCCGGTCCTATACAGAAACATGTGGCTAAGACTCAGAGTCAGACTCATGAGACCAGGAGCAGGACGCAGGAGAGCACGAGCGGGAGCAGTGACCGTGACCGGTGGACACGTGGACTGGATCAGTGGTTAAGGAGCGGTGCTGCGACGGCGAGACTGGATCAGTGTGTACGGAGCGGTTCCGGGATGGTGTGACCGGATCAGTGGGTAAGGAGCGGTGCTGGGACACCGGGAGCGTGACAATAGGAGGAAAGTGAATGTGACTGGTTGCCCCAAATCATGTGAGCAAAGGAAACTGACAGCTTAGTGGAAATTAACACCCGCTAGCCTGCCTATGAACTAGTCAGTGAGTAGATGCCTGAGTCTGTGCGCTGATCACTGATATCAGAGGGTACAGGTCAGGTATCAGGAACTCAATCAAAAACATGTGAAAGCAGGGCCAGACAAACCAAGGTCTAGATCAGGGAGGCTCATAGAGACGTAAATAGTCAGGGGCACAAGCTGGGTCTAGATCAGGATTAAAACAGGTAAAAGTACAAGAGTTAAACGTAAACCAAACAAGTAATAACTCCTAGCAGACACCTGGGAGGTTAAATAGAGTGTGGCTCTGCCCTATTGACCAGAGCAGGGAGCTGATAACCTCTGCTGAGCTGGCGAACAGCATAGACATATATTCTCCTTACTTGGGGGACACCACAATCACAGTCATCTGAACAGTGTATGTACCACCCAGTGTTGCCGTTAATGCTGTCTCCATATTGCTACAGAGTAAATTTGATGGTGCCTGGTAACTCTGGAGCAAATCCTCGTATAGATATAACATTGCAGCCTTCTATGAAGAGTTATTGGGTCATATTAAAAATAAAATCTTGGTATGTGACCATCCTTCTGTGCTAGTACTTTGGCTTCCCAAGTGGTGAAAAGAAAAAGAATTAACTTAGAGCATAAATGTAAAATAAAGCCTTAAAGAGGCTGCCTCGTAATAGCAAATGGGTAAAATTACACAAAACCTTATACAAACAAGCAAGAGTGGAGGGATATTTAATTTTATTGTTTAGTGCTTGCCATCTTAGCCACTGCTCCAGTCCATCAGAGTTGGCCGGTCTCGTAGGCAATGAGCTCAGGACTTACAAGCTCTTTGCTATAGAGCTTGCAAGTGCTGCCTTAAAACTGGACAAATCGCAGGATCTGGCTAGCTTCAGTGTCCTGTGTGTCACAGAGGCAACATCGGAGAATGTACAGGTGGGGGTGAGAGGCATGATGATGATATTGGTTTGAACTGTCAATCAAGCAGGAGCACACCATCCCCCCGGCATGAGATTTGCTCATTTCTTGAAGTATTTGCAACGTGTTAACATGGGTCAAGAGATCAAGAATTGATTAATCCCATAGAAATGGACCGTTATTCTATTTCCGCCTCTTTTACTGTTTACGATACCATTCATTTGGCGTTTTCTGCTGCGAATCAAAAATCCAGGCTCATTGGTGTTACTATTTTGGTTGAGATAAATGGGTGTAATTTGGAAGGGTGAAAACTATACAGTATATGAGTTTTAAAAAATGGACTCAGTAAGCTGTACAGTTCCCAAAGAGCAGAGAAGGAGGGGGATCCAGCTGCAACTTCCCCCATCGGAGAGTCTGCTGGAAAAGGGGTGGGTGTCATGTCTGATCTCAAGAGCACTGCCCAATTCAGCGACCACTGAGGGCAGAAGTGTAGAACAATACAGCTCGAACTCTGCAATATACACTCGCCCAAGCTGTTCTCACTGATTATTTGTGTGAACATTGCCCCATACCGGACCAAATATAAACACACAGGACTGAGCTGTAATCACCGGGGCTCGGGATGGCTCTGAATATCGCAGCTACGCTTCTCCTGGCTACTGGGGTCACTCTCCTCATCTATCTTCTTAAATGGTGGGGTAGGGTCAACCAGAAGGACTTGCCCCCAGGACCTACACCTCTGCCCTTCTTAGGGAATATCCTTCAGCTCAACACCTCAGAAATAGCACAGTCATTGATTAAGGTAAGTGCACTTGCAATTTTGACCTTCTGCAGAATTAGTCTCATAATGGAGTCCTAAAATATAGTAAATCTGTTATAGAAATGACGTCAGATTGAGGATAATCCAGTAAGAGAAGCTGAATATGTGGACAGGATAACTTTATCTAGGCAGATCCTCAATTAAAAAAGCACTTACAAATACTAAAACATAAAAAGATAGTGTTAGAAATTACAAAACGACTTGCTGTGCATTTGTTCAGACTCCTTGAGATTTTTTTTAAACCAATTCAGGCTTCAAAAAGAGGCCAAAATGCCAAAGGAAACATAACATACTGCAAATGTTTTGTGGTAGAGTCTTAGGTTGTAAAAACTTTGTGGGTACATTGGCATCTAAAATAAGTTGTATAGCTATACCCTTAAAGGGAACCTGTCAGCAGAAATTTTGCTTTAAACCTAAAAGTTTCCCCCTCTGCAGCTCCTGGGCTGCATTCTAGCAAGGTTCCTATAGTTTGTGTGCCCCCTTTTAGACCAAATTAAATACTTTATAAAGTTGTACCTTTTGGTATGCAAATCTTCTAAATTATCCATGGGGGCGGGCTGTCTGGTGTCCGTTACTGTCCCTCCTGCCGATTACGCTGTCCCCCAACGCTCCATTTCATACCTCCAGGACACCGCCCAGTGCACCCGAGGTCCCGCGCATGCGCCGTGCGACTGTACCGGGACTGTGCACTGTGACCGCTGGTGACGTTTGCAAAGGCATGAGATTATGCACGGCGCTGTGATTGTCATCAGCAAGTGCCCGCCCATAATCTCGTGCAAGCCCTTTCCCCTCTGCCTCCAGCATTCTGCGCAAGCGCTGGCTGGTCTAAAAGGGGGCACAAAAACTATAGGAACCTTGCTAGAATGCAGCCCAGGAGCTGCAGAACGGGAAACGTTTAGGTTCTTTATGACAATTTGGGTTTTTGCAACAGTTATTTCAGTTTCATATATCTAATAACTGATGGACTGAGTGATATTTCTGGATTGAAATGAGGTTTATTGTACTAACAGAAAATGTGCAATCCGCATTTAAACAAAACTTGACCGGTGCAAAAGTATGGGCACCCTTATCAATTTCTTGATTTGAACACTCCTAACTACTTTTTACTGACTTACTGTTACGTCCGGGTGGTGGAAACTCTGGACCGTACACCGGTTTCCCCTGAGGAGGCAGCCAGGCCGGTCACCCCGCCAGAGGGTCTTGATGTACGGCAGCCGAAGCACTATTGGTAGTCTGGCAGTCCATAGGGGAGCTGGAAAGGGGGATGTTGCTGAACACACGGAGTTCTGGACAGTAGTCCGGGTGACGAGACTCAGGGTCCAAGGCCGGGTTGAAGGGTCAGGCGGGATCCGGAACCTGCTGGGCGATGGAACGGGTCACCCAACGGAGCCAGGGACTGAAGACTGGTGGAGCTGCAGAGGTGGTGGAACATCCGCCGAAGTCACCGTCAGGGTACTGGAATGGACGTGGTTCGGAGCGGCTGGCATGGCAGGACAGGCTCTACGAGACAGGACAGGGTTAATACAGGGCAAAGCAATATGGGGACCTGAACTCCTAGTCTACCAAACACGTAGAACAGGCCCCGCCCACCAGGAAAGAGAATCTTAATATACCCTGAACCTGTCTATGCAATTTCCTGTTTCTAGGTGCTGGCCCTTTAAGAAAGGGTCAATGACCGTGCGCGCCCTAATGCGCATGCGCGAGGCCCGTGTACCAGAAGCCAGTCCAGGGAGCGGTGCAGAGGAAGCAGGAGTGCTCGGCAGGGTGTCCCACATCGCAGAGGAGCGCCGGGAGCGGGGAGCTGGACGCATGGAGGGCGCAGGCGAGGCAGAGAAGATGAATGGTGAGAACAGTCAAGGACAATCCACAGACCACCTCCAAAGACCTGCAGCTTCATCTTGCTGCAGAGGGTGTCAATGTGCATCGGTCAACAATACAGCGCACGTTGCACAAGGAGAAGCTGTATGGGAGAGTGATGCGAAAGAAGCCGTTTCTGCAAGCACGTTACAAACAGAGTCGCCTGAAGTATGCAAAAGCACATTTGGACAAGCCAGTTACATTTTGGAAGAAGGTCCTGTGGACTTATGAAACAAAGATTGAGTTGTTTGGTCATACAAAAAGGCGTTATGCATGGAGGCAAAAAAACACGGCATTCCAAGAAAAGCACTTGCTACCCACAGTAAAATTTGGTGGAGGTTCCATCATGCTTTGGGGCTGTGTGGCCAATGCCGGCACCGGGAATCTTGTTAAAGTAGAGGGTCGCATGGATTCAACTCAGTATCAGCAGATTTTTGACAATAATGTGCAAGAATCAGTGACGAAGTTGAAGTTACGCAGGGGATGGATATTTCAGCAAGACAATGATCCAAAACACCGCTCCAAATCTACTCAGGAATTCATGCAGAGGAACAATTACAATGTTCTGGAATGGCCATCCCAGTCCCCAGACCTGAATAGCATTGAAAATCTGTGGGATGATGTGAAGCGGCTGTCCATGCTCGGCGACCATCAAACTTAACTGAACTGGAATTGTTTTGTAAACAGGAATGGTCAAATATACCTTCATCCAGGATCCAGGAACTCATTAAAAGCTACAGGAAGCGACTAGAGGCTGTTATTTTTGCAAAAGGAGGATCTACAAAATATTAATGTCACTTTTATACTTTTGCACCGGTCAAGTTTTGTTTAAATGCGGATTGCACATTTTCTGTTAGTACAATAAACCTCATTTCAATCCAGAAATATTACTCAGTCCATCAGTTATTAGATATATGAAACTATATATATATATATATATATGTGGTGGTCCAAAAGTAGATGGCAGTATGTGAAATAGGGTTATCAAACATGGTGTAAAGTGAAACTGACTCAGTTGCCCTTAGCAACCAATCAGATTCCACCTTTCATTTTCCAAAGAGTCTGTGAAGAACGAAAAGTAGAATCTGATTGGTTGCTAAGGGCAACTAAGTTAGTTTCACTTTACACCATGTTTGATAACCCTATTACACACACTGTCCACTTACTTTTGGACCACCCTGTATATATATATATAGTATGCGTTATAAAATCAACCAAAGTCATGCAGGCACTACAGTCATGGCCAAAAGTTTTGAGAATGCTACAAATATTAATTTTTACAAAGTCTACTGCTTAAGTTTTTCTAATGGCAATTTGCATATACTCCAGAATGTCATAAAGAGTGATCAGCTTAACAGCAATTACTTGCAAAGTCAATATTGGATAAGAAAATGAACTTTAACCCCCAAAACACATTTCAACATCATTGCATTCCTGCCTTAAAAGGAGCAGCTAACATTGTTTTAGTCATTGTTCCATTAACACAGGTGTGGGTGTTGATGAGGACAGGGCTGGCGATCAATCAATCATGATTAAGTAAGAATGACACCACTGGACACTTTAAAAGGAGGCTGGTGCTTGGTTTCATTGTTTCTCTTCAGATAACCATGGTAATCTCTAAAGAAACACATGCAGCCATCATTGCCCTGCACAAAAATGGCCTAACAGGGAAGAGTATCGCAGCTACAAAGATTGCACCTCAGTCAACAATCTATCGCATCATCAAGAACTTCAAGGAGAGAGCTTCCATTGTTGTCAAAAAGGCTCCAGGGCGCCCAAGAAGGACCAGCAAACGCCAGGACCGTATCTTAAAACGGTTTCAGCTGCGGGATCGGACTACCAGCAGTGCCGAGCTAGCTCAGCAATGGCAGCAGGCTGGTGTGAGTGCTTCTGCACGCACTGTGAGGTGGAGACTGCTTGAGCAAGGCCTGGTTTCAAGGAGAGCAGCAAAGAAGCCACTTCTCTCCAGAAAAAACATCAGGGACTGACTGATATTCTGCAAAAGGTACAGGGAGTGGACTGCTGAGGACTGGGGTAAAGTCATTTTCTCAGATGAATACCCTTTTCGATTGTTTGGGACATCTGGAAAACAGCTTATTAGGAGAAGAAGAGGTGAGCGCTGCCACCAGTCTTGTCTCATGCCAACTGTTAAGCATCCTGAAACCATTCATGTGTGGGGTTGCTTCTCAGCCAAGGGAATCGGCTCACTCACAGTCTTGCCTAAAAACACAGCCATGAATAAAGAATGGGACCAGAATGTCCTCCAAGAGCAACTTCTCCCAACTGTCCAAGAGCAGTTTGGCGCCCAACAATGCCTTTTCCAGCATGATGGAGCACCTTGCCATAAAGCAAAGGTGATCACTAAATGGCTCATGGAACAAAACATAGAGATTTTGGGTCCATGGCCTGGAAACTCCCCAGATCTTAATCTTATTGAGAACTTGTGGGCAATCATCAAGAGACGGGTGGACAAACAAAAACCAACAAATTCTGGCAAAATGCAAGCATTGCTTATGCAAGAATGGACAGCGATCAGTCAGGATTTGGTCCAGAAGTGGATTGAGCGCATGCCAGGGAGAATTGCAGAGGTCCTGAAGAAGAAGGGTCAACACTGCAAATATTGACTTGATGCATTAACTCATTCTAACTGTCAATAGAACCTTTTGGTCTCATAATATGATTGCAATTATATTTCTGTATTGAGATCAATACCGCCCCCGAAAGTGAAGAATAATATTGCCAGAACAATGACTGCCATAAATAAGAAATCCAAAACACAATGGCAGAAAAAAAGGGTTTTTTTCACCATTTCAACATACCTGGATTTTTTTCCCTTCATTTTTACTTATAAGGCTATGGTAATGGAAGAACAAAAAAGGAAGGCTATGGGAAGTTGTGGATCTGAAAAAATAGCAAAAAATGGAAAATGTCTGCTTCTCTAAGGGGTTCATTTATATTTGATTATGATTGCATTCACAATACATTGTGAAATGTAGCTGTAATTTTGCACTTTACCCACACCCAGCCTGTTAACATGTTGGATCTCATCCCTGTTCCTGCCTGAATATAAATACACAGACACAGTACAGACTGAGCTGTAGTCACCGGGGCTCGGGATGGCTCTGAATATCGGAGCTACGCTTCTTCTGGCTACTGGGGTCACTCTCCTCATCTATCTCATTAAATGGTGGGGTCGGGTCAGACAGAAGAATCTCCCCCCAGGACCTACACCTCTGCCGGGCTTGGGGAATATCCTTCAGCTCAACACCTCAGAAATACCAAAGTCATTAGTTAAGGTAAGAACACTTATATGAAAGCAATTTAACTCTTCTTAGTGAACTAGTGATATAAGACAATCAGGAAAATGTGGTGTTCTTCTGCCTCAATGGACAAAGAGGACTCTGAATGGATTGAGTTGAAAATGAAAATGGTTTATTAGTCTACGCGTTTCAAGGCATTCTAGCTTTTTCCTAAGGACAAAACCATAGTTTTATTTTTTTCTGCCTTAGTTTCTCCTGAACTCGTTATATAGTGATTCCTGGCATAAATCTACATAAATCAGAGTAGCTCCGGACAATAGAAAAGGAAATTCATGGTACCCACAGCTGTGATACCAGGTCTTCATCATATACATGTCATATTTTGACAGTTTGTGCCTATTTCTATTTCAGCTTAACCCTCACAATAAAAAAAAACACATTGTTTAATTTGCCCACAGCACCTCCGCAGGAGAAATGAGGTATTACATATTGAATATTCAAATTAGCAGGCAAATCAGATTCAGGGACCTGTTGGGTTCTGTAAATAACTTAGCGTACTTAGTTAAAACCGTATTGATCCAAAAAGTATAAAAGCGATCCCATCACGACGAGGTGTACCTAACTGGGATGGTCCAATCTCTAATATTAAAATCTCACCGGGTGAGCAGACGTCAATGTAGATGGGGGCCTTGTCTGAACAGTCAGGGTCGGGTCTTGCTCTTCCCTCTTCTACATTGAGGTCTACTCACACAGGGTGAGGCTTTAATATCAGAGATAGGACTGTCCTGATTGGATACACCTTGTCGAGGTGGAATGGCTTTTACACTTTTTTTATCAAAATTGTGTCAACTAAGCACCTTATGTTATTCACATGTACTAATACTATTATTTTATTTAGCAAAAAAAGGGAGAAAATCCAGCAATATGGAGGAAGCTTGTGTCACTGACGTAAAAAAGCTTTCAATGAATCCAAAATGTAAAAACACAGTCAAAGACATAAAAAATGGTAAAAAGGGCGCCTCTGTAAATGTATTTACTTACTGCAGGGTATTTGTTCATTTTGTTTTTATCTTAAGGCCGCTTTACACGTTACAATTTCTCGTGCGATCGCATGTGCGATCGCCCCCGCTCCCATCGTTTGTGCGGCACGGGCAATTTGTTGCCCATGTCGAACAAAGTTGATAACCCCCGTCACACGTACTTACCTCACGAACGACCTCGCTGTGGGCGGCGAACATCCACTTCCTGAAGGGGGAGGGATGTTCGGCGTCACAGCGACGTCACACAGCGACCGCCCAATAGAAGTGGAGGGGCGGAGATGAGCGGGATGTAACATCCCGCCCACCTCCTTCCTTCCGCATTTCCGGCGGGACGCAGGTAAGCTATGTTCGTCGTTCCCGGAGTGTCACACGGAGCGATGTGTGCTGCCTCGGGAACGACGAACAACCTGCATCCAGGAAACTGATCAATATTTTGAAAATCAGTGACGTGTCAAAGAGCAATGATAAAGGGAGTATTTTTGCTCGATCACAGTCGCTTGCAGCTGTCATATGCTACGATAGAGACAAAAAAGACTGCCTGCACTCAGCCTCATCGACCTGACGTGTGAACAGGCGCATAACTGAACATGACATAAAATACAAAAAAAAGACAGTTTGCGCTCTGATAATGCTAAAGTATGGAAACCATGAACGTGTGAACATGGACCTGCATTACTGCTAAGGAAAATCTAAGAAAAATGATTCTATATAGCAGGTTCCTACGTGCCCATACACAGGAGGTTTTTAACCCAAAGAGAGGCTTCAGAATAGCGTTAGGTACCCAGTTACGAGATATGGCGTGAAGGGGCAACTGGGCAGATATACAAATGGCCATTTCTATATGCTAAATATCTCATTTTTCTTAGATTTTCCTTAGCAGTAATGCAGGTCCATGTTCACACATTCATGGTTTCCATACTTTAGCATTATCAGAGCGCAAACTGTCTTTTTTTTGTATTATATGCTACGATATGTCAAAAGATGCCAGATGTGCGTCACTATCGACGTGACCCCGATGACATATCGTTAGATATATCATAGCGTGTAATGGGCCCTTAAGGTGTGTGAATGTCTACCTACAAGTTGCACCTAAGCCAACATATGTTCTGCTCATTTCTTCGGTTTGGGGTTCTGTAAATCATCTTTTTAGATGCTCTCCTCTGTCAGATATAAAGTGGTCCTAATGATGGAGCTCCCCCCACATACCTGACTGTGTATTACTGTTTCTGTGTGTATCCCAGCATCTAAGATCCCGACAGCCTATCCTATGAGATAGCTTTAGGCCGAATGTCCATTCAACGGTCCATAACAAGGAAAATCCAAGACACCAAAGTTGCTGTGGAAAATGTACCATGTCAAAAAGCAATGCTTTGATCACAAACGACCATTATAAAGCCAGGAAATAGAAAGAGAAAAAAATACTTTTTTTTCATATATTTATCGACTTGATAAAGGTTATTTGTGACTGAAAATTTCTTTTTTGATATCTCTAAGTAATGGTTTTGATTGTTTACTATTGGGCATAATGCGGGTGTCACACGAGATGATCTATCGTGCGTTGCATCATCGGGGTCACGGTTTTCGTGACGCACATCTGGCATTGTTAGTGATGTCGTTTCGTGTGACACCTCCGAGCGACGCTGAATCGGTCACAAATTGTGAGTCGTGTACACGTCCCTTTTTTTTAAAAAATCGTTTATTTTTCATGGCGCCGGTTGTTCATCGTACCCGGGGTAGCACACATTGCTCTGTGTGACACCCCGGGAACGATGAAGAAAGCTTACCTGCGTCCCGCGGCTCCCGCCGGCTATGCGGAAGGAAGGAGGTGGGCCGGATGTTTACGTCCCGCTCTTCTCCGGCCCTCTGCTTCTATTGGCCGGCGGCTGTGTGACGTCGCTGTGACGCCGAACGATCCTCCCCCTTCAGGAAGTGGATGTTCGCCGCCCACAGCGAGGTCGCTCAGCAGGTAAGTACGTGTGATAGCGGTTTAATGAATTTGTGCGACACGGGCAGCGATTTGCCCGTGACGCACAAACGACGGGGGCGGGTACGATCGCTCGTGCGATCGCACGATAGATCGTACCGTGTGACACCCGCATAAGACAACTAACTATTCCAACTCCCTTATATAACACATGAGCACCCAGATCAGACACAAAATTAATGTTTTCAACTGACAGATATTTCTTTTTTCCCCTGAAAATACAACGTTCAGGCATTGAAAATCCAATTGTGAGATCCTTCCCTACTCTTACATTTGTTGGAAGAGAGTCAGGAGTCCCCCATCTATGTCACAGGGTCAGTAAGTCCTGCTGGTACTGGTAGGTTTCGATGACTTTCATCCGATGTGTATGGGGGCATTAACTATATGCCTACTTCCCATGCTGACAACACACATGTGATGGTGTCTGTCACATCCCCACTGGAGTCCACTCCTGTGACTTCTACTTCAGCCACCAGGCAACGTCGTGTTCCCACCGTGGACAGTGTTGGTTATAGGAGAGGAGTCGTTGACAGTGACTTTGGTGGGTGCAGGCTCCACTCATCCACTAAGCTGGGCTTCCCTGGGATCTGCAGTACCACTGGTTGTCTGTGGTGGTGTCTGTCTTCCAGCTGAAGTTACCACCTTTGAGCTACAGCCAATGGGAAGACACCACACCCTTCTAATTCCCCCTTATGTCTGCTTGTCCCTGACAGATATAGTTTTGCAGTTCTGCTTGTTTATGGTTCTCTCTCTGTTCTGAATATTGATCCCAGTGTTTTGACCCTTGCCTGCTCTCTGACTACTCTTCTGCCTGCTGTTTTTGTACATTGCTGCCATCATCAGTTTTGACCTCAGCCTGATTTCCTGACCACACTCTTGTCTGCTGATTTTGTCCCTTTGCAGTATCTCCTTGTTTGACCCTGCCTGACGGCTACTTTCCCCAGGACTGCAGCCTTCCACAGGTAGCGATCTCCGGGGCCCTGTATTAATTCCAAATTCCTGTATAGGGGTTTAAGGGTTTTGGGGTTCTCGGGATCCTGCTTAGTGAGCGGCTTTCCTCTAGCCTGTCTGTAACAGCTATTCTGAGATTGTGGTTCTAGGCAGATGTTACATTGGCTAACTGAATACTCATTTGGCTGACTACCATCTCTCCCACCCTGCCATACACTTGAATGTTCAACTTGACAAAGTGTTCATTTGTTTTCAATGGAGAGCAGAGGTCAACGGCTCGATCACTTGAATTCAAAATGTTTCCTCCCAAATATTCTATCAGGCAAGAGTCAAAAGGCCCACTTAAACTTTACATGGTCACCATCCCTCCAAGATTTAGATGAGTGTGAATGATTTTAATCTGATGTGTTTGGAGGCCTTTAGACTTGTAATCTGAAGAATAGAAGGAACAAGGCATAGAGGGAGACCAGCAACTTGATGGCTTGATACTATTAAGATAATGGTGGAGAAGACGATGATGGACCTATCTAGTCTGAGGAGACCATGGTGGACTTTTCTAAGCTCTAAGCTGACATGACCCTAGTGGACCTATCTAGGCTGCACAAGATCGATCTTATTCCAAAGCGTTCATCCATCAAGTCTCCATGACTCAAGATCAAGTTGAAGGCCATTAAAAAAAACTTGTAATTTATACAGATTTGTATGTTTTTTTTATATCTTTCAAGCTAAGTGAGACATATGGACCTGTTTACACCATCTACATAGCAAATCTCCGGGCCATAGTACTGATCGGGTACGATGCAGTGAAGGAAGCATTGGTGGACTGCAGTGATGTGTTTAGTGATCGGGGAGACCTAGGAGCAATAGATGTTTTCAGTAAAGAATTTGGTAAGTCAATAAAATACATGTCTAAAATAATAATACATTTCCGGTAATATCTGTGATGTTTAACAGATGAGGGTAAAATATATCTTTGTACCGTGTTAGCCAGTAGAGATAAAAAATTGTTTAAAAGAACTGAAGTCCTCAGTGGTTGATACCTTTTAATGGCTAACTGAAAAGATGGTAATACAGTAATAGCAAGGTTTCGAGACTGCTCGGGTCTCTTCTTCAGGCTCAATATTGAGTCTGAAGAAGAGACCTGAGTAGTCTCGAAACCTTGCTATTATTACCATCTTTTCAGTTAGCCATTAAAAGGTATCAACCACTGTGGACTTCAGTTCTTTTAAACGATTTTTTAACAGATGAGGGACATTATTTAAAGAATACAGAGCTGTAAAAATATATTTCTTTCACATGTTACAGGGAGGACGATTTTTGGCTATTCCTGAAGCTTTCGGGTTAATTGTTATGTAATCTGTTTTCTGGTTGTGCTACCTCAGCTGTTGTAAACCTAGGGTGTGCTACAGATTACTAGGATAAGTATATATTTATTAAAAGGTGTAACCTGAAATTAAAAATGTCTATATTTTGCCAGAAGCGGTGCCTCTCATTGGCTGTGTCTAGTATTGCATCGTACACCTATTTACGTAAAGTAACCTGAACTGCAATATCATAAGCAGAACACAAACAGGAATAGCTTTTTTTCTCGATAAAAAGAAAATTCTTTTTTTCTAACCTTAAGGAACAGTACATTACAACTGCCTTTCCTGGATTTCCTGAAGGGTAGTCTAAAGCCCCGATGACGAAACCTTTTTAGAAAACATTGTTTGGTACATATTTGTGAACATTTTGGGTTTCCTTTACTGATTATTTTTGAGGATGTACATTTTTTTTAAGCTAAAAACCCCTTTTTTAATATTCTGATGTTTTTTTGGTGAAATAGTTTATCAAAGGTTTTTTTTTATTTTTATTGGCATAGGAAAGTCACAAATTATGATGAATGCCATATGTTGCAATTTTGTTTTACTCCGTTGTAGGGTTCAACTGGATAAGGCTGGGGTCATAATTAGAGATAGGTGAACCCACAGATATTCGGGTTCGGTGAGTCTGGCTGGACGTTAAAAATAAAGTCCAGTTTGGGACCGGAATTCAACCAGAACATCTGTCCGGATGCCAAACCCCATATAAGTCAATCGGGACCGATCCTTGTGCTGCAAAATGGTGGTAGCAAGAGCAAGGGGGCTGCAAAGCACGAGACTAAAGGCCACTTTACACACTGCGATGTCGGTACCGATATCGCTAGCGTGGGTACCGGCCCCCATCGGGTGTGCGACACGGGCAAATCGCTGCCCGTGGCGCACAACATCGCCCGGACACGTCACACTACTTACATGCTCTGCGACGTCGCTGTGACTGGCGAACCGCCTCCTTTCTAAGGGGGCGGTCCGTGCGGCGTCACAGCGACGTCACTAAGCAGCCGCCCAATCAAAGCGGAGGGGCGGAGATGAGTGGGACGTAACATCCCGCCCACCTTCTTCCTTCCGCATTGCGGGCGGCGGCAGGTAAGGTGAGGTTCCTCGTTCCTGCTGCGTCACACAGAGCGATGTGTGCTGCCGCAGGAGCAACAAAATACATCGTACACGCTGCAGCAGCGATATTTGAGAAGGGACCCCCATGTCACCGATGAGCGATTTTGAACGTTTTTGCGACGATTCAAAATCGCTCATAGGTGTCACACACAACGACATCGCTAATGCGGCCGGATGTGCGTCACAAACTCCGTGACCCCAACGACATTGCATTAGCGATGTCGTAGCGTGTAAATCGGCCTTAAGGGGCACTTTGCACACTACGACGTCACAGGTGCGATGTCGGTGGGGTCAAATCGAAAGTGACGCACATCCGGCCTCACTGTCGATATCATAGTGTGTAAAGCCTTTTTGATACGATTAACGAGCGCAAAAGCGTCGTAATCGTATCATCAGTGTAGCGTCGGTCATTTCCATGATTTGGAAATGACTGATGTTACGATGTTGATCCTCGTTCCTGCGGCAGCACACATCGCTGTGTGTGAAGCCGCAGGAGCGAGGAACATCTCCTACCTGCGTCCTACGGCTCACGCCGGCTATGCGGAAGGAGGTGGGCGGGATATTTACGTCCCGCTCATCTCCGCCCCTCCGCTTCTATTGGCCGCCTGCCGTGTGACATCGCTATGACGCCGCACAACCCGCCCCCTTAATAAGGAGGCGGGTCGCCGGCCAGAGCGACGTCGCAGGGCAGGTGAGTGCATGTGAAGCTGGCATAGCGATATTGTTTGCTACGCCAGCTGTCACCATGATATCGCAGCTGCGACGGGGGCGGGGACTATTGCGCATGGCATCGCAGCATCGGCTTGCGATGTCGTAGTGTGCAAAGTACCCTTTATACTAATGTATTCTCTAGCGTGGCTTTCCCCCTGCTTCTCAGTCCACTCATCCCATGATTATTCAGCACAGCTTTATTCAGTAAAGGCAGCAGTGGAAATTGCAATCTCTGTTGGGAGCACAGTATGATTATTCTCCCCTGTATTTTCTTCTAAATAAGCTAAAAAGATTTGTATGATTATGATTCTTTCAAATCATCATCAGTAACTGTGATAGAAGTTCATGTTCCCTCCTGTGGAGAACTTCTGTGGTGCAGTCCATGAAGTTTCATTATACTGATAACTTTATTTGAAAGAATACATTTACCTCCCTGGGGATCACATAGAATTTCCCTTAAAGTGTGTATCGTTGAATGCTTGCCAAAACAGTCTTCTAAATATTTACGGTAAAAAGTTCTTCTTATGCGGGCTTCACACGAGGCGATCTATCGTACGATCGGTCGTCGGGGTCACGGTTTTCGTGACGCACATACGGCTTCGTTGCCGACGTCGTCCCATCTGACACCTACGAGCGATCGCAAATCGGTGACAAATCGTGAGTCGTGTACTCGTCGTTTATTTTTAAAAAATCGTTTAACTTTGCGCAAGTTGTTCATCGTACCCGGGGTAGCACACATCGCACTGTGTGACACCCCAGGAACGATGAATACAGCTTACTTGCGTCCCGCGGCACCCGCCGGCTATGCGGAAGGAAGAAGGTGGGCGGGATGTTTACATCTCCGCCCCTCCGCTTCTATTGGCCGGCCGCTGTGGGACGTCGCTGTGACGCCGAACGTCCCACCCCCTTCAGGAAGTGGATGTTCGCCGCCCACAGCGACGTCGCTCAGCACGTAAGTACGTGTGACGGGGGTTAAACGACTTTGTGCGACATGGGCAGCGATTGGCCCGTGACGCACAAACGACGGGGGCGGGTACGATCGCACATGTGATCGCACGATAGATCGCATCATGTGAAGTCCGCTTTAATCTTCCTCTGTGTTTTCTATTCAGTAAACCATCTAAATTTAATTAAAGTATGTGGACTTTCAATAAAAGAAATTTTAATTATGTATACAAAGTATAGAAATAGCAAAACGATACTTTGAAGAAAGTTACAGACATTTTTTTCCCAGAGTAATGATGAGATTGACAAGAAGTTGAAGGTGCTTAAAGTCACTTGAAACTCAATGCACCTTCTTCTAATTAAAGGGATGCTTAACTACTCAGCATATTGGCCAAACATCAATGTAAACCTCATGAAAAAGGTTTTTTTCAAGTACCTTGTTTAGTCAATTCTGCCTAAGAGTGGCGCTATTGCAGTCCGCTCATCCCCATCACATGACCCCCGGGCTCCGTGACCTCCGAGATCCGGTAATATCACATCAACTTCCAGTAGGCCCGACATTACTGAGCCTGGCCCCAGTCTTCCTGCGTGACTGGGCTGTGGGCAGAGTTTCCCTGCTCGTCATAGCCCAGCATCTTGCACGCTTTCTCCTTTGCTGTAGAGTGCCGCAAGCATGAGTGATGCTGGGCTGTGACGAGCGGTGAAATTTTGCCCACAGCCCAGTCATTCAGGTAGACTGGGGGCGGCCTCAGTGATGTCAGGTCAACTGGAAGTTGAGGTGACATCACCGGATCTCAGAGGTCATGGAGCCCGGGTGGGGTCACATGATGGGGATGAGGTTTAGATTGATGGGTGACCACTATGCTGAGTAGTGAACCACCTCTTTAATCTTGAAGAGTGAGTTTTTTGTAAAAAAATAAATAAATAATAAGAATAAAACGAAATGTGTATATTTTGTATTTGAAATCTGCACAATTTTGAAAAGCTAAGGCTTGTTGTGACATTCAGTGACTAAAATGTGTACTGCTCATGTCCACCTGACAGGAGACCAGGGCATACATATACTAGAAAAGCTTTTTAATCGGATATCAAGATAAGAAAACTATAGTCACTTTCCACAAAAAAATACACCACACCTTTCCAGAAGTTGTGTCTGGTGTTGCAGCTGGACTCCATTGGTGGGAATTTGGATGATCTACAATACTACACACATCGTGGGGAGCGGCTTGGCATTCCTTATGGCAGAAAAGTACCCATATTTTTCGAATAGCGGACAACCTTTTTAATTACCTGCTTGTATTTGCAGGAATAATTGGAAGCAGTGGTGAAAGATGGAAAATCCTTCGTCGATTTTCCTTAACAACTATGAGAAATTTTGGAATGGGAAAGAGAAGCATCGAAGAAAGAATCCAAGAGGAAGCCCAATGTCTGAATGAGAGAGTTATGAAGGAAAAAGGTGGGTTGAGTTAAAAATTGGGTCTTTGGGGTACTTTACACGCTGCTTACATCGCTAGCGATTGCTAGCGATGTCGAGCGCGATAGTACCCGCCCCCGTCGCACATGCGATATTGTGTGATAGCTGCCATAGCGAACATTATCGCTACGGCAGCTTCACACGCACATACCTGTGCAGCGACGTCGCGGTGACTGCCGAACAATCCCTCCTTCAAGGGGGAGGTGCGTTCGGCGCCACCGCGACGCCATTAAGCGGCCGGCCAATAGAAGCGGAGGGGCGGAGATGAGCGGGACATTACATCCCGCCCACCTCCTTCCTTCCGCATTGCCGGCAGAATGCAGGTAGGAGATATTTGTCGTTCCTGCGGCGTCACACACAGCGATGTGTGGTGCTGCAGGAACGACAAACAACATCGTACCTGCAGCAGTAACGACGTTATGGAATGGAGCGACGTGTCACCGATCACCGATTTTTCACATTTTTGCGATCAGTGATCGTCACTCCTAAGGTTTACACGCTGCGATGTCGGTAGCGGTGCCGAATGTGCATCACTAACGACGTGACCCCGACGATATATCGTTACCGATGTCACAACGTGTAAAGCCCGCCTTAGACCAACAATACATATTAGAAATATTTTGACCAAGAACCATTTATCCAGCCTCCCTGATCAATATGTAGGTGCGTTCTTGTGGAACAAAGGATTGGACTAACATCCAACATTCCTGATTATTTTTTTCCCAACTTCTTCGACAATTAATCTGTCAGACTGCCTTCATACACATTAGAGCCATGGCTGATCTCTCTTTAATCAAAAGATACAGCGAACATTAATGTGATCATTATGGCCAGTTTTAGTGAGGTGACCATACACAATGGTCTACAGATCTGTAGTAGTACTGTGTAGTAACATTGAAGGGTGTTTGCAGTCATTGACCACATGTTTCCGGCTAGAATCGGACTACACTGTTTCCGGCATCTGCCTTGAGCGCAACGGAAATATTCTAGTCGGATTCTGTCTAGGAGTATGCATATCACATCAAAACAGTTAAATACAATTTAGTTATACTTTAAAAAAATGTACTAACCATCTCTTTATATTTTCCTACATTGTTACAGACTCTCCAATTAACCCGGTAGATATAATGCGATCCGCTGTTTCCAATGTCATTTGCTCTGTCGTGTTTGGCGAAAGATTCGACTATAAAGATGAAAAATTCTTGATCCTCTTGTCTTATCTTAATGATATTCTTAAGCTGCTTAACAGCCGTTCTGGACAGGTAAATATCAAGAAACCTCTAAAACTATATGGGTGTATTGGAACCAACATTAATTATAAAAAATAATGGGTTTTGCTTACTTTACTAATTTTTGGCAACATGGATAAAGGTAAACTGCCTTGTGTCTATTAGACATTGTTATACACAGATATGTCTATGTGCCTATATGGGAACAATTATAATAACAGTATCAATGAACCTATGGCTCAATGTCTGGACACCTTGGTTGCATCAGAGATTTTGGAACTTGACTCAGTCTTTGCATTGTGCATCTGTATGTGCCACACTAAGCATCTGTAACCTTAAGAGGTGAAAACAACCAAATTTGTTGAAAAATATCATCAATCTCAAGATTAAATCTCTATCTCCAGAGATCTTGATGTTCCTTTGTTTACGGTGTGCAACATAATCAAGACGTTTACAACACATGGTATTGTAGCTAAAATCCCTGGATGTGGACAGCAGAGAAAAATGTATGTAAAGTTGTAATGCAGGATAGTCCGGATGGTGTATAAGCCCCAATCAAGTTCGAATAAATTTAAGCTGTCCTGCAGGCTCAGGTGCATCAACGTCAGCACAAACTATTAATCCACATTTGAATGAAATGAAACACTGTTGAAGAGACCCAGGAGGACCCCTCTGATGACGTAGAGACAGAAACAAAGCTAGATTACAGTTTGCCAAAATGTATGTGAAAAAGCCAAATTCCTTCTGGAAGAGTTTTTTTCTGGGCATATGAGACCAAGAGAGCTTTTTGGTAAAACACATGATTCTACTGTTTACCGAAAACGGTATGAGGCCTAAAAAAAAAAAGAACACACTACCTTCAGTCAAGTTTTGTTGAGGCTCAAAGATGTTTTGATGTTGTTCTGCTGCCTCTGGCACTTGGGGCCTTGACTGTGTGCAAGACATCATGAAATCTGAGGACTATCAAATGATTTTGGGTCATCATGTAGTAAGTGCCTAGTGTCAGAAAGCTGAGTTTGTGTTCTAGGTTATGGGTCTTTCAGCAGGATGATGACCCCAAACACACTTCAAGAAGCCCCCAAAAATGGATGGAAACAAATTGATGGAGAGTGCAGAAGTGGTGACAGCAATTAGTCTGGATCTACTGTAAATCCCATTGAACCCCTGTGGAGAGATCTTAAAATGGCTGTTGGGAGAAGACACCTCCAAATATGAGAGACCTGGAGCTGTTTGCAAAAGGAGAGCCCAAGCTTAGCGTTCAGAGGTGTAAGAAGCTTGTGGATGGTTATAGAAAGTGATTGATTGCGGTTATTTATTCCAAAGGGTGCGCTACCGAATATTAAGTTTGACGGGGCCAACAATATTGTCCGGCCCATTCTTGGGGTTTTGTGTAAAATTACGTTCAATTTGATTTTTTTTTTTTGTATTTTTTTTTTGTGTGTGTTTCCAATACAAAGAAAAGAAGTAAACCTGTGTAACAAAACGTGTGTAATTACAATAATGTTCTCAGAGTTTCGGCCTAGACTCTAAAGGGTGCTTTACAAGCTGCGACATCGCTAGCGATGTCGAGCGCTATAGCACCCACCCCCTTCATACGTGCGATATTGTGTGATCTCTGCCGTAGTGAACATTATCGATACGGCAGCGTCACACGCACATACCTGTGCAGCGACGACGCTGTGACCGGCGAACAATACCTCCCTCAAGGGGGAGCTGCGTTTGGCGTCATAGCGACGTCACTGCGGAGTCACTAAGCGGCCGGCCAATAGAAGCGGAGGGGCGGAGATGAGCGGGATGTAACATCCCGCCCACCTCCTTCTTTCCGCATTGCCGGTGGATGCAGGTAAGGAGACTTTCGTCGCTCCTGCGGTGTCACACATAGCAATGTGTGCTGCCGCAGGAACGACGAACAACATCGCTAATAAGCAATTAACGATTTTTTGATTCAGGATGACCTCTCCGTTGCAAACGATTTTGACCACTTTTGCGATCGACTAAGGTTGCTCGTACGTGTCACACAATGCGATGTCGATAACTTCGCCGGATGTGCGTCACAAACACCGTGACCCCAACGATAATACGTTAACGATATCGTAGCGTGTAAAGCCCCCTTAAGATGGTGAAAGAATATTTAATTGAGACTTTCTGCAAAGTTGAGTTTTTTTATTTTAGCTGCAATGAAGCAATACCAACACATTTTTTTAAAGGTGGATATATTATTTAAAGTATATAATATTTGTAGATATCAATATTTATTAATTTATTTTTTTTTCTACCTTTTCCTTTACAATCAGCTTTATAACATGTTCACAACCATCATGTCCTACATTCCTGGTCCTCACCAGAAAATGCTCAAACTTTCAAACAGCCTGAAAGAATTTATTAAAGAGATGATAAAGACCCATCGAGACACCCTGGACGAGAACTTCCCCCGTGATTTCATAGATTGTTTCCTTATAAAAATGAAAGAGGTGAGTTTGTAGATTCAAAAAAATACTCCTAGGTATCAAAATTTAGCAATTGTTAGGAAGACGTTGAAATGAAACTATAGGCTGTTATGAGCAACTACTACATTTCTAACTGTCGATTGCATGTGACCTTGACAATTTTTGATAATTAAAATATGGATGCATTTTTTTCTCTGCGCAATTGCTAGAGTTTAACCTGGACAAAACAGAATTCATTGTTTTTCCTCCTCCCCATTCACCTCCTCCACCAAGCCTATCCATCAAAGTTGATGACTGCTCACTCTCCCCAGTCTCACAAGCTCATAGCCTTGGAGTAACCCACGACTCTGCTCTATCCTTCAAGCTGCACATCCAAGCCCTCTTCACCACATGCCGACTACAACTCAAAAATATATCCCAGTCCGTGTTTTCCTTAACCAAGAATCAGCAAAAACATTAGTATATGTCCTCATCATCTCTCAACTCGACAACTGCAACCTCCTGCTCTCTGGCCTTCCTTCCAACACTCTTGCACCCCTCCAATCTATCCTAAACTCTGAGGCCCGCTTATTCCACCTCTCCCCTTGCTATTCCCCAGCCTCGCCACTCTGCCAATCCCTTCACTGGCTTCCCATTGCCCAAAGACTCCAGCTCAAAACATTAACCATGATATACAAAGCCATCCACAACCTGTCTACTCCTTACATCTCTGACCTAGTCTCCTGGTACCTACCTGCACACAACCTCAGATCCTCATAATATCTCTTTCTCTCCTGCCCCATTATCTCTTCTTCTCACAATCGCATACAAGATTTCTCCCGTGCCTCTCCCATAATCTGGAACAATCTAACCCAGCATATCAGATTCTCTCCTACCGTGGAAAGCTTCAAGAGGAACCTGAAGACCCACCTCTTCCAACAAGCCTACAACCTACAATAACCCTCAGTCCAGTACACCACTGCGCAACCAGCTCTGTCCTCACCTTTTGTACCCTCACCCATTTCCTGTAGACTGTGAGCCCTCGCGGGCAGGGTCCTCTCTCCTCCTATACCAGTCTATTTTGTACTGTTGATTGTTGTACTAGTTTTTATGTATACCCTTTTCATTTGTAAAGCGCCATGGAATAAATGGTGCTATAATAATAATAAATAATAATAATAATTTATATTTTAGGAAAAAAAGAATCCAGACACTGAATTTCATGAAGAAAACTTAGAGGCGACAATATTAGACATATTTTTTGCTGGAACGGAGACTACAAGTATGACATTGAGATACGGTTTTCTAACACTTTTGAAATATCCAGATATTCAAGGTGATTATGCTAATGTAATTTTTTAGTTTTTTTTATAATGCTCTCCTCCTTACAGGACTATAGCTACAAGAGGTGCAAAGGTAAACGTCAACCCCACACCTTACTTGTCATAAATATGTAATTGTGTTTTCCTTGTATAAATCCTGCTATTCTCCTGAATCCGGTGATGTTTTTCTTCTGTCCCTGCTCCTCTCTGTTCCCGAGATATGGCTCACTCTTCCCTGGCATGATTCTAATGAAGATGCCCAAAGAAAAGTGTTGAGGGTCACACCTAGTTGGCTAAAAAGACTAGTTTTATATATGTAGCAATGACCGAGGGACCACCGTGGTGCAGAGTAAGTTACGGTGCCAGACGAGGTCACAGACAAAAAGAGGGGATTTTATTGCAGGAAAATAACACGTAAAGGTTGCTGGGTAACAGGGGAAGGGGTATTCTGGGACGGGGGGGGGGACAATACACAATTGAGGTATTTATCTGAAATGAACTACAACTGTCACCTCAACTATCACAATGAACACACAGGACAAACAACTGCAGATAATATACTCTTACGTCACTACTCTGAATTCTAATCTAACTGGCCTCCACTAATGGGACGATGCGGACACTGCACTCTAACTATGGAGGCCTGTACTAAACCTTAACCAATGCGCAGAAGTACAAAATCACGGTACAGTCCGGAGAACTGGTCCTCTCTCGGGTATGAAGTCCGTTGGTGCGCACTTCTCTGGGGCTTTTCCTCTCTTGGATCACGGTGCAGTGGGGCTCCTCCGGGCGATGTCTTCCCTTGGGTCGGGTACTGACCCAGCAATAAACTGGGTTTTACTCAGGGTCCGGTTCACTAGACTCTCACGGCTGGCACCTTATCTCTCCCTCACCCTGGGCTCTGCGGATTCTCCTCAGGCAACATCCCGGCTCATTTGTCCTCACCTGTACCACAACCACCTTTCTCACTGCTTCCTTGATGCACACCCCCTTAGGCCTATTTTCCCGCACTTTACTTCAGGGCTGAACCATGCACACAGACACAGAAGGGAAGACGTGGGCCAGTCCATTACACATAGCAGGGGAGCCCTGTTCCCTTAAAGACACAGTACATTCAAGTCTCTCGTAGGGGTTACACCCCCTACATATACATGCAAGAAAGGAGAGGCACAGGCACGCACACAAAAAAAAAACAGGTTAGAGAGAACACCGGTGAAACAAAAATACAACAGAAGAAACAAATTATTAGCAAATAAGAAGTGTAGAGATTTTTATTGGTGCAGTATTATTTCTCCTTGTTAAACGGTTCTTTGGTAGTAACAAGTTTATAAACACAATTATAAAATATATTGACTTAAAAATATGTTAATTTCAGAGAAGATCCACAAAGAAATTGATAATGTAATAGGCAAAGATCGCTGTCCATCAATAGAGGACAGGAGTAACATGCCGTATACAGATGCCGTAATCCACGAAATCCAGAGATTTGCTGATATTGTCCCAACAGGAGTGCCACATGCTACCAGCAAGGACACAACCTTCAGAGGATATCACATTCCTAAGGTACAGTATGCCGGTCTTATCAGTGTCTTGAGTCAACACTTTATATGTTACTATTTTCAAAATGAATACTTTGTAATTAAAACATTATGCTATCTGTATTTATTACTACTCTTTAAGTTCCCGACTAAGGCGGGCTTTGCACACTGCGACATCGCAGGTGCGATGTCGGTGGGGTCAAATTGAAAATGATGCACTTCCGGCATCGCATGCGACATCGCAGTGTGTAAAGTCTCGATGATACGATTAACGAGCGCAAAAGCGTCGTAATCGTATCATCGGTGCAGCGTCGGTGTAATTCATAATTACGCTGACGCGACAGTCCGATGTTGTTCCTCGCTCCTGCGGCAGCACACATCGCTGTGTGTCAAGCCGCAGGAGCGAGGAACATCTCCTACCGGCGTCACTGCGGCTTCCGTAGGTTATGCGGAAGGAAGGAGGTGGGCAGGATGTTTACATCCTGCTCATCTCCGCCCCTCCGCTCCGATTGGCCGCCTGCCGTGTGACGTCAGTGACGCCGCACGACCCGCCCCCTTAACAAGGAGGCGGGTTGCCGGCCACAGGGACGTCGCACGGCAGGTGAGTGTGTGTGTGAAGCTCGCGTAGCGATAATTTTCGCTACGCCAGCTATCACCACATATCGCTGCTGCGACGGGGGCGGGGACTATCGCACTCGGCATCGCATCATCGGCCTGCGATGTCGCAGTGTGCAAAGTGCCCCTAAGGGTCTACTGCACTGCACAATGCAAAACATTAAAGGATCACCAACCGATAACATGATTGGTGATTGTTTAGCATCCTGTTTACACTAAGGCGGGCTTTACACGCTGCGACATCACTAGGAATTGCTAGCGATGTCCAGCGCGATAGCACCCGCCCCCATCGCACATGCGATATGTGGTGATTTCTGCCGTAGTGAACATCATCGCTACGGCAGCTTCACACGCACATACCTGGTCGGCGACGTCGCTATGACCGCCGAACAATATCTCCTTCAAGGGGGAGGTGCGTGCGGTGTCACAGCGACATCACTAAGCGGCCGGCCAATAGAAGCGGAGGGGCGGAGATGAGCGGGACATAACATCCCGCCCACCTCCTTCCATTGTCAGAGGAGGCAGGTAAGGAGATGTTTGTCATTCCTGCGGTGTCACAAACAGCGATGTGTGGTCCTGCAGGAACGACAAACAACATTGTACCGGCAGCAGTAACGATTTTATGAAAAGGAGCGATGTGTCACCGGTCAACGATTTTTGACGTTTTTGTGATCGGTGATCACGGTGAGCTCCTAGGGTTTGCACGCTGCGATGCCGGTAACAGCACCGGATGTGCGTCACTAACGACATTACCCCGACGATATATAGTTACCGATGTCGCAACATGTAAATCCCGCATTAGTGAGCTGCAATTAATTGCTCTCGGCAGCGCAGGTCCTGTTTACACAAGAAAATGTGCTGCCGAGAAAAATGATGTTTTGGGCAAAGAAAAAGATCATTTCATACGACGAATAATCGTTTTCCTCTTTTGTAGAGTCATCGTCAGCCGCACGTTAAAGAGAAACAAATGTAGGAACGCTCGTTCACGATAATCATGGAGAGGTTGTCCCCTTCTTTGACGCTGATGGCCTATACTTAAGATAGGTTATTGATCTCTGATTGGCAGGGGTGTGATACAACGCACCCTCGCCGATCCGCTGTTCTTGGTGATGGCGGTGGCCAGAACTGTACAGCACAGCTCTGTCAATGGAATAGTGGCCACGGCCATGTACTGCACATCTGCCCCCTATTAATTTGAATAAGGAGCGGATGTACCCGGCCGTGGCCACTATAGACAGAGTTGTTCTGTGCAGCTCCATAACTGAGCAATTCCACACACCACCGACACTGAGAATAGCTGATCGGTGGTGATATCTGGTGTTGTGCCTCCACCTATCAGACAACGATAACCTATCCTAAACAAATACCAATAATATGAAAGTAGTGGACAATTTTACTTACGTCTGGTGCCTGTGAAAATACTACCGCCATGTGAAACCCGAATCCAAAGAAGTTGTTTCGATCTGTCCAAAGTGTTTTTCTCATACATTTGACCATTTGACATCCAGATGTGACGTAACACTTTTCTAGATTTATATATTACATACACTTATTTTACAGGGAACTGTTGTGTTTCCGATCCTGACTTCTGTCCTGAAAGACCCCAAAGTATTTAAGAACCCAGATGAATTTGATCCTGGACACTTCCTTACTGAGAAGGGTTCCCTTAAGAAGAATGATGCATTTATGCCATTCTCTGCAGGTAACAGAAATTGTTCACCTTTCATAGTTTCAAAGTGACTGCAGGATAGCTAGGGGCAGGGGATTCCTATACTATCCCTCACGATAGAGGCTCCTAGTCTATCCCTAACTTTAGGGTTACCCAAAATGGTGGAGATGCCATGCCTGGCTATTCTCCTGACCAGAGCTAATCTTTTCCCTCCCAATGGGAAGGAAGAGACAGGAGTGTGATGGCAACACAGAGTTAGACAGACAGAGAAAAAACAAAATTCAGACACACTGCAAACTCACAGGAACAAACAGTAAAAAACTAATGTGAAAAGCAAGAGCAGGAAGAGTGCAACAAAAGGCAAACAAGGATTAACACCTCAACTGCACACAGCAATAAATCACTACAACCACCAGTAAATCTGGATCAAACCACCTCTCCAGACCAGTATAGATAAACTATAGCTGGCACTAATGGAAGTGTCCAGTCAGCATATATAGGAGGGGAGTAAATATCACTTTCTCTCCCATAGCATGTAACCAAAGGAGATTAACAAGCAGCTCCACAAAGATTAACTCTTGCTAGTCTGCCCATAAACTACAAGACTGTAGGCCAACGCCCTAGTCTCCCAATGCTGATCACAGACATCAGAGAATTGAAGAGGCACAGTGAAATAATCTGTACTTTCAACAGATCCTGATGCCACCATAACAGTTTCAAAAAACCTCCTTGTGACAGTAACACTCACTACAAATACCAGTTATTGTACAGTTCCCAGGGGTCCTTTGTGAATGGAGTGATAAGTGCTCAGTGCTCATTTGTGACCACATGGCTTAGGAGAGTAGGTCCTACTGACTGATGTCCTATAATATGGGTGTTTTAACAAGATTTGGTACCTAATAGAGCCCTGTCCATCCTCTAGTTTTATTTATCAAGTCGTATAAGTTATTAATTTAACAAATTATGCCAGAGATTTGATGTTCTTTGCCAGTTTGTCCTGAGGAAGGAAGCTGAGTCTCCTGAAACGTGTTGACTTGTGCATGAAATAAAGCAACATTAATCTTAAACTTCCATGATCATTTGGTCATTGGCGCGGCTTTGAAACCCATCTCTACTACTCTCTGTTACATCCCGGGAGACAGGGACACGCTGGGGGCCCAGACCTCACTACCCTTAAGTGTACCTCTAGGTTGAGGGTCAGTGCAGGGATCCAAGTCTTAGGGTTAGTTCAGGTCTTCCCAGCTAGCCTAGCCCACCTGTGACAGTCTGGCTCACCTCCTCATCAAGATCAGGGCTTAAGTGTAATACAGAAGATCCCAAAACATGTTGGCTTTAGAATAGTAATGGTTGGGATACAAATTTTCATTAGCCATACAAACCATTAAGCTTAGCTTGACTTCTTATTGTGTACTCTCGTTCTTTTTTCTCAGGCAAACGCTTGTGTATGGGAGAAGGCCTGGCTCGCATGGAGCTCTTCCTCTTTCTGACCTCTATACTTCAGAAATTCACCTTGGAGCCCACCGTAGACAGAAAGACCCTGAGTATAAGACCAGAACCCAACACCAATGCTTCCCGACCCCATTCATACCAGATGAATGTCATCCCTCGTTCATGAGCTGAAGACAAACTTTTTGGTGAAAGGAATCCTTGAAGCTTGAAAACTTACAAAATTTGAAAGGATGTCAACTAATAAAACAATACAAAGACTTCACTGCATAAAAATTAAAATATAATTTAATAATTTTAAAAATAGAATATAATTTTCAATATCCGTAATCATTTCATGTTAATAAAAATTCTGGACTTTAATGTGTCTATTATCTTGTATAATGTATGTATTTGTTTTTCTTGATAACTTCTTCTTTTGATGCTTGTGTTATTACTGGGACCTTTTGTAACAGATTTGTATAACTATAGCTATGTTCACATGTGTATTTTGTCTAATATAATGATGGACACCATCACAAAAGATTTAAAGGTCCAAACATAGTCAATTCTGTCCACGCATTTAGTGCTGATCGTGTTCATTATGTGATGGATATGACACTATTATTTAGTTTGTTTTTCTGCCCCTGTGATTCAGAAATAATGCAGTTAAAAATTGAAATATGAACAGTCTCATTTTGGTTCATGCACGCATATTATTTTAGTTAAAGTCTCTTCTGTCACTATGAGACTGCAGGATAGCAAGGAACAGGGGGGTCCTATGTTGTCCCTTATGCTGGGGGACCCTAGGCTATCCCTAACCTCCAGATTACCCCTGATGGTAAATATGCTTGAGTCCCGTGCCTTACTATTCTCCAGACCAGAACTAATATGTTCCCCCCCAGGGAAGGAAGTGGCAGGAGTGAGATGGTAAAATAGATAAAGACAGGCAGGGAAAAACAAAAATTAGACACACTGCAAACTCACAGGAATAAACAGTAAGATACTAAGGAGAAAAGGAAGAGAAGGAAGGTAGCAACAAAAGGACAACAAGAGTTAACACCACAACCATTCAAAGCAATAAAGTACTACGACCACCAGTAAGTCTGAATCACAACAACACCTCACCAGACCAGTGTAGAGAAGTGTCCAGCCAGCATATATAGAGGGAAGTGAATGTGACTGGCTCCCCCACAGCACGAGGTCAAAGGAGACTAAAAGGCAGCCCAGCGGATATTAACGCCTTCTAGTCTGCCTATGAACTACCAGTCAGTAGGTAGATGCTCGAGTCTGTCTGTGCTGATCACTGATATCAGATGGTACAGGTCAGGTATCAGGAACTCAATCAAAAACATTTGAAAGCAGGGCCAGATAAGCCAAGGTCTAGATCAAGGAGGATCATGGAGACGTAAATAGTCATGGTCACAAGCTGGGTCTAGATCAGGATTAAAACAAGAGGTAAGGCTATGTGCGCACGCTGCGTTTTTTTACGCTGCGTTTTTGTGCGTTTTTGGCCGCTAAAAACGCACAAAAACGCAACTGTGTCGAAAAAAACGCATCAAAAAATGCATGCGTTTTTACCGCGATTTGGTGCGTTTTTGGCTGCGTTTTGGTGCGTTTTTCCAATGCATTGCGTGGGCGGAAAATGCTGAAAAACGCAGGAAAGAATTGACATGTCCATTTTTTTTTTCAAGCACAAAAACGCAGCTTAAAAAAACAGTTGTGTGCGGACAGCAAAAATGAAAACTCATAGACTTTGCTGGGGAAGCAAAGTCATGCAGTTTTGAGGCCAAAAACGCACCCGAAAAACGTGCAAAAACGCCGCGAAAAACGCACTGTGCGCACATAGCCTTAAAGTACAAGAGTTAAACGTAAACCAAACAAGTAATAACAACTTCTAGCAGACACCTAGAGGTTAAATAGAGTGTGGCTCTGCCCTATTGATCAGAGCAGGGAGCTGATAACCTCTGCTGAGCAGGTGAGCAGCATAGACATATATTCTCCTTAGTTGGGGCACACCACAATCACAGTCATCTGAACAGTGTATGTGCCGCCCAGTGTTGCCGTTAATGTTGTCTCCATATTGCTACAGAGTAAATTTGATGGTGCCTGGTGACACTGGAGCAGGTCCTCGTATAGATATAACATTGCAGCCTTCTATGAAGAGTTATTGGGTCATATTAAAAATAAAATCTTGGTATCTGACCAGCCTTCTGTGCTAGTACTTTGGCTTCACAAGTGGTGAAAAGAAAAAGAATTAACTTAGAGCATAAATGTAAAATAAAGCCTAAAGCGGGCTTTACACGCTACGATATCGTTAATGTTTTATCGTCGGGGTCACGTTGTGATTGCTAGAGATGTCGAGCGCGATAGCTCCCGCCCCCGTCGTTCGTGCGACATTTGGTGCTTGCTGCCGTAGCGAACATTATCGCTACGGCAGCGGCACACGCACATACCTTGTCAGCGACGTTGCTGTGACCACCGAACAATCCCTCCTTCAAGGGGGAGGTGCGTTCGGCGTCACCGCGATGTCACTAAGCGGCTAATAGAAGCGGAGGAGCGGAGATGAGCGGGACGTAACATCCCGCCCACCTCCTTCCTTCCGTATTGCCGGTGGACACAGGTAAGGAGATGTTTGTCGTTCCTGCTGTGTCACACATAGCGATGTGTGGTGCCACAGGAACGTCAAACAACATTGTACCTGCAGCAGCAGCGATATTAAGGAAAGGAGCGACGTGTCAACAATCACCATTTTTGGACGATTTTGCGATCGTTGATCGTCGCTCCTTAGTGTCACGCACTGCGATGTCGCTACCGGCGTCGGATGTGCGTCACTAACGACATGACCCCGACGAAATATCGGTAGCGATGTCGCAGCGTGTAAAGCACCCTTTAGTCTTCTTTAGAATTGGTTGCATAATGAGTCCTAATATATAGTAAATCTTTTATGGAAATGACGTCAGATTCAGTGTAATCCAGTAAGAGAAGCTGAATATGTGGACAGGATAACTTTATCTAGGCAGATTCTCAGTTAAAAAAGCGCTTAGAAATACTAAAACATAAAAAGATAGTGTTAGAAATTACAAAACGACTTGCTGTGCATTTGTTCAGACTCCTTGAGAAATTTTTTAGCCAATTCAGGCTTCAAAAAGATGCCAAAATGCCAAAGGGAAAATAACATACCCCAAATGTTTTCAGGTAGAGTCTTGGGTTGTAAAAACTTTGCAGGTACACTGGCATCTAAAATAAGCTGTATAGATATACCCTTAGGGAGGGGGGCCGCCATCAGCCCCCGGCGCACCCTGGCTCGTGCCGGGGCACTGGACTGCCGGGGGAGCCCACTCACAGTCGGCAGAAGTGGTGTACCGCCAATGGCAGCAGGCCATGCGACTGCTATGTGGCCTGTAAGTCAGGGGGGCCTGGTGCCAGCGCTGTCACCGGGCCCCCCCACTGAGAATCACACTTTCAATTGTATCGGCACCGCAGTTGCTGCTAGAATTGAAAGCAATGATCAGAGACTGAGCGGCATGCTGCCTCTCTCATCATTCTCTCGTTGTGTCGGTGCTCGGACAGATTAGCACAGCAGAGCGCGATGACATCACTGCAGTGTGCCTGCTGTACTGAGATTTCAGAGTGGCAGAACAGTAGACACAATGAGACTGGATTAGTGGGGGAAGTAAGTAATCACCGTGGTCAGAGGACTATGGGGGTGCATTAAATGATATGTGGGCTGTATACTACATGAGGGTACATAATACTATATGGGGGCTGCATAGTGCTATATGGGGGCTGCATAGTGCTATATGGGGGCTGAAAAGTGCTATATGGGGCTGCATAGTGCTTTATGGAGGCTATATAGTTCTATATGGGGGATACATAATGCAATATGCGGGCTGCATAATACAATATGGAGGCTGCATAGCGCTATATAGGGGCTGCAAAGTGCTCTATAGGGGCTGCAAAATACTATATGGAGGCTGCAAAATGCAATATGGGGGCTGCATAATGCAATATGGGGGTTTTATAGTGCTATATGGGTGCTGCATAATGCTATATGGGGGCTACATAATATTATATGGGGGCTGCATTATACTATATGGAGAACTATCCATAACACTATATGGGGGACTATGAGACTGTATTGTATTACAATATGGGGTGCATTATATTAAATGGAGGAATATTGGGTGCATTATACTATGTGGAGAAATATGAGGTGCATAACACCATATGGAGAAATATGAGGGCTTCATAACACTATATGGAGGAATATGACACTGCATTATATTATGTGGAGCAATATGGGGTGCATTATACTATATGAGGAATATGGGGGCTTCATAACACTATATGAAGGAATATGGGGGCTGCATACTACTATACCCCCAGAGTAGTAAGTCCCCTCCACCCCAGAGCTGTATGTCCCCTCACCCCAGTGCTGTATACCCTCTCAGCACTGTATGTTCCCCACTCCAGTGCAGTATACCCCCCAGAGCTGTATGTCCCCCCACCCCAGTGCTGTATACCCCCCAGAGCTGCTGTCACCCCACACCCCAGTGCTATATACCCCCCAGAGTTGTTTGTCCCCCACCCCAGTGCTGTAAACCGCCAGAGCTGTATGCTCCTTCCCTCCAATCTGTATGGTTCCCCCACCCCAGAGGCTTATGCCCTCCTCTAGAGCTGTATGCCCCCCTCTGGAGTTGAATTCCCCCAATGCTGTATACCCTCTCCTCTGTAATATGTATGCTCCCCACTAATCTGTATGTTCCCAGCCTCTCCTGTGATGTATATACAGCAGTGTCAGTGTGCTCTGTGTGCAGACATATCTGTTAGTGACAGACACCAATCAGCGCAGCACAGTAACATGCCTAGGAGGAGCTGGACGGGGGAGGTGAGTAAGGATGCTGCCGGCTTCCTCATATTAGAAATATCTCTAATGTGTCTGTGTGTGCATGTATGATGTGTATCTATGTATGTCAGTGTATATGACTGTTATAGATTTACACACGTGGTCAAAATTGTTGGTTCCCCACATTTAATGAAAGAAAAACCCACAATGGTTACAGAAATAACTTGAATTTGCCAAAAGTAATAATAAATAAAAAAAAATCTATGAAATACGGTAATTTAGTGTGCCCGGTGTTGGACAATTCAAAGAAAAAGTCACATTTATCATACAGAGCCATTAAATACACTAAGAAAGCCCTTCTCAGATTACAGTTATGTGACGCCTGGAGGTTACAACACCCCGCTGTTAGAGATTACACTTTTTATTCTTCACCGCATGATTCATATAGTGGTCCAACACTCAGCTCTCCCTTGGGTGTCCTCTACCTTCATCGGTAACATACTGTGGTCTAACCACGCCCCCATCTACTGTTCACTTATGATCCCCTCCCTTTCTAATGTGGTACGACGATGGCGCCTGAATGAGAGCCTGCTTTCAGACCCTGCGTGTCTGTCAGATATCCAGGATTCCATAAGGCACTTCCTCTCAGATCACTCCTCCGAGAAGACTACCCCTATTTCTAAATGGGAAGCCCTAAAATGTGTTCTGAGAGGGGTCTTTATTAAACACGGCTCTCGTCTGAAAAAAGTTAAAGCCCAAACCCCGAGTACCACTCTTCAAGCTGTCACCAAACTAGAATTAGCTCATAAAAACGCGCTCTCTACAGAAACGCTTAGAGATCTCCTCAAAGCAAGATTGGAGGTAAAAAAAACTACCAGACGAATCCTATAAGCGATACCTCCAGGTAGCGCGCAGCCGTTTTTATGAGTTTGGTAACAAACCCGGGAGGATGCTTGCTAGAGTTTTACGCTCACAGTACACCCAGAATTTCATTCCTTGCATCAAGAGCCCCAATGATTCTATGCTCCACACTACCGTTGAGATATCGGAAACTTTCCATTCCTAATACTCAAAATTGTATAATCTCCCCAACCCGGCGAGCTCCCCTCACACCATCACATCCCCTTTTAGCTCCCTGGGACCAGAACTGACATCTGAACTAGAGGCCCCTTTTGATCACACGGAACTGCTGGGTGTAATAAAAGACCTTCCAGGCAACAAGAGTCCGGGCCCATATGGATTCACTGGGAGGTTTTATAAAACATTTGCTGACCTCTTGGCCCCCTTAATGCTGGTAGCATTTAACTCTATCTCTGATTCCTGCCCGTTCCCCTCTCAATCCACGGCCGCGCACGTTACCGTGATCCCTAAACCAGGAAATGACCCACATGTTTGTAAGAGTTACCGGCCAATCTCCATACTTAATATTGATCTAAAATTTTTTGCAAAACTAATGGCAAACAGGCTGAGTCCATTGCTCCAGTCTCTGGTCCATCCTGACCAGGTGGGCTTTGTGCCAGGAAGGGAAGCACGGGACAACACCCTGAAAACTATAGACATCATACATCATGCAAAGACCCGTAAAATACCACTGATGATTCTATCTCTTGATGCCGAAAAGGCTTTCAATAGAATCTCATGGTCAGCTCTTTCCCAAACACTCACACATATTGGTCTCGGTCCCTCTTTCTCAGCTAAAATTCTTTCACTATATAAATCCCCAGTAGCTAGTCTAAAGATTAATGGTTCATTATCAGACCCTTTCACCATCCACAACGGTACTCGCCAAGGTTACCCACTCTCTCCCCTTTTATACATACTAATTAAGGAACATCTCTTATCCTCTATTCGTAATAACCCAGGGATCCGAGGAATTAAATTAGCCAGAAAGGAGTACAAATGCTCAGCGTTCGCGGATGACTTTTATAATTTATAATTTATATAACCAACCCCCTGGTTTCTCTTCCTAACCTGTTGGCCCTGTTGGAGAGATTTGGTAGGTGGTCCAATTTCAAGATTAATATGGTCAAATCTGAGGCCCTTAATGTATCCCTCCCTAGTGATACGGTAAACGGCTTGAAGATGCATTATCCATTTAAGTGGCCCCCAGGTAATGTCATTACTTACTTAGGTATTCGTTTACCCTCTGATCTCTCCAGATTGTTCTTCTTGAACTTCCAGCCATTTTTCTCCAGACTTGAAACCAACTTAACCATATGGGAACGATGAGTTTCTCCTGGTTCAGACGCATCAATATATTGAAAATGACTATCCTCCCTAGGTTATTGTATCTTTTGCACACAATTCTGTCACGCTCCCCGGGTCCCCTGCCCTGCTCACCTGCCACGCTCCCCGGCGTCTCTGCTTCTCTCCCTGGTCTCCAGCCTCCATTGCCCGCGGTCTCCAGGCGTCCCGGTCCCCGCTCCCGGCGCCCGTCGGTTACACAGCCCCAGCCCGGCCCTCCTGCTTCTTCCTCACCGCTCCCTGCCCTGGCTTCTGGCACCCGGGCCGCGCGCATGCGCATTAGGGCGCGCGCGCGGTCATTGACCCTTTCTTAAAGGGCCAGCGTCCACCGACAGGAAATTAAGCACACAGGTACAGGGTATAAAGGGGTTTAGTGTCCAAGTGGGCGGGGCCTGTTCTTCGTGTTTCCCAATCTAGGAGTCAGGTCTCCTTGTGTTCCTGTGAGATACTCACCTCTCTCTCTTCTAGAGCCGTTCCTGCCTCGCCATCCGGTCCTGCAGAATCCCGAACACCGAACGCTGACTATCTGCCATCCTGTCAGTCCGTACCACTTCTGATCCCTGCGGTGACCCGTCCTCTCACTCCATCGGTTCCGGACTCTGCCTGACAACATCTCGGCCTCCGAACCTGAGCTCCGTCACCCGGACTACCATCTGTGACTCCGTGGTCCCAGGGACTTCACCGTTCTACTCTTGTACACGGACTGTCCTGCTAACCGTAGTGCTCCGGCTACCGGACCCCTTGCCTTCATCAAGGAGTTCGGCCCAGTGGATCCACCTCCTGGGTCTGGCCGTCCACCTGGCCCTGACAAATTCCTTCTTACATTCCAGCTTCTTTCTGGGTGGGTATACGACAACAATTTAGGCGTTTCGTATGGGCGTCGAAACATCCGAGACTACGTTGGGAAACATTAATTCGTCCAAAAGAGGCGAGTGGGACGGGCCTGCCAGATTGTCGCCGATACTACCTAGCTGCAGCACACGCTCGTGTATTGGACTTAGTCCATAACTACTCATCGAAATTATGGGTACGCATGGCGACGGATATGTGCCCGATCCCGGTTGGAGTCCTGCCGTGGCTACACTCCTCTCCACTCCCAAATAGCCCAGACATCTCCTATACAACAGCCAATACACTGAAATCCCTGAGCGTCCCCTCTATGAAAAAAGAGTTGTTGGATAGAAATGGCCCCTTGTTCCCCATATCGGGAAATCCTAAGTTTGGCCTGGGCTATACCTCTTCGATGTTTCTAGGCTGCCCCAAAATCCCGTCCTCTACGTTTATACCATGTGGCCCCTAATGGGGTTCTATTGCCACTCAACACAATCCTGGGAGACACTCCCTCCACTCCACGTCACGAATATGAATACACTCAGCTCCAGCACTTTTTTTTCCACTTTTTTGCGTCCATTCCTGATAAAGGGGCGCTAATACGTCCCCTTTCAACCTTTGAGTCTCTATGCCTTACACAACCTGTTATACCACATGCGACCTCAGTATCTACAAATTGCTCTCCGAAAAAGACCTTCTCTCTCTTCCTCCATATTGTAAAGCTTGGGAGTCAGAACTACACAAAACCTTCACGAAACCCAATGGGACAAATGTTTCTCCCTCTCACATAGATCAGTTATAGCGTCTAAATCACAAGAGACAAGCTATAAGATAATATCAAGGTGGTATAGGGTTCCAGTCACACTTAATAAATGGTTTCCAGGGGTTCCGGACACATGCTGGCGATGTGGAGCGGAATCAGGAACAATGTCACACATATGGTGGTCCTGCCCGACCTTGAATGCTTTTTGGAAGGGGGTCCTCAGGGTAGTTCTGGAGGTGACAGGGATCGCAGTCCCCCCATCCCCGGAAGCAATCTTACTTTATTTGTTTCCCATGTCCAAATCTAAATATAAAAAAATCTCTTCTCAGACACCTATTGCAGGCCGCAAAAACAGTGATCCCCAGACACTGGAGATCCATGGATCCCCCATCCCCGGAGGAATGGTTTACAGAGGTGTCCTTGACACACCGTATGGAGTCTTTGATCACAAGTTCCCAGCAGGAAAGGGATATTGTCGCTAAGACATGGTTCTATTGGGAGGTGTTTTTCTCTTCTCCCCTCTACCGTCATATCCTGAAATAATGTGCAGTGTGCTATTTCGCTTGTCTTTCTTCTCTTCTCTAACTTTATATTCCACTCTTTTTCTTTCTCCATCTTTATTGTTCGTTTTTCCTCTGTCATAGCTAAGAGTCTCCCAAGTTTGGGGGTCAAGGTTGATGATTCGTTCAATTATATGTTTGACTATAAATATTTCAATTGATTATAGGAATTATCACTACCAGGAAATCCTTGTAATGCATTTTGTTAGATTGCTAGTGTTATTGCTATCTGAATCAAATTTTCCCTGAAATATTATGATAGACATTATTTTGTATGTGAATCAATAATATATTCTTTCTAATGCTTTCCATTTTGTATATTGATGATTTGAAAACTAATAAAAATGTATTGTTTAAAAAAAAAAAAAAAAATCTACGAAAATGAACAAATGAAAGTCAGACATTGCTGCTTTTCAACCATGTGTGTCGCCCTGGGAAAGCCAGGGGTCACAGGTCATAACACCACCACACCCCCACACTCCAGGTATGCACATCTGCTAACCAGAAATCCTTGTTGCCTTCCTCCAGAGGCTGATGATTCACACCAGGGGGTGGGCCAGGCGGTTGGCTCCGCCCACCAAGGAGATCACAGCTCTGGAGGCGGGAGAAACCAGGCAGTACAGTCAGGGAGGAGGAAGTGGAAGGAGTAGCCCAGGCTGGGCTAAAGTAAACAGCAAGTGACAGTAAGAAAAGGGAAAGTGGTGACAGAGCAGAAAGTGTGCAAGCCTGAGAGCCCAGCTTTGTGTAGGGCCAGAACAGCAAGGTCAGCGACGGCGGTGACTGTCCGGAGGGGGACCGTTCGGAAGTTCCTGGAAGGACCCCGTTGGCTGTGTGCCCGGTGGTCTGGAGCAGTGTTCCGAAGGACAGTCAGCACCAGGGCAGGGGCCTCTCGGACCCCGGCAAGGCTAGGAGTCGCCAAATTTGCCGAATCCGTCAGTGAAGGGGACGTAGATCCCCCAGCAACCAAGTCCCGATTGACGGCAACAGCCCGACCATTACAGGGGAGACACCGCCACCGCCAGGGCACCAGTTTTCCCAGGGCCAGCGCCTGCGGGCAAAGTGTAGAGCTCCTCCGGCCCAGATTGCAGTCGGGGAGCGGGTAACCGGAGGGAATCCACCGCTACCATCAGTCAACACAGGTGCAAGGAAGAGAGACATCACCGTCACCTACCGGGAGTGCAGGTGCAGCCGTCTGTGGGACCGTCCTACCAGCCGTTTGGTTTACCGTACAAACTGTGTCCAAGTCTCAGGCTGAGTGAGTACCACAGTGCCGCAAGGCACAGCGCTGCCCCCGCGTCCCTGCGCCCTCCAGGCCCTACACTTTACATCTCTTCACTGGGCCCCGGGATCACCAACCCCTACCCACGGAGGGGCAACACAACACCTGGCTGCTCCGCATCACCATCCCCGGGACCCCCACACTGAGCAGCGGTGGTGCAATCACCACAACCGTGGGTGGCGTCACGAACTATAACAATCCCCACACCCAACAAACAACCCCCCTTTCACTCACGGGCGAGGAGTGTCGCTCGAGAAAACCCCGGGATCCGGCCCACGGCTCGAGCCACCACTGAGCAGCAGCCGGACCCGAGCAGAAGGGGTGAGCGCGGTGTGCTGACACCCTCCTCCCCGCCCGCGACAACTTGGCGTCACGAACAGGATCTTACCGCTCTGCCGTCTGGTAGAGGTGCGCCTTGTTACCGCCGGAGGTATCCGGCAGAAAAATTTCAGAAGCCGCCATCTTTGGCGCGAAAAGTTCCCGCTCGAGCGTCTTCTCGAGCAGTAGAGGCGCGAAGGCCAAAACCCCGCCCCGAGAGAGGAGGGGCCGGAAAGAGCTAAGGGGGACGCGATGGCGGCTGGCCGCATGTAGCTGTGGCTATAAAAGCAGGGACGCCAGGACTCTGCAAAGACACCCAGTTCCTGGAAGGCACGAATGCCAAGATGTACAACCCAGCTCCCAACGAAGAAGCCCCTGCGCCCGGCACGGCGACGTGGTTGAGGGACCGGACCGTCCCGCTGAGTAACCGTCTGCAGGCCCATATGCAACTCCTCCTGGAGGAGTGGGAGACCGACATGGCGGATGTGGTGGCTGCTATGTGGAGACGCGAGGCGGAAGAGGATTTGGAGGAGCGGGTAAGCGACCCACGCCCCTGTATTCCTGAAGGATCGGCCGCTGCGGCTGAGGGGCCCGGCCGGCTTCCGCTCACCCTGCCTCTCTCCCCGCTACCCGTAATAGCTGCTGCTGCCCCGCCATTAGGCCCGCTACCTGCCCCATCGGTAGCGATACCCTGCCCAGCCGCTTCGGCGGATCCGCCGGCTGCAGACGTCCCGGACGGCCCTGAAGTGCCCCAGGGGGAACCGCTAGAACCGCGGCCCCTTAACAGCGTGGTGCCTGAAGTCCCAATAGAGACTGTGCCAGACCCTGCGCCCGGAACCATGGCCTGGATGAAGGCCCGGGTGATCCAATTCCACCGGCGTCAGCAGGGACAACTCTTCCGGATGATGGAGCAGTGGACCAACGAGGTGGAGATGCTGATTACAGCTGTCCCGATGTACGGAGAGGGAACCGGTGTAGCACAGCCGACTGGTGACCCACGTCCCTATGTCCTCCCAGGACCGGCCGCTGCGGCTGAGGGGCCCGGCCTAGTCTCGGCCTATGCATCACCCTTGCCGCTACTTATGGGGCGCCTCAGTGTAGACTCGCCTGGTCTGCTATTCCATGTTACTGCTGAGGGATCTAAAGCGTTGGATGCTGGAGATCAGGAGGCTGCGGCAGCTGGCGGCAACCCGCCTGACGCAGGAACAAGAGAGGACGACTCCTGCCCCAGCTTGGGGTCCGCTGCTGCACTTGAAGGAGCCGTTGAGCGTTCCTGCTATGTGGGGGGCCCTGTGGTTTATCATACTCCGCGTACCGGTGGAAATGGGTACCGGGTACCTCTGTCGCAGCAGGCATGTCAGTGCATGTTTGATCTGTTGGTGGCAGAGGATGGGTCCGCCTTAGCAGAAGAACCGGAGTAGGGCAATGGATGCCCGCAGCACCGTCCCCGTGGGGACCACCAGAAGTTTGTTGTCAGTTTGAAAAAGTTGAAAAGTTTGAAAGTTTTGCCAATAATGAAAATGATCACACCGAAGAAGTAACCTGATTTGTTTGTTGATTTGCAACCGGCTGGAGCCGGCACCGTTGTCCCCGTGGGGACCGTTTAAAAATGCATGGGAACTATCCATGGACAAGCCCGTGAACTCTGCAGGGCAACCACAAACGTTAGTGGCTTGTAAATATGTTGGGTACCGTTACCGTTTCCGCAATGCCGCCTCCGGAGAGGCAGGTTGGAGGGAGGGCCCTCAGCAGAGCAGGCTGGGGCCCAGCCACCAAAGGGACCGGTGGCTACCCTCTGGAGGGAAGGACAGATCCCGCTCGGGTACCGTGTGCTGCCTGGATTTTAGGGGCAGCATCAGGGCCAGGTTACTTGGGTGGGAGAGAGCGGAAACCGTGACCGTATACCGTTGAAACGTTAAAAGAAAATGTGCCTCCCGTCTTGGGAAGAGTTTATTAAAAATGTCATTATTGTTTGTTTAACCCTGTTATCCCCTTTTTACAGAAAAATAAAACCGGTGTAGGACGGCAGCCCGCGGACGGTCTGCATTTTGCTAAGGGGGAATGTGTCGCCCTGGGCAAGCCAGGGGTCACAGGTCACAACACCACCACACCCCCACACTCCAGGTAGGCACATCTGCTAACCAGAAATCCTTGTTGCCTTCCTCCAGAGGCTGATGATTCACACCAGGGGGTGGGCCAGGCGGTTGGCTCCGCCCACCAAGGAGATCACAGCTCTGGAGGCGGGAGAAACCAGGCAGTACAGTCAGGGAGGAGGAAGTGGAAGGAGTAGCCCAGGCTGGGCTAAAGTAAACAGCAAGTGACAGTAAGAAAAGGGAAAGTGGTGACAGAGCAGTAAGTGTGCAAGCCTGAGAGCCCAGCTTTGTGTAGGGCCAGAACAGCAAGGTCAGCGACGGCAGTGACTGTCCAGAGGGGGACCGTTCGGAAGTTCCTGGAAGGACCCCGTTGGCTGTGTGCCCGGTGGTCTGGAGCAGTGTTCCGAAGGACAGTCAGCACCAGGGCAGGGGCCTCTCGGACCCCGGCAAGGCTAGGAGTCGCCAAATTTGCCGAATCCGTCAGTGAAGGGGACGTAGATCCCCCAGCAACCAAGTCCCGATTGACGGCAACAGCCCGACCATTACAGGGGAGACACCGCCACCGCCAGGGCACCAGTTTCCCCAGGGCCAGCGCCTGCGGGCAAAGTGTAGAGCTCCTCCGGCCCAGATTGCAGTCGGGGAGCGGGTAACCGGAGGGAATCCACCGCTACCATCAGTCAACACAGGTGCAAGGAAGAGAGACATCACCGTCACCTACCGGGAGTGCAGGTGCAGCCGTCTGTGGGACCGTCCTACCAGCCGTTTGGTTTACCGTACAAACTGTGTCCAAGTCTCAGGCTGAGTGAGTACCACAGTGCCGCAAGGCACAGCGCTGCCCCCGCGTCCCTGCGCCCTCCAGGCCCTACACTTTACATCTCTTCACTGGGCCCCGGGATCACCAACCCCTACCCACGGAGGGGCAACACAACACCTGGCTGCTCCGCATCACCATCCCCGGGACCCCCACACTGAGCAGCGGTGGTGCAATCACCACAACCGTGGGTGGCGTCACGAACTATAACAATCCCCACACCCAACAAACAACCCCCCTTTCACTTACGGGCGAGGAGTGTCGCTCGACAAAACCCCGGGATCCGGCCCACGGCTCGAGCCACCACTGAGCAGCAGCCGGACCCGAGCAGAAGGGGTGAGCGCGGTGTGCTGACACCCTCCTCCCCGCCCGCGACACATGCTTTCTCAGAATTTAAAGAAAATAAAACTCATGAAACAGGACTGGATAAAAATGATGGCGCCCTCCTCCTCCTCCTCCTCCGCCTCAACTTAGTAGTTTTCTGAACAAACTTTTGGGGCAATCACTGCCATCAAACGATTCCTTTAACTATCAATGAGACTTCTGCTCCTCTCGACAGGTATTTTGGCCACTCCTCAAGAGCAAACTGCTCCAGTTGTCTCGTGTTTGAAGGTTGCCTTTTCCAGATGGCATGTTTCAGCTCTTTCTAAAGATGCTCAATAGGATTTAGGTCAGGGCTCATAGAAGCCACTTCAGAATAGTTTTCCTTTTAGTCATTCTTGGGTGTTTTTAGCTGTGTGTGTTGGGTCATTGGCAATACCCATGACCTGCGACTGAGACCAAGCTTTCTCACACTGGGCAGCATATTTCCCTCTAAAATCCCTTGATAGTCTTGAGATTTCATTGTATCCTGCACAGATTCAAAACACCCTGTGCCATATGCAGCAAAGCAGCCCTAAAACATAACAGAGCCTCCTCCATGTTTCACAGTAGGGACAGTGTTCCTTTCTTGATATGCTTCATTTTACCATCTGTGAACATAGAGCTGATGTGCTTTGCCAAAATGTCCCATTTTTGTCTCATCTGTCAATAGGACATTCTCCATGAAGCTTTGTGGCTTGTCAACATGTAGTTTGGCAAATTCCAATCTGGCATTTTTATGGTTTTTTTCAACAATAGTATCCTCCTTGGTCATCTCCCATGAAGTCTATTTTGGCTCAAACAATGACGGATGGTGCGATCTGACACTGATATTCCTTGAGCTTGAAGTTCACTTATAATCTCTTTAGAAGTTTTTCTGGACCCTTTTGTTACTATTCGTATTATTATCTCTTTGCGGCCATATCCAGGGAGGTTAGCTACAGTCCCATGGATCTTAAATTTCTGAATAATATGTGCAACTGTAGCCACAGGAACATCAAGCTGCTTGGAGATGGTCTTATAACCTTTACCTTTAAGATGCTTGTCTATTATTTTCTTTCTAATCTCCTGAGACAACTCTTTCCTTCGCTTCCTCTAGTTCATGTTCAGTTTGGTACACACTATGTCGCCAAACAGCACAGTAAGTAAGGGTGTGGAAGGTTTGAGAGTTTGAGACAGAGAAGGGGTAGAGTCTGGGCAAAGTCTCAGGCTTGCTGAAAAATTTTGCTAGTATGGGGCCCTAAAATTCCTAGTGGCGGCCATGGCGCTGCCAGTATGCGTTATAAGATCAACCAGCATTGTGCAGGCACTACAGAGACCAATGCCACCCCCGAAAGTGAAGAATAATATTGTCAGAACAATGACTGCCATAAATAAGAAATCCAAAACACAATGACAGACAAAAAGGGTTTTTTCACCATTTCAACATACCTGGAATTTTTTTTCCCTTCATTTTTCCTTATAAGGCTATGTCAATGGAAGAACAAAAAAGGAAGGCTATGGGAAGGTGTGGATGTGAAACGATAGCAAAAAATGGAAAATGTCTGCTTCTCTAAGGGGTTAAATTATATTTGATTATGATTGTATTCACAAGACATTGTGAAATATAGCTGTAATTTTGCACTGTATCCACACCCAGCCTGTTAACATGTTGGAGCTCATCCTCGTACCTGACCGAATATAAATACACAGACACAGTACAGATTGAGCTGTAGTCACCGGGGCTCAGAATGGCTCTGAATATCGCAGGTACACTTCTCCTGGCTACTGGGGTCACTCTCCTCATTTATCTCATTAAATGGTGGGGTAGGGTCAAACAGAAGAATCTCCCCCCAGGACCTACACCTCTGCCGGGCTTGGGGAATATCCTTCAGCTCAGCACCTCAGAGCTACCACAGTCATTAGTTAAGGTAAGAACACTGACCTGTAAGCAATCTTGTTGGTAATCCTCTTGGTAATTTTTTTTACCGAATTAGTTGTGTAGTGATTCCTGGCATGAATTTAAATCAGAATAGCTCCCAGAAATAGATAGGAAAGCTTCAGGAAATTCATGTTACCTGCAGCTGTTTTAGCAGCTCATTATCATATACATGTAATTTTATGACAGTTTTTGCCTCCTTCTCTTTTAGCTTAAAAAATATACAGTACAGACCAAAGGTTTGGACCCACCTTCTCATCTCTAGAACAACTGTTAAGAGGACACTTTGTGCAGAAGGCCTTCATGGTAAAATAGCTGCAAGGAAACTACTGCTAAGGACAGGCAACAAGCAGAAGAGACTTGTTTGGGCTAAATAACACAAGGAATGGACATTAGACCAGTGGAAATCTGTGCTTTGGTCTGATGAGTCCAAATTTAAGATCTTTGGATCCAACCACCGTGTCTTTGTAGAAAAGGTGAACGGATGGACTCTACATGGCTGGTTCCCACCGTGAAGCATGGAGGAGGAGGTGTGATGGTGTGGGGGGGCTTTGCTGGTGACACTGTTGGTGATTTATTCAAAATTGAAGGCATACAGAACCAGCATGGCTACTACAGCATCTTGCAGCGGTGTGCTATTCCATCTGGTTTGCGTTTAGTTGGACCATCATTTATTTTTCAACAGGACAATGACCCCAAACATACCTCCATGCTGTGTAAGGGCTATTTGACTAAGAAGGAGAGTGATGGGGTGCTACACCAGATGACCTGGTCTCCACAGTCACTAGACCTGAACCCAATCAAGATGGTTTGGGGTGAGCTGTACCACAGAGTGAAGGCAAAAGGGCCAACAAGTGCTAAGCATCTCTGGGAACTCCTTCAAGACTGTTGGAAAACCATTTCCGGTGACTACCTCTTGAAGCTCATCAAGAGAATGCCAAGAGTGTGCAAAGCAGTAATGAATGCAAAAGAATGGCTACTTTGAAGAACCTAGAATATAAGACATATTTTCAGTTGTTTCACACTTTAAGTATTTCATTCCACATGTTTTAATTCAGAGTTTTGATGCCTTCAATGTGAATCTACAATTTTCAGAGTCCTGAAAATAAAGAAAACTCTTTGAATGAGAAGGTGTGTCCAAACTTTTGGTCTGTACGGTATATACAGTAAATATATTGTTCAATGTGCCAGCAGCACCTCCACAGGAGAAAAGAGGTATTACACAGTGAATATTGAAATTAGCAGGCAAATCAGATTCATGGACCTATTATTGGGTTCTGTAAAAAACTTAAGATACTTAGTTAAAATAGTATTGATCAAAAAAGCATAAAAGCCATCCCATCACGACAAAGTGTACCCAATTGGGACAGTCCAATCGCTAATATAAAAATCTCACCGGGTGAGGGGCCTTTTCTGAACAGTCAGGGTTAGGTCCTGCTCTTCCCTCTTCTATATTGAGGTCTACTTTGTCGCAATGGAATAGCGTATACGCATTTTTGATGAAAATTGTATAAACTAAGCGCTGTATGTTATTTACATGTCCTAATACTATTAATTTATTTAGCAAAAAAAGAGAGAAAATCCAGCAATATGGAGGAGCTTGTGTCATTGACGTAAAAAAAGCTTTCAATGACTCCAAAATGCAACCAATATCAACACATGTTCTGCTCATTTCTCTGATTTGGGGTTCTGTAAATTGTCTTTTTAGATGCTCTCCTCTATCAGATATAAAGTGGTCCTCAAGGTGGAGCTCCCCCCAGATCTCTGACTGTGTATTACTGTTTCTGTGTGTATCCCAACATCTAAGATCCCGACAGCCTATCCTATCAGATAGCTTTAGGCCAAATGTCCATTCAACGGTACATAACGAGGAAAATCCAAAGCACCCAAGGTGCCTGCGGAAAATGTACCATTAATTTGACATGTCAAAAAGGAATGCTTTGATCACAAACGCCTTTTGTAAAGCAAAGAAATAGAAAGAGAAAAAAACACATTTTTTTTATATATATATTTATCGACTTGATATAGGTTATTTGTGACTGAAAATTTCCTTTTTGATATGTCTAAATAATGATTGTATACTATTGGGCATAAGACAACTAACTCTTCTAACTCCCTTAGGCTGGTTTCTGACGTCCGTGTTTTAGGTACGTGTGACATCCATTTTAACTCGGATGTCACACATACCCATGTTACCCTATTGTGTTTTCACATGGACCGTGTGGCCCCGCTATTTCACACGGACATGTGTCCATTTTTTCTCCGGCAGCACGGGTGTCACACAGACCGCACACTGATGTGATCCGTGTGACATCAGTGTGACACGTACCAGAGAAAACACGGCTTTTTAAATAAAAAGATTTTCTATATTTACCTGTATCCAGCGATGCTGTCTCCCGCTCCTGACCCCCGATTATTATTTTCATTGAATCACTGCAGTGAGCAGCTGGAAGCAGGGGCATCATGGTGACAGCGCTGGAGACAGCACTGCCGAGGACAGCATCGCTGGGGACATCGCTAGTGACAGGTGAGTATCCTGCCAGCAGTGTGTGTGCAGGGACGTCCAGGAGGTCATCGGATTTCCCAATGAACTCTGATGACCTCTTGATGACACCCCTGCGACAACTGCGCTACAGCGAGTGTCACGATGGTGACTTCCAGGGGTTCATGAGAGTTCATTAGGAATTCCGATGACCCCCTGGATGTCACTGCACAAACTGCTGTATACTCAACTGTCACCAGCGATGTCCCTGGCGGGGCTGTCCTCGGCTGTGCTGTCCGGCGCTGTCCCCGCGATGCTCCAGCTTCCAAATCCTCGGGCAGTGAATAATCAATGATAATAATGAGCGGGGGTCAGGAGCGGGAGGAAGCAGAGCAGAAGACATCATCGCTGGATACAGGTAAATGTAGAACATCTTTTCATTGCAGAGACACGTTTTACCTGGAACGTGTCACATGTATGCAAACATGGATGTCACACGTATGACACACGTGTGACTATAACCATGCGTGTGACTGGTACCTGATTAAACACGGACGTCTGAAACCAGCCTTATACAGTGTGTCCATCCATATATTGTCCAGCGCCATTAACTTGAGAACGGCGGCAGCTATAGGCATAGAAGTGGTGTCTAGGTATAGTAAAGTAGCCATGCGCTACGCAATGAAACCACTTATAGCGCCACCTGGTAGAAAACAATGGAGTTAGCATTTTTATCTCGAAAATGGAACGAGATAGAGAAAAAAAGTGAATTAAAAAATTGTAAGTCATCATCAATTCAATACGAATCGGCACCTTGCTTTCCTCTAGCCTGTCTATGACAGCCATTCTGAGACTATGGTTCTAGGCAGGCGTTACAGTGGCTAACTGAATACTCATTTGGCTGACTACCATCTCTCCCACCCTGCCATACACTTGAATGTTCGACTTGACAAAGTGTTCATTTGTTTTCAATGGAGAGCAGAGGTCAAAGGCTTCATCGCTTGAATTCAAAATGTCTCCTCCAAAATAATCTATCAGGCAAGAATCAAAAGGCCCACTTAAATGTTACATGGTCATCATCCCTCCAAGATTTAGATGAGTGTAGCTGTTTTTAATCTGATGTGTTTGGGGGCCTTTAGACTCGTAATCTGTAGAATAGAAGGAACAAAGCAAAGAGGAGGACGAGCAACTCGACGGCTTGATATTATCAAGATAATGGCGGAGAAGACCCTGGTGGACCTATCTAGGCTGAGAAGACCCTGGTGGACCTATCTAGGCTGAGAAGACACTGGTGGACCTATCTAGGCTGAGAAGACCCTGGTGGACCTATCTAGGCTGAGAAGACACTGGTGGACTTATCTACGCTGAGAAGACCATAGTGGACCGATCTAGACTGACATGACCCCGGTGGACCTATCTAGGCTGCACAAGATCGATCTTACTACAAAGAATTCATCCATCAATTCCCCATAACTCAAGATTGAGTTTAAAACCGTTGAAAAAAAAGTTGTAATTTATACAGATTTTTATTTCTTTTTTTATATTTCTCAAGCTAAGTGAGACATACGGACCTGTTTACACCATCTACATAGCAAATCTCCGGACCATAGTACTGATCGGGTACGATGCAGTGAAGGAAGCATTGGTGGACCGCAGTGATGAGTTTAGTGATCGGGGAGATCTAGGAGCGGGAGAGGTTTTCAGCAAAGAATTTGGTAAGTTAATAAAATAAATGTCTAAAATAATAATACATTTCCAGTAATATCTGTAATGTTCAACATATGAGGGACATTATTTAAAGAATACAGGGCTGTAAAAGTACCATATTTGTCATTGTATAAGACGCACTGGATTATAAGACGCACCCCAAATTTAGAGAAAAAAAAAGGTAAAAAAAATAAAAACGGGGTCCGTCATACTCTGGTGTTGTCTTACCAGAGGGGGGCAGCAGTGGTGGTGAAGCAGGGTCACTGGAGGCAGAGATTGTGCTAGCAGCCGTGGCGGGTCAGTGGCGTCAGCAGCGGCGGGTCAGTTGTAGAGCAAGCCGGTACGGTGAGTGTTCCAGTATGTCCGCATTCCCAGTTCAAATGATGGCGCCTGGAGCGGCGCATGTGCAGATGGAGCTCTTATCCAAGGGCTCATTCTGCGCACGTGCTGACTCAAGGCGCCATCATTTGAAACTGGGACCGCGGACACACTGGGACACTCACCGCACAGTCACCGCAGTCTGCACAGCCGCCCACCCGCACAGAGAGGCAGCCGGCCTCCAGGACAGAGAGGCAGCCGGCACCGACAGGCACCCGGCTGCCCGCACGCAGCTACAGGCACCCGGCTGCCCGCATGCAGCTACAAGCACCCGGCTGCCTGCACGCAGCCACAGGCACCTGGTCGCCCGAACGCACCCGTCGCCGCACAGACAGCCACCCTGGTAAGCTATATTCGGATTTTAAGATGCACTCATCATTTTCCTCCCAAATTTTTGGGAGGAAAAGTGCGTCTTATAATCCAAAAAATACGGTATAATTCTTTCACATGTTACAGGGAGGACGATTTATGACTATTCCTGAAGCTTTCGGGGGTTAATTCTTATGTAATCTGTTTTCTGGTTGTGCTACCTCAGCTGTTCTGAACCTTTGTACCTTGGATGTACTACAGATTAATAGGATAAGTATATATTTATTAAAAGGCGTAACCTAAAATTAAAAATGTCATTTTTGCCAGAAGCGGTGCCTCTCATTGGCTGTGTCTAGTATTGCATCGTACACCTATTTACGTAAAGTAACCTGAACTGCGATATCATAAGCAGAACACAAACAGGAATAGATTTTTTTTCTCGCTAAAAAGAAAATTCTTTTTTTTCTAACCTTACGGAACAGTACATTACAACTGCCTTTCGTGCATTTCCTGAAGGGTAGTCTAAAGCCCCGATGACGAAACCTTTTCAGAAAACATTGTTGGGTACATGTTTGTGAAGATGTTGGGTTTCCTTTACTGATTATTTTTGAGGCTGTACAATTTTTTAAGCTAAAAACACTTTTGCTTTAATATTCTGATGTTTTTTTGGGAAATAGTTTATCAAAGGTTTTTTTTTTAGTTTTATGGCATAGAAAAGTCACAAATTATGATGAATGCCATATGTTGAATTTTTTTTTACGTCATTGTAGCATTCAACTGGATAAGGCTGGGTCATAATTAGAGATAGGTGAACCCACAACAGATTTTCAGGTTCGATGAGTCCAGCCGGACTTTAAAAAAAAGCCCCGTTCGGAATAAAAATTGAACTAGAACATCGGTCCAGACGCCGAACCCCATATAAGTCTATGAGGACCTGAACATTGTGCTGTAAAATAGTGGTAGAAAGGGCAAGGGGGGTGCAAAGCAAGAGACTAAAGGCCCTGTCACACACAGAGATAAATCTGTGGTTGCAGTGAAATTGTGGACAATCAGTGCCAGGTTTGTGGCTGTGTACAAATGGAACAATATGTTCATGATTTCACTGCAACCACAGATCTGCCGAAGATTTATCTCTGTGTGTGACAGGGCCTTTATACTTATGGAGTCTCCAGCGCGGCTGTCACCCTGCTTCTGAGTACGCTCATCCCATGACTATTAAGCACAGCTTTATAAAGGCAGCAGTGGACAGTAATCTCTGTTGGGAGGATAGTATGATTATTCTCCCCTCTATTTTCTTCTAAATAAGCTAAAAAGATTTCTATGATTATAATTCTGTCAAATCATCATCAGTAACTGTGATAGACGTTTATGTTCCTTCCTGTGGAGAACTTCTGTGGGGCAGTCCATGAAGTTTCATTATACTGATAACTTAATTTGAAAGAATGGTAAAACATTTACCTCGCTGGGGATCACATAGAATTTTCCTTAGGCCCCCTTCACACGCACGTGTCTCCGGTACCTGCTAGGTCCGTGCCCGCATGTACTGGAGACACGGGCACACGTAAACCCATTAAAATCAATGGGTTTATGTACATGCACGTGTCGCGGGTGGAGGAGGGGACGCCGCGCTCGCCCACTGCTCGGGTCCGGCTCTGCTGCGGCCTGCTTGCTCGCTGCTCGGTGGTGGCTCGAGCGGCGAGCCGGATCCCGGGGCCTCGAGCGGCGCTCCTCGCCCGTGAGTGAAAGGGGAATGGTTTTGGGGATTTATTGTCCGTGACGCCACCCACGGTTGTGGTGAGGTTGTGACACCACCGCTGCTCTCCCGGGAGTGATGACTGGGAGCAGCTTGGATGTTGGTTCTTCCCTCCGTGGGTAGGGGGGTAGTTGTCCCGGGGCCCCGGTGAGGGGTTAGGGATTGCAGGCGGGTTACGGGGTCTGGTGAGGTGCAGGGTCACGGGGGCAGCGCTGTGCCGCACGGCACGGTAGTACTCACTCAGCCAATGACGAAGACAAAGTCCTTGATAAAAACACACGGCTGGATGGACGGGGCCCACTGGCGGCTGCGATGGTTTCTGCTCCCGGTAGGTTGATGGTGACTGCCTTTCCCTGCACCTGTGTTGTGTTATGGTTCCAATGGCTTCCCACCGGTAACCCGCTCCCCAGCTTGGATGGATGCTGAGGGAGCCCCTTTTGCCCACAGGCTCTGGCCCTGGGGACTGTAGCCTTGGCGGTGGCTGTGTTTTCCTTCACGGTTTGAGCTGTCGCCTTCTATCGGGACTTGACTGCTGGGAAACCCCGGAGGTTCCCTTCACTAACGGATTTGGCAAATTCAACGGCGACTCCTAGCCTTGTCGGGGTCCGTAAGCCCTGCCGGATGGTGCTGGCTTCTCTTTGCTCGCCGGTCCGGTACCGCCGGGCCACCGCCCGTCCACGGTCCTTACGTTCTGCTCCAATCGGCCTCTCCTGCAGACGGTCACCACCGTCTGCCAACCTTGCCGTACCGTCTGGGCCACACACCCAGACACGGTCAGTCAGTTGCTCCTCTCCCACTTCTCTCTCCACTCCCAACTAACTCTTAACTAACTTCCTTTTCCCGCCTCCGGGACTGTGAACTCCTCGGTGGGTGGGACCAACCGTTTGGCCCACCCCCTGGTGTGGACATCATCCCCTGGAGGGAGGCAACAAGGATTTTGATTGACTTCGGTGTGCCTAGCCGGGGTGTTTGGGTTGTGTTGGTGTTGTTCTGTGTCGACCTGGCTTGCCCAGGGCGCCACACACGTGTGCAGCCATTGGCCCGTGCCTCTGTGTGGAGCAGACGTGAGCGCGTATGCTCCACACGGATGCATGTCCGTTTTTCTCCGGCAGCACGGGTGTCACGCGGCCCGCACACGTACCACACGGATGTAGTGTGGATGCGGTCCCATGTGACACGCGCCGGAGAAAACTCACGTGTCAGAGAAAAAAATAACAAATCTTTACTCACCTTCTCCAGCCCTGCAGTCTCTGCCGCTGCTGTCACTTGCTGCCGACCGCCGCTCATTATGCTCATTTAATATTCACTTCACTGCGGCCGGAAGCATCAGCAGCGGGGAGTCGGCAAAACCGGAGACCGAAGATCAGCACCACGGACAGCGACGCCAGGGACAGGTGAGCAGAAAGTTCTCGTTCTCCGTGTGTTATCACGGATAACACACGGAGAACACACGTGGTGCCATAAACACGGCACACGGAGGGGAAAACGCACGTTTGACACGTCCGTGAAACATGTGCGTGATTTTCACGGACGTGTGAAGGGGGCCTTTTAAAGTGTGTATCACTCAATGCTTGCCAATACAATCTTGGAAACATTTTCTTTCCCCTCCCTACCTCACCCCTTTGGCACAATTCTTTTTTATATTGTTGGGTAAAAAGTTCTTCTTAATCTTCCTGTGTACTTTATATTCAGTAAACCATCTTAATTTACATAAAGTATGTGGACTTTCAATAAAAGAAATTATTATTATGTATATAAAGTATAGAAATAGCAAAAGGAAGCTCAATACTTTGAAGAAAGTTACAGACATTTTTTTGCCTGAGTAATGATGAGATTGACAAGAAGTTGAAGGTCCTCAAAGTCACTTGAAACTCAATGCACCTTTCAAACTCTAATTAAAGGGATGGTTCACTTCTCAGCATACGGCCACACATCAATATAAACCTCATAAAGAAGGCGTTTTTTCAAGTACCTTGTTTAGTCAATTTTTTCAAGTACCTTGTTTACTCAGCCTGTGAGCTGCGTTATTGCGATCCGCTAATCTCCATTATATGACCCCCGGGCTCCGTGACCTCTGAGATCAGGTGATGTCACCTCAACTTCCAGTTGACCTGACATCACCAAGCCCGGCCCAAGTCTCCCTGAATGACTGGGCTGTGGGTGAAATTTCCCTGCTCGTTAGAGCCCAGCATATCGCGTGCTCTCTCCTTCGCTGCAGAGCGTCGCAAGCACAAGTGATGCTGGGCTATGATAAGCGGTGAAAATTCACCCACAGCCTAGACACTCAGGGAGACTTGGGCCAGCCTCATTGATGTCAGGTCAACTGGAAGTTGACGTGACATCACTGGATCTCAGAGGTCACGGAGCCCGGTGGGTCACATGATAGGGATGAGGTTTACATTGATGTGTTACCACTATGCTGAGTGAACCACCTCTTTAATCTTGAAAAGTGAGTTTTTTTGTAAAAAATAAATAAATAATAAGAATAAAGCAAAAGAAATGTGTATCTTTTGTATTTGAGATCTGCACAATTTTGAAAAGCTAACGCTTGTTGTGACATTCAGAGACTAAAATTTGTACTGCTCATGTCCATTGTCCACCTGACAGGAGAGCAGTGCATGTATACTAAAAAAGATTTTTAATGGGATATCAAAATAAGAAAACTACAGTCACTTTCCACAAAAAAATACACCACACCTTTCCAGAAGTTGTCTGGGGTTGCAGCTGGACCCCATTGGTGGGAATTGGGATAATCTACAACACTAGACACATTGTGGGGAGACCGATTCGGCATTCCTTATGGCAGAAAAGTACCCATAGTTTTCAAATCTTGGACAACCTTTTTAATTACATGCTTGTATTTGCAGGAGTAATTGGAAGCAGTGGAGAAAGATGGAAAATCCTTCGTCGATTTTCCTTAACAACTCTGAGAAATTTTGGAATGGGAAAGAGAAGTATCGAAGAAAGAATCCAAGAGGAAGCCCAATGCTTGAATGAGAGACTTATGGAGGAAAAAGGTGGGCTGAGTTGAAAATTTGGTCGTAGACCAACCATACATATTAGAAATATTTTGACCAAGAACCAGCCTCATTGATCAAAATGTTCTTGTGGAACAAAGGATTGGCCTATCATTCAACATTCCTGATTCTCCTTTCCGCAACTTCTACGATAATCTGTCAGACTGCCTTCATACACATTAGAGCCATGGCTGATCTCTCTTGAATCAAAAGATACAGCCAACATTAATGTGATCATTATGGCCAGTTTTAGTGAGGTAATGATACACTATGGACTACAGATCTTTAGTAGTAGTGTGTAGTAGCATTTAAGGGAGTTGTCTGCAGTCGTTGACCGCATGTATCCGGCTAGAATCTGACTACACTGTATCCGGCATCTGCATTGACCACGACGGAAATAGTCTAGTCGGATTTTGTCTAAGGGTATGCATATATTATCAAACAATTACATACAATTTAGTTATTCTTTAAAAAAAAAAAATGACTAACCATCTCTTTATATTTTCCTACATTGTTACAGACTCTCCAATTAACCCGGTAGATATAATGCGATCCACTGTTTCCAATGTAATTTGCTCTGTCGTGTTTGGCGAAAGATTCAACTATGAAGATCAACAATTCTTGATTCTATTATCTTATCTTAATGATATTCTTAAGCTGCTTAACAGCCGTTCTGGACAGGTAAATATCACTAAACCTTTAAACTATGTAGGTAAATGGAACTAACATTAATTATAAAAAATAATGGGTTTCGTTTACTTTACTAATTTCTGGCCACATGGATGAAGATAAACTGTCTTGTGTCTATTAGACATTTTTATACACAGATATGTCTATGTGCCTGTATGGGAAAAATTATAACAACAGTATCAATGAACCTATGGCTCAATGTCTGGACACCTTGGTTGCGTCAGATATTTTGGAACTTGACTCAATCTTTGCATTGTGCATCTGTATGTGCCACACTAAGCATCTGTAACCAAAAGAGGTGAAGACAACTATCTGAGAATTAAATTTGTTGAAAAATATCATCAATCTCAAGGTTAAAAGTTTATCTCCAGAGATCTTGATGTTCCTTTGTTCACAGTGAGCAACATAATCAAGAAGTTTACAACCCATGGTATTGTAGCTAAATTCCCTGGATGTGGACGACAGAGAAAAATTGATGTAAAGTTGTACTGCAGGATAGTCCGGATGGTGTATAAGCCCAATCAAGTTCCAAATAAATTCACACAGTCCTGAAGGCTCAGGGTGCATCAGTGTCAGCACAAACTATTAATCCACATTTGAATGAAATGAAACGTTGTTGAGGAGACCCAGGAGAACCCACTGCTGATGTAGAGACAGAAAAAAAGCTAGATTACAGTTTGCCAAAATGTACGTGAATAAGCCAAATTCCTTCTGGAAGAGTGTTTTCTGGACATTTGAGACCAAGATAGAGCTTGTTGGTAAAGCACATTGTGTCGCCCAGGGAAAGCGGTACTCGGTACCGGGCGATTTACAGATGGAAATGTCACTTTGGTGGCCATTGCCCGGTCCCGTGCACTGGGGCTCATCTTGTAAAGGGGAATTATTTACAGTAGGGATGAAAGTTAGTGTACATGATGCCACCTGCGGGTTGCGGTAACGGGTATACCGCCACTGCTGTGTAAGGGGGCTGGGGCTGATGGAATGGAGCAGCTAGATGTGAGTTCCTCCACAGGTAGGGAAGGCCCCGGTGCCCTCGTGGAGTTGGATGGGGTGGATAGTGCAGGAACAGTCTATGAGACCTCTTGGTGTTGGATGAGGTGCATAATGCAGGAAACCGGGGCACACACTGCTGGTTATTATGGTGCTGAATGAGGTGCAGGCTGGAAGGAATCCAAACAGGCAAAGTCCGAGTGAAACAGGGAGTCTTTAGTGATGGTCTACTCACAGGTTACACTCCCCTGGTGCTGGGGACAGATTCCTGGCTCCCTTTGTCCCGGCTCTGTCTGTGTAGCTTGGCTATGGCCCCCTCCGTGCACTTCTCTTGTAGAGCTCTGTCAGAGTCCCTTGGAGACCCCACAGCCAGCTGATTCTCCCCTGGGCATCGTGCGATCGATCCTCAGGCCTTGCACCCAGACCTCCTCCCGACTTCTCCTCACTCTGTCTGGACTCCTCTCCGTCACCCACCAATTCCTCCCCTTCCCTCTAGGGACCTCACTACAGGAGGGTTTGATTTACACCTCCTAGGCAACCTCCACTTCCTGGGCAGGCTTTACACCATAGGACGGCCAACCCTCTGATAATGCCCTCTTGTGGTCCAGGGTGGTGTTGTGTGAGTGTTTTAGGTGTGTGCAGGTTTAGCCAGACCCAGGACTCCAGAAACCAGGTTGCAGATCTTAGTAGCATGACCGCAGGGGTGCTACAACATCAATTTACTGTTTACAGAAAACAGTATGAGGCCTACAAAAAAAGAACACACAACCTTCAGTCAAATTTGGTGGAAGCTCAAAGATGTTTTGTTCGTGTTCTGCTGCCTCTGGCACTTAGTGTCTTGACTGTGTGCAAGACATCATGAAATCTGAAGATTATCAAAGGATTTTGGGTGATCATGTAGTGCCCAGTGTCAGAAAGCTGAGTTTATGTCTTAGATTATGGGTCTTCCAGCACGATGATGACCCCAAACATACTTCAAAAAGCCCCCAGAAATGGATGGAAACAAATGTCTGAAGAGTTTAGAAGTGGCAGCAATGAGTCCGGATCTAAATCCCATTAAACCTCTGTGGCGTGATCTTAAGATTGCTGTTTGGAGAAGACTCCTCCAATTATGAGAGACCTGGGGCTGTTTGCAAAAGGAGAGCCCAAACGTATCGTTGAGAGGTGTAAGAAGCTTGTGGATGGTTATAGAAAGCGATTGATTGCAGTTATTTATTCCAAAGGAAGTGCAACCAAATATTAAGTTGAGGGGGCCGACAATATTGTCCGGCCCATTCTTGGGGTTTGTGTGAAATTATGCCCAATTTGCTTTTTTTCTGTTGTTTTTTTTCAATAATTTTCTCTGAGAGTTTCGGCCTAGACTGTAAGATGGTGGAAGAATAGTTTATTAAGACTTTCTGCAAAGTTGAGTTATTATTATTATTATTTATTATTATTATTTATTATTATTATAGCGCCATTTATTCCATGGCGCTTTACAAGTGAAAGAGGGTATATGTACAACAATCATTAAGGCTACGTGCCCACAGATATATCCGCAGGACATTCCGCAGGTGCTCCCAGGAAACAGCACCACAACCTTTGTCTATTTCCATGCTGCGGAATGTCGTGCGGATATGCTGCGGGCATTCTGCATTGAGGATACAGTACCATGGCTTCGGCACAGCCTCCTCAATGCAGAACAAGTGCTGCAGTGATCGGGGGAGTTCATACTTACCTCCATCATGCAGCACCTCGCTTTCCGGCAGCCGGGTCACTCTCTCAGCGTCTTCAGGAGAAGGTGGGCGGGTCTGAACTAGCTCCGGCTGTCACATGACCGGAGCTTGTGCAGTCTCCGCCCACCTCTTCCTTCCTGTACCTGGATTCACCGCGCTTCTGTACACCGGACGGAGAAAGTGACTCCGGTGAGGCAGGCAAGTATATGGGACCCTGCGGAGAAATCCGCAACAATAATTGACATGCTGCAGATTATGCCGCACGGAAATCCGCAGCGTGGGCACAGCATTTCCCAAATGCCATAGAAATGGCTAGGGTGTAGCTGTGCTGCAGATTTCTGGAAAATCCGCGGCTTTTCCGCGAGAAATCCGCAGCAAAATCCGCGCATTTTCCGCAGCGTGGGCACATAGCCTAACAGTATAAAACAGACTGGTATAGGAGGAGAGAGGACCCTGCCCGCGAGGGCTCACAGTCTACAGGGAATGGGTGATGGTATAATAGGATATTTTTTACTTTAGCTGCAATGAAGCAATACCAACACATTTTTTTGAAAAGGTGAATATATTATTTAAAGTATATAATATAATATATATATATATATATATATATATATATATATATAGATATATATATATATATATATATATATATATATATATATATATATATATTATTAATTTATTTTTTTCTACCTTTTCCTTTACAGATTTATAACATGTTCCCAACCATCATGTCCTACATTCCTGGTCCTCACCAGAGGATGCTCAAACTTTCAGACAGCCTGAAAGAATTCATTAAAAAGGTGATAAAGATCCATCGAGACACTCTGGACGAGAACTGCCCTCGTGATTTCATAGATTGTTTCCTTATAAAAATGCAAGAGGTGAGTTTGTACATTTAAAAGAAAAAAAAAAAAATACTCCCCTGTATCAAAATGACATTGAAATCAATCTATAGGCTGTTACAGTCATATGAAAAAGTTTGGGCACCCCTATTAATGTTAACCTTTTTTCTTTATAACAATTTGGGTTTTTGCAGCAGCTATTTCAGTTTCATATATCTAATAACTGATGGACTGAGTAATATTTCTGGATTGAAATGAGGTTTATTGTACTAACAGAAAATGTGCAATCCGCATTCAAACAAAATTTGACCGGTGCAAAAGTATGGGCACCCTTATCAATATCTTGATTTGAACACTCCTAACTACTTTTTACTGACTTACTAAAGCACTAAATTGGTTTTGTAACCTCATTGAGCTTTGAACTTCATAGGCAGGTGTATCCAATCATGAGAAAAGGTATTTAAGGTGGCCACTTGCAAGTTGTTCTCCTATTTGAATCTCCTATGAAGAGAGTGGCATCATGGGTTCCTCAAAACATCTCTCAAATGATCTGAAAACAAAGATTATTCAACATAGTTGTTCAGGGGAAGGATACAAAAAGTTGTCTCAGAGATTTAACCTGTCAGTTTCCACTGTGAGGAACATAGTAACGAAATGGAAGAACACAGGTACAGTTCTTGTTAAGCCCAGAAGTGGCAGGCCAAGAAAAATATCAGAAAGGCAGAGAAGAAGAATGATGAGAACAGTCAAGGACAATCCACAGACCACCTCCAAAGACCTGCAGCATCATCTTGCTGCAGATAGTGTCAATGTGCATCGGTCAACAATACAGCTCACGTTGCACAATGAGAAGCTGTATAGGAGAGTGATGCGAAAGAAGCCGTTTCTGCAATCACGCCACAAACAGAGTCGCCTGAGGTATGCAAAAGCACATTTGGACAAGCCAGTTACATTTTGGAAAAAGGTCCTGTGGACTGATGAAACAAAGATTGAGTTGTTTGGTCATACAAAAAGGCGTTATGCATGGAGGCAAAAAAACACGGCATTCCAAGAAAAGCACTTGCTACCCACAGTAAAATTTGGTGGAGGTTCCATCATGCTTTGGGGCTGTGTGGCCAATGCTGGCACCGGGAATCTTGTTAAAGTTGAGGGTCGCATGGATTCAACTCAGTAGCAGCAGATTCTTGACAATAATGTGCAAGAATCAGTGACGAAGTTGAAGTTACGCAGGGGATGGATATTTCAGCAAGACAATGATCCAAAACACCGCTCCAAATCTACTCAGGCATTCATGCAGAGGAACAATTACAATGTTCTGGAATGGCCATCCCAGTCCCCAGACCTGAATATTATTATTATTATTATTATTTATTTATAGAGCACCATTAATTCCATGGTGCTGTACATGAGAGGGGGGGTTACATACAAAATACGTATACAAGTTACAGTAGACAGACTAGTACAGAGGGAAGAGGGCCCTACCCTTGCGGGCTTACATTCTATAGGATTATGGGGAGGAGACAATAGGTGGGGTGTAGGTCAGGCGGCAGCTCCGCACGGTGGTCGGGCGGCAGCTCCGCACGGTGGTCGGGCGGCAGCTCCGCACGGTGGTCGGGCGGCAGCTCCGCACGGTGGTCGGGCGGCAGCTCCGCACGGTGGTCGGGCGGCAGCTCCGCACGGTGGACGGTATCATTGAACATCTGTGGGATGATGTGAAGCGGCTGTCCATGCTCGGCGACCATCAAACTTATCTGAACTGGGATTGTTTTGTAAACAGGAATGGTCAAATATACCTTCATCCAGGATCCAGGAACTCATTAAAAGCTACAGGAAGCGACTAGAGGCTGTGATTTTTGCAAAAGGAGGATCTACAAAATATTAATGTCACTTTTATGTTGAGGTGCCCATACTTTTGCACCGGTCAAATTTTGTTTAAATGCGGATTGCACATTTTCTGTTAGTACAATAAACCTCATTTCAATCCAGAAATATTACTCAGTCCATCAGTTATTAGATATATGAAACTGAAATAGCATAAACCTAAATTGTTATAAAGAAAAAAGGTTAACATTAATAGGGGTGCCCAAACTTTTTCATATGACTGTATGAGCAACTAATACATTTCTAACTGTCGATTGCATGTGACCTTGACAATTTTTGATAATTAAAATATTTATGAATTTATATTTTAGGAAAAAAAGAATCCAGACACTGAATTTCATGAGGACAACCTAGAGGCGACAATATTTGACATATTTTTTGCTGGAACGGAGACTACAAGTATGACTTTGAGATACGGTTTTCTAATACTTTTGAAATATCCAGATATTCAAGGTGATTATTCTAATGTAATTTTTTAGTTTTGTTTTTTTTTTTATAATGCTCTCCTCCTTAAAGGACTATAGCTACAAGAGGTGCAAAGGTAAATGCTAAGCCCACACCTTACTTGTCATAAATATGTAATTGTGTTTACATGGTGTAAATATCGCTGTTCTCCTGAATCCGGCGTTGTTTTTCTTTTGTTCCTGCTCTTCTCTTTTCCTGAGATATGGACTACTCTTACCTGGCATGGTTCTAATGTAGGACGCCCAAAGAAAAGTGTTGAGGGTCACACCAATTTGGCTAAAAAGACTAGTTGTGCTGTGCTATCTGTCAGTAGGTGGCGCTAGACACTACTTGCGTGCAGTGAATGGAGAGGTAGTCAGACATGCCGAGGTCAGAAGCCAGGAGGAATGACAGGACACTGGGAGCAGACAGATACAAGGTCAAGATACAAGCCGAGGGTCAGGATTCCAGGAGACTACGTACAGAATACAGAGAGCAGGCAGGGACGTGGTCAGGAGGAGGTCCGATGATAGAAGCCAGGAGGTAACAGGACAGAGAGAAAGGCAAAATAGAGTCAACAATAGTCCAGAGTCAAGAGCCAAGATGAGATTACTAAATACTACGGGAGACAAGAGCACTACTGTATAACCAGGAAGTACGACTGGCCACTTTCCTGGCGAGCCTGGTCCCTATTGAAGCAGAGCAATCACTAGGCATGAGGAGCATGTGTGTAGGCTCCTCCCAGGTCCAGCGTAGAACCGAGAGCTGAGCGGCAACTCATCCATAGGTTTTTAAGACAAATAGCAGAGAATGCAAACATGCAAAAAGCTCTGCGTGTTGGAATGGCAAGTATCAGCTCTGCAGAAGAGCATGACAGAACATAACAACACAAAATGCTCTGCACATGAGAACACTAGTTTTATATATGTAGCGATGACCGAGGGACCACTGCGATGCAGACTAAATTACAGTACCAGATGAGGTTACAGACAACAACAGGGGATTTTGTTGCAGGGAAGTAACACATAAAGGCTGCTGGGCAACTGGGAAAGGGGTATTCTAGGATGGGGGATAATACACAATTGAGCTATTTATCTGAAATGAACTACAACTGTCGCCCCAACTATTACAATGAACAACAGGACAACCAACTGCAGATAATATACTCTTACGTCGCTACTGTGTGTTCTAACCTAACAGCCCTCCACTAATGGGACAATGCGGACATGGCACTCTAACTTTGGAGGACTGTACTAAACCTTAACCAGTGCACACAAGTACAAACTCACGGCACAGTCCGGAGAACCGGTCCTCTCTCAGGGTATGAAGTCTGTTGGTGCGCACTTTGCTGAAGCTGAACAGAGACAGCGTTTCCACTCTCGGGTCACGGTGCAGCGGGGCTCATCCGGGTGACGTCTTCTCTTGGGTCAGTTACCAACCAAGCAATAAACTGTGTTTTACTCAGGGTCCGGTTCACTAGACTCTCATGGCTGACACCATATCTCTCCCTTACCTTGGGCTCAGTGAATTCTCCTCAGGCAACGTCCCAGCTCATCTCTCCACACCTGTGTCATCTCTCCACACCTGTGGCACAACCACCTTTCTCACTGCTTCCTTAATGCACTCCCCCTCAGGCCTATCTTCCCACACCATGCACACAGACACAGAAGGGGAGGAATGGGCCTGGTCCATTACACACAGCAGGGGAGCCCTGTTCCCTTAAAGACACAGTACGTTCAAGTCTTTCGTAGGGGTTGCACTACCTACATATACATGGAAGAGAGGAGAGGCGCAGAAACATACACAAAAAAAACAGGTTAGGGAGAACAGCGGTATTTTCACTAGGGAAAACAAAAATACATAAGAAGAAACAAATTCCTAACAAATAAGTTTAGAGATTTTTATTGGCGCAGTATTATGTCTCCATGTTAAACTGTTCTTTGGTAGTAACTAGTTTATAAACACAATTATAAAATATATTGACTGAAGAATATGTTTTTTATTGTCAATTTCAGAGATGATCCACAAAGAGATTGATAATGTAATAGGCAAAGATCGGTGTCCATCAATAGAGGACAGGAGTAACATGCCGTATACAGACGCTGTAATCCACGAGATCCAGAGATTTGCTGATATTGTCCCAACAGGAGTGCATCATGCTGCCAACAATGACACAACCTTCAGAGGATATCACATTCCTAAGGTGCAGTATGGCGGTCTTATCAGTGTCTTGAGTCAGCACTTTATATGTTACTGTGACGCCCCTGAACTAGTCAGGGTGTCACAGGGTACTGCACTCCTTTCCCTTTTTGAGCAGTGCTCAACCCCCCATGGTTCTGGGATCCTAACCTTTGGTATTGCTCCATCAGCATGCAAATGCTAGCCACATCTCACTCCACACCCTGTCAGGCACACCAGTGGGTGGTCTAGCTGGAACAGGGCCACCCGCCTAGGCGTCAGGCAGACTGGTGGGAGGGAGGAGGAGGAGAGTAGAGTGGTAGCCCTTGGAGAGTGAGGAGCTGAGGGAGTTGGAGCTCCCTGGGAGTTTTGGTTAGGTCGCAGACGGTGGTCTGGGACCAGAAGAGTCGTAGACCCGGTCGCAGGGTATTGGGAGAGGGGGCTCAGACTTAGTTTGGAGGACGGTCGGCACCAGAAGTCCAGTAACCGAACCAGTACTGAGCACAGCGGGGTACAGGACCCTAGATCAGGGAGTAGCTTCACGCAACCTGATAATTAACCTGTGGAGGATAGTCTCTTTATGAACTTTCCCCAAGAGCTTAGAGATCAAAGGCATCAACATAACGAGGGGGATAGGGCTTTCCAGCTTATGCGGCCTACAGAAATCCCAAGTGTCAGCCATCGAGAGCACAGCTGCCTTACACACAGGTAGCGGGGCCCCAACAGCTTCATGCCAAGGGGCCACAACGAACACTAAAACTTTGCATGGAGGCAGGTCCAGAACCATCAGCAATACCAACGGGACGGATTCACAGATGAGCTCCCGCTAAGCGGCACCCAGAGACTTGGTTTACTCATGTGTCAGAGTCTGCTTAATGGTTGCACCAACATCCACACAGCCTGAGTGAATACGCTGCTCCCCCTGTGTCCTGCCTGCCCGCATAGCCTGCACAATGCTACCCACCACTTACATCTCCAGAGTCCCGTGGTCTTCCCTACCCGTGGAGGGATCACCACCTGGCTGCCCCACTCCATCTCCCCCAGGTACTCCAATTGGCAGAGGTGGTACTCCCCTTACCGCAACCCACAGGTGGCGTCACGAACAATACCCCCTGTAAATATTCCCCCCTTCATTGAGTGGCCGCTGAGCCCCGGGTCTGGGGACCCTCGAGCCACAGCAACCCCGGATCCGAGCAGTTCGACTGCTGCAGGGGCAGCAAACCTCTATTTTCAAGATTAATACTTTGTAATTCAAACCTTATGCTACCTGTATTTATTACTACATTTTAAGTTCCCAACTAAAGGCTGCTTTACACCAGACAATCTATCGTGCGATAGATCGTCGGGGTCACGGTTTTTGTGACGCACATCCGGCATCGCTGGCGATGCCGGCCTGTGTGACACCTCCTAGCGACGCAGTATCGCTCACAAATCGTGAGTCGGGTACTGCTCGTTAGGTTCCATAATATCGTTTAATTTGGTTGATCATCGTTTCCGTGGTAGCACACGCCGCTCCGTGTGACACCACGGGAACGATGACCAGCTCACCTGCCTCCCGCGGCCGCCGCCGGCTCTATGTGGAAGGAAGGAGGTGGGCGGGATGTATACATCCTGCTCATCTCCGCCCCTCCGCTTCTATTGGCCGGCGGCCGTGTGACGTCGCTGTGACGCCGAACGTCCCTCCCACTTCAGGAAGTGGACATTCGCCGCCCACAGCGAGGTCGCACGAGAGGTAAGTATGTGTGACGGGGGTTACTGACTTTGTGCGACACGGGCAGCGATTTGCCCGTGACGCAGAAAGGACGGGGGCGGGTACGATCGATTGTGAAATCGCACAATCGATCGTACCATGTAAAGCAGGCTTAAGAGTCTATTACACTGCACAATGCAAAACATTAAAGGATCACCAACCGATAACATGATTGGCAGTTGTTTAGAATCCTGCTTACACTAAGGGGTACTTTGCACACTACGACATCGCAGGTGCGATGTCGGTGGGGTCATGTCAAAAGTGATGCACTTCCTGCGTCGCTCTCGACATCGTAGTGTGTAAAGCCTAGATGATACGATTAACGAGCGCAAAAGCGTCGTAATCGTATCATCGGTGCAGCGTCGGCGAAAACCATATTTACCTTGCTGCGACGGTCCGATGTTGTTCCTCGTTCCTGCGGCAGCACACATCGCTGTGTGTGAAGTCGCAGGAGCAAGGAACATCTCCTACCTGCTTCACCGCGGCTCCCGTCGGCTATGCGGAAGGAAGGAGGTGGGCGGTATGTTTACGTCCCGCTCATCTCCGCCCCTCCGCTGCTATTGGCCGCCTGCCGTGTGACGTCGCTATGACGCCGCACGGCCCGCCCCCTTAATAAGGAGGCGGATCGCTGGCCAGAGCGACATCGCAGGGCAAGGTGAGTGCATGTGAAGCTGGCGTAACGATAATATTCGCTACGGCAGCTATCACCACATATTGCTGCTGCGACAGGGGCGGGTACTATCGCGCTCGGCATCGCAAGCATCGGCTTGCGATGTTGCAGCGTGCAAAGTACCCCTAAGTGAACTGCAATTGACTGCTCTCGGCAGCGCAGGTCCTGTTTACACAGGACAATGAACTGCCGAAAAAAATTATGTTTTGGGCAAAGAAAAAGATCATTTCATCCGACAAAGAATCATTTTCCTCTTTTGTAGAGTCATCGTCAGCCACACGTTAAAGGCAAACAGATGTTCCTAGGAACGCTCGTTCATGATAATCATGGAGAGGTTGTTCCTTTTTTAGCAGTGATGGCCTATCCTTAGGATAGGTTATTGATCTCTGATTGGCGGGGATGTGATACAACGCACCCTCGCCGATCCGCTGTTCTCGGTGACGGCAGTGGCCAGAACTGTACAGCACAGCTGCGTCAATGGAATAGTGGCCACGGCCGGGTACTGCACATCTGCCCCCTATTAATTTGAATAGGGAGCGGATGTGCAGTACCTGGCTGTGGCTACTATACTGTAGATTTGATGGCGTTGTGCTGTGCAGCAATTCCAGACACCACCGACACTGAGAACACCTGACTGGGGGTGGCATCGGGTGTCATACTCCTACCGATCAGACTTTGATGACCTATCCTAAACAAAGGCAAACAACATGAAAGAAGTGGCCATTTTTTTTATGTCTGGTGCCTGTAAAAATACTACCACAATGTGAAACCCAAATCCAAAGAAGTTGTTTTGATCTGTCTAAAGTGTTTTTCTCATATATCTGACCATTTGACATCCAGATGTGATGTAACACTTTTTTAGATTAATATATTTCATACACTTATTTTACAGGGAACTATTGTGTTTCCGATCCTGACCTCTGTCCTGAAAGACCCCAAAGTATTTAAGAACCCGAATGAATTCGATCCAGGACACTTCCTTACTGAGAAGGGTTCCTTTAAGAAGAGTGATGCATTCATGCCATTCTCTGCAGGTAAGAAAAATTGTTCACCGTTCTTAAGCGGGCTTTACACGCTGTGACATCAGTAGCGATGTCGCGAGCAATAGCACCCGCCCACGTCCATGGCGCGTCACGGAGTGATCGCTGACATAGCAAACAATATCGCTACGGCAGTGTCACACACAATTACCTCTTCACCGACGTCGCTGTGGCCGCCGAACACTCTCTCCTTTAAGGGGGAGGTGCGTTCGGCGTCACAGCGGCGTCACTAAGCGGCCACCCAATAGAAGAGGAGGGGCGGAGATGAGCGGGCGGAACATCCCGCCCACTTCCTTCCTCATTGCGGGCGGCTGCAGGTACGGTGATGTTCCTCGTTCCTGCGGTGTGACACGTAGCGATGTGTGCTGCCCCAGGAACGACAAACAACCTGCGTCCTGCAGCAGCAACGATAATTGGGATTAGAACGACGTGTCAACGATTAACGATTACATGAGTAATTTTGATCATTAACGGTCGTTCGTGAGTTTCACACGCAACGACGTCGCTAACGAGGCCGGATGTGCGTCACGAATTCCGTGACCCCAACGACATCTCGTTAGCGATGTCGTTGCATGTAAAGCCCGCTTTAATTTCAAAGGTAGATGTTTTGATGTGACTGTAGGACTGCGAGGGACAGGTGGTTCCTATACTGTCCCTCACACTAGGGCAGAGTTTCCCAACTCCAGTCCTCAAGGCACACCAACAGTGCATGTTTTTAGGATTTCCTTAGCATTGCATGGGTGTTGGAATGATCACCTGTGCAGGTGATTAAATTATCACCTGTGCAATACTAAGGAAACCCTGAAAACATGCACTGTTGGTGTGCCTTGAGGACTGGAGTTGGGAAACTCTGCACTAGGGGACCCTAGTCTATCCCTAACTCTAGGGTTACCAATAATGGTGGAGATGCCTGAGTCCCATGCCTGGCTACTCTCCACCAAAGCTAATCTGTTCCCTCCTCCAGGGAAGGATGAGGCAGCAGTGTGATGAAACACAGATTTAGACAGGGATAAAACAAAACTCAAACTCACTACAAACTCACCTGAACAAACGGTAAGAAACTAATGGGAAAAGCAAGAGCAGGAAGAGAGCAACAAAAGAACAACATGGGTTAACACCACAACCACACCCAGCAATAAATTACTACAACCATCAGTAAAACTGGATCAAACCACCTCTCCAGACCAGTATAGATAAACTATAGTTGGCATTAATAGAAGTGTCCAGTCAGCATATATAGGAGGGGGGTAAATATCACTGTCTCTCCCATAACAAAGGAGATTAACAAGCAGTCCCACAGAGTTTAATTCTTGCTAGTCTGCAAGACTGTAGACCGATGCTCTAGTCTCCCTATGCTGGTCACAGACATTAGAGAAGTTAGAAGACACAGTGAAATAATCTGTACTTTCCACAGATCCTGATGCCACCATAACAGTTTAAAAAAAACCTCCTTGTGCCAGTAACACAGACTACAAATACCAGTTATTGTAGAGTTCCTAGGGGTCCTTTGTGAATGCAGTGATAAGTGCTCATCTGTGACCACATGGCTTAGGAGGGTAGATTCTACTGACCGATGGGTGTTTTAACAAGGTTTGGTACCTAATAGGACCACATCCATCCTCCAGTTTTATTTATCAAGTCTTATTTACTTACGCTCCTACGTTATATTTTATTCTCCTTGTGCCTTTATTGTCTTCCCTTTGTAGTTGTTTGCAGAGTGAAGGAGTTTCAGTTCTTCCCTCTGCCCATTTCTTTTTGGGAGAGGGGTTATCTTGGTGTGCCCTGCCCATCCCAGGGGAGGGAGGTGTAGGGAGTTAGGTCAAAGTGTAAGTAGGAGACAAGAACACGCTGGGGGCCCAGACCTCACTACCCTTAAGTGTACCTCTGGGTTGAGGGTCAGAGCAGGGATCCAAGTCTTAGGGGCACTTTGCACACTACGACATCGCAAGCTGATGCTGCGATGCCGAGCGCGATAGTCCCCGCCCCCGTCGCAGCAGCGATATCTTGTGATTGCTGCCGTAGCGAACATTATCGCTACGGCAGCTTCAGATGCACTTACCTGCCCTGCAATGTCGCTCTGGCCGGCGAACTGCCTCCTTCCTAAGGGGGCGGGTCGTGCGGCGTCACAGCGACGTCACACGGCAGGCGGCCAATAGGATCGGAGGGGCGGAGATGAGCGGGACGTAAACATCCCACCCACCTCCTTCCTTCTGCATAGCCGGTGGACGCAGGTAAGGTGATGTTCCTCGCTCCTATGGCTTCACACACAGCGATATGTGCTGCCTGCTGGAACGATGAACAACATCGTACCGTCGCTGCGAAATTATGGAAATGTCGGACCCTACACCGATCATACGATAACGACGCTTTTGCTCTCGTTAATCGTATGTAAAAGGATTCACATACTGCGATTGTGACGCCCTGGACTAGTCAGGTCATCCCAGGTAGTCACACACAACACCATACTCCCTCCCAATTAGGTAACATCAGTCAACCTAAAAACCTTGTCACCACCCTCCAGGTTTGATGTCCACACCAGGGGGGGCAGAGCCAGGTGGTTGGCTCCGCCCACCGAGGAGTTCACAGGCCTGGAGGCGGGAAAACACAGAGTCAGGTTCAAGAGGAGGGAGAGATCAGTTCTAGTTCTGGTGGAGAGCAGTCAAGTTCACGGGCAGTCCTGTGTCCAGGCCTGCCAAGAGACTACCGAGTGGCTGGGTCGGAGCCCAGTCACCATTGGCAAGGAGGCAGATGGTGGTGGCCGCCTGCAGGAGCTGGGATTACAGCCGGTGGAACCGTAGGGAGAGGGGTCGGGCGGTGGCTCGCCAGTACCGAACCGGGGAACCGATTGGAAACAGGAGCACCAGGAGGGGTACTCAGACCCAGTGCAAAGCCCTGAACCGACAGGGCCGAGTCGAATCAACTGATTGCGGACTGGACTTTAGGACCTATCCCACACAAGTCCCGTTAGAAGACAACAGCCCAACCATACAGGGTAAAGCCACCGCCAAGGCATAGAGACCCAAAGGGCCAGCGTCTGCAGGCAAACGGGCTCCTACGGCATATACAAGTCAGGGAGCGGACTACCAGTGTCTAGGCATATGAGTCAAACATTTACACACAGAGGTGCAGGAGAAAGGCGGAAACCACCAACCTATTCTGGGAGAAGCTGCAGCCGGCTGCGGGCCCCATTCATCACTCCGTTTGGTTTACCAGAGACTCCAGTGTGTTGTGTCAGAGTGAGTACACCAGTGCCATCAGGCACCGCACCGCAACACTTCACCCTGCACCCCGGCCCTCGCCAACCGGGCCCCAGGACTAACATCCCCTACCCATGGAGGGGTCAATACATAGCTGCGCCATTACACCGCTCCCGGGAGCCCCCATACCTTCACCGCAGCGGTGGTATCTACAATCACCACAACCCGTAGGTGGCGTCACGAACTTACATCCCAAATCAAACCACCGCGGCCTCGGCCGTGGAACTCCTCACCCAAGTCCCCGCGTGTAGCGCCAACTCCCTTGCAGAGTGACGTGACCCCCGGGTCCGTGAGAGGCACAAGCCACCACCCGCAGTACGAGCACGGATCCGAGCGGCTTGGCGGTCGCAGCCGAGCCCGCGGGGTGCTACACGATGTCAACAGCGACGCCGGATGTGCGTCACTTTCGATTTGACCCCACCAACATCGCACCTGCGATGTCGTAGTGTGCAAAGTACCCCTTAGGGTCAGTTCAGGTCTTTCGAGCTATTTTAGCCCACCTGTGCACTGTGACTCGCCTCCTCATCAAGATCAGGGCTTAAGTGTAATACAGAAGATCTCAAAACATATCGGCTTTAGAATAGTAACGGTTGGGATACAAATTTTCAGTAGCCACACAAACCGTTAAGCTTAGCTTGACTTCTTATGGTGCACTCTCGTTCTCTTTTCTCAGGCAAACGCGTGTGTGCAGGAGAAGGCCTGGCTCGCATGGAGCTCTTCCTCTTTCTGACCTCTATACTTCAGAAATTCACCTTGGAGCCCACCGTAGACAGAAAGACTTTGAATATAAGACCCGAGCCCAACACCAATGCTTCAAGACCCCATTCATACAAGATGAAGGTCATCCCTCGTTTTTGAGCTAAAGACAAAATTTTTGCAAAAAGAAACCTAGAAGCCCTAGAACTTCCAAAATTAGAGCAGCTTTCAAATTTTGTAAGGATACCAAGTAATAAAACAATACAAAGACTACATTGCATAAAAATTTGTGTATATACAGGATTAATAGTTGTCAAAATAAAATATAATTTTCAATATCCATGATTATTTCATGTAATAAAAATATTGGACTGTAATGTACAGTATCTATCTTGTTTAATGTATGCATTTTTTTTTCTTCATAATTTTTGGTATTGATGCTTTTATTATAACTGGGACCTTTTGTAACAGATTTGTATAACTATAACTATAGCTATGTTCACTAGTGTATTTTGTCTAATATAATGATGGTCACCATGATAAAAGACTAAAAGGTCCAAATATAGTAAATTCTGTCCACGCATTTGGTGCTGATCGTGTTCATTATTTGATGGATATGACACTATTGTTTCATTTATTTTTCTGCCCCTGTGATTAAGAAATAAGGCAGTTAAAAATTCAGATGTGAACAGTCCTGTTTTGGTTCATACACACATAATATTTTAGTTAAAGTCTCTTCTGTCACTATGTGACTACAGGATAGCAAGGAACAAGGGGCTCCTATGCTATCCCTTATGCTGGGGGACTATAGGCAATGCCTAACCTCCGGATTACCCCTGATGGTGGAGATGCCGGAGTTCTGCGTCTTACTGTTCTCCTGACCAGAACTAATCTGTCCCCTTGACTCCAAGAAAGGAAGGAGTCAGATGGTAACGCAGATAAAGACAGGCAGGGTAAAAACAAAACTCAGACACACTGAAAACTCACAGGAAAAAACAGTAAGATATTAAGAAGAAAAGCAAGAGAAGGAAGGTAGCAACAAAAGGACAACAAGACTTAACACCACAACCATTCACAGCAATAAAGTACTAAAACAACCAATAAGTCTGAATCGAAACAACACCTCACCAGACCAGTATAGAGAAGCTATAGCTGGCATTAAAGGAAGTGTACTGCCAGCATATATAGGAGGGAAGTTATTGTGACTGGCTCCCCAACAGCATGTGATCAAAGGAGACTAACAGGCAGCTCAGTGGAAATTAACTCCTGCTAGCTGCCTATGAGCCAGCCAGAGTGCGTAGATGCCTGAGTTTGTCTGCACTGATCACTGATATTAGAGGGTACAGGTTAGGTATCAGGACCTCAATCAAAAAGATGTTAATGCAGGGCCAGACAAGCCGAGGTCTAGATCAGGGAGGATCATGGAGATGAAAATAGCCAGAATCACAAGCTGGGTCTAGATCAGGATTAAAACAACAGGAAAAAAAGTATGATGAAGGCATAGAACAGTTCATGATCCAAAGCATACCACATGATCTGTAACACACGGTGGAGGCAATGTGATGGTCGGGCATGCATGGCACAGGACAGAGGGAACTGGATGATTTCTGGGGATTTCAGAGACATACTGTGTGCTCAAATCCAGCCAAACTGATAGGTTGGCATTTCATAATACAGATGGACAATGACCCAAAACACAAAGTCAAAGCAACCCAGGAGTTTATTAAAGCAAGGAAGTGGAATATTCTTGATGAGACATCAACTTTTTTCAGCCCAATAGAGCCGCATTTCACTTAGTAAAGGCTAAACTTAAGACAGAAAGGCCCAGAAACAAACAGAAACTAAAAACCACTGCAGTAAAGGCCAGCAAAGCATTCGAAAGTAGAATCACAGCATCTGGTGATGTTCAAGACTTCTCTGTTCAAATATATATGGACCTAACTGTATAGAGGATTGTTTACAATGGACTCAGCAATCAGCAAATCTGTACAGTAGCCAAAGAGCAGAGAAGGAGGGGGATCCAGCTGCAGTTTCCCTCCATTGGAGAGTGTGCCTTGAGAGGGGTGGGTGTCATGTCTGATCTCCAGAGCACTCTGACATCATGCAGGACGACACTGCCCATTAAGCGAGAGTGAAAACATTGTGCAATACAGCTGTAACTCTGCACTTTACACTCGACCGACCTGTTCTTACTAATTATTTGTGGGAACACTGCCCTGTGCCTTTCTGAATATAAACACACAGGACACAGTTCAGAAGGAGTCATAGTCACCAGGGTTCAGGATGGCTCTGAATATCGGAGCTACACTTCTCCTGGCTACTTGGGTTACTCTCCTCATTTATCTCATTAAATGGTGGGGTAGGGTCAAACAGAAGGACCTCCCCCCAGGACCTACACCTCTGCCCTTCTTGGGGAATATTCTTCAGATCAGCACCTCAGAAATACCACAGTCATTGATTAAGGTAAGTGCACTTACATGTGCAGCGGCCCACGGGGCAGGTGATTAACCTACTCGATTTCGGGCCGGTCAGGCGATGTCACGGGTGGCCTTTGCTTGGTTCCGTTGCTCCAAGGCGTGCAGTGAAAGGGAGGGAAAGCGGGGTGTTATTATTATTATTATTTATTTATAGAACACCATTGATTCCATGGTGCTGTACATGAGAAGGGGGTTACATACTGAACACATATACAAGTTACAGTAGACAGACTAGTACAGGGGGAATAGGGCCCTGTCCTTACAGGCTTACATTCTAAACGATTTTGGGGAGGAGAAAGTAGGTGGGGTGTCGGTGGGGCGGCAGCTCCGCACGGTGGTGGCGCGACAGCTCCGCACGGTGGTGGCGCGGCAGCTCCGCACGGTGGTGGCGCGGCAGCTCCGCACGGTGGTGCGGCGACAGCTCCGCACGGTGGTGGGGCGACAGCTCCGCACGGTGGTGGGGCGACAGCTCCGCACGGTGGTGGGGCGGCAGCTCCGCATGGTGGTGGGGCGGCAGCTCCGCACGGTGGTGGGGCGGCAGCTCAGCACGGTCGTGGGGCGGCAGCTCAGCACGGTGGTGGGGCGGCAGCTCAGCACGGTGGTGGGGTCATTGAAGATTATAGGCAGTTCTGAACAGATGAGTTTTCAGGTTCCGTTTGAAGTTTGCAAGTGTAGTAGTCTGACGTGTTGAGGCAGCGAGTTCCAGAAGACTGGGGATGCTCGGGAGAAGTCTTGGAGGCAGTTGCATGAGGAGCGAATGAGAGAGGAGGAGAGAAGGAGATCTTGGGAGGACCGTAGATTACGTTTTGGAGTGTAGTGAGAGATTAGTTCAGAGATATACGGAGGAGACAGATTATGGACGGCTTTGTAGGTCAGTGTTAATAGTTTGAATTGGATACTATGGAAGATTGGGAGCCAGTGAAGGGACTTCCAGAGAGGAGAAGCGGGGTGGTATTGAGGTGAGAGATGGATCAGTCGGGCAGCAGAATTAAGGATGGTCTGGAGAGGGGCGAGCGTGTTAGCGGGGAGACCGCAGAGGAGGATGTTGCAGTAGTCGAGGCGGGAGATTATGAGAGCATGCACTAGCATTTTTGTAGATTGAGAATTGAGGAAGGGACGGATTCTGGAAATATTTTTGAGTTGAGGGCAGCAGGAGGTGGTGAGGGATTGAATATGTGGTATGAAGGACAGGGCAGAGTCAAAGGTCCCTCCGAGGCACCGAACTTTGGGTGCTGGGGAGAGCGTTATGTTATTTATTGTAATAGATCAGGTGGAGAGTGTAGGTGAGACGGAGGAAAGATGATCAGTTCAGTTTTGCCCACATTGAGCTTTAGGAAGCGAGAGGAGAAGAAGGAAGATATAGCAGATAGGCACTCTGGGATTCTCGACAGCAGAGAGGTGACATCTGCACCAGAGAGGTAGATCTGAGTGTCATCGGCATATAGGTGGTACTAGAAGCCATGGGACTTTGAGTTGTCCCAGGCCAAATGTATGGATGGAAAAGAGTAAGGGGCCCAGGACAGAGCCTTGAGGGACGCCAACACAGAGATGGCGGGATAAAGAAGTTGTGTGGGAGCGGGAGACACTAAAAGTGCGGTTGGAGAGGTATGAAGAGATCCAAGAGAGGGCGAGGTCTCTGACACCAAGGGTAGAGAGGATCTGTAGTAGGAGGGAGTGGTCAACAGTGTCAAAAGCTGAGGACAGGTCTAGAAGTAGGAGTATAGAGAAGTGGTTGTTAGCTTTGGCAGTAAGTAAGTCATTTGTGATTTTGGTCAGGGCAGTTTCAGTGGAATGATGTGGACGGGAGCCGGACTGTAGGTTGTCAAAGTGAGAGTTAGAGGAGAGGTCGGAGGAAAGTTCAGCATGGACGTGCTGTTCCAGGAGTTTTGAGGCGAATGGGAGTAGTGATATGGGGCGAAAGATGGTAGTAGAGGTTGGGTCGAGGGAAGGTTTCATTAGGATGGGTGTGACTGTTGCATGTTTAAAGGCAGAAGGGAAGGTGCCAGTTGTTAAAGATAGGTTGAAGAGATGGGTTAAGGCTGGAATTAGGATAGTGGTGAGGTTGGGGAGGAGGTGGGATGGGATCAGGTGCGCAGGTGGTGAGGTGCGCTTTTGAGAGAAGATGTGCAAGCTCTCCTTTGGTGATAGTGGAGAGGAAGTTTATGGGGGCAGTGGTCTGTTATATGAAGGGGTTGTGGCGGTTGAGCAGAAAAGACTTGTCTGGTTTCAAATTCTTCTGCGAAAATAAGGGAGGTTGGAGGGGGCAGTGGTGGGCGAAGAAGGGAGTTGAAAGTATTGAATAACTGTTTGGGGTTGTGTGTTAAAGAGGATATGAGGTTTCTGAAGTACTCCTGTTTAGCGGAGGTGAGGGCAAAACGAAATGTGTGAATTGCATTTTTGAATGTGGTGAAGTCTTCCTGGGAGTGCGTTTTCTTCCAGCGCAGCTGCAGCGCTAGACACTTGCCAAAGCTTTTTAGTGAGGCTGTTGTGCCAGGGTTGTCTATTGATTCGTCTCACTCTGCCGTGCACAAGAGGAGCAACTGAATCAATAGCTGATGTGAGAGTGGCGTTGTAGAAAGTGGTGGCACTGTTTGTGTCGTGGACTGAAGATATGGAGGACAGTGGTAGGATAGAGTCAGAAAAGGTGTGTATGTTGATGTGTGCGAGGTTTCTGCGAGGGTGTGATAGGTGCTGGACAGGGGTGGCAGGTGAGGAGGACAAGGCTGAGGTCAGTAGGTGGTGGTCAGATAAGGGGATAGGGGAGGTTGTGAGGTTAGATAGAGAGCAGAGACGGGTGAAGATAAGGTCTAATGTGTGTCTATCTTTATGGGTGGCAGAGGTGGACCACTGAGTTAGACCAAAAGATGAAGTGAGGGAGAGGAGTTTGGAGGCAGCTGACTGGCGGGTGTCGATGGGGATGTTGAAGTCACCCATGATGATAGTGGGAATGTCAGCAGAGAGAAAGTGTAGAAGCCAGGCAGAGAACTGGTCGATAAAGGAAGTGGTAGGGCCCGGGAGTCTGTATATGATGGCCACTTGGAGGTTGGAGGGAGAATAGATGCAAGCAGAGTGTACTTCAAAGGAAGGGAGGACAAGGGAGGGTAGAGGTGGGATTGGGTTGAAGCTGCAGTTGTTAGAAAGAAGGAGGCCCACTCCTCTACCCTGTCTATTGCCAGAGCGAGGAGTGTGGGTGAAGTGGAGGCCGTGTTTGGGGAAAGTTTGTTGTGACGCCACCTGTGGTATGCGGCCAGAGATTAGCCGCCGCTGCAGAATTCCTCGCCGGGGCAGGTGTTATGGCAGCTGGGATGGTGTCACTCCCCACAAGCGGAGCGGGCCCCAGGTGGATGATGAGTGTTATAATGGCCGTTGGCGCCCAAGCGCTGGGCGGCGATGCTGTTAAGGACAAGCCGATACAGTTTCTCGGGTCCAAGGTATCTTTTACTGACAACTTCAGCTGCCAGCCCAGCAATACCAGTCACCGCCGTGATGGCTCTGGTCGATCCCGGATCTACTGGAGGTCAGAACCGGTGTGGTAGTCTTCCTGCGCTTTGTAGTGTGGGTCCCTTTGGCTTGAAGCACTTATAGTCCCTTCCGTACTAGGTAGAGTACTGTTCCCTATGCCAGTAGCGGGGATCCCCTTGAGTCTGACCGTGATCAAGGCCCCGGAATCCTAGGTGCAACTTGGCTCTGGAAACTTGTATGGTCGGAGGAGCATGGAACCTCTCCGTTTGGCAGAGTTTGATGATGCAACGTTGAATTGCACCACCCTAGGGTGCTGCACCCTGAACTGCGCTGGCCCCAGGAGAACTGATACGGTATCTCCACAGCGACCGTTAAACTCCTATGTCCTACAGGAGCTACCAAGAAGTACGTCCGCTCACTATCTCTCCTGCTGGAGAACTCTCTACTTGCTGTGTGTGTGTCTCCTAACTCCCCCTGGTGGCTGCTCCTCCCCACACCCAGATCCAAAGCTAGTGGATTGGGCTCCCTGTTGCAATGGCATCCTGTAAATGCCACACTGTAGGCAACCCCTTTGATACCCAACCCTAGCCCAATACCCAGTAGGGAAGGGACAACCCTTGAGTGTATATGGTTGTGTATGGTGAAACCAGCATCAACCTCCCCTGGATCCATGATCAGTACTACACCCCGGTTGGAGTGCAGTACCCTGTGGCGACTAGAGCCTCAGGGGTGCCACACATGTAATCTTAGTCTTTGGTCGCATATTGATTCCTACTACACAGTAAAGGGTGCTTTACACGCTGCAACATCGCTAGCGATCTGCCGAGATCGCACATAAGTCGTTTTATAGCGTTGGTCACATGTGCGATCTCGGCAGATCGCATCTGCGATCTAGTGTGTCACATCGCTAACGGAATCGCTAGCGATGTCGCAGCGTGTAAAGCACCCTTAAGGCTATGTGCACATGTTGCAGATTTGCTGCTTTTTTCATGTTTTTTTTCTTACAGATTTCAATCAATACTGCAAGGAAATGTAAGGGGGTGTAAGGCTTGGTCGCCCCAGACCTGCAAATCCACTGTGTATGAAATTCAATGTTGAAAGTTTATGTTATGGTGTAATGTTTAAATGGCCAATAGGTTGCCACAGTGTGTAAGCTGCTTCCCTGGTGCTCCCGGGCTGGAGGGAGTTAGTGAAGGGAAGGGGCTTAGTTTGAAAAATAATGGTTAAGAAGTCAGTTAGTGTGAGGTGAGTCTCTGAGGGAGAAGAGCAGATGGCGTCTGTGAGACACGTGGTGGAGGAAAACCCCAATAACTCTAATAACTCTAATTTGGAGTAACCTTCTGGGTTGAATCCGGATGTCGAACATGTAGTGTGGCCCGAGTGGTGGCCATTCAGAGGAGGATACCTATTGAACCCCCTCAGTCAGCGGAAGGTCAGTTGGCTCATGAGAAGAGAGTAGGGCCTGACTGGTGGAAAGATTATTGTTTCTGCTGTAAACAATGAAGCTGAAGAAGAGGATGAGGAACTTAGGGACCCCAAAGGGTCTCCCCTTCCCGTTGCTGTCATTTTAGGACTGATCTGTCCTAAAAAACAAAGCATTATGATGATAATTGTTAGTATACTGTTTATATAAGAATATGTGCAGTGTAAATCATAACATTAGTTTGGCTGTGAAAAGCTAAAAGTCTTGTCTACTTTGGACAAAATGTTTTTATTTAGAAGAATCTCATTAAAAAAACTGATTTCACAGTGTCTCCTGCTGCTAAAATAATTGTCATGGGTGTGGCACAGATGACTGACAGTTCTGGGGTGTCCGACTGTAGAAGGTCACAGTGTTTGGCTGCGCAAACTACCTGACCATATATTATTGCTTGGTTTTCATCCCTTTCCCTTTAGGACCCTGCGGCGTTCCTCAGATTGTTAGCCGCTGTTCATCAGCACTTCCCTTGTGTCTTTATATACCTTCATTTCCTATTACCCAGTGCTGGTGATATTTCATATGCCTTTATCAAATTTTCACTGCAAGCAGCCGGCTTGCATACATCTGGAGAATATTGGTGGTTATTGCAATTTCTCTCCCTGAGTCATCTGGAGATAAATTGTTTGTGGTTTTCTCTTGTTTGTTATCCCTATGTGTCATTTAGCGCCTAGGGGAATTGATGAAGAGCTCATCCCATGCACTCCTTTTCTAAGGCCCAGATTACATTCAGCCTACGGCCCGATACTCAACTTGTTACATAAGTATAGAACCTATTTAGGGCAGTGAGGGAACCCAGGACCCAGTGGTAGGTTTGGTCAGCATCACCATCTCCAGCTTCCCTAGACACAGGGTTTCCCTTCCACTATTCGGTTGGTACTACCCCGTACCTAGCATGACTATAATCATCAATTAATTGTGATCTATGCAGAAACCAGCAACGAGTGTTTAATGTGCCTAGTGCCTACAGCACCTCCACAGGAGACATGAAGTATTACATTTCACCCTATAGGCTAAAAACAATGCATGGACGTGTTGGGTCCTCCAGAGAGATGCTTTTTGTACTTACCTGTCAAAAATATGGAAGTCCTAAAATGAGAAAAATGTGGTCGATACCATAAACTCAAAAATTAATTTATAGTTTATTAAAGGTCTATACCGCATTCAGCAGTGCTTTTATATCTCTCTAGCTCAGTGAGACATATGGACCCGTCTACACCATCTACTTAGCAAACCTCCGGACCATAGTACTGGTTGGGTACGATGCTGTGAAGGAAGCGTTGGTGGACTGCAGCGATGCATTTAGTGACAGAGGAGACACCGGAGCAGGGGAATTTTTTTCTAAGGATTTTGGTAAGTTGCTTAAAGGGGTATTCCCATCTCCAAGATCTTATTCTAATATGTAGTGTGCATAATAACAATATTATTAGAAAATACCTCCAAGTCGAAATGTAGAATAGTTCTCTTGATATAGCCATGTCCCTTACCTGATGTGCAGAGTATTGCAACTTAGGTGTGGTTCCCCATGTAGTGTCCATTTCCATGAGATACCAGAAGCATAGAGTGTTTTACATAAATGCTGTAATTTTCTATGTACAGGCATATGAAAAAGTTTGGGCACCCCTATTAATGTTAACCTTTTTTCTTTATAACAATTTGGGGTTTTGCAACAGCTATTTCAGTTTCATATATCTAATAACTGATGGACTGAGTAATATTTCTGGATTGAAATGAGGTTTATTGTACTAACAGAAAATGTGCAATCCGCATTGAAACAAAATTTGACCGGTGCAAAAGTATGGGCACCCTTATCAATTTCTTGATTTGAACACTCCTAACTACTTTTTACTGACTTACTAAAGCACTAAATTGGTTTTGTAACCTCATTGAACTTTGAACTTCATAGGCAGATGTATCCAATCATGAGAAAAGGTATTTAAGGTGGCCACTTGCAAGTTGTTCTCCCATTTGAATCTCCTATGAAGAGGGGCATCATGGGCTCCTCAAAACAACTCTCAAATGATCTGAAAACAAAGATTATTCAACATAGTTGTTCAGGGGAAGGATACAAAAGTTGTCTCAGAGATTTAAACTGTCAGTTTCCACTGTGAGGAACATAGTAAGGAAATGGAAGAACACAGGTACAGTTCTTGTTAAGCCCAGAAGTGGCAGGCCAAGAAAAATATCAGAAAGGCAGAGAAGAAGAATGGTGAGAACAGTCAAGGACTGTTACGGGGGGCTGTCTGATAATAAAACCTAAAGGAATGTCAGACAGTCAGGGTCCACCGTGCAAAGACTCTGCTGCAGACTATGGCAGAGGATAAGGGGTATATAAGTGTGCCACTGTAAAAAATAATAACACAAGTGCAGAGTGCAATACCTCTGTTAAACTCACAGAGGAATATAATTAGAAAATAAAGCAATTCCTCCCTTACTTGGAGGGTATGTGGAATGGTCTCTGTTAAAGATCACAGAGACAAAAGTAGTGAGTGTGAAATGGCACCTACCTAGGTCCGTTCCTCTAGTGGTGCCAGGAGACGGACAGCAGCGTAAGCCGCACAAAGCTCCTACCTGCGTTCGCTCCACTAGTGTGCGAGGACACGAACCACTAGATATGGCACCTGCCTAGGTCTGCTCTTCTAGTGGTGCAAAAGAGACGGACAGCAGCGTAAGCCGCACAAAGCTCCTACCTGCGTTCGCTCCACTAGTGTGCGAGGACACGAACCACTAGATATGGCACCTGCCTAGGTCCGCTCTTCTAGTGGTGCAAAAGAGATGGACAGCAGCATAAGCCACACAAAGCTCCTACCTCTGTTCGCTCCCCTAGTGTGCGAGGATACGAACAACTGCCAGACGCAGTATAAGGAACGTTACCCTAGCGGCAACGTCCACCTACGAGTTGAATCACAAGGCCCAGCCGGACCATGTGCCTCAGGCACCTGCCTATGTCCGCTCCACTAAGAGGTAAGGATACGGACTGCAGCCGAAGCTGTAAGGTATAAGAACGCTACCCTGCCGGTAGCGCTCACGTAACATAGACAGAGAGATGCCTAGAGGGACGTGCACAGGGCGTCTACCCTCATGCATGAACCAAGAGGACTGAGCGCCGGGCGGCATGCGTCAGGGTCTTATATAGACTCTGTGCCTCATCCAAGATGGAGGACACCAGAGCCAATCCGCTGCCAGAATGACAGCAATGACGTCACGCTGGCCTATCACCGAGCAAAGCGTCACAAGCACATGACCTGCGACCAATCGGCATAGAAGGTGTCAGAGACATGTGACCACGTGTCACAAGCACATGACCAGTGGCCAATCAGCTTAGAAGGTGTCAGAGACATGTGACCTCGTGTCAGCGATGATGTCACTCGCACATGTGCAATGGCTCCAAGATAGGACTTAGTCTCCAGCGCTTGCACATGTGCAGTAGCAAGAAATCCGGACATAGTCTCCAGAGCCACAGCAACCGTAACAAGGACAATCCACAGACCACCTCCAAAGACCTGCAGCTTCATCTTGCTGCAGATGGTGTCAATGTGCATCGATCAACAATACAGCACACGTTGCACAAGGAGAAGCTGTATGGGAGAGTGATGCGAAAGAATCCGTTTCTGCAAGCACGCCACAAACAGAGTCGCCTGAGGTATGCAAAAGCACATTTGGACAAGCCAGTTACATTTTGGACGAAGGTCCTGTGGACTGATGAAACAAAGATTGAGTTATTTGGTCATACAAAAAGGCGTTATGCATGGAGTCAAAAAAACATGGCATTCCAAGAAAAGCACTTGCTACACACAGTAAAATTTGGTGGAGGCTCCATCATGCTTTGGGGCTATGTGGCCAATGCCGGCACTGGGAATCTTGTTAAAGTTGAGGGTCGCAAATATTCAACTCAGTATCAGCAGATTCTTGACAATAATGTGCAAGAATCAGTGACGAAGTTGAAGTTATGCCGGCGATGGATATTTCAGCAAGACAATGATCCAAAACACCGCTCCAAATCTACTCAAGCATTCATGCAGAAGAACAATTACAATGTTCTGGAATGGCCATCCCAGTCCCCAGACCTGAATATCATTGAAAATCTGTGGGATGATTTGAAGCGGGCTGTCCATGCTCGGCGACCATCAAACTTAACTGAACTGGAATTGTTTTTGTAAACAGGAATGGTCAAATATACCTTCATCCAGGATCCAGGAACTCATTAAAAGCTACAGGAAGCGACTAGAGGCTGTGATTTTAGCAAGAGGAGGATCTACAAAATATTAATGTCACTTTTATGTTGAGGTGCCCATACTTTTGCACAGGTCAAATTTTGTTTAAATGCGGATTGCACATTTTCTGTTAGTACAATAAACCTCATTTCAATCCAGAAATATTACTGAGTCCATCAGTTATTAGATATATGAAACTGAAATAGCTGCTGCAAAAACCCAAATTGTTATAAAGAAAAAAGGTTAACATTAATAGGGGTGCCCAGACTTTTTCATATGACTGTATATTGTATACTGTAGCATATTGTGAAGACCTGCTAACAGGCAGCACTCAGAGGGTTAAGCTTCCCCTGTGCAGTCAGCCAATGACTGTAGCTGTATGAGTCACATGTGAGTGGGAGGAGCTAACTCCGACTACATAGTGAAAGCATAGAGTCGGTTGGGAGGCGGCAGTTGAGAGAGGACAACAAGGGAATTGATGTCCTCCATTTTGAGAGAATTTCTGAGGAAAAAGAGGGAGTTGACGACCTCCATTTTGAGCAGATTTCTGAGGACAAAGAGCGAGTTGAATTCCTCCATTTTGAGAGGATTTCTGAGGAAAAAGAGGGAGTTGACAACCTTCATTTTGAGAAGATTTCTGAGGAAAAAGAGCGAGTTGAATTCCTCCATTTTGAGAGGATTTCTGAGGAAAAAGAGGGAGTTGACGTGTTCTATTTTGAGAGGATTTCTAACATATCACTAGAAGGAAAAGTTACCTTAGAGGTGAAGCACAACTCAGCCTAAAATAAGGAGAACTGAGTGAGAGTTACCACAGAGACAGTGAACTGATGTAATAAGAAAAGTTTTCCATCAGAGGTCTGCCTGTCTGGTGTGGGCCAATCTTCAACTGTAGGTGTGGAAAACAATGAGCAGCCATCACTACCTGTAAATAGTTATTTGATCTGTTGACCAGTAAAAAAACTGTCCATTACCAAAGCAGAGTTGTTTTCTGATAAAAGATTAACAACAACTATCACCACCATCGGACTCTACTGTGCACCACATGAGGTTATCACAGTTTTTGGAATCATGAACAGGATGTTACCTCTGTGCCTTATATGCACTGAAGAGAGTGTTATGTTATGCTGTTGATATTGAAGGAAATTGATGAGGAAATACCTCAGAAAGTGTCAGTATTTATTGCCTTAAAGAGAACCTGTCAGGTCCAATATGCACCCAGAACCATGAGCAGTTCTGGGTGTATATTGCTAATCCCTGCCTAACGGTCCCTGTATACACTAATATAGATAAAGGGATCTTTAAAAAAAGGATTTCTAAAGCTGTTTTATCTGGTGCTAATGAGTGCAGTGACTAGTTCTAATGGCGTTTATCCCCTAAGCTAGTCAGTCCACATAGCATGCTAGCATGCCCCTGTAGGCGTACTAACATACTACTGAATACGCAGTGACACCGCACATACCTCCCCGTTCATGACGGCCGGCGGAGGATGGATGCGCACTGAGCATGATCCAGAGTCTTCAGCATTTCTGGTCACTGTACTTCACTGAAGCCAGGAAGCTTACACCTGACATCGGGTACACCGAATCATGCGCACTGCTCATCCATCCTCCACCGGTCACCTTGAACAGTGAGGCATGTTCAGCGTCGCTGTGTATTCATTAGCAGATTGAACTTTGCAAAGGATGTAAGACTCAAGCCGCATACAGGGTTATCCTGGAAAAACAGTTGCTTCCTTCTGCTCAGGTAATGTTCCCCAACTCTGAGGATTGTTTTTTCCAGCAGGATAATGTGCAATGCCACACAGCTAGGTCAATCAATGTGTGGCTGAAGGACCAACACATGAAAACCCTGTCATGGCCATCCCAATCTCCAGACCTCAACCCTATTGAAAACCTCTAGAATGTAACCAAGAGGAAGATGGATAGTCACAAGCCATCAAACAAAGAAATTCTTACTTTTTTGCACCAGGAGTGGCATAAGGTCACCCAAAAGCAGTATGAAAGACTGGTGGAAAGCAGCCAAGACGCATGAAAGCTGGAATTAAAAGTCATGGTTATTCCACAAAATATTGATTTCTGAACTCTTCCTGAGATAAAACATTATTAGTATTGTTGTTTCTAAATGATTATGAACTTGTTTTCTTTGCCTTATTTGAGGTCTGAAAGCAATGCATTGTTTTGTTATTTTGACCATTTCTCATTTTCAGAAAATAAATACATTTATTGCTTGGAAATTCGGAGACGTTGTCAGTAGTTTATAGAATAAAAGAACAATTCAAAAATATAAAGAGAAAAATCAGAAAAACTAAAAATTTTGCAGTGGTCTCTTAATTTTTGCCAGAGCTGTATATATATATATATATATATATATATATATATATATATATACATACATATATATATATATATATATATATACATATATATTATATATATATAAAAATTATTGCCAACAAAGACGTAAGGTCCCGTTACACGCGACGTATCTAACGATATATCGCCAGGGTCACGGATTCCGTGACGCACATCCGGCATCGTTATCGACGTCGTTGCATGTGACACCAACGAGCGGCCGTTAACGATGGAAAATACTTACCAAATCGTCCATCGTTGACACGTCGTTCATTTTCAAAAAATCGTCGAGGACGCAGGTTGTCCGTCGTTCCCGAGGCAGCACACATCGCTATTTGTGACACCTCGGGAATGACGAACTACAGCTTACCTGCGGCCGCTGGCAATGAGGAAGGAAGGAGGTGGGCGGGATGTTACGGCCGCTCATCTCCGCCCCTTCTATTGGGCGGCTGCTTAGTGACGCCGCTGTGACGCCGTACGAACCGCCCCCTTAGAAAGGAGGCGGTTCGCCGGCCACAGCAACGTTGCTAGGCAGGTAAATCCTAACAATATTGTGCTCCACGGGCAGCGATTTGCCCGTGACGCACAAACGACGGGGGCGGGTACGCTCGCTAGCGATATCGCTGCGTGTAAAGCCCCCTTAAGTGGACAAAATTGTACACTCTCAACTTTGTGCACTCTAACCACACCCTTGAACTTACAGAAGAAGGATAGATCCAGCGAGCCAAATTTGTGATGAATAAAAAATCTTTTTCTTTATTTCAAATATAGATTAAAAAATCTTTTCAATAGCTCATGGCAATAATAAAGGTTTAGCCGAAACGCGTCTTGCCGTGCGCTCTACAGCAGTAATTTTTCATGTCTGCCTGTATTTGTACTATGCTGCTATAAGAGTTTTTAATCTACAGTTGAAATAAAGAAAAAGATTTTTCTTTGTCGCTCCATTGGGAGACCCAGACAATTGGGTGTATAGCTTCTGCCTCCGGAGGCCACACAAAGTATTACACTTTAAAAAGTGTAACCCCTCCCCTCTGCCTATACACCCTCCCGTGCATCACGGGCTCCTCAGTTTTTATGCTTTGTGTGGAAGGAGGCACACATCCACTCATGCTCCCATTTTAGTCAGCAGCAGCTGCTGATTTTATCGGTTGGAAGAAAAGAGGGCCCCCACAGGGCCCCCGGCATGCTCCCTTCTCACTCCACTAAGTCGGCGGTGCTGTTAAGGTTGAGGTACCCATTGCGGGTGCAGAGGCTGGAGCCACATGCCGTTGTCCTTCACTATCCCTTAGAGGCTCTGGGAGAAGTGGGATCCTAACCGGTCATCCATTCACTGGGACCGGGCTCCCTCCGCAGCCCCTGTGGGAATCTGCCGGACAGGAGACTTGGTATCATCAGGGACAGGGCCCTGCATCTAAAGGTACTCTGTGTCCCCATGGGGACGGTGCATGGAGCGCTTGTTTCACAGACGCTGCAGCTGCTGCTGGTTTTGTGACGACCGGGACTTCCGCGCCGACCGCGCCTGTTTGCCGGCCGCGGTATTAAATTTAGTCCCCGGCTTCATGCGGCCTAGTACCATAACTCCCGCCCCCGGGCCTGCCAGTCAGGGGTAAGGGCGGGACGGTCGACCTGACGTCGACAGTGAGGGCTGGAGCATACTTTAGGTTTCCTCCCCCCCCTCACTGATCACTGTGGGGCACCAGATTCCCGCACTTTACTAGTCGCCGCCCACGGCTCCCTCCTCCCCTGAGAGCTCCGGCAGCCATTTTTACAATCACATTCTGCCGGTGGAGGATTTCAGGAACGAGCTCTGCAGCTCTGGGAGGCCCAAGGCAGGGAATCTGGTGGACATCATGGCGTCACGGCACAACAACAAAGTCCCGGCATTCATGGCACGGTCTCAAGATCACAGAGCTCTGGCGGCGGACGCATTAGTTCAGGATTGGTCGCAGTTTCGACTGCCTTATGTATTTCCCCCTCTGGCGATGCTGCCCAGAGTGCTGCGCAAAGTCAGGTCCGACTGTCGTCGCGCCATTCTCGTCGCTCCAGATTGGCCGAGGCGGTCGTGGTACCCGGATCTGTGGCACCTCACGGTGGGTCAACCGTGGGCGCTCCCAGACCGACCAGACTTGCTGTCTCAAGGGCCATTTTTCCATCTGAATTCTGCGGCCCTCAACCTGACTGTGTGGCCATTGAGTCCTGGCTCCTAGCGTCCTCAGGGTTATCTCAAGATGTCATTGCCACTATGAGACAGGCCAGGAAACCAACGTCCGCCAAGATCTATCACAGATCTTGGAGGATCTTCTTATCCTGGTGCTCTGATAAGGGTTTTACCCCCTGGCCGTTTGCCTTACCCACTTTTCTTTCCTTCCTTCAATCCGGAATGGACAAGGGTTTGTCTCTCGGCTCTCTCAAGGGACAAGTATCGGCGCTATCCGTATTTTTTCAAAAGCGTCTAGCCAGGCTTCCGCAGGTCCGCACGTTCTTGCAAGGAGTTTGCCACATAGTCCCACCTTACAAGCGGCCGCTGGAACCCTGGGATCTTAACAGGGTGCTAAGGGCTCTTCAGAAACCACCTTTCGAGCCGCTGCGGGATGTCTCTTTATCACGTCTTTCGCAGAAGGTGGCATTTCTAGTGGCAGTTACATCGCTCCGTAGAGTGTCGGAGCTAGCAGCGTTGTCATGCAAAGCCCCCTTCCTGGTTTTTCACCAGGATAAGGTGGTTCTGCGTCCGGTCCCGGAATTTCTCCCTAAGGTGGTATCCCCTTTTCATCTCAATCAGGATATCTCCTTACCTTCATTTTGCCCTCATCCAGTTCCCCAATGTGAAAAGGATTTGCACTCGTTAGATCTGGTGAGAGCACTCCGGCTCTACGTGTCTCGCACGGCACCCCTGCGCCTATCTGATGCGCTCTTTGTCCTTGTCGCTGGCCAGCGTAAGGGTTCGCAGGCTTCCAAGTCAACCTTGGCTCGGTGGATCAAGGAACCGATTCTTGAAGCCTACCGTTCTTCTGGGCTTCCGCTTCCTTTGGGGCTGAAAGCCCATTCTACCAGAGCCGTGGGTGAGTCCTGGGCATTGCGGCACCGGGCTATGGCTCAGCAGGTGTGTCAGGCAGCTACCTGGTCTAGTCTGCACACTTTCACGAAACACTATCAGGTGCATACCTATGCTTCGGCAGACGCCAGTCTAGGTAGGCGAGTCCTTCAGGCGGCGGTTGCCCACCTGTAAGAGGGGGCTGTTTCGGCTCTTGTTATTGAGGTATTCTTTTACCCACCCAGGGACTGCTTTTGGACGTCCCAATTGTCTGGGTCTCCCAATGGAGCGACAAAGAAGAAGGGAATTTTGTTTACTTACCGTAAATTCCTTTTCTTCTAGCTCCTATTGGGAGACCCAGCACCCGCCCCTGTTCCCTTCGGGCTGTTTGTTCGTTTGTGTACACATGTTGTTCTTTTGGTTCATGGTTTTCAGTTCTCCGAACATCCTTCGGATTGAATTTACCTTAGACCAATTTATAAGTTTCCTCCTTCCTGCTTTTGCACCAAAACTGAGGAGCCCGTGATGCACGGGAGGGTGTATAGGCAGAGGGGAGGGGTTACACTTTTTAAAGTGTAATACTTTGTGTGGCCTCCGGAGGCAGAAGCTATACACCCAATTGTCTGGGTCTCCCAATAGGAGCTAGAAGAAAAGGAATTTACGGTAAGTAAACAAAATTCCCTTCTTTTTTCATCACAAATTCTCTCGCTGGATCTATCCTTCTTCTATATCAATTGTTGCAAGAGCTCCTGCCATTTATCCGTTGCTAGGCATCTATATGGAATAGCAGCCTATTCATTGAATCTACTTGGTAAGCTGGCATTTTTTTCTTCTTTTTTCTTGATCTTACAGGGGTCATTGCAAGTAATGGAGAAAGATGGAAAATCCTTCGTCGATTTTCCTTGACAACATTGAGAAATTTTGGAATGGGAAAGAGAAGCATCGAAGAAAGAATCCAAGAAGAAGCCCGATGTCTGACTGAGAAATTCATGAAGGATAAAGGTAGGTGTTAATGGGTAGGTAGGATTATAAGTGATAGGTCTGCAGCTTAAACTACTGATATGAAGACATTTATAGCTTTTACCGCAATAGTAAAATGGTGACAATTACAATAACAACCACTTGCTCAAGCTTTTTCAACTTCAAAAAAATTATAGTGACGTCATTTTTTTTTCTTACAAATAATGAAAAAAGTCTGGCACCTTTTTCCAACCATCAAGAAGTTCTAAAACCGTCATAGAACTTCTTGATGGTTTTTAAACTTATCAAACCGTGAACATGCCTAAGTAACTTGGGAGAACAAAGGACCAGCCAGCTTGAAATTCAACATTACGAGTTTTGAAGTGGTCACACTTCTTTCTCAGGAGAATCACCGAATTTGATGGTTCTCTTGAGGAAGAAGTGTGACCACTTTGAAACGAGTTGAGAAATAAACCGCCTTTCATCGGCATCTTGTATATTGGTCTCTCGTTACTTCTCAGCAGTGCAGTCATCACCACGCCTTGAAATTTAACATTACCGGTTCTTCTTTTTTCCCCATTGTGTACAATTAGGAAACTGTTTGGATATTCACTCAGTCAGTGATCCCATAAAATTGATGGGTAAAGTCAACATTAAAATGAGGACAGAACAGCTCAAATAGGATCTTATCGGACAGATATACGAAGATGATATGTTGAAATACACTCACATTGTTAAGTTTTGTGTCTCACAACAATATCAAAAGCTTGTAATAAGCTGCTGAATGAAGCCAGGAGCCCCAAGGCTGTGAAGGAACCAAAGATATGGCATGTGATGACTGCGCTGCTGAAAAATAACAAGAGACCAATATGTAAGATCCAGATGAAAGTTGGTTTATTTCTCAAAGCGTTTCGAAGTGGTGACACTTCTTTCTCAGGAGAACCACCAATGGTATTCCTGAGGAGAAGTGTGACAACTTTGAAACGAGTTGAGAAATAAACCAACTTTCATCTGCATGTTGCATATTGGTCTCTCGTTACTTCTCAGCAGCTCAGTCATCACCACGCCATACATGACAGATGTGCAGTACTACTCTGGAGTAGTAATCTTTACCATGGTCCATATTTTCTTAATATGTATGGTATTGCATATCAATGACTGACCACATCTCTATATTTACTTACAGACGCACCAGTCAACCCAATAAATATATTGCGGCTCACTGTTTCCAATGTCATTTGCTCCGTTGTGTTTGGAAAAAGATTTGACTATGAAGACCAAAAATTTTTGACCCTATTGTCACATATTAATGAACTTTCCCAGCTGTTCAACAGCAAGTCAGGACAGGTAAAAACTATATGGTTCCACCTACAAACAAACCCAATGTTTTCCTGCAGTCATACTCCCTTCTGCCTGACCCCAACATTTTTTTGTTTACTAAAAACTAGGGGACAAATCAAAGAGACGATGTCCTTAATTCAGCAAAGCAATTTTGACATAATTCATACTTAAATTCCTTTGTAAAGTTGCAAAATTTTGGTGCAACGTGGCAAAAATGTTGCTACTTTTTGGCATTTTCACACCAGTTTTCCCCAGCTACGCCAAAATGGGTGAAGCTGAGGAGAGACGGGGTACAGTGGGGGCGTCACACCCAAGCTAGTCTATTTCATGAAGAACTGTGGCATGACTTACGCAAGCAAACTTATACAAGTCAGCGACTGGTATAAAGGTGCCGCCCCGGAGCAGACCGGGGTGCTCGGATCCGGGGTGGTCGTGGCTCGAGGGGTCCGGACCTGGGCTCGGCAAATATTCCGATCCTCGAAAGGGGATTATTTACAGGGGAGAAATTTGTGACGCCACCTGCGGGTTGCGTTAATGGAAGTACCGCCGCTGCTGGAAGGAGTACCGGGGCAGACGGTGTGGAGCAGCAAGGTATCAGTCCCTCCGCAGGTAGGGAAGGCCCCGGCCTCTGGGGTTTTGGTGGATTTGGGAAGGCAGGAATCCGGGGTCACTGTACTCACTGTGGTAGTCGTGATGTTGGATGAGGTTTATAAAGTAGACACACACACTGCAGGTAAACCAAAGTCTCTATGTACCACTGCCACTGCGGGGAGCCCGTCCAGGTATCCGCTCCCACCAGTGTCACTTGGTAATCCGGAGCCTGCCTCCGTGCACAATTTAGTTGTCTGTTTGTGGCCCCTTGGCTTAAAGCTGTTAGGGCCCCGCTCACTATGTTTAGTGTAGCTGTGCTCTTGATGGCTGGCACTTAAGATTTCAGTGGGTTGATTTGTTTGAAAAACCCTATCTCCCGCATTGTGCTGATGCCTTTAATCTCTGAGCTCTTAGGGAAATTCATAAAGATACTCTCCTTCCCAGGTTAATTATCAGGACGTTGAATCGGTTCCTGACCTAGGGTCCTGTACCCCTTCGTGCTCGGTACCAGTCCGGTTATTGGGCTTTCTGGTGCCGATAGTCCTCCAAGACTACGTCCGTCACACCCCTGTCCAACGTCCCTGCAACCGGTCCCCGACTCCTCTGGTCCCGGACCACCGTCTGCGACCCAACCTCAGTCTAGCTTCCCAGGAGCTACCACTCCAGCTCATCACACTTTGAGGGCTCTCACTCGACTGCTCTCCAACCCTCCCACCAGTCTGCCTGACCCATAGGTGGGTGTGTCTGACAGGTCATGATGTGAGTTGTGGTTGGGATTTGGGGTGCTGATGGTAGTGACACCGATTTCTTAGGTACCTGGAACTATGGGGGTTAGGCCCTGCCCCCTAGGGAAAGGATGCAGTTCCCTGTAGCACCCTGATATATTCAGGGACGCTACATAAGTTTTCTGGCGTGGCTCATAGAGGTGCCCAACGCTCATCAGATGCTCCTGACACATGGAGAGGCGTTCACGTCTTCATTAATGGAGAGAGTCTGACTCCACCATGCCCCCTCATCAAGAATGATGAGAAAATCGTAAGGTCTTGAGGAATCCATGATTGTAGGATTAGATGCTTTAGAGATTAGTTGTAGTCCAAAGCCATGGAGACTCGTCTCAAGTTCTCAAGTTTCGATTTACTGAAGCAATGCAAACTTATTTTTTTAAACGGTGATAAAGAATATAGAGCCACAAAATAATAGTAATGTTTCTCAATTACTTTCCTTAACTAGCTATTCAATATGTTTCCAAAAACGATGTCCTACATTCCTGGTCCTCATCAGGGGATCCTTAAAGTTACGGACAGCCTGAAGCAATATATTAAAGAGATAATAAAGACCCATCAAGACACCCTGGATGAGAACTGCCCTCGTGACTTCATAGATTGCTTCCTTATCAAAATGGGAGAGGTGCGTTTCTAGATTATTTTATATTTTAACTAAATCCAAACAGCTAATAATGACTTTCATTTTTTTAAGGAAAAAAAAAATCCAGATACAGAGTTTCACGAGGAGAATCTACAGGCAACAATATTAGATTTATTTCTTGCTGGAACAGAGACGACCAGTATGACGCTAAGATACGGTTTTCTTATACTCATGAAATATCCAGAAATACAAGGTGGTTATTTTAATACATTTTTATATTATTTACTATGGTCCCCTGATAGGATCACGGAAGGAGTGGTGATCCAAATTCTTGCCAAACCAGGAAACCATGGCACATAATAATTTTGATGGAATTTGTTACAGATTTCGCATTGGGTCCTGGGAATTTTACACTGCACGTTTTTCTCAAAATGTTATCAGTTTGATACAAATAAAGAGAATACAGTTAGCTAACACCCTCCTAAACCTCAGCTATCTACCCCCATAAAATGTAGAACTCCCCCTAACTCCTCCACCATAACCCTCAATGAAAATCCATGAGCTTAATTTTGGCAGGGTTCATGTAATGACTAGAGGTCCGAATGAGATCCAGCAGGTCACAAAACCGAATCACAGGCAGAAATAACACAAAATTTTGTTTACTGAAATGGTTGGGGGAAGAGGCTCAAAGTAAAATGCTGTTTTCAACTACTGTATTTTCTGGATTGTAAGACTCACTTATATAAAAGAATTCCCACACAGTATGATGGCCTCCACGGTCCCCCACACAGTATGATTACCTCCACGGTCTCCCACAGAGAATGATGGCATCCATAGTCCCTCACACAGTATGATGGCCTAAAACAGGCCTCCACACAGTATGATGACCTCCACGGTCCCCCACACAGTATGATGGCCTCCATAGTCCCTCACACAGTAAGATGGCCTACACAGTCCCCCACACGGTATGATGGCCTCCATAGTCCCTCACACAGTATGATGACCTAAAACAGTCCTCCACACAGTATGATGAGCTCCACAGTCCCCCACAGAGAATGATGGTCCCCATAGTCCCTCACACAGTATGATGGCCTAAAACAGTCCTCCACACAGTATGATGACCTCCACGGTCTCCCACACTGTATGATGGCCTCCATAGTCCCTCACACAGTAAGATGGCCTACACAGTCCCCCACACAGTATGATGGCCTCCACAGTCCTCCACACAGTATAATGGCCTACACAGTCCCCCACACAGTATGATGGCCTCCATAGTCCCTCACACAGTATAATGGCCTAAAACAGTCCTCCACACAGTATGATGGCCTTCACAGTCCTCCACACAGTATGATGGAAACCACAGTCCCCCACACAGTATGATAGCCCCAACGGTACCTCACACCACATCATGTCCCCCACAAATACTTATATTTAAAATAAATACATTAGTTTGATTGTAACTACATTACAAATATAATTATAAAATATATTGCCTGAAAGATATGTTCTATCTTATGTTTTGAAAATTTCAGAGAAGATCCACAAAGAGATTGATAATGTAATAGGCAAAGATCGCTGTCCATCAATAGAAGACAAAAGTAAAATGCCGTATACAGAAGCCGTAATCCATGAGATGCAGAGATTTGCTGATATCGTTCCTACAGGAGTGCCCCATGCTGTCAGCAAGGACACAACCTTCAGAGGATATCACATCCCAAAGGTACAGTTTGTTGGTCTTCTCAACTATCTTGCTTTCCATCTTTTTCTAGTTGGCATCAGGAAGATGGGTTGCTGAGTGATGTGAGAAGTGTACCACCACAATTTCCAGATATAGTTACACCTCTTTTAAGGGGTCACTCCCTCCAATCCCCACCCATTCTATGTCCCTCTCCACATCTTGGTGCCTTCCTTTCTGAAAACAGAGAGCTCTCCAAGATTTGAGTGATTTGTTAACTTTTCTGATAGTTCAGGTGGTCTCCTCTTCTTTCAGTAGACATTCCGGAACAATTCTCATGTCACCATCTTTTAAGTCTATGAACCAAAGTGAACATTTAACACTTTGACTTTCAAATCTTATAACAATCTTATTTATATAGTAACTGGTCAATAGGCATCGTGACTAAATATGTTCCTACAGCGAAGCTATCTTCAAGGGATAGCCCATATTGAAAAAAGTGTACTGATCATCTCAATGTCTTGGTTCAATTCTTGATGTTAAAGATAAGTGAATTGATATGTAAAGGATCTAATTGATGCTACATTTTTTAGGGTTCATTTGTGCAAACCCAGGAAAACTGGCTACTGTTTTGGTAAATACTTTTGAGATCCTGGAAATGGTTAAAAAATAAAAAAAAAAGATTATACTTAGTCCTAGAACCGTCTCTGACTTGTCCTGCCATAATAAGTCTTGCGCTTATTTCCTCTAGTCTTAGGATCAGTCTTCAGATTGGTCTTTGGATAATATGATGTTGATTATGTCTGTGGGGCAAGATGGACATTATAGACATTAATGACATTCGTGGTGCCCCATGAGACTAAAGGCTACTTTACACACTGCGATATCGGTCCCGATATCGCTAGCGTGGGTACCCGCCCCCATCTGTTGCGCGACATGGGCAAATCGCTGCCCGTGCCACACAACAGCCGTCACACATACTTACCTGTCCGGCGACGTCGCTGTGACGGGCGAACCGCCTCCTTTCTAAGGGGGCGGTCCGTGCGGCGTCACAGCGACGTCACTGAAGCGTCACTGAACCACCGCCCAATAGCAGCGGAGGGGCGGAGATGAGCGGGACGTAACATCCCGCCCACCTCCTTCCTTCCTCATAGCGGCCGGGAGGCAGGTAAGGAGAGCTTCCTCGATCCTGTGGCGTCACACGCAGCGATGTGTGCTGCCGCAGGAACGAGGAACAACTTCGTTACTGCTGCAGTAACGATTTTTAAGAATGGACCCCCATGTCGCCGATTAGCGATTTTGCACGTTTTTGCAACGATGCAAAATCGCTTATCGGTGTCACACGCAACGGCATCGCTAATGCGGCCGGATGTGCGTCACAAAATCCATGACCCCAACGACTCCGCATTAGCGATGTCGCAGCGTGTAAAGCCCGCTTTAGTGAAGCCTTGTCAGTGTCGGAAGACCCAAAGACCAATCCCAAAAATAAGATGATTGAGTAGACGACCAGTCAGGAGCTATCATGACAGAACAGGTGGGGATCAGACCTAGGACAGGTTAGTAAACTTTTTTAACCCTTTTCCAGCCCTCTTTTTACTAAATTTGTTGTTTGAAAAGACATCAAAGCATAGTTTACATATTTGGGGGGCAATTTTGATTCAGACCAAATTCAATTTGTACTGAATTGAATTTGCTACCCAAACCAAATTTCAGGAAATTCGTTCATCTCTACTTCATAGGAATAACCAACAAGATGTCATTTTCAACACTTCTAATTTTTTTAGATTTACATATTTGAAACATTTTTTTTCAGGGAAGCTTGGTGTTTCCAGTCCTGTCCTCTGTTTTGAAAGACCCTAAACACTTCAAGAACTCAGATGACTTTGATCCTGGACGTTTTCTTAATGAGAAAGGCGTCGTTAAGAAGAGTGATGCATTGATGCCATTCTCTACAGGTAAGGGATTATTACATGATAATAAAAAAAGATCTGTGAACATTGGCTGAATTTAACTTTCAGTATAGGAAAATATTTTGATAGGGTTGTTTTATATTAGGCTGGGGTAGGCCAAAAAATATCACTTTATGGGATTTAAGAATCCATTGTCTTTTTTTCTAGGAATCCATTGTCTTTTTTTTAGGAATCCATTGTCTTTTTTAGGAATGCATTTTCTTTTTTTTAGGAATCCATTGTCTTTTTTTTCTAGGAATCCATTGTCTTTTTTTTAGGAATCCATTGTCTTCTTTTAGGAATGCATTTTCTTTTCTTTGTCGCTCCTTATTGGGAGACCCAGACAATTGGGTGTATAGCTTATGCCTCCGGAGGCCACACAAAGTATTACACTAAAAGTGTAAAGCCCCTCCCCTTCAGCCTATACACCCCCCGTACTGCTACGGGCTCATCAGTTTTTATGCTTTGTGCGAAGGAGGTCAGACATGCACGCATAGCTCCACAGCTTAGTCAGCAGCAGCTGCTGACTATGTCGGATGGAAGAAAAGAGGGCCCATAACAGGGCCCCCAGCATGCTCCCTTCTCACCCCACTCTTGTCGGCGGTGTTGTTAAGGTTGAGGTATCCATTGCGGGTACGGAGGCTGGAGCCCACATGCTGCTTTCCTTCCCCATCCCTCAATTAGGGCTCTGGGTGAAGTGGGATCCTTTCGGTCTCCAGGCACAGGAGACCGTGCTCCATCCACAGCTCCTGAGGACCATGCTGGATAGGAGCCGAGTATCGTTCAGGGACATGGCCCTGCTACTTTGAGGTACTCTGTGTCCCCGTGGGGACCGCGCACAGCAACACTCCAGCATTGCTGGGTGTGCTAGTGCACCGGGGACAGCAGCGCTGACTGCGTTTGTGCCATTACACACTTCAGCGTCGCTGAGTGTGTTCGTGTAGGGGGACTGCCGCGCTGACCGCCGCTGCCATGGTTATCACTGCGGCGCGGCTGGGACTGTTAGTGCGCCGGGGACTTCCGCGCCGACCGCGCTTATACGGCGGCCGCGCTTATAACTCGAGTCCCCGGCTTTTGCGGCCTAGTCTCGTTTTCTTCCCGCCCCCAGCCCTGCCAGTCAGGGGAAGGGCGGGACGCTGTACAGGACGGCAGCACTGAGGGCTGGAGCATGCTTTGCATACTCCACCCCCCTCACTCTGCACAGTGGGGCACCAGTTCCCGCACTTTTCTGGGTCACGCCCACGGCTCCCTCCTCTCCTCAGGACGCCGGCAGCCATTCCTCTCAGCTCTGCTAACGCTGGAGAGGAGAGACAAGCTCAGGGAGACCCAGGCAGGATTTCTGGTGCCCACACAACCGCTTTGCGAAGGCGGTAAGCAGCACCTGTGGTGCTGGCCCCACTAGTGCAGAAGTGTACTTATAGATTATATGATTATAGACTATACTTTACACTGTATGGTGCACTGTTGATTTTTGTCTATATACCCTCCTGTATTGCTCAGAGGAGACAACAGCATGTCGTCCACAAATAGCAAGGGTGCCAAAGCACAGACTTACTATGCTGCCTGTGCAGCATGTACGGCTATACTGCCGGCAGGTTCCACTGACCCTCATTGTGTGCAATGCTCGGCCCCTGTGGCACTTTCTCAGCCGGAGCCTCTGCTAAGGGCGGCCCAGGGAGAACCACCTGTTAACACTGTCCAGGTGACAGGGACGGAGTTTGCAGTTTTTACTGAAAGACTTTCTGAGACTATGGCTAAGATATTAGAAGCCTTGCAGTCCAGGCCGGCATCTCAAGCCAGGGGCACTGTGGAATCATTGCCCCCTGGTCCCCCTCAGTTGGAACAGCAATGTCCTCCCGGGGTGTCTCATGGATCCCAGGGTGAGGTCTCTGACACGGACCGCAGCCCCAGACCGATTAAGCGAGCTCGCTATGATATCCCCTCGACATCATCACAATGTTCAGGGTCTCAGCGAGAGGACTCTCTGTATGATGAAGCGGAGGTAGCTGATCAGGATTCTGATCCTGAAGCCGCTCTCAACCTTGATACTCCTGATGGGGACGCCATAGTGAATGATCTTATTGCGTCCATCAATGAAATGTTGGATATTTCTCCCTCAGCTCCTCCAGTGGAGGAGTCAGCTTCTCAATGTTTCTGGACCACTCTGACTTCAGAGAGGCAGTCCAGAAACACCGAGCTTGTCCAGATAAGCGTTTTTCCAAGCGCCTTAAGGATACACGTTACCCTTTCCCCCCTGACGTGGTCAAGGGCTGGACTCAGTGTCCCAAGGTGGATCCTCCAATCTCCAGACTTGCGGCTAGATCCATAGTTGCAGTGGAAGATGGAGCTTCACTCAAGGATGCCACTGACAGACAGATGGAGCTCTGGTTGAAATCCATCTATGAAGCTATCGGCGCGTCTTTTGCTCCAGCATTCGCAGCCGTATGGGCACTCCAAGCTATCTCAGCTGGTCAGGCGCAAATTGATGCACTCACACGTACGTCTGCGCCGCAGGTGGCGTCTATAACCTCTCAAACGTCGGCATTTGCGTCCTACGCTATTAATGCTGTCCTGGACTCTGCGAGCCGTACGGCGGTTGCAGCCGACAATTCGGTGGCAATACGCAGGGCCTTGTGGCTGCGGGAATGGAAGGCAGATTCGGCTTCCAAAAAAGTGCTTAACTGGATTGCTATTTTCTGGCGACCGTTTGTTTGGTGAGAGATTGGATGAAATCATCAAACAATCCAAGGGAAAGGAAACATCCTTACCCCAGGCCAAACCAAAAACACCCCAACAGAGGAGGGGACAGTCGAGGTTTCGGTCCTTTCGGGGTGCGGGCAGGTCCCAATTCTCCTCGTCCAAAAGGCCTCAGAAGGATCAGAGGAACTCCGACGCATGGCGGTCTAAATCACGCCCTAAAAAGACCGCCGGAGGTGCCGCTACTAAGGCGGCTTCCTCATGACTTACGGCCTCCTCACACCGCATCCTCGGTCGGTGGCAGGCTCTCCCGCTTTTGCGACACCTGGCTGCCACAAGTAAAAGACCGTTGGGTGAGAGACATTTTGTCTCACGGTTACAGGATAGAGTTCAGCTCTCGTCCTCCGACTCGATTCTTCAGAACATCTCCGCCTCCCGAGCGAGCCAAGGCTCTTCTGCAGGCGGTGGGCATTCTGAAGGCAGAAGGAGTGGTGGTCCCGGTTCCTCTTCAGCAACAGGGCCACGGTTTCTACTCCAACCTGTTTGTGGTTACAAAGAAGGACGGGTCCTTCCGTCCTGTTTTGGACCTAAAACTGCTCAACAAACACGTAAGGACCAGGCGGTTCCGGATGGAATCCCTCCGCTCCGTCATCGCCTCAATGTCCCAAGGAGATTTCCTAGCATCGATCGATATCAAGGATGCTTATCTCCACGTACCAATTGCTCCAGAGCATCAGCGCTTCTTGCGCTTCGCCATAGGAGACGAACACCTTCAGTTCGCGGCACTGCCGTTCGGCCTGGTGACAGCCCCAAGGGTTTTCACCAAGGTCATGGCTACAGTAGTGGCGGTCCTCCACTCTCAGGGTCACTCAGTGATACCTTACTTAGACGATCTGCTGGTCAAGGCACCCTCTCAAGAGGCATGCCAACACAGCCTCAACGTTACTCTGGAGATTCTCCAGAGTTTCGGGTGGATCATCAATTTTCCAAAGTCAAATCTGACACCGGTCCAATCGCTGACATATCTTGGCATGGAGTTTCATACTATTCCAGCGATAGTGAAGCTTCCGCTGGACAAACAGCGTTCACTACAGACAGGGGTGCAATCTCTCCTTCAAGGTCGGTCACACCCCTTGAGGCGCCTCATGCACTTCCTGGGGAAGATGGTGGCAGCAATGGAAGCAGTCCCTTTCGCGCAGTTTCACCTGCGTCCACTTCAATGGGACATCCTACGCAAGTGGGACAGGATGCCGACGTCCCTAGACAGGAACGTTTCCCTCTCTCAGGCAACCAAAGCTTCCCTTCGGTGGTGGCTTCTTCCCACTTCATTATCGAAGGGGAAATCCTTCCTACCCCCATCCTGGGCGGTGGTCACGACGGACGCGAGTCTGTCAGGGTGGGGAGCAGTTTTTCTCCACCACAGGGCTCAGGGTACGTGGACTCAGCAAGAGTCCTCACTTCAGATCAATGTTCTGGAGATCAGGGCAGTGTATCTTGCCCTAAAAGCTTTCCAGCAGTGGCTGGAAGGCAAGCAGATCCGAATTCAGTCGGACAACTCCACAGCGGTGGCTTACATCAACCACCAAGGTGGGACACGCAGTCGGCAAGCCTTCCAGGAAGTCCGGCGGATTCTGCTGTGGGTGGAAGCCACAGCATCCACCATATCCGCAGTTCACATCCCGGGCGTAGAAAACTGGGAAGCAGACTTTCTCAGTCGCCAGGGCATGGACGCAGGGGAATGGTCCCTTCACCCGGACGTGTTTCAGGAGATCTGTTGCCGCTGGGGGATGCCGGACGTCGACCTAATGGCGTCACGGCACAACAACAAGGTCCCAACATTCATGGCTCGATCTCAAGATCACAGAGCTCTGGCGGCAGACGCCTTAGTTCAGGATTGGTCGCAGTTTCGGCTTCCTTATGTGTTTCCTCCTCTGGCACTGTTGCCCAGAGTGTTACACAAGATCAGGGCCGACTGCCGCCGCGTCATCCTCGTCGCTCCAGACTGGCCGAGGAGGTCGTGGTACCCGGATCTGTGGTATCTCACGGTCGGCCAACCGTGGGCACTGCCAGACCGACCAGATTTGCTGTCTCAAGGGCCGTTTTTCCATCTGAATTCTGCGGCCCTCAACCTGACTGTGTGGCCATTGAGTCCTGGATCCTAGCGTCTTCAGGATTATCTCAAGAGGTCATTGCCACTATGAGACAGGCTAGGAAACCAACGTCCGCCAAGATCTACATTTCTCGTACGGCGCCCCTGCGCCGCTCGGATGCACTCTTTGTCCTTGTCGCTGGCCAGCGTAAAGGGACACAAGCTTCCAAGTCAACCCTGGCTCGGTGGATCAAGGAACCAATTCTCGAAGCTTACCGTTCCTCGGGGCTTCCGGTTCCCTCAGGACTGAAGGCCCATTCTACCAGGGCCGTGGGAGCGTCCTGGGCCTTGCGACACCAGGCTACGGCTCAGCAGGTGTGTCAGGCAGCTACCTGGTCGAGCCTGCACACTTTCACGAAGCACTATCAGGTGCATACCTATGCTTCGGCAGATGCCAGCCTAGGTAGGCGAGTCCTTCAGGCGGCAGTTGCCCACCTGTAGGACGGAGCCGTTACGGCTCTATTATGAGGTATTATTTACCCACCCAGGGACTGCTTTTGGACGTCCCAATTGTCTGGGTCTCCCAATAAGGAGCGACAAAGAAGAAGGGAATGTTGTTTACTTACTGTAAATTCCTTTTCTTCTAGCTCCAATTGGGAGACCCAGCACCCGCCCCTGTTTTTGTATAACACATGTTGTTCATGTTAAATGGTTTCAGTTCTCCGATATTCCTTCGGATTGAATTTACTTTAAACCAGTTTATAATTTTTTCCTCCTTCGGGCTTTTGCACCAAAACTGATGAGCCCGTAGCAGTACGGGGGGTGTATAGGCTGAAGGGGAGGGGCTTTACACTTTTAGTGTAATACTTTGTGTGGCCTCCGGAGGCATAAGCTATACACCCAATTGTCTGGGTCTCCCAATTGGAGCTAGAAGAAAAGGAATTTACGGTAAGTAAACAAAATTCCCTTCTTTTTTAGGAATCCATTGTCTTTTTTTTAAAAAAAAAAACATACTGAATTATTATACAGTATGATGGAGTTATCACATAAAACAGTGTTTGACAAGACCTAAAGGGTTTTTTTGAGTCATGGTGAGAAATGTGCAAAATCATACAATTATTGTCCATAGTAGAAAGGTTCTTCATTGACATATCATAACAACAAAGGCAATGGGCAAATGGAAAGAAATTCTAATCTAGCAGAACTAAATTGTCCTCCAAAGGGAATCTGTCAGACCGATCCACCCTCCCGAGCTATTTCTATGGCCAGAAATGATAATGTCATCCTTGACTTTACTGATGCAATCTGTGGCTCTCTGACTAAAAAAACAAATCACCGTTTTAACTCATATGCACGTGGAAGCACTTCCCAAGTCTCTGGCTCCCTTACACCTATCAAGCCAGTGGGCTGATAGTCAAGCGGAGGAAGGTGAGTCAGGTGAGAAATAGAGCAATAGCGGCAGCGGCTTGGGAAGTGCTCTGATCCCACCCAGAGCACTTAACCCTTGGATTTGAATTAAAACAGCAATTTTTCAGTCACGGAGTCACAGATTACATCAGTAGGGGCATGGATGACATTACCATGTAAATGCTTTGCGAGAGTGGGTCATTCTGAGGGATTCCTTTTAAACTATTGGGTTCACCTCTGGTCCAAAGAGATCTACTGGCTACACAATGACATTAGAGCAAAAAATGTTAAAGAGAACTTGTCAGGTGCAATATGCACCCAGAACCACAAGCAGTTCTGGGTGCATATTTCTAATCCCTGCCTAACTTACCAATGACGCTGGGCAATGGGCATTGAATAGCATGTTACCACCCGCTTGTGGGAATGGTAAAATGCTAAGAGGGCAGACTAGTCGGAGGACATAACACCCTTGCGACTAGTCGCTGGCCTCATTAGCATATCATAAAGTATCTTTAGCAATACTTTTTCTATAGATCTCTTTATCTATGCTACTAGATACAGGGACAGTTAGGCAGGGATTAGCAATATGCACCCAGAACTGCTCATTGTTCTGGGTGCACAGGGGACTTGATAAGTTCCCTTTAAGTTATAAATTTTGTCAAAAAAACTGTAAATGAGCAAAAATAGCAAAATAATATATAATAATAATATAATAATAAAATTGTATAAGCCCCCTCCAATGCTCCAGCACCATCTCTTTACTGCAGCCTCTAATGATTGTTTATAGACTGCAGCAATGACATCACAACTACAGGCACGTGATTGCTGCAGCCAATCACTGGGCTCAGTGCCTCTGTTGCTGTAGATGGCACAGGTCGCTGAGTTTGGTGATTGGCTGCACAGCGGTGATGTTCATTGTAGTCATAAGGCCATGGTGAAGAGCCAATGCTTGATGCCTGCAAATATTTAATACCATGCAGTGCCCCCACAGGGCAAATGAAATATTACACAGTTGCCATTAAAATCACTCTTTCCTTTTGGCTTGTGGTGGATACTAAACAGGAAGCCACCCCCAAATCTGATGATTTATAATTGCCTAAAAGGCTGAACAATCTTGACGTCTTATGGTGTACTCCTATCCCCTTTTCTCAGGCAAACGCATGTGTTTGGGAGAAGGCCTGGCTCGCATGGAGCTCTTCCTCTTTCTGACCTCAATACTTCAGAAATTCACCTTGGAGCCCACCGTAGACAGGAAGACCCTGAGTATAAGACCCGAACCCAACACCAATGCTACAAGACCCCAATCATACCAGATGAAGGTCGTCCCTCGTTTCTGAGCTGAAGATGAACCTCTTTTCTTAAGGAAACCTACAATTTCTAGCATTTACAAAATATAAAGGCTGCTCTAATAAATAATAAAATACAGATGAAAAATACCAAATCTTTACATAAAAATGTATATATTTTTTCTATTTTATTTTTAGTAGTTCCATGCATGAACACTATACAATGTGACTTTTAACATCTGTAATCATTTTATGTTAATAAAAAGATAGAACTGTAACGTTTCTATTGTCCTGTATACTGTTTGTAATTTTTTATGTGTGCTTTTTTTCCATGATCTGCCGTTAATTTTGTTATTCTGTTCCTATGATGGAGTGAAACAA